>NW_027362771.1:582337875-583537875 GCF_046119375.1 Phyllobates terribilis
ATTACTCCATATATCCGCCCTATATCTCCTCCTATTACTCCATATATCCTCGCTATATCTCCTCCTATTACTCCATATATCCTCCCTATATCTCCTTCTATTACTCCATATATCCTCCCTATATTTCATCCTATTTCTCCATATATTCTCCCTATATCTCCTTCTATTACTCCATATATCCTCCCCTATATCTCCTATTACTCCATATATCCTCCCTATATCTCCTCCTATTACTCCATATATCCTCCTTATATCTCCACCTATTATTCCAAATATCTTCTATATCTCCTCCTACTACTCCATATATCCTCCGCTATATCTCCTCCTATTACTCCATATATCATCCCTATATCTCCTTCTATTACTCCATATATCCTCCCTATATTCCGTCCTATTACTCCATATATTCTCCCCTATATCTCCTTCTATTACTCCATATATCCTCCCCTATATCTCCTATTACTCCATATATCCTCCCTATATCTCCTCCTATTACTCCATATATCCTCCTTATATCTCCACCAATTATTCCAAATATCTTCTATATCTCCTCCTACTACTCCATATATCCTCCCCTATATCTCCTCCTATTACTCCATATATCTCCTCCTATTACTCCATATATCCTCTCTATATCTCTCCTATTACTCCATATATCGTCCCCTATATTTCATCGTATTTCTCCATATATCATCCTCCCTATATCTTCTCCTATTACTCCATATATCCTCTCCCAATATTTAATCTTATTACTCTATATATTCTCCTTGCATCTCCTCCTATTACTCCATATATCCTCCCTATATCTCCTCTTATTACTCCATATATCCGCCCTATATCTCCTCCTATTACTCCATATCTCCTCCTATTACTCCATATATCCTCTCTATATCTCCTCCTATTACTCCATATATCCTCTCTATATCTCCTCCAATTACTCCATATATCCTTCCTATATATATCCTCCCTATATCTCCTCCTATTACTAAATATATCCTCCCTATATATCGTCCTATTACTCCATATATCCTCCCTATATCCCCTCCTATTACTCCATATATCCTCCCTATATCTCCTCCTATTACTAAATATATCCTCCTATATCTCCTCCTATTACTCCATATATCCTCTCTATATCTCCTCCTATTACTCCATATATCCTCCTATATCTCCTCCTATTACTCCATATATCCTCCCTATATCTCCCTCTATTACTCCATATACCCTCCTATATCTCCTCCTATTATTCCATATATTCTCCTATATCTCCTCCTATTACTCCTTATATCCTCCTATATCTCCTCCTATTACTCCATATATCCTCCTATATCTCCCCCTATTACTCCATATATCCAACCTATATGTCCTCCTATATCTTCTCCTATTACTCCATATATCCTCCCTATATCTCCTCCTATTACTCCATATATCCTCCTATATCTCCTCCTATTACTCCATATATCCTCCCTATATCTCCCTCTATTACTCCATATACCCTCATATATCTCCTCCTGTTACTCCATATATCCTCCTATATCTCCTCCTATTACTCCTTATATCATCCTATATCTCCTCCTATTACTACATATATCCTCCTATATCTCCCCCTATTACTCCATATATCCAACCTATATGTCCTCCTATTTCTCCATATATCCTCCCTATATCTCCTCTTATTACTCCATATATCCCCCTATATCTCCTCCTATTACTCCATATATCCTCTGTATATCTCGTCCTATTACTCCATATATTCTCCCTATATTTCCTCCTATTACTCCATATATCCTCCCTATATCTCCTTGTATTACTCCATATATCCTCTCCTATATCTCGACCTATAACTCCATATATCCTCCTTATATCTCCTCCTATTACTACATATATCCTCCCTATATTTTCCCTATATCTCCTCCTATAACTCCATATATTTTCAATATATCTCCTCCTATTACTCCATATATCCTTTATATATCTCACCTATTAATCCATATATCCTCCTCATATCTCCTATTACTCCATATATCCTCCTTATATCTCCTCCTATTATTCCATATATCCTCTCCTATATCTCCTCCTATTACTCCATATATCCTCCCTATATCTCATCCTCTTACTCCATATATTCTCCCTATATCTCCTCCTATTACTCCAAATATCATCTATATCTCCCCCTATTACTCCATATATCCTCCTTATATCTCCTCCTATTACTCCATATATCCACCCTATACTTCCTATTACTAAATATATCCTCCCCTATATCTCCTCCTATTACTAAATATATCCTCCCTATATCTCTTCCTATTACTTCATATATCCTCCCTATATCTCCTCCTATTACTCCATATATCCTCCCTTATATCTCCTCCTATTACTCCATATATCATCCCCTATATCTCCACTTATTATTCCAAATATCTTCTATATCTCCTCCTACTACTCCATATATCCTGCCCTATATCTCTTCCTATTACTCCATATATCCTCCCTATATCTGCTCCTATTACTCCATATATCCACCCTATATCTCAACTTATTACTCCAAATCTCTTCTATATCTCCTCCTACTACTCCATATATCCTCCCCTATATCTCCTATTACTAAATATATCCTCCCCTATATATCCTCCTATTACAAAATATATCCTCCCTATATCTCCTCCTATTACAAAATATATCCTCCCTATATCTCCTCCTATTACTTAATATATCCTCCCTATATCTCCTATTACTCCATATATCCTCCCTATATCTCCTCCTATAACTCCATATATCCTCCCCTATATCTCCTCCTATTACTCCATATATCCTCCCCTATATCTCCTATTACTCCATATATCTTCCCCTATATCTCCTCCTATTACTCCATATATCCTCCCTATATCTCCTCCTATTGCTCCATATATTTTCCCTATATCTCATAGAATCATAGAATGGTAGAGTTGGAAGGGACCTCCTGGGTCATCTGGTCCAACCCCCTGCTCAAAGCAGGATTCACTAAATCATCTCAGACAGATGTCTGTCCAGCCTCTGTTTGAAGACGTCCATTGAAGGGGAACTCACCACCTCTCGTGGCAGCCTGTTCCACTCATTAATCACCCTGTCAAAAAGTTTTTTCTAATATCTAATCTGTGTCTCCTCCCATTTAGTTTCATCCCATTGCTTCTAGTCTTTCCTTGTGCAAATGAGAATAAAGATGATCCTTCTACAATGTGACAGCCCTTGACATATTTGTAGACAGCTATTAAGTCTCCTCTCAGTCTTCTTTTTTGCAAGCTAAACATTCCCAAATCCTGCAACCGTTCCTCATAGGACATGGTTTGCAGACCAGTCACCATTCTGGTCGCTCTTCTCTGAACTTGCTCCAGTTTGTCTATGTCTTTTTTAAAATGTGGTGCCCAAAACTGTACACAGTATTCCAGATGAGGTCTGACCAAAGAGGAGTAAAGACCGATAATGACTTCACGTGATCTAGACTGTATGCTTCTGTTAATACATCCCAGAATTGTATTTGCCTTTTTTGCTGCTGCATCACACTGTTGACTCATGTTCAGTCTATGATCTATTAGTATACCTAAATCTTTTTCACATGTACTGTTGCTTAGCTCTATTCCTCCCATTCTGTATATGCTTTTTTCATTTTTATTGCCCAGATGTAGTACTTTGCATTTTTCCCTGTTAAAAACCATTCTGTTGGTTGCTGCCCACTGCTCCAGTTTATTTAGGTCTTTTTGAATCCTCTCTCTCTCTTCTCTAGTATTAGCTATCCCTCCTAGCTTTGTGTCATCAGCAAATTTAATCAGTTTACCCTCAATTCCTTCATCTAAATCATTGATAAAGATGTTGAACAATACAGGTCCCAGGACGGAGCCCTGTGGTACCCCACTTGAGACATTCATCCAGCTGGATGTGAAGCCATTTACAATCACCCTTTGAGTCCGATCACTAAGCCAGTTATGAATCCACCTAACAGTTGCCTGGTCCATTGCATACTTGGTCATTTTTTCAATAAGGATGGTGTGAGATACTTTGTCAAATGCTTTGCTGAAGTCAAGATATACTATATCTACAGCATTTCCCTGATCCACCCAGTCAGTGATTCTGTCATAGAAGGAAATTAAGTTAGTCTGACATGACTTGTTAGTTATAAACCCATGCTGACTCTGGTTAATCACTTCATTCTTATCCAGGTACTTACATACATGTTGTTTAATAATTTGTTCAAAGATCTTTCCTGGTATAGAAGTCAGACTCACCGGCCTATAGTTCCCTGGGTCCACCTTCTTCCCCTTTTTGAAGATAGGAACAACATTTGCTCTTCTCCAGTCTTCTGGGACTTCTCCTGTTCTCCAAGAATTTTCAAAGATTATGGAGAGTGGTTCTAAAATTTCTTCTACGATCTCCTTCAGTACTCTGGGGTGTAATTCATCTGGACCTGGAGACTTGAACTCATTTATGTTAGCTAAATATTCCCTCACAATCTTTCTGTTTACAAATAACTTGGATTCTTCTATTCCTTTAAAAGGACAGTGAAGATCAGTTGATGTTACATTTTCTTTCTGAGAGAAAACAGATGCAAAATAGGAATTAAAAAGTTTGGCCTTCTCAACATCCTCTCTTACCATTTCTCCATTTTCATCCTGTAAAAATCCTATAGCATCTTTGACTTTTCTTTTACTTTTGACATACCCCCAAAATCCTTTTTTATTGCTTTTGACATCTCTTGCAAGCCTTAATTCATTGTCAGCTTTAGCTAACCTGATACATGCCCTGCAGGATCTGCAGACTGCATTATAATCTTCTTTAGATATGCCTCCCTCTTTCCATTTAATAAACATTTCTTTCTTTCTTTTTAGCATGTGTTTAAGTTCTGTGTTCATCCATCCTGGTTTCCTTAAATGCTTCCCATTCTTCCTACTTTTCGGGATTGTTAACGATTGTGCTTTGAGAATCTCATTTTTAAAAATTTCCCATCCTTCCTGGACATTTTTGTCCTTAAGGACATCCAGCCATTGGATCCCTCCTATTCTCTTTCTGAGTCTCTTAAAATCTGCCTTTCTAAAATCTAACCTTGAAGTTTGAGTCTTCACATGTCTTCCTCCTCTAGTTATCCAAAATTCTATAATAGCATGATCGCTGCCTCCTAGGGTCCCAGCCACTTTTACCTCCTCAACCATTTCCTCCTTGTTTATAAGGATTAGATCCAAAGTAGCAGATCCCCTTGTTTTCTCCCCTACCTTTTGGAAGATAAAGTTGTCAGCAAGAGAGGATAAGAATTTGCTTGACCTGTTAGTTTTACTTGAGAGAGATTCCCAACAAATGTCTGGATAGTTGAAATCTCCCATGACCACTACGTCATATTTTTTTGAGAACTTGGTCATTTGATACATAAAGAGTTCATCCATATATTCAGCTTGCCCAGGTGGCCTGTAGTAAATGCCTACAATGGTGTCCTTTCCATTGTTCTCTCCTTGTATTCTTACCCAAACAGTTTCCACAGAACTCCCAGTCTCTGAAGCTTCAATCTCTGTGCAGATATACGCTTTTCTAACATACAATGCGACACCTCCTCCTCGTTTATCAAGTCTGTTTCTTGCAAATAAGTTGTATCCTTTTAGCCTTTTATTCCAATCATGTGTATCGTCCCACCAAGTTTCAGTGATTCCAATGACATCATATTTCTTTTCCTGCGTTAGTAGTTCTAATTCTCCTTGTTTGTTGCCCATGCTTTGTGCATTTGTATAAAAACATTTTAGTTTGTGATTGGTTTCTCTTCTTCCCATATTTTTATTATTTAAATTGTTTTGTCTTTGTTCTTCCTTTCCACTTCCAGTAGCAGAGATCTCAATAGTATTTGTCAGCTGTATGGCTTTTTCTGGCCTTTTGCTTCCCTTCCCACATTGTTCTAGTTTAAAGCTCTCCTGATGAGTGCAGCAAGGCAATTTCCAAATACATGTTTTCCAGTCTTCGTAAGGTGCACCCCATCTCTAGCAAGTAGTCCATCGTATAGGTAATTCATTCCGTGATCCAGAAATCCAAATCCTTGTTGACGGCACCATCGACGTAGCCAGTTGTTCACCTGTAGAATCTTATTCCACCTCATTGTTCCATGGCCATCCACTGGGAGGATGGATGAGAAGACCACCTGCGCTCCCAATTCTTTCACTTTCTTGCCCGTCTTCAAAGTCACTGCAGATGGTTTCCAGGTCCTTTCTTGCGGTGTCATTTGTCCCCACATGTATTAGCAGGAATGGGTAGTGATCTGTAGGTCTGAAGAGTCTTGATATCCTGTCAGACACATCTTTAATTTTTGCTCCTGGAAGACAGCACATTTCTCTTGAGGTTATGTCTGGTCTGCAGATAGCAGCCTCTGTTCCTCTTAACAGGGAATCCCCCATGACCACCACTCTCCGTTTTTTCTTCACAACATTCTTCTTTCTCCATCCAGGAGGATTCTGAGGGCTTACAAGGTTATTCATTGCTGGCAAAGTCTTATTTTGCTGTATTTCTTCATGGTTCTCCTGCGTGAGAGCCTGGTACTGGTTCCTGAGCAGTATGGGTGCTGACTGCCTCTCGATCCTCCTGCTTCTGTGGGTCACATGCTTCCATTCCTCTGTTTCCTCAGGTGCAGTTCGAATTTCTTCTCTTTCTGAATCATGAAGAGATAATTCTGCTCTGTCTAAGAACTCTTCACCTTCCTTAATGATTTTCAAGGTAGTTAACCTCTCTTCTAGATTTCGCAACTTTTCCTCCAACAGGGACACAAGCTTGCATTTCTGGCATGTGAAGTTTGGCTTTTCCACTGGCAAGTCTGTGAACATGTAGCAGGATATGCAGCTCACCAAATGGCTCCTGGACTCTTCCATGTTCTTACTGTTAATGTTCTGAAAACAGTGAAAAAAGCTTAAAAAAAAAGCTTCAAAATGCGCGCGCCGGTAGGCGCGCGGTTTACCGATGTCCTCTTTTCAGCTCCAACAGCCAAAATCCAGTGTTCTTTGAGCTCACGGAGACTCTTCACTTACCCCAAAATGCAGTGGGAATATGCAAATTATCTCCTTAGGACTCCTCCCCTGGTTTACCGATGTCCTCTTTTCAGCTCCAACAGCCAAAATCCAGTGTTCTTTGAGCTCACGGAGACTCTTCACTTACCCCAAAATGCAGTGGGAATATGCAAATTATCTCCTTAGGACTCCTCCCCTGGTTTACCGATGTCCTCTTTTCAGCTCCAACAGCCAAAATCCAGTGTTCTTTGAGCTCACGGAGACTCTTCACTTACCCCAAAATGCAGTGGGAATATGCAAATTATCTCCTTAGGACTCCTCCCCTGGTTTACCGATGTCCTCTTTTCAGCTCCAACAGCCAAAATCCAGTGTTCTTTGAGCTCACGGAGACTCTTCACTTACCCCAAAATGCAGTGGGAATATGCAAATTATCTCCTTAGGACTCCTCCCCTGGTTACTATTACTCCATATATCTACTCCTATTACTCCATATACCATCCCCTATATCTCCTCCTATTACTCCATATATCCTCCCTATATCTCCTCCTATTACTCCATATATACTCCCTATATCTCCTCCTATTACTCCATATAACCTCCCTATATCTCCTCCTATTACTCCATACATCCTCCCTATATCTCCTCCTATTACTCCATATATCCTCCCTATATCTCCTCCTATTACTCCATATATCCTCCCTATATCTCCTCCTATTACTCCATATATTCTCCCCCATATCTCCTTCTATTACTCCATATATCCTCCCCTACATCTCCTATTACTCCATATATCCTCATTATATCTCCACCTATTATTCCAAATATCTTCTATATCTCCTCCTACTACTCCATATATCCTCCGCTATATCTCCTCCTATTATTCCATATATCCTCCCCAATATCTCCTCCAATTACTCCATATATCCTCCCCTATATCTCCTCCTATTACTCCATATATCCTCTCTATATCTCTCCTATTACTCCATATATCGTCCCCTATATTTCATCCTATTTCTCCATATATCATCCTCCCTATATCTTCTCCTATCACTCCATATATCCTCTCCCAATATTTAATCTTATTACTCTATATATTCTCCTTGCATCTCCTCCTATTACTCCATATATCCTCCCTATATCTCCTCCTATTACTCCATATATCCGCCCTATATCTCCTCCTATTACTCCATATCTCCTCCTATTACTCCATATATCCTCCTATTACTCCATATATCCTTCCTACATCTCCTATTAGTCCATATATCCTTCCTATATCTCCTATTACTCCATATAGCTCCTCCTACTACTCCATATATCCTCCCTATATCTCCTCCTATTGCTCCATATATCCTCCCTATATCTCCTCCTATTACTCCATATATCCTCTCTATATCTCCTCCTATTACTCCACATATCCTCCTATTACTCCATATATCCTTCTTATACCTCCTATTAGTCCATATATCCTCCCTATATCTCCTCTTATTACTCCATATAGCTCCTCCTATTACTCCATATATCCTCCCTATATCTCCTCCTATTGCTCCATATATCTTCCGATATCTCCTCCTATTACTCCATATATCTTCCCTATATCTCCTCCTATTACTCCATATATCCTCCCTATATCTCCTCCTATTACTCCATATATCCTCCCTGTATCTCCTCCTATTACTCCATATATCTTCCATATATCTCCTCCTATTACTCCATATATCCTCCCTATATCTCCTTCTATTACTACATATATTTGCAATATTTCTAATCCTATTACTCCATATATCCTCCTTATACTTCCTCCTATTACTCCATATATCATCCCCTATATCTCCTCCTATTACTCCATATATTCTCCCTCTATACCCTCCTATTACTCCATATATCCTCCCTATATCTCCTCCTATTACTCCACGTATCCTCCCTGTATCTCCTCCTATTACTCCATATATCCCCCTAGATCTCCTCCTATTAATCCATATATTCTGCCTATATCTCCCTCTATTACTCCATATATTTTCCCTATATCTCCTCCTATTACTCCATATATCCTCTCTACATCTCCCCTATTACTCCATATATCGTCCCCTATATATCATCCTATTTCTTCATATATCCTCCCTATATCTCCCCTATTACTCCATATATCCTCCCCTATATCTCCTCCTATTACTCCATATATCATCCCTACATCTCCTCCTATTACTCCATATATCCTCCTATATCTCCTCCTATTACTCAATATATCCTCCCTATATCTCCTCCTATTACTCCATATATCCTCCCTATATCTCCCCCTATTACTCCATATATCCTCCCTATATCTCCTCCTGTTACTCCATATATCCTCCCCTATATCTCCTCCTGTTACTCCATATATCCTCCCCTATATCTCCTCCTATTACTCCATATATCATCCCTACATCTCCTCCTATTACTCCATATATCCCCCTATATCTCCTCCTATTACTCAATATATCCTACCTATATCTCCTCCTATTGCTCCATATGTCCTCCCTATATCTCCCCCTATTACTCCATATATCCTCCCTATATCTCCTCCTATTACTCCATATATCAACCCTATATCTCCTCCTATTACTCCATATATCCCCCTATATCTCCTCCTATTACTCCATATATCCTCTCTACATCTCCCCTATTACTCCGTATATCGTCCCCTATATCTCACCCTATTTCTTCATATATCCTCCCTATATCTCCCCTATTACTCCATATATCTACTCCTATTACTCCATATACCATCCCCTATATCTCCTCCTATTACTTCATAAATCCTCCCCTATATCTCCTCCTATTACTCCATTTATCCTTTCTATATCTCCCCTATTATTCCATATATCGTCCATTATATCTCCTCCTATTACTCCATATATCCTCCCTATATGTCCTCATATTACTCCATATATCTTCCTTATATCTCCTCTTATTACTCCATATATCCTCCCTATATCTCCTCCTATTACTCCATATATCCTCCCTATATATCCTCCTATTACTCCATATATTCTCCCTATATCTCCTTCTATTACTCCATATATCCTCTCTATATCTCCTCCTATTACTCCATATATCCTCCCTATATCTCCTCCTTTTACTCCATATATCCTCCTATTACTCCATATATCACCCCCATTATTTCTCCTATTACTCCATGTATCCTCCATATATCCTCCCTATATCTCCTCTTATTACTCCATATATCCTCCCTATATCTCCTCCTATTACTCCATATATCCTCCCTTTATCTCCTCCTATTAATCCATATATCCGCTCTATATCTCCCCTATTACTCCATATATCGTCCTCTATATCTCATCCTATTTCTCCATATATCCTCCCTTTATCTCCCCTATTACTCCATATATCGTCCCCTACATCTCCTCCTATTACTCCATATATCCTCCCTATATCTCCTCCTATTACTCTATATATCCTCCCTACATCTCCCCTATTACTTTATATCAACTATATCTCCGCTATTACTCCATATATACTCCCTATATCTCCTCCTATTACTCCATATATCATCCCTATATCTCCTCCTGCTAGTCCATATATCCTCCCCTATATCTCCCACTATTACTCCATATATCCTCCCTATATCTCCTTCTATTACTCCACATATCCCCCCTATATCTCCTCTTATTACTCCATATATCCTCCCTTTATCTCCTCCTATTACTCCATATATCCTCCTATTACTCCATATATCCTTCCTATATCTCCTCCTATTACTCCATATATACCCCTATATCTCCTCCTTACTCCATATATCCTCCCTATATCTCCTCCTATTACTCCATATATCCTCCCTTTATCTCCTCATATTACTCCATATATCCTCTCTATATCTCCCCTATTACTCCATATATCGTCCTCTATATCTCATCCTATTACTCCATATATCCTCCCTTTATCTCCTCCTTTTACTCCATATATCTCCCCTATTACTCCATATATCGTCCCCTACATCTCCTCCTATTACTCCATATATCCTCCCTATATCTCCTCCTATTACTCCATATATCCTCCCTACATCTCCCCTATTACTTTATATCAACTATATCTCCCCTATTACTCCATATATACTCCCTATATCTCCTATTACTCCATATATCATCCCTATATCTCCCCCTGTTAGTCCATATATCCTCCCCTATATCTCCCACTATTACTCCATATATCCTCCCTATATCTCCTCCTTACTCCATATATCCTCCCCTATATCTCCTCCTATTACTCCATATATCCCCCTATATCTCCTTCTATTACTCCACATATCCCCCCTATATCTCCTCTTATTACTCCATATATCCTCCCTTTATCTCCTCCTATTACTCCATATATCCTCCTATTACTCCATATATCCTCCCTATATCTCCTCCTGTTAGTCCATATATCCTTTCTATATCTTCTCCTATTACTTTATATATCCTCCCTATATCTCCTGTTACTCCATATATCCTCTCTATATATCCTCCTATTACTCCATATATCCTCCCTATGTCTCCTTCTATTACTCCATATATCCTCTCCCAATATTTAATCTTATTACTCCATATATCCTCCCTATATCTCCTCCTATTACTCCATATATCCCCCGTATATCTCCTCCTATTACTCCATAGATCCTCCCTTTATCTCCTCCTATTACTCCATAGATCCTCCCTATATCTCCTCCTATTACTCCATATATCCTCCCTACATCTCCTCCTATTACTCCATATATCCTCCCTATATCTCCTCCTATTACTCCATATATTCTCCCTATATCTCCTCCTATTACTCCATATATCGTCCCCTATATCTCCCCCTATTACTCCATATATCCTCCCTATATCTCCTCATATTATTCCATACATTCTTTGCCTTTATTTCCTATTACTCATCTTTCCTATTTTACTTTTCTCTCCTGTATAACCCTATATCACTTATAGTTACTGGAAATACAACATTACTGAATGTATGAATATGCTTTATTTGAATTGGCAGAAACGGAAAGTGAATTTGTGCTTTTGATGGAATTTCTTTAGAAGCGGGAGCCTGTGGGGGAAACTCGTGATTTTCTAATTTTTACAGAAAAAAAGTTAATACAAAACAGAAATGGAATCAAACCATTAAGCTGAATGCAGAGGTCATAGAAAGTGTCACTTCACTAAGTGCTCCTCTTCTCTGTACTGTATTGTAGTATCCCAGGACACATTAGATTATAAGCTCTGCGGACAAGTCATGAGACATTCACCATTCTTTCTCCTCGTGCCAGCTCATGGACTCTTGTTCCTTCACCTCTGTTTACATCAAGTGTAAGGATTGTCAGCCTAATTTTATAGCAACACAATATATTAAAAAAATTGACTTCCTTTGCATTAGCACTAAAACAGCCTGGCCCCTCACCTGCGCCTCAATTGTCCACACAGTGAGAAAACTATTTTCATTTCCATTATTCACAAGATTCATAAATATTTGCAAATTAAAAGATCAGTTAAGGCCTGTTTAATGAGGAACTAATTAGACTTTGGGTTATATCTAATGTGTTTGTACTTGTTCCATTAAAACTAGGGCACCATCAATCAGTGTCTGTAACTGATACTGCAGGGTAAGGAGCGTTTGTGCGCTGCATATACAAATATGCGCTTGTGCGGCTGTTTTTCTACATGTTCATTTTATAGTGTAGTTATTGCCTGAAGTGTCATCATTACATAGAATGGTATGATGGTGTTTATATATTGCTCGCAGACGTTTACTGTGTGGCATATTATACGGTACAGTCAGATGCAGAGATGATTGACAACACAGTTCTAGCTTTCTGGCTGCAGACATTTATCAAGGTTACATATGAAAAGTCATTGTGCTATATGTTCAAAGTGAGGTGGCTATAGGTAGGCATAACCCAGATCCTAGTCTGTGAATGGGTCTATATGAGGCAGTGCAGGGATGTGACAGTATTAGTGATGAGCGAGTATGTTCTGTTAACCCTTTCAGCGAGCATGCTCGGGTGCTCGCCGAGTATCTTCAGCTGTGCTCGGTGTTATGTTTTAGTCACTCCGTGCTCATGATTTGCGACTGTTTGACAACTTTAATACATGTGAGGAATGCCTAAGAAACAAGCATTCCTCACATGTATTAAAGCTGTCAAACAGTCGCAAATCATGAGCACTGATTGACTAAAACATAACACCCGAGCATGATGAAGGAGCACGCTGAAGATACTCGAGAAAACACCTGAGCACGCTCGTAAATCTCGAGTAATGAGAATGCTCGCTCATCACTAGACAGTATGATATTTACACAATAATGGAATAACTGTAGACTAAGTTATGTTACTGTGCACATACCTGACCATAATGGTTGTGGGGGAACTCTGACCAGTCCCCAACTGTAAAGCAAGTTACAATGCTCTGTCTGTTCAGATACCTTTTTTCTCCATAGCCGGCATTACTCTTTTCAGCAATTTGTGCTTAGTATGGATTAATGTTTGCTATTCAAAAACATTAATGAACTTTAGGTGCCCATAACCTTGACGCCAGTTCACTGGTTGTCCTTCCTTGAAAGACTTTTGTTACGTACTAAAAACCGCATGCCAGGAACACCCCAGAAGATCATCTACTTTGGTGAAAGTCCTGACTAGAGATGGGCAAACCAGAACAGAAATGTTTGGTGTTTGTACCGGACAGACACTGTTGGGGTTTGTACGCCGAAACACAGACTTTCTCTTGAAGTCCAGTACAGTGTTTGGGGTAAGTCCGTTGTGGCGCGGAGGAGAGATTTTTTTTTTCCTTACAAGTTCAGATCTCCATTATGTTTTAATGGGGTTCGGGTTCTAGTGGAAGTTTGGGTACTGTTCTGATATCCGAACCAAACTTTATCAAAAGTTTAGGTCAGGAACCAGTCCCCCAATTTCCACCGGTCCGCCCTTCCTTACCCAATTGTTAAGTTATCACAACCTGGCCCTTGAGAAAGACGCTCAAATTTGCTTGGTCTTTTTTCCTGCTTCCAACATATCAAGTTCGAGAACTGAGTGTTCACTTTCTCCTTAACATAGTCCACTCCTAAGAAAGGTACCCTTGTAATGAGAGAATCGATGGTATTCATTTCAATTGTCAGTGGTTTTAATGTTATGGCTTCATATATACATAGTTTAAACGTCTACTCTTTTAGGTTTGCTACACTGTCACTCCTTACCTATTCTATATACATCCACTGGTTGTATGATGCAGTTGCGCTGCACTTTATTGTTATTTCTCCATAACCTACATTCTAATACATTCACCTCTCCAGTTACGAAAATCCAACAGATGTACCTGTTCGATATCAGCCTTGGGTAGGGTTAGGACAGACTAACTTACTACTACACAAGGTACAGTAGCATCAGTAGCATGGCATAGCAGAGAGTACTAGACAGAATATTACCTTCCAATAACTACTTCAATGGATTAACTTTCTTTTCTTTCTCCCGAAAGTTGTATCTTTATAAAGCAGAGGAAATATATTACAATTTCAAATAATAGCGATAATATATATAGCCTTTTTTTCTTGGTCAAAACCATCCTCTAATTTATTTTTTTATATTATTAAATATGAAAAATAATAATTATTACACACACAACTATATATATATGTATATATATATATATATATATATATATATATATATATATATATATACACATACATACACACACACACACATTTACACATACATATATACCTTTATATATAGTATATTATGAAGTATTATATATATATTAAATAGTTTACATATATTCCGTCCCACTGTTCAGAAAGATTTACATGGCTAATACTATAATATTACTACTATTTGCATACAATCCACGCGTCATTCAAATTTTATCAATTACATGTCATCTGATACGTCTCTCCATTATGTCTTAAGGGTCTCTGGTTTAATCTTAAGGTAAGCGTTCATTTGATCTACTTAGGGTTAATTGCCAGCTTACTTACAGTCTCGTCATTATCTAGATGGATTTCTAGAGTCGTCTAAAATACACATGAAACTGCAATTAACTAGCGATGGTCCAACCCTGTAATGCACCCTTATAGGATAAAAAAAAATCCATTTTATCAATGGCTAAATAGTTATTAATGTGCATTTCTTTTCAACTATGTGTGTTGCAGTCTAACTAGCACAGTTTAATTTCTTCCGCTATATATTACAAGAGCCGATATCGTCTATAAAGCATAGTGCCCTCCTTTATGCATTCACAGTAGTTTTAGAAAGCTGTTGTATGACATATAATATATTTTTTCATATAAAATAATTGCAGAAAGTATTTGCATATGTATTTTACTATATAACTGTGTGCTGATTGTGGGCTGATCTGTTAAATATTAAATTGTGTATGAACACGTTTAAAAAAAAAAATTACGAAATACTGCTATATGGAGTCGTAAGTGGAAATTTATCCTTATCGTTTGTGAAAAAGGACAACTAAATATATATAACTGCATATATATAGTATAATTTTTATATAAGAATTATATATAGGTTTTATGCTGTAAAAGAGAAGATATAAAAAGATGTACATATATATATTTAAAGCTATGTATTTAGAGATTTGCCCTTCAGACACAGAGTGGGATCTATTGCTTGGTCAAGAATTACACGTTTTTGTCATACATTGTAAGAACTTTACTCATGGTTCCAATATAATTATACTGAGTGTATAAAAATTGCATATGCGTTGGGTATATATCCCGTGTCTACATGAAAAGGTCTCTGTTTGGCAGGAGGTGAATATAGGTTAGTGGTTAGATTTATGGCAGGTTACTAGTGCAAGACAAGAATGATGAATAAAGCAAACAGTAATAACTCGCTTTTTAAGATAAAATTTTCTCGTTTATTTACGTACATTAGATCCCATTTTGACTTAAGACCTTAAAATGTGCTTTGCTGTTGTGAAAGAGAGCAGAAAGGGTATACTTTTGTCAATGTACTGTCCATTGGAGAGTGAAAGTGAAAAGAAAGGAAAACACGTTAATAAGAAAAGTGTGGGGATGGATAAAGAGAAATTACAGATATGGCATAAGAAAATTCTTAAGAGATAGGAGAAAATTAACGTGAAACCATTTTATAAATATCTATTTTGCGGTTGGAAAAGATCCTTAAAATTTTAGGAAACTTGCAGCATAAAGTAAAAACATAATCAGCACTCCATTAGTGGCTGATATAAAAAATATTTCAATAAAATATTTAATTTTCATACCAGAGTAGTGAATGAAACTTGATGAAAAAAAAGTGGCAGATAAGAGTTGTCTAATTAATATCAGCTACAAATAAGAATGAAAGGCTAAAGCAATACAAAAAACATAGTAAGAGAATGAGCCGTACATGAAGAAAAAAATCTACAAGAAATGTAAAGAAAAATGTAAGAAAAGTCGCAAAGGAAAAACTTTTACAGTGGAGTAAAAAATAAGCAGTAAAAGGCAAATGTAGACTTTAATTACAGGCAAAATGTGAAAATCGGCGAGCGTGGGGAAAGCGAACAAAATATCAAAATGGGAAATTGGTTGAATAAATAAATAAATGGAAAAAAAATGTGAATACAAAAAACTGCTGATGAAAAAATTGTATAAAAAAAGACAAACAGGAAAAGAAGAAAATTTAAGGGAAACACAAAATGCATATACCTCTCTACTGATAAATTTGTAAATGTGTATGCGTATAAATATATATATACTAAGAGGCAAGCAAGGAGCTGAATGTAAAGGACAAGGTGTCTGATGGAACCACTATAGCTTGGAAATACACATAAATCGTATGTCTTTACAGAAAACGTAAAAAAAAAAAGTAGAACTTTCCACTATGATGAAAAGTGAACTGGAAATAGCAGTATACATGTTCAGTAAGAAAATGATGACCAGTATTATAATGGAGAAAATGTATAACTATATATATTTAAAAAATAACAAGCAGTTCAAAATTTAAAATAAACAATACATTTAAATAATTAAAACTCACTTTATTATAGAAACCTGGCTCAAATGAAGATAAACTAATGTGCAGAAAATGAAAGAAGAATAAAGGAATGAATGTGATGGCGGTTCGTACGGCTATAGTTTCCAGTTCAGAAGGGGTTAAAATGAGTGTGGGATAGTAGGAAGAGAGAGTGTACCAGGGAAAATAAAAAAAAATCTGGGAATACAGGAGAGGGAGATTTACTCTGAAAAGCAGCGTCTTTAAAATGTGTGACTTGGCTGAAATATATTGGGCAGTGCCAGCAAAACCGCAGAGAACGAGTGAGCGAGACAGAAGTGGCAGAGAGAAGGAGGAGAGGGAGGAAAAAAGGAAAGAGATATTTCATATATCATTTCTCTATTAATAGAAAGGTGTTTTTTTGGTTAACTTACGGAAGGAAATGAGTGAGGTATTCAGTGATTGCTGTTCTTAGGTATTTTATGCAAAAAAAAAAAAAAAACCTAGGGAGAATGGATATATACACGGAGAGCAAGCAGGCATCTGCTGCATCTCTACCCCTCCCTGTCCACCCAAAACACACCATCTCCAGCCATGAACGACTCTTTTACTTCTTGTGCCAAGACCTATATGGCAAAATAGATCAAAAATAAAAATAAAACAAAAATACATAATAAAAAGATATGAAGCAAGAATGGGACAAGCAGTAACTCTCTGTCTTGTCAATATAAAGAAAGTGAAACGTCAAACTTTTGTGTATGCTTAAATGTATTTTTTTTTCAAGTTGTCTGTTTTGGCAAAACCTTTTTCTGCCTTCAATATTTTTTTTCACGCTCTCTCTCTCTTTAGCTCTATACCTCCCTCCTCCCTTCCCTCTCTTTCGCTCTCTCACTCCCCTCCCTTTTTCTCTGCTATTGGCTAGCTTCTTCAGTTCACTTTGCCAAAAAGGTGGGTCCATGAGAATCAGTCTCTCTCTCTTTCTCTTTTTTTTTTCCTCTCTCTTTTCCCTGGCATCGATGCTGGCCACCAATTCAGCACGGAGAGTGAAAGCAGGAGAGGGGGAACGAGAGAGAGAGAGAGAGAGAAAGAGAGAGTTTAAACAAAAAGGAAAAAAAAACAGCTTTCTCTTTTACTCAAGACGAGCTTTAGAAAAAAACACGTATTTCTCCGTTAGACCTTTTTTCCCTCCTTTCATTTTGCTATCATCTATTTTTATATTGAGATTTAATATCTCTAAAGCATACCAAGATATTTTACTAGAATTTTTATTCCACAACACACCATTTTTTTTTTGATGACTTTTTAGTTGTCTTTGTAGCTTTTCTTGCACCTGGAAATTTTGTGTTCATTTATCATTTTTTTTTTTTTTAAGGCCTTTGACGATAAGAACTTGGTGTGTTTGAGAAATATCACTGCACATTTTTTTTAAAATTATTTAGTTGTTTTGTAAAACTTCCAAATTTTTACAAAAAGGAATAGTTTGGGGCTTTAAAAAAATATATTTTTCATAGGTAATATTTTTTGCATTTTGTCCTCAATTTTATGATCCAGTTCACTTTTTCTCTGCTTCATTATATTTGTATTCCTGCAATTACTTATCCATCCCATGCTCTCTGTTTCTCTCTCTTTCTTATACTGATGAGCTACGCAATTGGATGGTTTTAAATTTCTACAGGAGTTCGATATGACACCAAGAGATGGTAAAAATTTCTCCTCTTTCACACTTATTCCTATAATGTTGATAAAGCAGATTATATTGTCAAATTCATGTTTTTTAACTTTGCGGAGGAAGAAAAATTCAAATATGTTTCTACATATTCATAAAAAATCTAAATAATGAATAGTAATTATTGGAATGTAAAATTTCAATGTTTTTTTATTATGTTTGATTTTTCAAAATGTATCTTGATGTGCTCACTTTTTAAAATGTAGTTATTTCATCTTTCAGGATGAATTTCACCCCTTCATCGAAGCTCTTCTTCCCCATGTGCGTGCATTCTCGTACACATGGTTCAATCTCCAAGCAAGGAAGCGCAAATACTTTAAGAAGCATGAGAAACGGATGTCAAAGGATGAGGAGAGGGCGGTGAAGGACGAATTATTGGGGGAGAAGCCTGAGATCAAGCAGAAGTGGGCGTCACGGCTCTTGGCCAAGCTGAGGAAAGACATCCGGCCAGAGTTCCGAGAGGACTTTGTCCTGACCATCACCGGGAAGAAGCCTCCGTGTTGTGTCCTTTCTAACCCAGATCAGAAGGGCAAAATTCGGAGGATTGACTGCCTTCGCCAGGCAGATAAGGTGTGGAGGTTGGACCTGGTGATGGTCATCCTGTTTAAGGGGATTCCGCTGGAGAGCACAGATGGGGAACGTCTCTATAAGTCACCCCAGTGTTCCAATCCAGGGCTGTGCGTTCAGCCACATCACATTGGAGTTTCCATCAAAGAACTGGACCTCTACCTGGCCTTCTTCGTCCACACACCTGGTAAGTCTTGCAATTTTTGCACTTTAGTCACACAATCATCTTGTGCAACCTAACATACATAACAGGACAATGTCTTTAGACCTGATAATGTCAGGTTGGCAGTGCTCCAAATAAAGAACACCTGCAAGGATAATAGGAGAGATATCAAAGATGTAAAATGGATCACTACAAGGTTATTTTATTGCATTTTCATGCTAAAATCCAATGGTTTCATTGTCTCAATTATACTTAGGCCTCAAAATCACAGGGCCCTAGATTTGAGTTTCACTATATCCACTACGTTTCTCAGGCCTCAGATTCTTAGGGTACTGTGAAGATTCCAGTGTTTTCCACTGGATTGCATTGATTTATTAAAAAATGAGTCCACCGAATGTTTGTGAAAAGATACAATGTCAGATGAGCATATTTAGTTATCTCTATGAAATGTAGGTAGTTATCACACATTGTAAGGCTTTTGACATACCTGTTAAACTGCAAAGCATTACAATTGTATTTATGTATTAGTTATATTCTTCCCATTTTAATAACCTACGTTTGGTGCATTCTGTTTTATACTACTTTATAAAATCATATAATTTAGTTCTAGCATGCAAAAATAAGAGTGCATCTCTCTACAAGGAGCAATGGCATGCTGCACCAGCAATAATAGTAGCACAAATTATCTACAAAAAGAAACAAAAAGTTATTAACAAGTACGTATCAGAGGAGAACAAGTGTAAGCGTTTTTTATTTCCACTTCATATTTATATACAGATGTAGAATCTAAGAGTCTTTTACATACAAATTGACACATTTCACCTAATTTCCTCTATCCTGTTTGTGAATTATAAACACTTCACTAAATTTTCTTCTTATCCTGTAACTTTTGCATAAACTTTTTATCACTCGTTGAAAGTGAATGTATTGCATTTGTTATCTTTATAGTACTGGTGAAACATTTTATCCAGACTTGTTTGCTGGGGTTACATCAGGTGAACTGTATTCTTTTGTAAAATTGACATACCTTTTGTGACTTCCTAATGTTTACTGTTAAATCAAGCTGATTGAAGTGCGTGTGCTGAAGTAATCCAAACATTTCTTAGTATATAGCATGGGTAAAGGACAAAAATTTAAATGCATCAAGAGCTTGCACTAAAAAAATAGTTAATAAAAAAAAGAGAACTTAAAAAAAAAAAAATTAACTGCATCGTGAACCATAGTCATTGACACTAGTTATGGAAAGTAAACTGAAATTCTGCGTCCTATAAAAAGGCTTCATCATTAGAAATGAGTTTACAAACTAGTTTTTAAGGTGACATAAGAATTTAAGTTTTTAGCACTTTCTATTACTTATACAGCAGAAAGCACTTTCTATTACTTATACAGCAGAAAGTAAACTGTGGGTGGGAGGAGGGTCATCAAGAAAAATCCTAAACATTATGCCATGTAATGTGTGTCCAGGTTATTTACACCTGAGATGTGATTCTCTGCAGAGATATAAAAGGCCCGCTCTACTTCCAAGATGCAGAAAAAAAACTGAACTCTACATACATGGCGGATGTGCTGCTGATTTTCTGCCCAGATTTGCCGCTGTGCGGTAGCAGCCAAGTAGATGACATTTTACAAATTTTCATCCAGACTCTGCGGTAAAAGAAATCTGGACGAAAATTGACAAGTGGCGTGGATTTTACACCCGCTAAATGTCAATAGTTTCAGCAGCCGCAATATATAGGGTTGGCATCAGCTTGTAAAACGTGGATTTTACCAGACTTCGTGGCACAATCTATAATCAATTATTCTGTACAAATAATGAGTGCGAGCATACCCTAACTACAGAAGAAGAGTCGTGTCTGTTAATTCGATATATGTATATATGTGTGTGTACACATTAGTATTTACTGTAGACATTTCTGCTGCAAATACTGAAGTGTTGGCAGGAAAAACGCTGCATAAAATACTCACCTATTACCACTTTTTTTTTTGCATGCGCTTTTCACCATTCATGAGAATAGGTGAAAACCGCTGAAAGAAACTGCTGTAAATCTGCAAGGAAAAAAATAAGCATCATGTGCATGACACTCCCAGAATCTCAGTTACTTTGTTGGCAATAGGAAATCCTTCAAGTTTTGTGATGAAAAAGCACAACAAAACTGCAGAAAAATACTTCACGTGTGCAAATACTCTTACTCTTGTTCAACCCTACCCCTATTACAAAAATATTGTCATAGAAATGTAGCATTTTTCCCGGGCCTCCACCCCCTTATGTTATATGACATATCCTTCCTGTAAGTTAAGGGCTCTTGCTCAGTTTGAGGCCAGGTTTTGCTGAGCTCACATTTGGACAGTAGGTTACACTTCTCTTTATATATAAAGTGTCCAGAAAGTGATCAGCAGAGTTACTTAATTACACCTTCACCGAATTTGTTTAATTGGGCAACATATAAATATTAATATAATGACTGTCGAAAAGTCATGATATAATGAGTGTTTCACTTTTAGAAAGAGGATGTGTAATTCCTGTGGTGAAGACAAAAAAGCCTTTGCTGGTTAGAAGCGTCAGTAAGGTCAGGGCCCATGCAGAGGAGGACCTAACCTCTGACCACCACATGTGTCTCACCATTCACAACTCTCTGTGGGTGTGCTGATTTACAGTGTTTGCCATCGGGTACAGGACTATGTATGACATTTATGGCCTCATCAACATCAATTATATCATTATTACCCTTTATAGAAGATCCAACTGCAATATTCTACAATATTCTTCAGATCATTATACTAAATTCTTCTTTAGTTATTTATATTATTTTTTTTTCTATTCTACATCTGGTATTCTGTGAAGTTTGAAAATCTGGGCCTTATTTTGTCTCGTAATTAAGATGTACATTATTGGAAATTATATTTGATTTCAGGAATTCACTAAAAGATAATACATGTGTCACTGGACAATGCCTAGTCACAGATAAAGGAAGTGGACGCAGCCTTTTTGTGGACAGTCAAAACAGGAACATATCTATGGAGTAATGACATCCCAACGGCATAAACAATAATCTGCTCTCATATTGTAAATATATGCAGCCCAGAATCAGTATTTTACCTTTGTGCCTTTTCATTAACTGACGTTTGAAAATATGTCTCTTTCATATTACCCTGTATAAAGAGGGTCAGATACATACTCAGCTCTCATCCTTGTTTTCTTGTGGAGCATATGACAGTCACTTAATAGTCTCTTGTCTGTGTCACCCTGATGTGGAAGGAACAAAATACGTCACATAGCTCCTTCCTCCTGACTGTGTCACCCTGTGGTTGGGAGGAGCAGACTTCAAGTCACATAGCTCCTCCCTCATGACTGTCAACCTCTGGTGGGAGGAGCAGACTCCATGACACATAGCTCCTCCCTCCTGTCTGTCACCCTGTGGTGGGAGGAGCAGACTCCATGACACATAGCTCCTCTCTCCTGTCTGTCACCCTGTGGTAGGAGGAGCATACTCCATGATGCATAACTCCTCCCTCATCTGTGCCACGCTGTGGTGGGAGGGGAAGCATCCATGTCACATAGCTTCTCGCTCCTGTCTGTATCACCCTTTCGTGGACTACATGCCACATAGCTCCTCCTGACTGTCACCCTGTGGTGGGAGGGGCAGTTGATATCTCACATAGCTCCTCCCTCCTGTCTGAGTGATCCTGTGGTGGGAGGGCCAGACACCATGTCACATACCTCCTCCCTCCTGACTGTATCTCCCTGTGGTGGGAGGGTCAGACACCATGTCACATACCTCCTCCCTCCAGTATCTCCCTGTGGTGGAAGGACCAGGCTCCATGTCACACAGCTCCTCCCTCCTGTCTGTATCATCCTTTGGTGGGAGGAACAAACTCTTTAACGCAAATCTCCACCTTTATAATCTCACCTTGTGGTGAGAGGAGCAGAGTTAATTGCACATAACTCCCCCTTATGTTTATCACCGTGTGATGAGAGGGTCAGACTATCAAGTAGCCCCCTCTGATTTACATTATCCTGTGGACCAATCAGTTTGGGATGAGAGAGAATACACCATGTAAAAGTCCAGATTGTCCACTTTCTTGTATATGGGAAATTGACACATTACAACCATCTGTATTCTGGCTACTAAGTTTGTTATCTGTAAATGGGAAATTAATTTCATAAACATGAGCAGCTGAACATGATAGGTCAGCAATCCTCATCTGAAAGATTTCACAGGTTCATACAAGGTTTTGTTAACCCATTAGTGTAAAAAAACATAAATACAATGGAAAATCATTTTAAGTACAAAGACAAATAGTACAATTTCTAGAACCAAAACATATAAATCGCCTCTTGTCTTAGGCCCAGATTAAATCTAGGACTAACTTTTGCCTCCCATGTATTAAATCTAACTTTACAATGGTTACAAATTATAGACAGAATTAAAATGGTGCTATAGCTCCTTAAACCTTAGGCACAAGTATGAAAAAGTATTAATATAATGTATTATTAAATTCATTAAATGTTTTTTTTTTCTTTGCAAAATGTCCTGCTTTATTGACTGACCCATTACCTGTGGAGTTTCTTTTTTTATTTCATAAAAAAAAATTACTATAGAAAAAATATTAATATCACTTTTGTAACTTTTTAGCAATTTCCAACAAGGCTATACTACCATTCCATTATATTGATATTCTGAAAAAAGATATATATATATTGGGTAAGTAAGGATATATGGAAGAAAAAGATGACCTTCTGACCATGCTAAAAAGTCTGCAAAACCCCAGAAGGCTGAATATTTATTTGTTGTGTTATCTGGTCACTAAAGTCTAATTTAACATTTACCTTATTATGGAACAAGTTTAAAGGTAAAGTTTAGATGTGCCACTAATAGGATGGCCATACACAAGAGTTAACCATTGACTGAACTTTTATTTGGCAGACAGCTACCTCTCCCTACTTCTCAAACATGCTAGGCTAACAGCTCTTTTGGTTACAATGGGGAAAGAGTAGAAAGCTACTGCCAGAAACCTCTGGCAGCGGATCATATTCCCTGAAAACAAAAGGATCGGCCATTCAAATTCCTACAGCAATGGCCTGTTCATCCTCTCCCTCCACATCATCTTTTGGAGAAGAGTCATGAGGCCCCCAATCCATTCACATCAGATGGTTAATCGGTCCTATCAAAATCATTGGGTTTAGCCAAATTTTATCCAATTTATAGGAAAGAAAAATTATAATTCAAGAAAACGTACAAAATGTTTAAAAACTGTTTGAAAACAAGACTAAAAAAAATTATTCTGTGTCTTGGAGTCTTCAGTTAATCACATAGACTTTAGCAGATAAAAGTCATCAACATATTGTAGCTTTAATACACTTTTTGGTCGTGGGTTTGACTTTAAGGTTAGCTCCATTTGAAATATTAATAAACATTAGATCCAGTATTTGGTGCTGAGATTTATTACTAGGAGACAGCTTCTGAGATCTAAAATGGCACTTCACTACGTTATGTACAATACATGTAAAATTGCATCTTTTAGCACCATAATAACATAGCCATATCCAAATCGACAGTTCTCTCTCCATGTGCCAATAGGTACAGTCTATCAATATTATAGCTACATTTTACATTTACTTAGGTCTCTTACTGCTCTGTCATTGTGTCCCTTTGGTTTTGCCGGGAACCCCTGGCAGTGAAGGAGTGACTCTTCTCCTCCCTCTTATTTTTATGTTCTCCGATCCAACTTTTCTCTTGCCAAATAAACAGGGGAGCAGCTGAATTTCCTCTCACGGAGACATCTGTGATCGAACAGACGTTGGGGACAGAGTATGGGGACTCTGGCAATCCTTCCTTCCTGAGGTGGGGGCGGCAGGGCGGTACAAAGGAGAGACCCTGAAGGTGTCAGTCAAAAGAAACAGAGCCCTATATAAAATCCATTGGCTTCATTGTGTCCCATTCAATATAAATTCCATTACTTAGTTTATTTCAATTATTCAGTTCCAATTCTCCAGTAACAGCTGTTTGTCCCCACCCATCACAGAAAGCCAATCAGGGACTGCTCTCCAGCTAGGATAATTTTGAATAATACTATACAAATGAAATAGTGAATGAAACTTAGAATGTAGTTAAAAAGACTACTGGAAGCCATATTGCAATTGGAAGGTGGTTTAAAGGTAAGAACTTCACAGGGCAATAAAAGGATCAGGAGCAAAATTATTTTAATAAGAAGTTCCATGTTTGATAACTTTCCTCATTACTGTAATACAATGTTACGGGGTAATAAGAGGATCAGGAGCCGGGTTACAGTAATAAGAGATTACAGGGGTAATAAGAGGATCAGGAGCCGAGTTACTGTAATAAGAAGTTACAGGGATAATAAGAGGATCAGGAATCAGGTTACTGTAATAAGAGGTTACAGGGGTAATAAGAGGATCAAGAGCCAGGTTACTGTAATAAGAGGTTACAGGGGTAATAAAAGGATCAGGAATCAGGTTACTGTAATAAGAGGTTACAGGGGTAATAAGAGGATCAGGAGCCGGGTTACTGTAATAAGAGGATCAGGAGCCGGGTTACTGTAATAAAAGGATCAGCAGCCGGGTTACAGTAGTAAGAGGCTACAGGGGTAATAAGAGGATCAGGAGCCAGGTTACAGTAATAAGAGGCTACAGGGGTAATAATAGGATCAGGAGCCGGGTTACTATAATAAGAGGTTATAGGGGTAATAAAAGAGGATCAGGAGCCAGGTTACTATAATAAGAGGCTACAGGGATAATAAGAGGATCAGGGGCCGTATTACTGTAATAAGAGGTTACAGGGGTAATAAGAGGATCAGGAGCCGGGTTACTGTGATAAGAGGTTACAGGGGTAATAAGAGAATCAGGAGCCGGGTTACTGTGATAAGAGGTTATAGGGGTAATAAGAGGATCAGGAGCCGGATTACTGTAATAAGAGGTTACCGGGGTAATAAGAGGATTAGGAGCCAGGTTCAAATCATGTGACATAACACGCAAAATATGAATGTAGTAACTATACTAATCTTCCACAGTGATAATATTGGGCTCAGAATATTGATTCTGATATAAAACTACAGGGTTAATAGCTCATTCATAGGCTGCATACCATGTTCCAGTAAGTCAAGGGTTCAGTTGAGGACAGTAATCTGCACCTGTAAGTGACATTTGTCTCTGCTTTGTCCTCTGGTTAGTTTACCCTGTGTGTGTTTGCTCTGGCAGAGGGGAGGTATTCTGAGGTGTACAGAGGTATATAGAGGAGGGCAGAGCTTCTCTTACACAGTGGAGCATTGTGTGCCTGCACTTGTGTTTATTCACAAATTAACCCTTCTGCTACTGTTCTTTTTTTCTTACACTTTCTTTTACATGAATTTCCTTCTAAACTTTCAGGCTCTGTTACCACTGTGTACTTAACAGCTGTTGTATTAATAGCTGTATTTTTTACCTAATTGTCTCTTCCTTGCATTTCTTTTGTGTGATTTAACTTGTACAGTCGTTCACTATTCCTCGTTTTTCTCTACACTGTTCATTCTTTTTGTCCATATGATGTAATATTTGTCTTCATATGCTTTACCTTATTAATAACCCTTATCCAATTAGAAATTACAACAATGCATTTTTAAATATTAATAAAATCATTGACTTTTGAAATTAATTTTCTGAGGTTTCCCCTAGGCCTCATTCAAACGTCTATTTTTTTAAACAAATGTTAAAAAATGTGCCTTTTTTATCATTAAAAAATATATATTCTCGTATATGTAAAAAAAATTGCAATGTTAAAAACAGGCAGCACATGGATGGCAATGTATGCGGTCTGTGATTTTCATGGACCAATACACTTCTATTACTAATTTTGATCAGACACTCAGATTAAAAAAAACATAAATGCCTCCATGTTTTTTTTTTTGTGGACACACAGCCTGCAAAAAAAAATGGAAAAGTAAACGGCACCATACACTATACATCACGGATAGAACATGTAGATGAAAAACGGACGTCGGAATGATGACTTAGGCTGAGTTCACACACTGTGGTCATTTCTCTTCGGCACGATATCACGTGTGAACACAACCTAACACTTAAAAGTAAAAAATATTAGTGGGATGGCAGCCAACTCTAACATCATAGGTCTCATTCATAGGTGTCTGGGAAGCCGAGATATGTGGTTTTGTTGGAACTCTTCATATAGGATTACTTTAGCATAGCAAATGAAAAAAAAATGCACTCATGTATATGCAAGCAGCTGTTCATTGGTGCAACAAGCACAACCATAAAAATGAATTTTGTCAAAAAAAAATCAGTAGAAATGATCATTTTAATAAAAGTAATTTAGGTCACATTCATATTTGAATTCATTTATACTTAACACACAGGTTAGTCTTTGCAGGACGGCTCTTATGGCAGCTGCACAAGGCAGGAAGTAAAGCAGGCGTTCATTGGCTGAAAAAGTAGTGGAGACTACATCAGAATACTGTTTGATGAATGGTGAAATGTAACCCCCCATATAAGTCTAGGGATCCTAGAACTAAGATTCCCTTTTGTGCATGAGTCCTCGGCATGGGAGGAGTAAATTCATTCACTATTTTTGTTTGTTGTGCATACTGCATTTTATACATTTATGTAAATGTAATTTTTTATAATTCCTAAGAGGATAGATGTGCACTGTATTCCTCTTTAATATACCAGTATTATCTTTTGGGACTTGCATCATAAACTGATGCTGTAAATTTTATGAACATTACAAATTACAGCAATTTAAAAACAAGACATGCTGAGAAAGTGAGGAGCAAAAAAACCCCAAAGAGTAAAGCCTGCTACACACATTAGATGGCTGTCGGCCAAATGATGCTTCGCCAATTGTTCAGCTTGTCCGTCTCTCCCCCATACACAGGAGCGCTTAGCCGAACACTCCTGTGCTCTCTATGAGAAAGCCGCTGACAGACATCTCTGCAGTTGGCTTACCTCCGGGAGAACTAAGCAATCGGTAGCCTGCCATCGGACATGCCCAGTCGACATCTCCCCTGGTAATACTCATAAACATTAGTGTCGGACAAACCCTTGAAATTGGCGGTGCAGTCAACATCAGTCTAATGTGTATGGAAGGCCTTAAAGCCTTCCATACACATTAGGCCTTAAAGCAGGTAATCTTTGAAGGCATGTGTGAAAACTTGACGATACTGGAGGGATTGACCTACCATTAAAGGGGTTGCCCCACAAACA
This sequence comes from Phyllobates terribilis, assembly GCF_046119375.1. Taxonomy (NCBI): domain Eukaryota; kingdom Metazoa; phylum Chordata; class Amphibia; order Anura; family Dendrobatidae; genus Phyllobates; species Phyllobates terribilis. The sequence continues at coordinate 582,366,505 of NW_027362771.1, forward strand.
AAGTTTATTTTAATCACTGGGTCGTGGAATAATAATAATTTTCACAATTGGATTTGTTTAAATAAAATGTTCCTGTGCTGGGATAATCTTATAAATGTTCCCCTGCTGTGTACTGTGTAATGGCTGTGTCTGACCGTACAGAGACAAGGTCTGATCATACCACATCTCCTGGGCAGAGGAGGAAGCAAAAGAGTATACAGACATTACTTGCATTATTATTATTCCAAGATCTATTGATTAAACTGAACTTTAAAATTAACTTTATTCATGGGAAAACCCCTTTAAATTTTGACTCTCCACTGATATTATCTTAAATAAGAATCAGGCAGTTTTTATTTTTTTGCCCAATTCTTTTGTCCTGTGGGCAGATAAGCTACTACCAGATCTGCGATCTCCCCATAGAAAACTCACGAGCGCACAGTCGAGCTGAGCATTCACGAGTATGGGGCAGTAAGGAGAGATTGCTATCTGCCAATCCTTTGTTCGGATGACAGTTACCTAAGGTGTATAGGCACCTTAAGGCTCGGTTTATACAACATCAATTTTTACTTAATACTTTTATTATTACAAAATATTGCAGCGAGTTTATGCATAGCTAGAGCTAGAGTTTACTCATAGTAAAATTTGAATGGAAATTAATTGATGTTATATTTAAGGCCATGTTCACACCTTCAGTATTTGGTCAGTATTTTATATTAGTATTTGTAAGCCAAAATCAGGAGAGGAACAATCAGCGGAAAAGTATAATAGAAACTCTTCACCACTTCTGGATTTTTCACCCACTCCTGGTTTTGGCTTACAAATACTGATGTAAAATACTGAACAAATACTGAAGGTGTGAACGTAGCTGTACCATTGTGACACTGGAACATCGGTCATTATATCAAAGCACGGCTTGTAAGATGGTCTGGATTTTTACAGTTCATTTACATAGTGATTATGATATAATATGATAGGATAAACAGAAAGAAACATGGATGTAAACATATAATTCAGGTAGCCCAAATGAAAGATATACTTACAATTCTTGTGATAAAAAAATCCAAAAGAGTTTCTTAATGTAGCACTTACAACATATTTTAATGCTGGACATTTCAAAGCTACCATGAGAAAACCATGCTAATGCAGCGTGAAAACATGTAGTAGGTGCTAACATTTTGGATACACAAGAAGTGTCAGCATATTTTGATTTGGAGCATTGATGACCATCTGATTTCAGGGTTTTCTTTTGAAACGACTGCACCTCATTCAATTCTGTTATACAACATAAAATTAAATTTATTTGCTATTTGATATCACCACTTATAATACCAAGTCATCCATTGCTTGAAAAATGTCTTTCTACCTCTCAGCATCTAACGTCAAGCAGAGCTGGGACAATCTCCAATAAAGTGCATGATCGCTTTTCATAATAGTCATTATTTAGCAGACCACTATCAAAACTATTTCATCCAGTAACATGTAAATAGCCACCTACCCCTATCTGAGATAAGCAGTCAAAGGCTTGGGGTGCATTTACACTAGCTGATTATCAGGAACAAGAATTCTTAGGAATGCTCATTACCCAATAACCAGCCTGTCTAAACAGGCTGACAAAATGCTTGTTCATCAGTTGGAATGATTTTTAAGTTTACTTAAAAATTATTTTCCTTGGGAGCACATCATTTGGCTTACATGTAGGTGATCGGTGGTCAATTAAGGCTGCTGATCAGCTATTCTAAAAATGCACCCTTAATCAATAAGTTTCCTAAAATGCTTTTGCAGGACAATTCATGATTTTTCACAATTAAATCTACAGTACATAAATTGTTGAGTCACTTTGTAAATAATTTGGCTTCCTTCTCTTGAACTCGTGTTCAGTTAGAAGATAGTGTATTCCTCATTTGTGAATAACAATAAATTCAGAATTCTGGTTTCCCACTTGCAAAAAGCAGTGGGAGCTTAGGTTACATAGTTTATTGGTATCATTAACTTGTGTATTTAGCAGCTCATAGCCCTACAGTCTACTTATTTCCTGGTTTCTGGGGGAAGAAGGACAGGTGCTCCTCCTTGGGTGACATTTCTGGTCAGTAACAGAACTGTATCATTAGCAGAACTTATGCTGAGTTTTATACTTGTACCGTAACACATTCATCTATCAGTGGTTTGTTCTGGAGTCTAAACTGCTATCACTATATTTAAATATAGAGATAATAGTGGCTTTGAATAAGTGCACAGCTAAGGAAAGTGAGAGTAGTGATTAGATGAGCAGCTTTGGATTCCAATACTGGTGGCTGGTGATTTAGTAAGATTTATAACAGCAGCTTGTTAGGAGCTGAGGAGGAGGAAGGTGGCTGGGATCTTAGGAGTTAATTCCCCTCCTGGAATGGACCTACTGCGCACACTCGGGCAGGCTCTGACAGCCGAGCTCTTTGGAAACGAGTTGTAGACTATGCAAGATAAAAGATCTCATATCAGGAGAACCATGGCAGTTAAAAAAAGCATGTCAATTGCAAACTTGCTTATTTTCATGCTTTCTAAATCAATTTAATAACATGAGAATACCCCTTAAAAGCTTAGCTGTTAGATCACATGCCTGATTGCAGGATGAAAATAAACTGTTATTATCTGTTTCTTAGGACAACCAAAATAAAACTGAATGTAGTTATACACATAAATAGAAGAAACAAACTAAAGCTACTCAAAATTAGTGTAATCACAATAAAGCTATGGATTTATAGGATTACTGAATTTACGGTATGTAGATTGAATTTGAGAAATATTAGAAGTGAAAATTATGTTTTGCATGCAATAACCTACTGTATTCCTTTTTCCTTTGTATTCACTTTACATAAAATGAAGCTGTAAGGAAAATATACAGTCGTATCTACTATTTGTATAGGTTAGATGGATTAGCAAATGTGCAGGAAATCTATGTTTCAGTGCTTTGTATTTGGAAATGGTGCGGGAACCACACCCAATCGCTGGAGAATTATTAAAATTCACATTCAGGCAATTCCATTTTACACAATAAAATGAGCTGACACTACAAATAAAATAAAACCCAAATGGGTTTTGAAGTAAAGGTGCTGATTGCATATAAAGATCTTTACCTTCTATAAAATATTTTTTTTATCTGCATGCAGTGAATTAAGTGCCAAAACACACTAACTATGAAAATGAGAGCATTTCGTGATGTTTCCCCTTTAAAAGTAAAATTCTGCAGTGACCTAATGTGTATGGCATGTTTAATTAGAATTCTGTACAACACATGTATACACTTTGTCTGTACTCTCAAGCTGCTGTTAGAAAACTTAGATGGCCTCTATGCACACGTTCTAACTCTCCAGATTGTTTTGTATATACACTACCGTTCAAAAGTTTGGGGTAATTTAGAAATGTCATTATTTTTTAAAGAAAAGCACATTTTTTTCATTGAAGCTAACATTAAATGAATCGGAAATACACTGTATACATTGTTAATGTGGTAAATGACTATTCTAGCTGCAAACATCTTGTTTTTATTGCAATATCTACATAGGTGTATAGAGGCCCATTTCCAACAACCACCACTCCAGTGTTTTAATGGTACATTGTGTTTGCTAACTGTGTAAGAAGGCTAATGGATGTTTAGAAATCCCTAGAAAACCCTTGCACAAGTATGTTAGCCCAGCTGAAAACGGTTTGGCTGATTTGAGAAGCTATAAAATTGACCTTCCTTTGAGCTAGTTGAGAATCTGGAGCATTACATTTGTTTGTTCTATGAAACTCTCAAAATGGCCAGAAAAAGAGAACTTTCATGTGAAACTCGACAGTCTATTCTTGTTCTTAGAAATGAAGGCTATTCCATGAGAGAAATTGGCAAGAAACTGAACATTTCCTACAACGGTGTGTACTACTCCCTTCAGAGGAGAGCACAAACAGGCTCTAACCAGAGTAGAAAGAGAAGAGGGAGGCCCCGCTGCACAACTGAGCAACAAGACAAGTACATTAGAGTCTCTAGTTTGAGAAATTGACGCCTCACAGCTCCTCAACTGGCAGCGTCATTAAATAGTACACGCAAAACGCCAGTGTCAACGTCTACAGTGAAGAGGCGACTCCGGGATGCTGGCCTTCAGGGCAAAGTGGCAAAGAAAAAGCCATATCTGAGACTGGCTAATAAAAGGAAAAGATTAATATGGGCAAAAGAACACAGACATTGGACAGAGGAAGATTGAAAAAAAGTTTTATGGACAGATGAATCAAAGTTTGAGGTGTTTGGATCACACAGAAGAACATTTGTGAGACGCAGAACAGCTGAAAAGATGCTGGAAGAGTGCCTGACACCATCTGTCAAACATGGTGGAGGTAATGTGATGGTCTGGGGTTTCTTTGGTGCTGGTAAAGTGGGAGATTTGTACAAGGTAAATTGAATTATGAATAAGGAAGGCTATCACTCCATTTTGCAACGCCATGCCATACCCTGTGGACAGCGCTTTATTGGAGCCAATTTCATCCTACAACAGGACAATGACCCAAAGCACACCTCCAAATTATGCATGAACTATTTAGGGAAGAAGCAGGCAGCTGGTATCCTATCTGTAATGGAGTGGCCAGCGCAGTCACCAGATCTCAACCCCATTGAGCTGTTGTGGGAGCAGCTTGACCGTATGGTACTCAAAAAGTGCCCATCAAGCCAATCCAACTTGTGAGAGGGGCTTCAGGAAGCATGGGGTGAAATTTCTCAAGATTACCTCAGCAAATTAACAGCTAGAATGCCAAAGGTCTGCAATGCTGGAATTGCTGCAAAGGGAGCATTCTTTGATGAAAGCAAAGTTTGAAGGAGAAAATTATTCTCTCTAATAAAAATCATTATTTCTAACCTTGTCAATGTCTGGACTATATTTTCTAATCATTTTGCAACTCATTTGATAAATAAAAGTATGAGTTTTCATGGAAAACATAAAATTGTCTGGGTGACCCCAAACTCTTGAACGGTAGTGTACATATTACCAAAAAACCCTATAATTTCAACAATGTGTCCTCAAGTGTCTCCGTCACTTGACAATGTCAAAGTTAAGTTCATCACAAGTGGGTCAATCGTAGCGTATGGCATAAGTTCCAAGATCACATTGTTCAGTTTGGCCTCCGGGGAAGGTCTGAAAAGGGGTTTGTTTACTCCCTCCCTGGGAGCATTCCTGCTTTTTACAGACACAGGACAGTAATGAAATGTTGTCAGACTTCCTTGCAGTACTGTGAATTACTGATACCATTATATTGTATATGCTGGGGAATTGTCTAATTTCTTGACTATCATAAAATAAGATACAAGAACTTTACCAACTTCTGTAATTTTTCCCACAAGAATATACAAGATATCTGCATATTGTCATCCATGTGCCATTCATGTCCATTTCTTTTTTACTTCCTTGTGACATCCGTTTTTACACATCAGCAATTTAAAATGTACATGGTAGCTAGTGATGAGCGCAAGTGCTCGTTACTTGAGTTTGATGAGGGTGCTCGGGTATGCACAGAGTATTGGGGGTGCTTAAGTGACATGTACGGGTCCCTATGTTTAACGGCTGTTAGACAGCCACAAAACACACGGGGATCGCTCATGTTTGTCAGGCAATCCACGCATGTTTTTGGCTGCCACGAAATATCCGGGCGCGCGGACTTGAACATGTCACTCGAGCACCCGCAATACTCGTTGCATACCCGAGCACCCTCGGCAAACTCGAGTAAGAAGCACTTGCGCTCATCATTAATGGTAACATAAAGTTTCATAGGTCAATAATGACAATGTATCCAAATGCTACACAGAAGATCTATCCTGGATCTGATTTTTTTTTGTTGTGAACGCACAGACTTGTATAGGCGATAGGGTTAGTGCCTGCTGCTATTCTTTTCACACAGACCCTGTCCATGTGAAAAAATTGTTAGCTGAACTGCCCAATTGAATTACATTGGTCAGTGTGCCGTCCGATTTTTACTTGGATAGCACACGTTCGTATAATGCGCTCATTTGAACGAGCCCAAAGGCTAATCTGAGCATCAATATACCAACATTTACTGACATGCTTGATGTGATCGAAAATATTTTTACTGGACATCAAGTTCTCTGGACTGTTCATCCTCTACCATGATACCACAATATTTATGGCTATTGGATTCAACTTTCATAGAATCATAGATTGTTAGAGTTGGAAGGGACCTTCAGGGTCATCGTGTCCAACCCCCTGCTCAATGCAGGATTCACTAAACCATCTCAGACAGATGTCTGTCCAGCCTCTGTTTGAAGACTTCCATTGAAGGAGAATTCATCACCTCTTGTGGCAGCCTGTTCCACTCATTGATCACCCTAACTGTCAACTATGGCAAATATTATAAGGGAAAGTTTAAAAATCTTAAAGTTAACTTTCCACTTATTAAGCTGTGATAACATACTTTTGCCACTCGACTTTATTAAACTTCTGTGTGGCAAGAAAAAAATCTATGGATAGGATTCCAAATTATGTCAAAACAGACAAATCACAGAAATGCGTATGATGTGCTCTGCATCCAAATCCAATCAGATTTTTTATATGTAATTTTTATTTTAGAAATAAGGACTTTTCTGTCTGTAATCTTTCAAGAGCAGATGACGACTATGTGCTAGTTTCCCTATTTGTCTAGGTATTGCATGTGACACGTGTCTGTGTTATTGCTGTCACGACCCTGTAATCATTGTCTCGTTGACCCTTGACACTCTTGCACTAATCTTTGTCAACTTGGCCTCAGGGTTTTGGTAGCCCCCTCCTTCCTCCTCTGCAGGTGGTTTAGGCTAACCCTCTCACTTTTCTTTGCATCTTCCTTTGCCTGGTACTTTAACTATTTCATAGACTGCACTTTCTATTGCCTATGCTGCATCGTTCTCCCAACTTTAGGTATTTTTATTCAGGGGCCAAATATGGCACCAGAAATCTGTAGTAAGAGACGGAAAGGCAGAGCGGGAAAATCCAAAAATCCTACAATAACCAAGCTGGTGTCATCTTGTTTCTGTTCTGAGCAAAGGATTAATCTGGTTTTAAGTAAATATATCTTCTGGATCATTGTAATCTGAAAAGTTCCAAAACTTTCCGGCATATTTTGTGTTTCAATTGTATACGATTTTAAAGATCGTTGTCAGTAATTGGGAACATCCTTGTTAACATCCCAAGACCTAGAGCATAGCTTTTGCTACAATTGTTTTTGGTTTAGACAATCCTCTGTGAGCTAAATCCATCAGCAGTAGAGATGAGGGAACCCAAACTTAAAAGTTCAGGGTTCGTACCGAACAGTTAGTGTCCGGTGCTAATCGCTGAACACGGACTCCTCCGGGGTCCGTTGCAATGTTCAGAGTTCTTGGGGAAAATAGAGAGAGAATTTTCCAGCTCAAAAGTTCGGATCCCTACTGTTGTCAATGGGGTTCGGGTACAGTTTTGGTACCCGAACTGAACTTTGGAATAAAGTTTGGTCGGGTACCAGAACCCGAACTTCCACAGATCCGCTCATCCCTAATCAGCAGCAGAAATCTCTACTCTCCTGTTAGCTTGCAACAATGTAGCGCTGATAAAATAAGAATCTAAAGGATGGCTCATCTGTTGTTTTATAAATACACACAGAATACAAATGGAGAATATTATACATTGCAATTTCCGACATGCAAAGTTTATAATCTGTAATGTCATATAAAAGAGTAATACATCTTTTTACCATAACAAAGTGAGCGTGACGGCATAAATGTAAAACATGGGACGTTCACATCTGCACATGAAGTTGTTCACAAAGATTCTAACTATTCCCTTTAGGCCACAGCCCCACTATCAGTATTCGGTCAGTGTTTTTTCTCAGGAGTGGGAGACAAAACCAGGAGTGGGTGATAAATGCAGAATTGGTGACTTGTTTCTATTATACCTTTTCTCTGATTTTTCCTCACCTGGTTTTGGCTCCCACTCCTGAGAACAAATACTGACCAAATACTGATAGTGGGGCCGTGGCCTTAGAGTCTAACCTCTAACTCCTTCCCGACGTAGGACGTATGAGTACATCTTACATTAGGAATGGGTGTATGGAGCGGACTCAGAAACAGCCCCCTACCTTTAGTAAAAAAACACACTAACAGAGCAAAGAACGTATCTCTATTAGCTACCTGTTCGCTACAGTTGATACCTTATGCTTATTTTAATATACTTGTTTTTATATTCATTATTCTAACATAAATTATTTTTTTAATTTATTGATGCCTCATTTAATAGAGATACGTTCTTTGCTCTATTAGTGTGTTTTTTTATGTAACTTTGGAGGCTAATCGCACTCTAGTGACACTGTGTAGTAATTTACCCAACTTGTAGTAGCAGCATCTGAAACTAACTGCGAATGCTGCTTAACCATATAGATGCCGCAGTCAATCCCTGACATCAGCATTTAAAAGGCTCTGATATATGTTCATAAGCACATTGCCCCCCAACCCCTCCATGACGTGATGGTAGGGTGCTGTTGGGTTACCATTCAAGGTCCCCCGTCTCCTCCATCTTTGTATTCTGTTGAAAAAAATATTGTATAAATTTGGTATCGTCATTATCATAACGACCTGGAGAACTACAGTGCCAGTTCATTGAACGCCATAAAAATTAAACCTAAAAAGCAATTGCGGAATTGCATTTTTTATATCCGATATGGAAAAATGAATGACATCATTCAAAACTACAATTCGGCCTACAAAAAAAAACAAAAAAAACCTCAATTGGAAAAAAAAATTTTCAAATAAAGTTTTGGCTTTTGGAAGAAGGGGAAGAAGAAAAAAAAAACAAAAGTGCAAGAAGTAAAATTTTCCCAGTTTTGAAGGGATTATTATCTGCTTTGGTTGCACAATAAATTCAGTAAATATGACCGATGGTGGACTCAAGATTTGATTGTCTGTAACAAGGAAACAATTGTTTTCCATCACGGAAGCTCTGTCCAACGGGCAGTAAATCTATCATTATCCTCCGTCACACAATGACCTATGATTCATTTGATTTGCTATGATCACTAAAATGTTTCTTTTAGTTTCAATTGTGATCCAAATATTTTTTGCGTGTATGTTATTTAACGAGAAAGGTTCTGACACGGTGATAGGAGACAGATCAGGACCGCGTCCACTTAGTGGTATACAGAGGTGCATATTATTCTTAGTGCAGGCTGTGTTGGCGGAGGGGGGTGACTTGTTAATGACAGAGGGTACAGTTTGGTGACATAGTAAATGCCGAGATTGTTGCGGTGGCTGTAAAGTGCCGAGAGAGTAATTACCCTCCGGGGCGGCAGTAATTAGTGTGGGGCTGACAACTCACCAACACCACAATTACGCAGACAGCCTTCATATCATGTTTAACCCTTGCACTGGCCCCAAGATCGCAACATGGAGCAGTGATTATTTCATTCATCGTTTCTCCGTCTGTTCATGAGATGCTCTTTTTGCTTATAATTTATAGGCGCGTTTGAGACAGTAAAACATGTAATTGCTGTTATGATTTATGGATGTGCCTGAGCGATTGAGTGTAATTTCTATTTTGTATAATTTATCGTCTATATGTAGGACATGGCTTATGTAATTTAGCATGCTGGTGAATGCTCTCCCTTTCATGCGTGTCTATAACTTTCACTCATTCCTTACATTCAGCTACGGGGAAGTCTAAACATATTATTTTACAGATCGGGTATACAATATATACAGTTTGAATACAAAAATGTTCACAAGACACATAAATGATCTAGGTCAGGGAAAGAATAATACACTGCTCAAAAAATAAAGGGAACACTTAAACAACAGAATATAACTCCAAGTAGATCAAACTTCTGTGAAATCAAACTGTCCACTTAGGAAGCAACACTGATTGACAATCAATTTCACATGCTGTTGTGCAAATGGAATAGACAATAGATGGAAATTTCTGGCAATTATGAAGACACCCTCAATAAAGGAGTGGTTCTGCAGGTGGGGACCACAGACCACATCTAAGTACCAATGCTTTCTGGCTGATGTTTTGGTCTCTTTTGAATGTTGGTTGTGCTTTCACACTCGTGGTAGCGTGAGACGGACTCAACAACCCACAGAAGTTGCTCAGGTAGTGCAGCTCATCCAGGATGGCACATCAATGCGAGCTGTGGCAAGAAGGTTCGCTGTGTCTGTCAGCGTAGTGTCCAGAGGCTGGAGGCGCTACCAGGAGACAGGCCAGTACACCAGGAGACATGGCGGGGGCCGTAGGAGGGCAACAGCCCAGCAGCAGGACTGCTACCTCCGCCTTTGTGCAAGGAGGAACAGGAGGAGCACTGCCAGAGCCCTGCAAAATGACCTCCAGCAGGCCACAAATGTGCATGTGTCTGCACAAACGGTTAGAAACCGACTCCATGAGGGTGGTATGAGGGCCCGACGTCCACAGATGCGGGTTGTGCTCACAGCCTAACACCGTGCATTTGCCACAGAACACCAGGATTGGCAAAGTCGCCACTGGCGCCCTGTGCTCTTCACAGATGAAAGCAGGTTCACACTGAGCACATGTGACAGACGTTACAGAGTCTGGAGACACCGTGGAGAGCGATCTGCTGCCTGCAACATCCTTCAGCATGACCGGTTTGGCAGTGGGTCAGTAATGGTGTGGGGTGGCATTTCTTTGGAGGACCGCACAGCCCTCCATGTGTTCGCTAGAGGTAGCCTGACTGCCATTAGGTACCGAGATGAGATCCTCAGACCCCTTGTGAGACCATATGCTGGTGCGGTTGGCACTGGGTTCCTCCTAATGCAGGACAATGCCAGACCTCATGTGGCTGGAGTGTGTCAGCAGTTCCTGCAAGATGAAGGCATTGAAGCTATGGACTGGCCTGCCCGTTCCCCAGACCTGAATCCGATTGAGCACATCTGGGACATCATGTCTCGCTCCATCCACCAACGTCACGTTGCACCACAGACTGTCCAGGAGTTGGCGGATGCTTTAGTCCAGGTCTCGGAGGAGATCCCACAGGAGACCATCCACAACCTCATCAGGAGCATGCCCAGGCGTTGTAGGGAGGTCATACGGGCACGTGGAGGCCACACACAATACTGAGCCTCATTTTTTACTTGTTTTAAGGACATTACATCAAAGTTGGATCAGCCTGTAGTGTGTTTTTCCACTTTAATTTTGGGGGTGACTCCAAATCCAGGCCTCCATTGGTTAATAAATGTGATTTCCATTGATGATTTTTGTGTGATTTTGTTGTCAGTACATTCAACTTTGTACAGAACAAAGTATTCAATGAGAATATTTCATTTATTCAGATCTAGGATGTATTATTTGAGTGTTCCCTTTATTTTTTTGAGCAGTGTATATATTCCCCCCTAAATAAATATATAAATAGTGGAGTACTCCCATGCTGAATGAGAAACCAAGAAAAAGAGGAAAATTGGAGTAACCAAAAATCACCAGACAAAGGAATAAATAAAAACTTTTTTCCATTTATTAATCACATCACAGAGATATACAAACAGAGGTCTAATAAGGAGGATAAGAAGGTGGGAAAGACATCAGAATCCAAAGCTATGCATCTGAACCATAATGAAGATGCACCATATAGATCAAGTGCCAAACAAAGCAAATAAAAGGATAGGCAAAGTGCTATATGTAATAAAGATAGCAGCAACAAAATAGCCAAGATCTAAAGGGCCAGGTGCGATTCAATATATATCATATGTACAAACTACATATACCACTTTACATAGGTATGTATTCGAACACTTTTTGCCATTTTAATACCAAAAATTATTTTTTAATTATTTACACAATTAATTCTGTGTAAGTCTCCATCATTCGCGTACAGGTAGTCTTCACCCCTCAAAGTATTCTGTATCCCAAACACATCTCTTCACAACTTCTATGCAATATATTTACTGATGGTTTAGGCAAGATTTTTCACAATGGAATTATTATCAGAATATGAAAGCGAAAGGACCAATACAATAAGCCCAGGGTATGCTTCTTATAAGATAGACATTTTGTCAAATGAATGCAGGATGCCAGGAAGATGACATGATTTTTTTTTTTTGCATGAAGCCATGAAAACCGAGGCTTATGGTGCACACTGAGGACTAGATGGATGCTGTTTAAAAGGCTATTCTACCCAGAATGCACAATATTAATATTACCTGTTATGTACAGTACCTGTTAATCTCTACATTACTTCTACATGAGCTTCCAGCTCTGTTACTATATTGACATCCCTGAATTTGTAGTAATTAGTGATGAGCGAGTATATTCTGTTAACCCTTTCGACGAGCATGCTCGGGTGCTCGCCGAGTATCTTCAGCTGTGCTCGGTGTTATGTTTTAGTCACTTAGTGCTCATGATTTGCAACTGTTTGACAGCTTTAATACATGTGAGGAATGCCTAAGAAACAGGCATTCCTCACATGTAATAAAGCTGTCAAACAGTTGCAAATCATGTGCATGGAGTGACTAAAACATAACACCCGAGCACGCTGAAGATACTCGGTGAGCACCCGAGCATGCTCGCCGAAAGGGTTAACAGAACATACTGTTATGTTCTGCTACCAAAGCTAAGGAAAGAGAGGAGATCTGTCCCTACTATAAGACTCAGCTGAATCCCTACGATGTAACAGGGAACCTGATCCTGCGATCAGACCTGCTAAAGTCCTAATCTAGTCTGTACGGAGACCTATAGATTTGGGGAGGGAATCCCTACAAGTACTAAGGACTGGGAGGAATATGGGACACCTCCTAACAGAAATAGTAGCAGACAGACGAACAAACAAAATAGATAGAACCTAGAGGTCCGTAGACCAAGCAAACTAACAGAGTTAGATACAGAGCACAGGCTAGCTAGAAAGTAGATATACAATGAAGTCCAGCAAAGCCAGAAGGGCGGAGCAGGATTAAATAGGCCAACAAGGTCATGTGACCAGCAAAGGAAAAAAAACCTAACAGCAAGGTTCTAACAGTACCCCCCCTTCTAAGAGGATCCTCCGGATCCCCTAGGACCAGGCTTATCAGGAAATCTCCTGTGAAACGCTCTGATAAGTCTGGACGCGGAAACATCATCTGACCTCACCCAAGAGTTATCCTCGGGTCCGAAACCTTTCCAGGCCACAAGATACTGCAAACTACCTCTATACCGTCTAGAGTCAAGGATGCGAGAAATTTCATATTCCCCGTCCTCCACCACCGGAGGAACAGAGGCAGAGGCGTCACCATCCGACACAACAGCTTTTTTTAACAGAGAGACATGAAAGACCGGATTAATTCTCCAGGAGGTAGGAACCTCCAACCTAACAGCAGATTGGTTGACAACCTGAAGCACCTTAAAGGGCCCTACAAACTTGGGACCCAATTTCTTAGAAGGAATCCTCAACCGCAGATTCCTAGAGGACAACCAAACCATGTCACCAACAGCGAACAAAACCTCCTGTCGTTTCCTATCAAAGTAGTCTTTAGATTTTCTGTTGGCCTCCTGAAGATTACCACGCACATCCGTCCAAACTCTTTCCAAATCACCGGAAAAATTCTCCTCCTCAGGCACGGCAGATCCCAACTTGGAGAACGACCCAAACGACGGATGTCTCCCAGAACAACAAAAAAAAGGCGAACAACCAGCAGAAGAAGATGTATGATTGTTCAGAGCAAATTCGGCAAGTGGCAGAAACTCAGACCACCCCTCTTGATTGTCTGCCACAAAACAACGCAAGAACTGCTCAACATCCTGGTTTTTCCTTTCTGTCTGGCCATTAGATTCAGGATGATATCCGGACGAAAACGACAAATGAATTCCCAACCTGTCACAAAAGGCACGCCAAAAACGAGCCACGAACTGAGGACCCCTATCAGAAACAATGTCAGTAGGAACGCCATGAAGTCTGACAATTTCCTTGACAAAGGCCTTAGCGAGAGTTTTAGCGCAGGGCAGTTTGACGAAGGGAACCAAGTGACACATCTTGCTAAAACGGTCCACGACCACCCAGATGACAGTAAAACCCTCAGAGGGGGGAAGGTCAGTTATAAAGTCCATAGCCAAATGTGTCCAAGGAGCACTGGGGACCTCCAAAGGACAAAGCAACCCCGCAGCAGGAGTATGTGAGGACTTAGATCTAGCACATATAGTACATTGGCGCACCCACTTAATGACTTCCTTCTGCCATCCAGGCCACCAAAAACTGCGACCCACCAGTCTCTTGGTCTCAGAGATTCCGGGATGACCTGCCAACCGAGATTCGTGACACTCAACAAACAAATCTCTCCTAAAGGTCCCAGGCACAAACAACCTCCCATGAGGAGTGTTAGATGGGGCATTCTCCTGAGCTTTAAGAATCTCATCTTCCAAAACGGAGTCTAAAGCAGCTATCACAACACCTTCTTGTAAAATGTTTTCCTCTTTCTCAGCACCGACTATGGGAGAAAAACTGCGAGACAAGGCATCCGCCTTAACATTCTTAGTACCAGGGATGTAAGTAACGGAGAAATTAAACCGCGAGAAAAACAGTGCCCACCTAGCCTGACGGGCATTCAGGCGCTTGGCAGAGTCAAGATATATCAGATTTTTATGATCCGTAAGAACCTGAACGGGAAATTCCGCACCTTCCAAGAAGTGGCGCCAGTGTTCAAATGCGAGTTTAATAGCCAATAATTCCCGATTACCAATATCGTAATTCAATTCAGTCTCCGAAAATTTTTTTGAAAAAAATGCACAGGGATGTAATCCATCCCCGTTATCCTGAGACAATACTGCGCCAACCCCCACAGAGGAAGCATCAACCTCAACCAAAAACGGCCTAGTAACATCAGGCTGCATAAGGATGGGAGCAGAGGTGAACCTCTCCTTGAGATACACAAAAGCTTCAATGGCCTCAGAAGACCACTGAACCGCATCAGCACCTTTCCTGGTGAGATCAGTCAGAGGTTTGACAATACTAGAAAAATTTTTTATGAATTTTCTATAGTAATTGGCGAAACCCAAAAACCTCTGTATTGATTTCAAACCAATAGGCCTAGGCCATTCCTGCACAGCCTGAACCTTAACCGGATCCATCTCAAAACCTTTGCTGGAGATAATGTAGCCCAAAAAACTAATTCTCTGTACAGCGAACTCACATTTCTCCAGCTTAGCAAAAAGCGAATTGTCCATTAATAACTGTAATACCTCACGCACGCTCCGCCAATGAGACTCCAGATCTGGCGAATAAATCAAAATGTCATCCAAATACACAACCACATTTTTACCGATCAAAGGTCTAAGGATGTCATTAATCAGATTCTGAAAAAATGCAGGAGCATTAGTAAGACCAAAAGGCATAACCAGATTCTCAAAATGACCCACAGGAGTGTTAAAAGCAGTCTTCCATTCATCACCCTCCTTCATGCGCAACAGATTGTATGCCCCCTTAAGGTCAATTTTAGAGAACCACTTGGCCCCCAATAACTGGTTAAACAGATCAGGAATCAATGGCAGTGGGTAAGGATTGCGTACCGTAATTTTGTTAATCTCACGAAAATCCAGACAAGGACGTAAACCGCCGTCCTTTTTTTTTACAAAAAAAAATCCAACCGCCACAGGAGACTTAGAGGGCCTAATGTGACCGGCGGCCAAACTTGTCTGTATGTATTCCTCCAAAGCCTTCCTCTCAGGAATAGTAAGGTTAAATAAACGACTTTTAGGAAGAGTCGCTCCAGGGACAAATTCAATAGAACAATCATAGTCTCTATGGGGAGGCAAAACCTGCGATTCTTTCTCAGAAAAAACTCTCCAAAAATCCTGAATAGGAACAGGCAATTCTCCCCTATCCAAAGCTGCAATACGCCCGTTACAACACTTGTCATAACATTTATGGCTCCAGGATTTAATTTCACTGGTAGACCAATCCAGTACAGGATTGTGAAATTTTAACCAGGGCAAACCCAATATTACTGGAGAAGGCAAGTTATTCAACACTACCAAATCCAATTTCTCATGGTGAACACCATTAATAGTGAGAGGAAATTCACTGACCTTGAGAGTAATATTCTTCAAAGGGGAACCATCCACCGAAACCACAGCAATGGGGGATGATAAAGGTTCAGGTTTTAAATTGAGTTTTTCCACGAATCCCCCATCAATAACATTCAGTGTAGACCCGCAATCAACAAACACCCGAAATTCCATTAATTTTTCCTGAGCAATCGTGGAAGCAGCTAAAAATATACCCTTGGAATTTAAACAGGCAATACGGGCATGACTGACCATTTTTTTTTCTTTCTTCATACGAAGCTCACAGCCTTTAATCAAATGACCAGATTTCCCGCAATAGAAACACAAGCCTTCTGAAAAACGACGGTGTTTTTCTTGAGAGCGAGGTGCCACCGATCCAATCTCCATCGGTTCACCACTGTTAGTACACACATTATCATAACCAGAAACTGACATAGCAGAGGATTTGCTCTCATTAACCCTTGCACGCAGTCTCCTATCCACCCGTATAGCTAATTGCATAGCCTGTTGCAAATCCTCAGGTGTAGGATAAGCAATTAGCAGGTCTTTAACCTTTTCACTGAGCCCAGCAAGAAATAGACTTTTCAGAGCAGAATCGTTCCACCCTGTTTGAGTGGACCAACGACGAAAATGTGTACAATATTTTTCCATATTACCTGATCCTTGTTTTAAACGTCTCAACTCAGTCTCAGCTGATGCCACACGGTCAGGATCATCATATAATAGTCCTAAAGCAGAAAAAAAACTATCCACTGATCTGAAGCATGTATCACTAGGTTGCAAAGAAAAGGCCCACTCCTGAGGCTCTTTGCGCAAAAGTGACATTATGAACCCTACGCGCTGGGATTCATCCCCAGAGGACTTGGGTCTCAAACGAAAATACAATAAGCAAGCATTTTTAAATGAAAAAAATTCTCGATGTCCACCAAAAAATAAATCCGGCAAACATACCTTAGGCTCCAAGAAATATGCTCCAGGACAGTTACTCACGTGCTGACGGAGCTCGGCCACTTCCAGAGAGAGTCCCTGCAGGTGTTTAGCCAAATCCTGAACCGACACCATGATGGAACAAAAAAAAAATCTTTCCTTAGAGAATTTACAGGCTGGACTTACTGTTATGTTCTGCTACCAAAGCTAAGGAAAGAGAGGAGATCTGTCCCTACTATAAGACTCAGCTGAATCCCTACGATGTAACAGGGAACCTGATCCTGCGATCAGACCTGCTAAAGTCCTAATCTAGTCTGTACGGAGACCTATAGATTTGGGGAGGGAATCCCTACAAGTACTAAGGACTGGGAGGAATATGGGACACCTCCTAACAGAAATAGTAGCAGACAGACGAACAAACAAAATAGATAGAACCTAGAGGTCCGTAGACCAAGCAAACTAACAGAGTTAGATACAGAGCACAGGCTAGCTAGAAAGTAGATATACAATGAAGTCCAGCAAAGCCAGAAGGGCGGAGCAGGATTAAATAGGCCAACAAGGTCATGTGACCAGCAAAGGAAAAAAAACCTAACAGCAAGGTTCTAACACATACTCACTCATCACTAATTACCATATTCTTTGGTTTTGGTAACAACTAGTGTTGTGCGAATTTGTTCGGCATTTAAAATTCGGGTTCGTGTTCGGGGTTCCGGCTTGTTCGCGCCAAAAAATCAGCTCCACTCATGAACATCCCTGATTTGCCATGCTGTCACACAGATGTTCTGCATGACAGCGTGGCAAATCAGGGATGTTCATGAGCGGAGCTGATTTTTTTGGCGCGAACAAGTCGAAACCCCGACTGATCATTCATTCTGTTTTTATGGGCAAAATCTATCAAATCAGTTTTTACTCAAGAAAGATTTGCCATTACTGAGATATCAAATGAAAGTAGGTGTTTTTAATATTCTATGGAGAGGGGAAGAAGAAGGAAGAGATTGAGACAGACATTCTGCTGCAAGTTCTCCTGATATAACAATTACTGATCTCCAAAGAATGTTATGAGCACCAACTGTCATCTCCTATCTCAGTGACTGGAAAATCTGTATTCGCTGTAGATTTGTGAACTTTCAAATTACTGATATATGAGATAGCAGATCGTGCTTTTAAAATTCTATGGAGGGAGGAACTAGAGGTGAGCACAGACATTCTGCTGCAAGTTCTCTTGAAACGAGTTACACTTTTCCATGGAACTTTATGAGCACCAACTGTCATCTCCTATCTCAGTAGTGGAAAACTCTATATTCACTGAAGAAATACTTCTTTCACCCACGAATTAAGAATTTTGAGAATGAATGATTCGTTCAGGAGAAGAAAGAAGCGTATTTCTTTAATAAGATATATGAAAAAGTTTCTTATTTTCCACTATACTATTTTCTATGATTTCTGAAAAAAAAAACATTAAAACCACAGTTATACTTTAATTATATATTTATTTTATAAAGCCCTGTTATAAGTACTGTAAAATGAAAGTAAATTAAATCATTTCCCAATCCATCAGAGATATAAAGGAAATTTGTAATATATATTTTAGTACACTCGCCAAAATTACTTACAAAATGAACTAAAAGTGTTTGTAGATGTTTTCCTAATAGCTGTATAACTGTATAACTCGGAGGAGGATGGCAAGGCCATGCTCGGACTGGCCGTCGGCACTTCTGACTCGAGCGTAACAGCTGCATAGAAACAAAAGCTGTCACGCTTGGGTCAGGAGAGTCAACAACCGGTCCATGAAATGCGTTGCAATCCTCGTCCGAGTTATAAGACCCTCTGACGAAAAATTCTGCATTTAGTTGTTGCAGCGTTACTATGTGCTGATCCAGAGATCCACAGGGTAAAAAATACAGAAGAGCACCATTTTTGTTCAGGATGCACTTGAAATCACATGTACGTCCCCCAGGCTGATCATAGACAGTCTGACTTGATGTCTCACAAATACGTTATACGTTGGTGAGAGATCTGTTCTTCTTGGCTCTCAGACACACCACTACTGACAGCAACATAGGGGTCTGAAAAACTTCCCTTTACTGTGACAAAAGGGAAGAATAGTTCAAAGAATATACAATATGAAGCACTTGAAGGAGGCGCACAACATGTGCTTCACAGAATCTGATTATCAGCTCAATAGACAGAGGAGTAAGAGACTCCAAGTAGTAGAAAGTAGTGTTTTGAATAGTATGGAATTGACACTGATGGACATCAAGGAACAGAGGGCTGATCTAGATGGAATTACTCCTCCAATATTAAATTATTGATGAGGATTATAAATATCCGTCACCATAAATAAATCCATGATTGAGAATTAGAGTCGTACTTGGAGCAGAAGCTTTCAATTTTTGCTTTGCTCCAATTGCAAATTACTGATTTACAATGAGACATTTAGTAGTGATCTGCAGTACACCACAACTCCCAGCATGTCTTTAACTTTATAAACTGCCTTAGGCTATGTGCATACTTCAGTTTTTGAGGAGTCTTTTAAAAGCAGGTCTGCTTCGAAAATGCCTGAAAAAAAAAAATAGCTAAAAAAACGCTTGAGAGACTCTTCCTACTCATTTCTATTGTAAAGCCACTTTGCTGTTCAAGTGTTCAGTTTTTTCGAGCATTTTTCTTCTGCTTCAGGTTTTGAAAAAAAAAAATCCTGAGGGTAGAAAAGAAAGTGCATATCACTTCTCTGAAGCATCTTCGTATGCAAAATGTTCAAAATTAGGCACTGTCCAATCGAAAGGCTGCCAAAAATGCTTTAGGGGGAAAAAAAAAAACTGTAAAAAAACAGTAGAAAATCTTTTCCTAAATAGGGATTCCATTAGAAAACATCTTTTTTGACTGCCTCAAAAAAAAAAGAAAACCTCTATAGGCACATATCCTAAGCCTGCAGCTGGAAGTTTGCCCCTGCTCACATTGGCATTGACAGGGGAGGACAGTAACAGGGAGGGAGTCTGTACCAGCTGCAATATGTCTAGGGTGTGCTTGGAGGACAGACATATGAATCTGGTTTATTTAATTATCTGAAAATAGCAATTTGATGGTTGTCACCCACTTATTAACAGAACGACAATCCAAAAGGGTAGACGATGTGTGTGTATCGGCATGTACACACACACTGCGGCGATTCATCGAATACATTGTGGCAGGGACATTATCTTTCTAAGTACGAGTCTGTGAATGCAGTGGATTCCAACGTATGAAGGAGCACAATGGTGCAGTTTCTCCCAGGGCTGTGGAGTCGGGGTCATAGAGTCGGTGTCCATTTTGGTGGAGTTGAAGTCGGTGTTCATTTTGGTGGAGTTGAAGTCGGTGGCCATTTTGGTGCAGTTGGAGTTGGCATAAAATGGACCGACTCAGACTACTAAAATATATAATAAATTGGGTACAGTAGTTCAGTGCAGGATGTGCTATAAATGTTTTCATAAAAATTTGGGAAAGTTATGAAATGTACTATAAATATCTGTTCTATTCCTGATCTAAGGATCTTGGTTTTCAGTTGATATGAATCTGTGCTGCACTTTATGTACACGTTCAGTAGTGAAGCAGTGCTGTGGAGTAGAAGTCGGAGTTGGAGAAATTGAGGAGTCGGAGGTTTGGCTTACCAACTCCACAGCCCTGATTTCTCATTTATTATCCAAATGACAAAGAAAAGGTTGTGGTCCCGAATTTGCATACTAGGGATTCAAAAGAATACTAAAATCTTTACCAAACCAAATTTGGTCCAACAGCAGGAATAAGCAGTGACATAACAGCCCCACAAGTGGTAACTGAATGTGAGGTGAATGCAATTGTGGCACAATTTTCCTTTCTTTATTTCTTATGAGAGAAAAGGTAAAATAAACAAAAAAAAAAAAAAGACAGTCCTGTGCCATGGCGCACACTTATACATGGTGGTGCTGTTTAGCTTTTTCACAAATGTGTGCCATATTTAGAAAGCGGATGAAAGATTTTCTTCTCAAAAAAATTGGCAGTCAGCTAACGACAGGTTAGAACAAGCGAACGTTGTAAAAGGGTTTTTGTACAGGATCATAAAGTTAAAGAATGCAACATTTTGTTTACTTTGCGGGCTTTTAGAAAGCCTGCTTCAACCTGCAGCAAAATTACACAATTCATGCATTGATTTTGTGCAACTTGTGCACATCCAGGAAATTCTGCACCATTTTCAAGCTGCAGAATTGACAAATGTCTACCCATATACTATCACCTGATATGATTTTATTATTGAAATAGTTCCCTTTAAGTCGTTATGCACGCTGCAGTATTACAACATCCATGTTTACACAGCGGTAATATACTGCCCATAGAAGTCTATGGCGCCAGACCGGATCTTAGTAACGCTCTGAGCCCATACAGAAGCACATAGACTTTTTTTGATCAGGTGGTTCTTTTCCACTGGATTCTTTATTACAGATATCTCATATGACTGCATGACATGGAAGGGCATACAAAGAGCATGAGACTCCATAGTACAGAACGGCAGGGAGTCGATGCACCACAGTGCCAATTTTTAGTGTGCACATTCATGCTCCTTTGAACTTACAAGATTCCTATATCAAGTTGGGCCCTATTTCAGATATAAAATCACTGATTTTCCAATTTAGTCAGAATCATATTTTTATATGCAGCATGTAAAATACACTACTGTTAAATTTACACATTTGAAAATCACGGTCCAAGTACAGATCTCAATGTGTGGATCTGGGTCTGCTCCCCCAAACTCCACAGGCTTTAAAATGCCTTTGAGGCTGTTGAGTTCAGGTTTCGAGTCCCCTGGCCAATCTGTACACCACTATTCCTACTTTGAATGTGATTTGATGATGTGTGGATTCAGCATAATTAAGGATGGTATAAATTGTTGCATTAATTAACAATGAGCTGTAATTTTTGAGCTTTAATATCCATTTAAATTTGCTGATTTTGATACGACCGTTGGATCAAAATTGAACACATCTCTGCGATTGCAGCTAAATGCCTCTATAGACTATCACAGGTACTAGTGCTATCTGTGAAAAACATGGATTGCACTTGTAAGTGAAATTCGGATGACTGAATGAGGCCTTAGAGATATCGGTAGCTGAAATTGTATGCTAATGAGTTGCAAGTGCAGTAGGTAGGACACTGTGCTTACAGCTCTCCATCCTTCTGTCTCTTACTTCTCGCCCACTCATGACCTGTCAATTGTTAAAAAAAATGTTAAAGACTTAAATACTTTCTTAAAATCCTTAAGCTCCTGATTCTGACTCTCTTGTCTGCTTTGAGCTGTCGTTCCATTGTAGAGGCATTCACATTTGTTGCTTCTTAAGTAAAGTATGTGACATCTCTGCTTGTAGTTCAACTTGGTGTTTATTCTTCTCTGGGGTCATGTGTAGGGATGAGCGGATCCGTGGAAGTTTGGGTTCTGGTACACAACCTGAACTTTAGTCCAAAGATCGGTTCGGGTATCAGAACTGTACCCGAACTTGAACCAGAACCCGAATCCCATTGAAAACAATGGGGACCCGAACTTTGGATGTGAAAAAAAAATCTCTCTCTGCAATGGACTTCCGGGAGAAGTCCGTGTTAGACGTTTAACATCGGACACTAACTATCCAGTACGAACCCCAAACTAAAAGTTTGGGTTCGCTCATATGTATTTCTGCACTTTCACCCCTCTTTTCCAGATGCTGCCAATCACAGCTCAGCAACCCCTGAGAGTAATAGACTGCTAGATCAGATGGAAAGCCATGATTGCCAGCCTGTGGGAGGGAGAGGTGAAAGCGTACGCCCCGAGAAAAGACTGAAGAAACCCAGAGTTGAACTGCAAAGCAGAGATTTCACATATTGTGCTCTAGAAGACACAAATGTGAATATCTCTGCAATGGAGTGGTGCAGCGCAAAATGGAAAAAAGCGTTAGAATCAGAAGAGCTCAGGGATTTTTACGAGGTAGTTAACTATATTTTTAAGCAAGCGAAATGTCCTCTTTAATCAGTCATGTGTTATTTCTGGCATCTTTTTAGAAATCCAAAAAGCAGTAGACACGTCTATAAGTAATTCAACAAGTTAGCAGTGGAATATCATGTTTTGCCTCCCTCTGGTGTAGGTCAGTGGCACTGCAAACAGTAAGAAGAAAATCTTTTAATTTAACATCATTCCTAGGGATTAAAATAACTGATAGAACTTCCCTTTGATGCCCACTAACAAAATGAAAAACATAAGCTTGAGTGGATAGTGAAATCTTACTTTAGAAATTTAAAAAAAAAAAACTTGAGGAAAAATATGTTTATCTTTTGGACTGAATTTAATGTACATCAGGAAAAAACTAGTGCAGGTTATGAAGTGCTTTATTCCTGAATTACAAGCCTCTGCTCTGTTGTACCACATGATCCACATGCCTACGGTCCAAATCCAAAATTATTTTCTGTGTGCACCATAGTAAATCAGTCCCTCCAGGCATTTATTTTAGAACCTCTATGCAAGTCTTATAGGAAAGCACAGAGAGACTGATAGATAATTTGGAAGTAAATCACTCAATAATAGAATTACAAGCACTACCTTCCACTTGATGCACATTACATTGGAACAAAAATGAGAGGGCACTGCCTTTTATAATGGAATGACAAAAAAAACAAACACATACACAGGTGGAGAGAACAGAAAAATGAAATTGTAGATAGATGAGTTGGTGATAACGATTGTATGTATAACAGAGAATAAAATAAGAGAAAGAGAACATGGGGATACAAAAGACTAAGGGGTCAATTCATTAAGCCCTATATGCCAAAAAAACTGGCAGGGAAAAGCCACACATTTTTGTGCTGTGAGTAGTTGGCATTTTTACGCCAGCTCTACTAAATTCTAGAAACCTGGGCAAAGTTTAGTAAAGGAAGTTTGGCCTAGTGGGGTGCAAAAAAATTCTTATAACAAGAAATGTATTCCGGTCTGTGATGACTACATTACTAACACTGGCATGTTGGCTGTTAAAGGGGTATCCTCAAGTTTGAATGTTCCGATCGCTGGGTGACTGTCTGCCCTGGCTCCCAGTTATT
The DNA here is from genome assembly GCF_046119375.1 of Phyllobates terribilis. Classification (NCBI taxonomy): domain Eukaryota; kingdom Metazoa; phylum Chordata; class Amphibia; order Anura; family Dendrobatidae; genus Phyllobates; species Phyllobates terribilis. The sequence continues at coordinate 582,390,468 of NW_027362771.1, forward strand.
CTGAGAACCAAGGCTCTGAAGGCCCCAGCTGAATGGAGAGCAGGTCGATCATGCTCACTCCTGCTCTATTCCCTCTTAATGGCATTGCCAAACACTGCACTAGGCTAATCTTCAGCCCTTCCATTAAAATGGATGAGGCGGCAGTGCGCATGATCGCCCTTCACTCTATTCACAGGGGGCTCTTTAGATTTCTAGTTCTCAGTAGAGGGCTACAGCGATTTATCCCCTATCCCACGGCAGTGTTTCTCCTGAACCATCATCTTTGATATCTTTTGCTTAGCCACCAGCTTTTTTCTCCCCTTTTCAATTTCATATATACGATAGTGGTGGTTTCCAAGCTCAAGCCACCTGAAGGATGGTCAGTTTACTTCTGTTAGCCGCTTCACAGTTTTCGAAGTCTGACATCAGGTCATAATCTGCCTGAAAAAAAACGTAATGTCTAAAAGATACCATGTGCACATACCCAAAGAAGAAAACAGAACAGCCCTCCAGAGTTTTGTGGGTTTGCCTCAAATGTTGAGCTATTAAGTTATTCCAGCTCCAAAGATAATTTAATAATTTAACAAATCAACATTTGAGGCAAACCTACAAGGCTATGGAGGGCTGTTCTTTACTTCTTTATATATATGAATATTTAGATAAGAAGTGGTCAGCTCCTCATGAACGGGCACCCAAAACCTACAGGCATCAAGTAGGAGTTGTGCCGCCTGGATTTATGCTACACATTGTGTAGAGACTCGCTATACAGGTGTAGAGTCTCTGTAGACAGAGCCTGGAATTAATACAAAGCTGAGATAAGGGTGGAAAGGGAATGGAAAATATCAGAAAAAAACACTGAAAAATACAATCAGTGATTATAAAATATAAATAGTTTTTTGAAAGAAATCAATATCATTCCTTGGACTTCCTCGCTGCTCTCCTCCTTCTGCTTTAGTCACACAGGGTTAAACAAAATGAATCTTGGCCTCTTGCCAACACCAACACTTCACATTCAGTGCATTTTATTTATACCCGTCACCGAGTTACCGCTAGGGAGTACTCAGTATTACTATTTACTACAGCAACAGACACTCATACGCAGAGAGAAGGTCATCTTGGACTGAAGAACAAACACTTTTAAAAAGGAACCTTCACCAAGCCAAGTCAAAAGTGACCTGTATTTGCTTTTATTTTATTCCCACTGATACACTGAGTTTTTCCAATTTAATTTTTTTCAATTCGCCATACGGTTCAGGAGATATGGGCCTTTTAATGTAGTATCTCTGAACTGTATGGCAGATTTAAAAAACAAAACAGCATACTTGAGAAAATGAGAGCAAAATCTGGCCACTTCGTACCTGTTGACAGTAGGGATGAGCAGACACGTGGAAGTTGAGGTTCTGGTACCCGACCAAAACTTTAGTCCAAAGTCCGCTTTGGGCACCAAAACTCTTCACGAACTTGAACCTGAACCCCACTGAAAACAATGGGTACCCGAACTTAGGAGCTGTAAAAATCTCTCTACTCTCTTCTCTCTCCTCCCCAGACTTCCCCCCGAACTCTAAACATTAAAACGGACTTACGGGAGAAGTCTGTGTTTGTAGTGTCCAGTAAGAATCCCAAACTTTTAAGTTCGGGTTCACTCATCTGTAGTTGACAGGTCTCCTATAAGTGGGAGACTATGATAAAAGCACCATTGCTTTTCATATCATCAAATGATGCCCTACAGAACTTAATGCTTTGAAAGGGGCTTCATGTTTCAGAAACTTTCTCCTATAAATCCTTACACGGCTCTCCTTTCTGGAGGACTGTTGGTGCTCACTGGAATAGGATCCCTGTAATGCTTCACTTTCCCATCCAATGCAGCATCATCTTAGAAAATATAATAAAATGGCTGCCTGAGCTTGTACGGCCTCCATCCAAAAATAAAGGCCACCGCTATGGTGATCAGCAATATTAACACGTACTGTTCTAGAACACTTTATCACCTTAGGCAGCAATTTATATACAAGAGAGGGAGAAAGACTCCACAGGTCACAGAAAGATAAAATACATAGAAAATACAGCTAAAAGCTTCAAGCTTGTCATGCTGCTGGCAATGTAATGCAAAGAATGCTCACAAACAAAGAGAGAAGATATATCTTCTGCACCCTTCATTGTGTATCTTTTCCAAAATATCAGGGTATAGGCCAGGAATGGTTGTGGTGGGGGGAGAAAGATGAGGGGCCACAGCTGCAGCCCAGATTTCCTCAGTAATAAGAGCATCAGGTGCAGAACCTACCTCCCCTTTCACCAACCCTTGCCAACATGGCCATCTGTGGGCAGTTTACGAGCCCAACAATTTCTGATCTCCAATACATCCTGGGCCCTGTAGTCCCCATCGTTATACATCTTCAGTCACATACTATTATATACATCCTATTTCTGACATTTTTTAATTATCATGGTCCGTGGGTAATATTGGAGGAGGCAAGTTTATTGTTTAAAGAATAACTGTTGTTTTTATTCTTTCATAAATTAATAGTACATGTGAAAATAAGAAACCTTGTAATATACCATATCATAAAAATCTGCTTCTTTCTCCTCCTGATCATTCATTCTCAAAATTATCAATTCATCAGTGAAGACAGACTTTCCAATTACTGAGATAAGGTATGACAGATGGTGCTCATAAAGTTTCAGGAGAACTTGCAGCAGAATGTCTGTATCTACCTGTAGCCGCTCCCCCTCCGTAGCAGAGAACTTGCAGCAGAATGTCTGTATCTGCCTGTAGCCGCTCCCCCTCCGTAGCAGAGAACTTGCAGCAGAATGTCTGTATCTGCCTCTAGCCGCTCCCCCTCCGTAGCAGAGAACTTGCAGCAGAATGTCTGTATCTGCCTGTAGCCGCTCCCCCTCCGCAGCAGAGAACTTGCAGCAGAATGTCTGTATCTGCCTCTAGCCGTTCCCCCTTCGTAGCAGAGAACTTGCAGCAGAATGTCTGTATCTGCCTCTAGCCGCTCCCCCTCCGTAGCAGAGAACTTGCAGCAGAATGTCTGTATCTGCCTCTAGCAGCTCCCCCTTCGTAGCAGAGAACTTGCAGCAGAATGTCTGTATCTGTCTCTAGCCACGCCCCCTCTGTAGCAGAGAACTTGCAGCAGAATGTCTGTATCTGCCTCTAGCCGCTCCCCCTCTGTAGCAGAGAACTTGCAGTAGAATGTCTGTATCTGTCTCTAGCCGCTCCCCCTTCGTAGCAGAGAACTTGCAGCAGAATGTCTGCATCTGCCTCTAGCCGCTCCCCCTCCGTAGAAGAGAACTTGCAGGGAATGTCTGTGTCTGTCTCTAGCCGCTCCCCCTCCATAGGAGAACTTGCAGCAGAATGTCTGTATTTGCCTCTAGCCGCTCCCCCTCCGTAGCAGAGAACTTGCAGCAGAATGTCTGTATCTGCCTCTAGCCGCTCCCCCTTCGTAGCAGAGAACTTGCAGCAGAATGTCTGTATCTGCCTCTAGCCGCTCCCCCTCTGTAGCAGAGAACTTGCAGCAGAATGTCTGTATCTGTCTCTAGCCGCTCCCCCTTCGTAGCAGAGAACTTGCAGCAGAATGTCTGTATCTGCCTCCAGCCGCTCCCCCTCCGTAGAAGAGAACTTGCAGGGAATGTCTGTGTCTGTCTCTAGCCGCTCCCCCTCCATAGGAGAACTTGCAGCAGAATGTCTGTATTTGCCTCTAGCCGCTCCCCCTCCGTAGAAGAGAACTTGCAGCGGAATGTCTGTGTTTGCCTCTAGCCGCTCCCCCACCATAGAAGAGAACTTTCTGCATGTTTGTGTCTGCCTCTAGCCCCTCCCCCACTGTAGAAGAGAACTTGCAGCAGAATGTCTGTGTTGGCCTCTAGCTCCTCTCTCCATATAATTTTAAAAGCACTAACTGTCATTTCCTATCTCAATAATGGAAATACCTGTACTCTCGAAATACTGATTTTCTCCCTGAATTGAGAGTGAAAGATTAGTCCAGGAGAGAAAAAAAAGCTAATTTCTATAAGATATATTACAAAGTTGATTATTTTCATGTGTACTATTGATTTATGAAATAAAACAATTAAAATGATGGTTACACTTTAACCTGCACAGATGGTCACAGGTTTAAGGTCTGTCCCTGGTCCAATGTTAGATTTTTAGTTTGATCTAAAGACGAGCAGAGGTTTCTGACAAACGTCCTACAATATCATTTTAATGTTTGTGGTTGATAAGTTTTCATACAGTATGTCTATAGGCAGCTTTAGAAAACTGGAGCTGTGAGATAACGTGATGATCATGCATGAGTCGGTAGAGAACGACCCATAACAGGACATGTGTCACTATACGATTTTAATGTCTATTCTCACATGATATACAAAAATATACAACTGTAGTAGAATTTACAAATTATTTCAGGTTAGTTTAACCTTTCTAATACTATCATCTCTGGTATTGTTTACTGTGGCCTTAAACGATGTCCAGAGCTGAGATTCGTCAATGTTCACTCATTTGCCCAAGTATAAACCTTTTGTGAGGCATATGTATGACATAAATAATCAGCAATAATACAAGAAGAAGGACGGTCTGACGGATACTTAGCGGCAAAATTGTCTTGATCTTATTCAGATGTTAGCTTTTCACATACGTGCTGTATCCATGTCTTTCTCAGATGGAGCACATACCCATAATATTCTATGAGGCTGTTCAAATATCTGCTTTTTCTACCGAGAGCTGTTCATTTTTATTGTTTAACGCTCTCAATATAATTTTTTTGTGCTTTCGTTTTTTCCTCACCCTCTTCCAAGAGCTCTGACTTTTTCAGTCGACATAGCCATATGAGAACTGGGGGGGACGAGTTGTAGTATTGACTGACGCCTTTAATTTTAGTATATAATATACTTGAAAAACTTGAAAAAACAATCCAAGTGGGGTGAAATGTTTAAAAAAAAAGGAGTACATTTTTCTTTTTTACCATTTACAATGGTGTTTAAATAATTTCATATTTTGATAGATCGGGCTTTTAAGGATACGACGATACCAAATATGTTTTATGTATTGATGTATTTTTGAAATGGGGAAAAGATTTAAACTTTTACATTTCTGTTTCCAACATTTTTTACATTTTCAGTTGATTTTTTTTGTCCCTTTGGGAGACCTGAATCTGTGATTGTTTGATCACTCATAAAATATAGTGCAATACTAAAGTGCGGCAGCATGGTGGCTTTGCAGCGCAGGGGTCCTGGGTTCAAATCCCACCAAGGACAACATCTGCAAGGAGTTTGTATTTTCTCCCTGTGTTTGCGTGGGTTTCCTCTGGCACTCTGGTTTCCTCTTATACTCCAAAGACATACTGATAGGGAACCTAGATTGTGAGCCCCAATGGGGACAGAGATGATGATATCTGTAAAGTGCTCCGGAATATGATGGTGCTATATCAGTGAGTAAAATAAATATAGTATAACTCATGTTGGGCTTCATAGGAAGACTAAGATGGAAAAATATTAGCCTCCTTTTGCCATGGTAAGCTATTGGCTCCTTGCAATCACGTTGCTGGAAGTCGGTGTGCTTGCAAGTCTTTTAAATGCCGCTGACAGTGATTGATGGATAAACAGCAGCAATCGGAACTAGTTTCGGGTTTGTAAGACAGCCAGCATCTGCCCTGAATGGAGTGGATGCAGCTCCTATGCCCACTATATACACCGCAAATGCGACATAAATACTTAATTAATAAAAAACAAAATGGAATAAAGGGTTAATTCTGCGCTGCCAATACGGAAGGATAAAAAGGAGAAAAATGGCCAGGAATGCGGTTTTAATAGTCAATGAGTTTCGAAGTTTTGATACTTCTTCAACTTGTTAATAAATAGAAAAAAGTTTACAATTTTTTTTTTGTTTACATACAAGAAAAAGGGATGCCCACACGAGCAGTAAAATGGACACGTACCAAAAATGAACGAAAAACGGTTGGATAAAAAAAAAATGAAAAACATTTCTCACTTAGGCCTTACACTGAGATTTTGGGAGGGGGGGGGGGTGTTTGGATCCTGTCTATCCAAAATCTCTATCATCATCTTTAATGTACCACTGATTTACTTTCGTGACATCAGTGTGTGCTTATCTCGGTGCTTTCACCATTCATCATAATATCATAATTGTACCTGAGATGTGGATGCAATAAAATCCAAAATCTCATTAAAAATATCCCATGGGTCAAGAAAATAGAAGAGACGTCCGAATTTTCAGATATGATGTTAAACTTTCTGATTGTACATGCAGGACGAAGCTTCATCACTTCCCAGAAGTAAAATCTCACCTAGATTACCAGGTCCATTCCTTTTGCGGACTTGTAAAAGGCAAACCATTGCGTCCATACGTACATTAGAGTCTGTTGTCTCAGCTGAATCCGGTCAGTCCAGAAGGCTCCAATATGTAGAAGCTTTCTCGTATACTGTGATGGGATATGCTGATTTGATTGCACACACACAATAATGGCCATTTTGTTCCCGGTCTCTGGTCCCCATTCACTGTGTGTGTGCCAGCTCAGGGGAGTTCTGCATTGGGGGAGGTGGGTAGATAATCCGCATTGTGTGTGTGTCTATGTGAGGGGCACCTCCGGACTCTGATTTATCAGCTGGAGCCACAGATAAGATGATGGAGGAGACCTAAAGGCTTGCAGCCCCTGGGGGCTTCAGAGAAGGGAGGAGGTGAGGATGAGGCTGGCACAGAGACAGGGGGTGAGGAAAATGGGAATATAGGACCACTGCTGCCAACAACATCCGAATGTGACAAACACTAAAGAGCTACACTGATGAGACAGATATGACGCAATTATCAGTACAAAGACCAGAGCTGATCTATACTACTATTTTCCCAGGTTCGTTTTAATAAAACCAGACCCTAAATGTCATTGTTTAATTAATATTTGAATCCCAAGTGTCAAAGTTCCAAAGTTCTAGATCAGCAATCATCATTGTTCTGCTACCACGCACAATCATTTGTCTTATTGGTGCGCTATAGTTCTAGAACCTATGAGTGTTAGCTTGCCATTATTTTGGGACCCCAGATATCACAGATCCATTGCTTTGTAGGCCGTGTTCATAAATGCTGTGGATTTTTCATGCAGAACTATGTTTAACAGTTCAAGCAAAACGGATGTGATTTCATGAACTCGTGCCCGCTGTGCATTTACAGAACTGTACGAGTCTTCTATGGGGATTCTGAAAAAAGTGGATATAAAATATGCCGAATACCAATGTAAAAAAAGAATGCTATTTCAAATCTGCGCCGCAAAAGCAAATAATCAGAGCAGATTGCTATTGTGTGCAAAAAAAAAACACAGCATTTTTGCACATGGAAACATGGCCTAATAGCATCTCAGGAGTCTGCATTTTGCAATATACTTCCATTATGAGAGATCAAAAATTCTAGTACAAAATGTTAAACAAAAATCTAAAAAACAGAAAAACAGAAAAAAATTCTAAAATTAGAGTATAGATTGCAAAAAGTCACAATCATAAAAAAATGTTCATTATCTGAAAGGAACAATTATAAAAATGATTATCATTATATTTAGTTTACACAGTGGCATTATGAGATATAGATGATAGATGTGTGTGCCAGAGGCAGCAATTTTGGGGCAAGACAGACAGCAATTTATTGCACCTTAGTGCTACCTGCATTAAAGGTTATCACTGTAAAGTCTAAAGAAGCCTCTAAATTTCTTGATTTCATGACTTTCTAAAAGTAACTCCATATGTTAGCAATTGGGACAGAGCTACCATCAGATATTTTGGGGCCATGTACATTTATATTGCCTGGGTCTCTTCCATCATTTTTGGTAAACAAAATCTAAAATTGTATTTCTGTAGCTTAACTTGGACACTGTTGTGGGCGGTAAATCTAAATCTGTACCAGCAGTGAATAAACTGCACACAAATCTATACCAGCAGTGAATAAACTGCACACAAATCTATACCAGCAGTGAATAAACTGCACACAAATCTATACCAGCAGTGAATAAACTGCCTAATAATACATACCAATAGCAGGAAAAGTCAGAACTCTCAGCTAAACTGAAGACTGATCTGCTTTATGACAGAGATGGCCCCTTCATTTTGTGAAGAAGCCGGGCCGGCCCTGTACTGCAGTACTAGCCATGAGTAAGGTCCTACAGAGCTGAGAATATAAGTGATTATAAATATTGGCCACTAGACTTTACATTGTATGAGATCGCTGCCTTCACAAGGTGTTGGTAACAAGTATGTAAGGCTGGACAATTTGAGAAGAGCACGATATTTCTCTTCGTGCTGACACCATTACAGCATTTTCTATGAGTGGTGTTTAGTGAACGAGCATACTTGAACTTCTCTTGAAATGTGTTTATCAGACAAGAAAGGCTCCCGCTGCGCTTTCAATCTACATTTATAAGGGTTTGTTTGCTTTACGTGTTAACCTGGCTTTTTGTAGATATGTTTGATTTCTTTTCGACTCTGTATCCCTAATCTCGCCTCTCTCCTTATTACCGAGGACCGTCAGCCAGCCCTAAAATGGCTGCCAAGTTTTAAAATGGCTGCCAGCAAATCACAACAGTTCTGTGATGTCCTCCTCTATATTCAGCCCTCTCGCTCCAATAAACCATTAATAATAAAAAGAACGTGTGATCGACAGTTTAAAGCTGACTTAAGTGAACTGAAAGAGAAAAAGATAAATCAGTGCAATAGGAGGGAAATGTTGGGAAGAAAAATATATATAAATACCCCTTTCTTTGTGAATATACCGATGTAATGATGTGATTTCAGAGCCAGATGGGAATCTCGGCCTTCATACAAACAGAAAATAGGAAAAGGTTCTGCAGGAATAAAGTGGAGATTAATAAAGCCTAATGCAATAGATATCAGAATATAGATATAGGATAAAAGATATATGGATAGATATGAGATGGATAAATAAATAAACAGATAAATGAATACTGTCGGCATATTTTTATGTGTAAGAATATATGCAATATGTTAAATAAATCCTGAAATGACTCTTTTTGCTTTTGCCTCCAGACTCCGGGCAGTCGGATAACACGAACCAGCAGACAGAGGTGGACATAAAGCCTCCTCCCAATGGTAAGTGGTTCTGCACCACCCAATCATTGGCGCTCAGGGCACAGTGTTTTCTGTGGCGCCAAACAGTACCAAAACATGACTTGGGAATGTGTGCCTATAAGGCCATAATAACTTATCAGCAGAACCAATCTGCCCCCAACCCCTCTAATAAATAAAAACACCACACTGTGTGGCATTGGATATAATGGCCACAGCAGCTTCATTTTATTGAATAATGAATAAAAATATCAAACAATGATTCCTTATCAATATGACCACCAGAAAGGAGGCAGGAGGATTGAAGGTTCCAAAACCATTCTTAAAACCGCAACGAAACAGCTCCTCCACACCAGCCCCCAGCCGTACCACACCAGCTTGGGGGCCCCAGCTGAATGTTGCCCATACCAAAATGTCCCGCTGAGACCTAGCCCAATAGGGACCAGCTTAAAATTCTGTAAGAACCTTGAAACCGATGGGAGTCACCCATCCCTGAACTGGGCTCCCCGTCCTTCAGTGCAACCAACCTCCTTCTAAACCTTTGACTCCAGCCACCATGACAGATTACGAAATCCCTAAAATAATATTCAAGCAATTGATCTAAAAAAGGGGCAGGTGGGCGGGATGTTTCGGTACAAAGGCTACCGCAGAAGGTTGTCCACTAAAGGCAAGCCCTTAAATATACTTTACTGGAGATCAACCCCACCACCAATCAGGTAAGCCCCATACCCCTGGTTTTCCCTATTCCCCTCCCCTTAACATTCCCGCTCCATAAACATTATACCCCCTTAGCACCCTAAACTAGCAAACATCCTGAGTCATGAGGCCATCCCTTGAGCCCCGGTTGGGGTACAGTCCGTCCCTTTCTTGACAACATATTGTCTGCGAGACACGAAGGCTGGCTAATGGGATTATTTCTGGATACAGCACCATACTAACCAAGATAGATTCAAAAACATGACGTTTTCTGCCATCCTCCACCCTTTCTGAAACTAACACTATGGTGATATCAGTCTCCAGATTCTGAGGTGTTTTGTCACCGCATGTACTTGTACTTAGCAAATAACACAGCTAAAAGTTATAAGTATTAGGAAAAATTCTTTAAGGGATAGTTACATGGAGATAATTCCTGTTTAGATAAAATGAAATGCTTAGTGAAGGAAAAGTTTAAGTTATTCTTTTTTATTTAGCTGAGAAGAGGTGGGATACAAACAAGTACAAAGGAAAAGGGTAAAGTTGCATTCAGCAAAACAATGTGATAAGTTACTCTGGGTATCTGTACTTGTGCAGACAGTAGATATCCAGCGTGCTCAGCTAGCATGCTCAGTACTTTTCACAGGCTAACTATGTGGGACTCTGAATAACTAAAATGGGATCCGTAATTGTTTACTGGTGTTTGCTTTAATACATTACATTGCTTGGTAGCATCACGCAGCCTCCAGCCTCATATTGCTTCAGTAAACCATTCGCATAGAAACCATCCATTTTGTTTGCCTTGTGTAATTGTGGCCATTTGTCTACAGGACATCTCACTTTCCAGGACTGTTTTGTCACTTCGGGGGTGTGGAATGTCACAGAGCTTGTCCGCGTTTCCCAGAGTGAGTATTGAGTGTTAAAAGGGGGATTTTGGGGAAAGATGAAACAACCCAATTAATTTTTAATAGATTTAAACCCTCAGGGTAACAATCAATGTGCCAAATATGTTACATGAAGCAACACAAATTTTGCATAAAATCTGATGCAAAGGAGGAATATGCTGTTTTTAGGTGTTACTTTTCAAGTTTTTTAACTATTAAGAGTAATTCCAGAGTTGTTCCAAAAATCGTAACAGGGTCTCAGTTTTCAGTAGATACAAAATTAATCATGTGCGCCAATGCAACCTATTTTTAAATAACATCCCCAATAATGAGGCCCCATCCCTGGGCTGTTTTCCTTCCACTGCCAATAAATCCGTTCTCCAGTAGTTTTAATGCTGTCGGTGATGCATGTTCAGATGTTTTATTTCACAGGGTCCTTAGGAACATCTGACAACCGGGTTGCAGCACAGATCAACTGTGCTAAGCTGAAAATCTGATATTAGCTGCACCTAAAGACCCTGTCTAATTTGTAAAAAACATGCTCCTAATGACCCTGTGTGATAAGCATCAACCGCTACGCTATGCAGAACATCACACTTATAACAGCTGCACCTACTGACCCTGTCTAATTCATGAAAAACAAATGTACCTACAGCACACAATAAAACATACCCCAGACCCTTTCATAGCATTCATATTATCCTAATAGCCGTATTGTAACACAGCTCGGCTCTGCTTTGCATGCTGGATGGAGCATGATCATGTTCTGACAATCCCCATGAAATGAACCATCAATGAACTGTGGAGTTTGTAAATTATAATAAATATTGGTCAAATCGTGGGTCACAGTCACTATATTCAAAACTACCAATAGTCACTTCATCCATAGAAATTGAAATTTCCCACATTAAGCTCCATCTCTATCAGAAGCTCACAGAGGAGCAGTGGGAGGGAACTGCAGCACTTAGAAGGAGCAGGATGCTGCTGAGAAATGTAGTTTTAGCATATAAGAATAGGATTGCCAATTCAGCTCTGTGAAGCAGAATTCAAAGAAAGACTGAATAATATGTAAAAAGACACACAAAAAATACATTCTATATTGAGTTTGTACTAGATATTAACAACAGATATGCAGATACTCTGCTTTGTAAAAATAAAATAAATATTGCTATTGTGGAAATAGCCCTTTAAACTGTACAGCCCAATCATATGTACTTTTATTAAACATGTGGAACATGCTCTGCTGATCAAAATATTTACGAGTACATAGAATCTATAAAAGATTTTCTATGTAAGCTCAGGAGACATGATATTACTTTTCCATATGTCTTCCAGCACCAGTTGCAACGGCATCTGGGCCTAACTTCTCACTGGCTGATCTGGAGAGTCCAAGCTATTACAACATAAACCAGGTGACACTTGGCCGACGATCCTTAACGTCTCCTCCATCCAGCAGGTAATTAATTTATTCTATCTTTTTTTTGATTAATGGAAATTATTTCACAACTCAGGAACAGGGTTATGCTGCTTATTGATAGTTCAGCTCTCTAAGGCTCTGTTCAATGTCCAGTTGTCAAATGTTTGTAATGGATTCAGTGTTAACAAAAAATGAACCATTGAAAAAAAAGAGCAAAAACAGATGCAAAATGGAAACAAAACTTTCAGCTTTTTAACAGATCTTTAAAAATAAATCTATTTTAAAACGGACTCTTTGGTTTCCATTTTGCATCTATTTTTGGACTGTTAGTAATGTTTTTGCTAGAGGCGTCACTGACCACCTATAGTATTCTGCCAATGTTAAAAAAGTGGATACAATAACAGATGATCATCCGTTATAATCCAGTTCCAAAAGACTTCAATGACAAGAAAACAAACAAGCCCGCCGGGTTTTTTTTGTTTTTTTTTAACCTAACAAAAAAGTTGTGCAGAACACAAAAAAAGTTCTGGTACAAAAAAAAAACAGAGGCAAACGGAAGACATTTTATGACAATTCAGTTTGCATTCAGATGAACTGTGTCCTGTGCTGAAATATTTTCTTTACTTGATGATCCCAAAATTTATTCAAGAAAAAAAACTGAAGTAACACGTGAACACGGCCTTTGTCTTCATTCACATATCCGTTATTAGATTAATATACTGTGTCAAAAAGGTATGATTCACCTCTGAAGTAAACACACTAATAGAGAATCATATGTCTCCATTAAATGATGCATCAATGAATTGATAAAAAATTGCATTTTTATTATTTATAATAAATATAAATAAATATGTTAAAATAAATGAGCAAAAAGTATCATGTTGTAGCAAACAGGTAGCAAGACAGGTTCGAATAAAGTCAATCTCCCTAAAAAAGGCAATATAGAAGGAACATCAAGAAGATAAAAAGTGCATAGTGCTGAGGTAGGATTAAAGCCTGGGAATGCGTGAGAAAGCCAAAGCGAAATGGCGTTGTCGGGGTGGTAGCCGGGTCAGCCACAGGTCTACATCAACAGTAAGTGGAAACACCAATGAATCATACCTTCAACCTAATTCCTACATTTGTCTGAACTCTCCCCTATATAGAGTGTAACTTCATGATTGAACACTAAAAGTTTAAATGAGCATTGGAAATGCTTGGTGAAATCATAGGCACTTGCACTTTTACCTACAATCATAGCATTCCCAGCCTTTAATCCTACCTCAGCACTATGCACTTTTTACCTTCTCGATGTGCCTTCTACAGTATATAGCCTTTTTTAGGGAGATTGACTTTATTTAAACTCATACCTCTCTACCTGTTTGCTACAACATGATACTTTTTGCTTATTTATTTTAAAGCATTTATTTTATATTTATTATAAATAAAAATGCAATTTTTTATCAATTAATTGATGCCTCATTTAATGGAGATATATGATTCTCTATTAGTGTGTTTTTGAGATATCCATTATTGTAGTACGTGTGCTATTCATGTACATGGACACATTACAATCCATGGGTGTTTTTTGGTTTTTTTCCTGGATCAATAGTCCTCAAAAAGGATACATGTCTGAGTTTGGTACGACTTACAGACTAAAATCACCCAGTCTAATGGGGCCTGCAATTTAGACAGCAGGCTTGCTATCAGATAGTGAAACTAGGATACTTACCAGATTAAGCTAAAAAAGGAATAACCACACATATTTACAGAAGACAATTTTTCAGAACACCTTTGAAGGGGATCTGTCAGTAAGATCAAATCTCCTAAGCCATATGGGCATGCAGGTTATAGGAAGCTGAATAAAATGATACCTTGATATCTGGGATCCGATATCTTACTCCAGAGAAATCTACGTTTTTTGCTAATATGTAAATGAGCTGTTAAGATCTATGGGCCGGACATAGATCTCCATGAGAATCTGCCTCCAGAGCTTATTATAAATGAAAAGAGAAGTTACCAGTGTGAGACATGTAATGACTGACAGTATGCTCTCCAGATCTACATGTCTCACACTGGTAAAGATTTTCAAGAGACTTATGTCCGTCCCAAAGGTCTTAACAGCTCATTTGCATGTTGAAAAAAATGTGTATTTCTCTGGAATAAGACATCAGATAGCAAATATCAATGTATCATTTTATTCAACTTTCTATGACCTGCGTGTCCCTACAGACGGCTTAGGAGGGTTGATCCTACTGACAGATTACCTTTAGAGTAACTGCCGTTTTAACTTTTATTTTATAAATCAATGGTACACATAAAATAAGAAACTTTGTAATATATCTTATCAGAGAAATTTGCTTCTTTTTCGGCCAGAATTGATCAGTCATTATCAAAAAAAAAAATCTAAATTCTGGGGTAAAATCTGAATTCCGTGAAGACAGACTTTCCCATTACTTAGATAAGAGATGGCAGGTTCTATTGATAAGATTCTAGATTGAAGGGAGAGGAGGAGGGAGGAGCTCTGCCTCTAGCTCCTCCCTCCTACACAGAATTGTATCCATAGCAACTGCCCTCTTTCTCAGTAATGGGAAAGTCAGTCTTCACTGAATACAGATTTTATCTCAGAATTGAAAATATTGATAATGACTGATCAATTCTGTCAGAGAAAGAAGCAGATTTGTCTAATAAGATATATTACAAAGTTGCTTATTTTCACGTATAACATTGATTCCTGAAATAAAAATTAAAACGATGGTTTAATTAGTACATAAGATACAATGCACTTTATTGATCCCGAGGGAAATTACAGTATCACAGCAGTAAAACATAGACATGGATTACAACATAAGAGTAGAATTTTGCAGGTATAATCTCATACATTCCTATTCATGACCAGTCAGTACAATATACGATTAGAACGCCAATAATACCCCCCACTTAGGTTGTTGTACATTCCCACAGCAGTCGGCACGAACGATTTCCTGTATCTTTCCTTCTTACATCTTAGTAGGATTAGACGGTTACTGAAGGTGTTCCTCTGCCTCATGAACAGCTCATATAATGGGTGAGCGTTATTGCTCATCATTGCCGAACACTTCTTCTGAATTCTTCTTTCCACCACCTCCTCAAAAGTGGCAAGATGGCGGCCAACAGCGGAGCTTGCCTTCTTAATAAGCTTATTTAGCTTATTAGTATCAGAAACCCGCACACTACTTCCCCAGCATGTATAGCATGGTCTTTTCCTTATCAATACGGATCGTGAGATTTAATTGCTTGAAATTATTACTTTGGAAATATATGTTTATTTAATAATAAATGACACTATAACTAGAATCCTACCCAACCCTGAATTGTTACACTAAACCACAATGGCTTCCTTTGTTACTGTCTTTCTCCCAGCACTACAAAGCGCCCCAAATCCTTGGACGACAGTGAGTTAGAGAGCCCGGTGGATGATGTATTTTATCCGGGCACAGGCAGATCCCCTGCAGCTGGGGGAAGCCAAGCCAGTGTATGGCCAAATGATGTGGATACAGGTAAGTCATGCCGTATGATTTTGGGTTATTTTTATCAGCTGTAGCTAAAATAACACTGTGGCTAGTGGTTGCCTTAAAAAGTATGTGTCTTCAGAAATTGACTTTGAATCAGAATATTTTTATGTATTTTTTTTAAAGTTTTGTCAATGTTTTTTTTTTTCACATGACAACCTTTATTAAAAATACAAATTAGAAATCTTGCAATTTTTACACTGGACACTGGTGCTTTTTACAGTCATACTTCCTGCTATTTCAAGTAGTGCACATGTACATTAAGCAGCAATGAAGAGACTTGTACCCTATCTTTAGTATTGAAGCATCTAATGAGCGTGTGCACAGATCATTGTAAGGGAAAGGGGAGCAGGTCAGCTGTGACATCACCTATTGGGATTGGTAGATCCTCTGTTATCTACTGTATATAGAGGTGTTATCAGTCATTGTACAGGAGGAGGTGAGCTGTGACATCACCTATTGTGGATCCTGTGTTATCTACTGTATATAGAGGTGTTATCAGTCATTGTACAGGAGGAGGAGGTGAGCTGTGACATAACCTCATGTAATTAGTGGATCCTGTGTTATCTGATGTGTATGGAGATGTTACCAGTCATTGTAAACCTACCTCTGATAAGTATACTGCTGTCAACTTTTCCTGAAAGGACAGCAAGTATGAGTCTAAAAAGCTCCAATAGCCAATGTGAAAATGACAAGATTTCAATTTTAATTATTTTTTTAAAGATCGTGAAATATAAAAAATTGAAAAAAAAGAAAACATAGAACACAAAAACTTGATTTAAACAATGGGTCATTTTCTGACAATATATTATACTAGAGGAGAACACCTTACAGTTATATTTACATGTGGCAGATTTAACTCTATACACATGAATGGAAACGTTTGCAACAAATCTGCCACGTGTGAGATATAATCAATGCAACAAAATAAAGACAGAATTAAGAAAGTTAAGGACATTTATCTAAAGGGTTATTTAAGCTTAGCAGACTGCAAATATGTTTCGTTTGGGAGTCACAGATAGTTCTCAGCAAGTTTGACTCTAAGGCCACGTTCATACGTTCAGAATTTCACATCAGTATTTGTACGCCAAAACCCGGAGTGGATAAACAATGCAGAAGTGGTGACGTGTTTCTATACTTTTTCTCTGATTATGCCATTCCTGATTTTGGTTAAAAAATACTGATGTAAAATACTGACCAAATGCTGAATGTGTTAACGTGGCCTAATACCAATGAACAAGGATATACGTAGCTACATATGCTCTTTGCCTACTGATATTCCCTGAACTTTATAGCATTATAGTAAGTCAATGACAGTAAGTATGGCATTGCTCTAAATATACAAAAATAGCTTCTTAAAAAAAACAAAAACAAAGTTGAAAACAAAAAAAACAAATCTATAATTTTTAAATAATTTCCTTTTATCCAGAAAACCCTGTAGTAACCAATATCTGGCAGAAGGTGGTGCTGCAGTACCACTAAAAATAACCGAAGACGAAGCTATATCGTAGCGCTTGTAGTCCCAGGAATTTTGCATATCAATTGGTCTCAATAAGACCACGTTCACAACACTGTATTTTTGGTCTAATAGCTCTCTGGAAAAAAACTGATCTCAAGCAGGCAGCAACCAGGACCAATGTTATTCAATTGGGTTGCTCAGATGATAGTTTTTCATATGGACTGAATGTCCGTGTGAAAAAAATTGCAGCATGCATTAATCTATTCCATATTTTGAATAAGACTTGCTTATTCAAGTCTATGGTGAGCAAAAAAATCGTATCTCATACATATCAACTGTATAGCATTTGATTTTTATGAATATATTGCAATTATTAACATAGGAAACTGTATATGGTCTTTAAATATTATTCTTGCTGATCAATAAACTCAAATCCCATACGGATTGCATAGGGATGGCATATAGAGGCCAATACAGATAAAAAAATAATTAGTTTTTTTTTCCCTGGAAGAAACTAGGATGATTTTTTTTATAAGCTCCTGTGAATTTTGCTGAAAAGAAAAAAAATAATAACCGGGTAGATATAAATTTTAATGGCTAAAAAATGAATGACGTTAGAAAGTATTTGAATCAAGGGCTAACGTTTCTTCTTGTGGAGAGTGACATGTCAAGCCTGGCATGCCAATGTGAGGAGACTTTTAGGTATATTTAATTTCCCAGAGGAGAATTGCAATGCTTAAAAGTCTCCTCACTCTGACATGCCAGGCCTGTTGAAATGTTACCCCTTGAATCCTGGTCAGACGCCTCTCCCCTAGCCAAATCAGTTCTCAGACTTTGCACATTGAAATTCTGGTTTGGCTTTTATCCTAAGTCATGTGGCAAGGCTCGTTAAAGGGTCGATATTGATTTTTTGGCTTGCTACTTCCAATAGGTGGCGCTAGTGTTCTAGTCCTCTCTCTCTCTGAAGAGGCAAATTGCAAAGTATCTGAAGAAACACACACATATATACAAAATATATGTATATATAAAAATATCTATATTTATGCAGATGACGAGAGACATGGTGTAATAAACGGACATGAAAAAAACACATAATGAGCTTGAAGAGTAAAGCCGGCCATATACATTAGATAGATGTCGACCGAATGATGCTTTGGCCTATCGTTCAGTTGAAAGCTATCTCAGCCAACTCTCCCATCCACAGGGTTGCTCGTTCGATCGAGCGCTGCTGTGATTACCAAAGAGAAAGCTGCTGACTGATGCGTCTGCCGGGGGCTTATCTCCAGGAAAACAATGCTATCGGCAGTCCGAAATCGAACACGAGAGATCAGATTTTCCCCAGACCATCATCTGGCCAGCGCCTCTACGCAGATTAGACTGTCGGATAAAGCTATCAACATCGGCGGGTTTGGCCAACATTAGTCTAATGTGTATGGGGACCTAAAATCCATAATCAGTTTAGATAGGCGGTGTGAAAGTTTTACTGTCCCTAAATTGATAATTCTAGACCTGATCACCCCCTCACTCTAGAGAGCAGATTCTTTAGATGTTATAGTATGACATCAATCTTTATTTTCTGGAATTTTGTAGTTCTGGAATAATTTGCTTAGAGTGAAAGAAAAATTATATTTGACTTTTTTTTTAACTATGTTTTCCTCTCCAGGCCCTGGATCTCTTAAGAAGTCAGGCAAGCTAGAATACTGCCAGACCAGCTCTTCTCGCATGGCATTCACCCATCATCCCCTCCCCGTGCTGGCTGGAGTGAGACCAGGTAACTGCTAAACCTGTGGCTGTCAAACATTTAAACATTGCTGTCAATATCTGACAGGTGTTTAAATAGGACACGCACCAGTGTCGCGCACATCGGCTCCCATCATGCCCCCAGCGACGCGATCACAGGCCGTCCATCACTGCCATCTTGGTACTGCTAAGAAGCTCAGCTATAGGCTGAGCTTCAAATTCTGAGATTTTCACGATATACTGTAGTATTATACTATTGCTATATGTAGTATAAACAACGAGAAGATTGCAAGTTTAAGTCTCCAAAGGAGACTAAAAATAGTAATAAAAAAAAAGTTTAAAAAAAAGAAGTCCGGTCTATCAAAATTTAATAATTAACCCATAAAGTAAAAGCCGTAACAAGAATAAAAAAAATAATAATAAAAAACTGTAGAATTACTTTTATTTTGGACACCACTTCTCCAAAGAAAATGCAATAAAAAGTGATCAAAATGTCATATGTAGCCCAGTTAGTTTGCCAAGCAAAAACACGCCCTCATACAGCTGTATTGATGGAAAAATAAAAATGTTATGGGTCTTTGAAAATGTTGACACAAACCTCCCAAATTTAGTTAATTTTTTTTCACCCCCTGACTATACAAGTTTGGTATAGCTTTAAATCATACTGACCAGGAGAATCATGTTTTCATAGTCATTTTGACCACAGAATCAATGCCTTAAAAACAAACTCCTCCTCAGCCACCCAAAAAAAAAAAAATGTCAGAATTGCATTTTGGAATTTTTTTTTCCCATTCTCCATTACACTGAATGTTAAAATGAATGGTGTTCATTCAAAACTACAATGCGTCAAATAAATAAGCCTTCATATGGCTATGACTCGGAAAAAGAAAGTGGGAAAAACTGAAAGAGCAAAAATGAAAAATCCCCCTATTTTTTACTTAAATGCATTTATTTGGGGCTAAAATTCATTTTTGCGATTGGGTCCCGTTAAAAAATTTGCACTGTTTGACTTTTATTGGCACTTTATTTTCCTGAACTCAGAAAAAGACCGATAAAAAGATCTACGAACTGTCCCATAAGACTGTCAAGCTCACTGATGGATTTTCACTTAACTCATTCTGCAGCCAGCAATAGCCAGTATAACATAAAAGCTACAGAAGGCAGACGGGGCAAAATTTTTAATGAAATCAAATTGTAAAAATTATTTTTAGCCACAAATATACATGTGTTTCAGTAAATAAAAATTGTCCCCAAAAGTGAACAACCCCTTTAAGAGCCTCCTTTTTCAAATCAATGCAATAAGTAATTTATTGCTGCTACAACAACACACACAGCTAGTAAATACTGTATTTACTAGTATATTCTATATGTATATGCATTTCATTTTTGTACAGTGTATATGTAAGAAAATACATAGGGCCTGATCCAACAAAGCTTTCATGCTAGAATTCTGGAGTAAAAGCTTTTAAAAGTTGAAAAATGTAGGCGCAACTTTGACTTTTGGCGTTTTCACGCCAGTTTCCATCAGCTCGGCCAAAATGGGCGGAATTGGGGCAATACGGTGACGTGGTTAAACACTGCTCGTCTGACTCTCTTGTGTATGCCTCTTCAGGAATCAGGAGCGTCTGACTCCAGCACACTCAGTCATTAAGAGCGTCGTGAACAACCCTGGTCTTGATGCATTGGGCCCACAGACTAAAAAAAACTACTATATAAATTATAAAATGCATTAGTTATGCTCATCTGTCGTCACAAACAAATGTGATATTCTTCTGTTAACACTATGTCCTTAAGCAATGGAAATCTTGTTTCCTCTACAGGGAGTCCTCGGGCATCAGCATCTACTATACACTTCCCTTCAACGTCCATTATCCAGCAATCCAGCCCCTACTTTACCCACCCAACAATACGCTATCATCATCATCACCATAGCCAGGACTCCCTCAAAGAGTTTGTCCAGTTTGTCTGTTCAGACACCTCTGGGCAGGGAGCAGGGCAGGTGAGTAGCACCCTCTGGTTATTAAGCTACTAATAATGAGATTTACACAGACAGAAAACGGACTTCACATTTTCTATACATAACGAGTGCAAGGAATAGGTAAGAGGGGCAAGAGGTAATATCAGTAAAATTGTGTACACACATGCAGTTATTTTAATCATTTATCAAACATTTTATTTTCTTACAATTCCCAGAAAAAAGAAAAGTTTTATATTTTTTTTAACCATTTAACAGTGTTAAATTATATATTTATTTCTGACATGATATAAATAAATTGTCATTGTTTTTTTATGATAATAAAAGAAAACAATAATAATCCTATATAATCTTAATTTGTTAATTTTTTTTTAAATCCTTACACATTTCATAAAAAAACTATGAGGGAATTCATCAGGACATATGACTCTCAAAAATGACCTGTCACTTAGACAAAAAAATAAATAAAAAACTTCTAAATATCAATGAGATCCCCTGATCAGGTTGCTTTTTTCCGTTTTGCCGCAGAGATATTCCATCAGTCTTCTCTGGAGGTGTGTGCTTTCATCCCTCCCAGATGCAGCCAATCACTGCGACTGCTAGATCAGCTGCCAAGCTGTGATTGGTAGTGTCTGGGATAGAGGGGAGAAAGAACATGCCTCCAGAGAAAACTCGCCCAGTTGCACTGCAAACAGAGATTTCATATATTGCGCTAGAAAAAACACATATGTGACTATCTCTGTAAATGGATCGATGCAGTGTAAAATAAAAGTGGCAGACTCAGGGGAGCTCATGGATATTTACAGAGTATTTAGCTTAATTTTTTGAGCAAGCGACAGGTCCTCTTTAATGAATATGGCACATCATTCAGCTGCCTGTGCATGAGCATCAGAAAATGTACTCTACTACATCTTCTGCTATGATTTATGCCACATTTAAGGTACAAATTATACTGAATCTGTCGGACACACAAAAAATTGATAGAGCTAGCATAAAAAAAAAGAAAAACAAAGTCATAACATTTTTTGCAAAACTGTATTGTCCAAAAATTTGTGACTTTTCGAAGCCAGTTTTCCAGTTGATGAATTGGCCTCTATGTGTCTTTTTTTTTTTTTAAGAGAAGTTTAATCAGAAGCTATGGTATATCGATTAAAGTCAATATCGATGTTCATTTTTGGCTGCTGTTTTCCTGCCTTAGGCTAGAGCTATATGTTTCATTATGTTACATTGCAACATAATGAAAGCTGAACAGCAGATTCAGATTTCTGGCTTGTGTGCTGGGGCAATTTCTGGGTCGCAATATATTAAGTTTCCCTATGTGGCAATGTGCTACAAATTTTAGGCACTTTGTAGCCCTAACCTAAAATTGGTATACAGTGCTCTGAAAAAGTAATCATAACCCGTGAACTTCTCCACATTTTTTCACGTTACACCCAAAAACGTAACTGTATTTTATTAGGATTTTATATGATACCCACACAAAGTAGTATTTGTGCAGTGTAAAATAAATGATACAAGGTTTTTTAATTATTTAAAAAATATAAATCTGAAAATTGTGAGGTGCATTTGTATTCAGCCCCCTTGAGCCAAATTTTCTAGGACCACCTTTTGCTGCAATTACTGCTGCAGTCTTTTGGGGTCTGTCTCTACCAGCTTTGCACATCTAGAGGGGACATTTTGCTTCCTCTTCTTTGCACACTTGCTCTCGCTCAGTGAAATTGGATGGTGGTGTCTACAAACAGCAATTTTCACGTCTTGTCACAGATTCTCAATGGGATTTAGGTCTGGACTGTGACTGGGCCATTCACACACAGGAAAATGCTTTGAAGTTAACTATTCAATTGGCCTTGGCTGCTTCTCTCAGTGCTCTCCTTGCTCGGGATGTCAGTTTAGGTGGACGGTCATGTCTTGGTAGGTTTGCAGTTGTGCCATACTCCTTTGATTTTTAGATGATGGAATGAACAGTGCTCTGTGAGATGTTCAGAGCTGGGGTTATTTTTTTTATAACCTAACCCAGGTTACTCTTCTCCACAACTTTATGCAAGACCTGTCTAGTGAGTTCCTTGGTTTTCATGATGCTGTTTGATCCCTAATGTTCTCAAATAAACCTCTGAGGTCTTAACAGAACAGCTGTAGTTATACTGAGAAGAAATTACACACAGGTGGACTCAATTTACTAATTATGTGACTTCTGGAGGCAATTGGTCACCCAGGATTTTATTTAGGGGTATCACAATACAGGGGGCTGAATACAAATGCACTTCACTTTTTTCAGATTTATATTTTTGAAACAATTAGAAAACCATGTATCATTTCCTTTACACTTCACAAATACTTGATACTTTGTGTTGGTATATCACAAAAAATCCCACTATAAATACATTTTTTAAGTTTGCGGGTGTAATATGAAAAAATGTGGTAAAGTACACGGGGTATGAATATTTTTTTCAAAGCACTGTAATTTCAGCATCATATGAATGTCATAAAAAATAATTATTTTAGCAACAAGATAGCAATGCACTTAGGGTATATGTACACGTTGAATAATATGTGTTTTTGATTGTTTCTTCTGTATTATTTCCCTTATTCATTTGAATAGGTGAAAAACGCTACAAAACAATGAAAAAAAAAAGCAGCTACTGCATGAGAATTCAGAAATCTCATTAATTTTGCTTGTACTGTAAAATGCAGCCTTTTGGTGTAGCGTTTTAGTACAGAAATTTCTGCTGCAAATACTCAACATGTGCACATACGCTGAATCATACTAATATCAGTAGACTGTGTATACCCTGCCATTAGAATCATATCATAAAACAGTCTGCATAGTTGTGATGAATTATTGAAGATAAGAGCTGTATAAATACATCATTCACATCTATTAGTGCAGTGACCACCCCAAAATCAAAACAATGAGCAAAATATTAAACTGATTAATTGTCATACACAGTACGTATAACATACCCTTAGTTTTTTTTGATTTTGCACTTACATACATGTATACATCTGCACACCTTTGTCAAAAGCACTGAAATGCATGCACTTTTTCCATACAGTTGAATACATTTAGGTCATGTGATCAACAGTGAATATCCATGCAAAAATATTCAGAACCGCGATAGCAACATCATGCTCATGGTATGTCTTTTTCAGACAATGTCTTTTTCAGGCAAATTCTGCTTGGAATCTGCCTGAAAAATCGCTTAAAAAAACGTTAAAAAGAATGAACATATGTTCTGCAATAACAAAATGACTTGCTATTTATACGTTCCAACTTCTGTCATTTCTTTTAACGGCTTCAAAAGCCGTGAAGCGGCTAAAAGAAATGACCCGAACATTCTTCTGTGGTGGGACTGCCACAAAAAACACGTCCAAATGGACGTCAGAGAGACTCTTCAATGAAAGCACCTCTGGCTTTTTCCTGAAGAGTCACCTACTTTGAAAATGACGCAGGGAAATCAGTCTAAAAGACGTCATGTGCATATACACGTTAGGCC
The DNA here is from genome assembly GCF_046119375.1 of Phyllobates terribilis. Lineage (NCBI taxonomy): Eukaryota > Metazoa > Chordata > Amphibia > Anura > Dendrobatidae > Phyllobates > Phyllobates terribilis. The sequence goes on from NW_027362771.1 coordinate 582,414,714, forward strand.
AAGTTCACACGTTCAGTATTTGGTCAGTATTTTACATCAGTATTTTTAAGCGAACACCAGGAGTAAGTGCAAAATACAGAAGTGGTGACGTGTTTCTATCATATTTTTCCTCTGATTGTTCCACTCCTCATTTGGGCTTACAAATACTGATGTAAAATACTGACCAAATAATAAACGCGTGAATGTGGCCTTAAAGAAATTACCTTCATAATCTAAACTAAATAGGTGCGCACTCCGTCATAACTTAAACAGAAGGAGCTGCAAACCATTTACCCCAAAATATAATTTATTATACATTTATCACACTTCCAATGGTTCAGTAACGGTTCTTCTCTTTGCTCTATATGGTATACATGGCTTGTATGGGAAATTTGTTATTTTGTGTTGTATACAGTTTATAGAGCTCGGGGTGCTGGGCACTTACACGTTTATATATAAGATCTCCCCATATTACAAAAATATTGATTGTAAGCTCTTCTGCATATCCAGAAAACCTGTGGCGCTTTTCAATCACAGTTTTATTTATTTTTTTATTTTTTTGTACCACTTGCTTCATGTTGTCAATCATTTGCCATTTATTTTTCTATATTTCCATTTGTAAACAGATTTCATTTTCTGTTTTTGGTTTACTGATCTGGTAAATGGTTTCATTACTATAGAAGAAATGACACAATGTGTTTATATAGGAGATAATTTGTGAATATTGTTAGATTTCTAGTGAAAAAAAAACAAACAAAACATTTTCTATATAATTTTTTTTTTTTTTTTTTTTTTTTTATTTCACGTTTTTACATTTTTGTTCCCACGGCTTCCCGCAGTTTTTGGGCATAGAATGAATTAGGGACTGTGCGGGCGAGGGGCCACCATGAGCTCCGTTTACTCTCGTTTGTTATTTATGTTGTCCGCAGCCCAGCAGCGGGGCCCAGGGGAAAATGTCGGGTTCCTTTTTGCTGCCACCCCCCGCACCTGTGGCCAGGCCTGTCCCCCTTTCCCTGCCAGACACAAAACCTGTCACCAGCAACAACATTGTCCCAGAAGGAGGACTGTCAGCACCAGCATCACCCTGTAAGTGAAATTAATCACCCTAAATGCCCACATACAAAAAGAAATAACCCCTATCTCCAGCTGCTCCAATGGTTTTGATACAAGGACAGAGATCAGATATATAAAGAAAAGCTCAATTTTAGTATGGGAAAGATATAGGTGAAGAGAAGAGGAAGCATAATTAAAAGAGGATCTGCCACCAGGTCAAAAGTGAGCAGTTATTTTTATTCCCGCTGCTCCCTTGAGTATTCCATTTTTTCTTTAAAATCCACCATACGTCCAAGAGATATGGGCATTTTTATTTAGTGTTAATGTTTATGGTTTTTACAAAGAGGAGTGAGAGACAGGATCCTCTGGGGCGTGTCTTAATGCTTATCTGCATAATTACTTTGTAAGCCACACCCCCTTCGTAAAGACCTTAAAAAGTAGCAGTAAATAAAAGGTGCATATCTCTGGGATCGTATGGCCGATTTAAAAAAATAAAAATAAAATTAGGAGTAAAACCTGGACACTTCTGACTTGGTTTCAGGTTTTTTTTTAAATGCAGTAATGTTATTTGATGTATACCAAGTTTAACAAAATCAAGATAAAACAGTACAGCTAGTGAGATTATGGCATGGGGGAATAAAAGCTACACTACAGAGTACAACATTACATCTAAAAATGGAAGGCATTGACATAATTCACTGCCAATAGTTATCCCGAAATGTTTTGCATGGCAGATGGTATGAAAATGTAGGATCCATATATTGCAACTTTCATGAAGCAATACAGCCTTCACTAGTGCAAGATATCGAAATTATGGATCAATAGGGTAGAGTTAAAATGAGAAATCAGAAAGGACAACTTGTAAGGCAATGTTGTAGCAGATAAAAAGAAACCAAAATCCTTTAATTACCAAAATCGTCACATGCACAACTGCTTTCTCAACAAAAAAGAAAAAATTATTATTATTAATGTAGAGCTACAAAAGTAAATGTATTAATCCATCTTGTGTGTACAGTAAAATGTGAAAGTCATCTTTTTTAATATCACTTCTATGCTGACATACGATCTCTCGAAGTTACACATGCAAAGACTGAGGCTCACGACGCGTCGTGACATTTTAAAAGGGGTTGTTTCATAGCATGATTTATGCTACATTCACAGAATAAATTGTGTTTGATAGATGTGGGTCTCACCTATGAGACCTGCAACTTTGTACAGACCCGAGGTCCCCTGATGCCCCATCCTGCTGTCAATGGAGAGGTGCATGTCTTTCTCCATTCACTGTGGCAGCTCCAAAATCAGATGAGAAAATACAACCTCATTAACTCTAACATACCCATAGACTTTGATTTGCCAAACATATAGTTGGAATTAAAATTATTTAACCTCATTTGCAAACTAGGTTTATTAGCACCATTTTCAAACTTTCCGCTGATTGGATTATTGCAATCAAACAAGAACAATGGAAAAAGCTCAACAACGCTAATATAACAAATGGTTTCTCCAAATTCGCCACAAAATGTAATTTTTAATGAGTAGACTCAGAATTATTAACACCATTCATGACCACCGGCTTTAATACTTAGAAGAGCCCCTACGGCTGATATGAGCACCTACCCCTCTGGCTGTCATGACTTGCTGTATACATGATGTATAGCCAGACACAAGCTTCTTGCAGTTATCCTGAGGAATCTTAGCCTATATCTTATGGCTACACTACCTGGATGTGAAGGAAAGAGAAAGCTGTCACCAGATTCTTGACTAGGCAGGTTGTAAAAAACCCCACAAGTGACTGCAAAAGAGCTGGATCAAGATTTGGAAACTGCAAAGGTCTCAGTTTACAAAAGTAAGTCGCATACTACACTTTAAAGGACTCTTTGCCCAAACTCCAAGACTTACATGTACTGACCCAAAAACCAAGAAAAGTCAGTTACAATATGATGAGAACCATATAATTAAGTCACAGAAGTTTGGGATTCTGTTCTGTTGAGAGATGAAAATACTTGAAATTTTTGGGCCTTTAAATCAGCGGTATGTCAGGAGGAAGAATGAACCAAGCACTGAAAAAAATCACACTGCCTACAGTGAAGCATGGTGGTGGCTCAATGATGCCGAAACTGAAGTATAGCAGTGGCTTTGTGATGTCTACAGTGAATTAGCATGGTAGCTTGGTGATATATACAGTGAAGCATGGAAGAGACTCGGTGATGCCTACAGTAAATCATGATGGTTTCTTGCTGATCTCTACAGTGAAGCATGGCAGTGGGTCAGGTATGCTTACAGTAAAGAACAGCTGTACCTCAGTGATGCCTAGCGTGAAGAACAGCTGTGCTTCAGTGATGCCTACAGTTAAGGACAGCTGTGGCTCAGTGATGCCTTCAGTGAATCATGGTGGTGGCTTGGTGATGTTTACAATGAAGCATGGAAGTGGCTCCTGGGACTTACAGTGAATGGTGTTGGCTCGGTAATGCCTACATCAAATAATGGCAGTGGCTATCTGATGCCTACATAAAATCATGGCAGGGGCTTGGTGATGCTTACAGTAAAGCATGGAGTCTCGGTGATGACTAGAGTGGAGCATGGTGATGGCTCGGTGATGAATAGTGAAGCATGGTGGAGGCTTGATGATGCCTACAGTGAATCATGGTGGTGAATCAGTGATGAGTACAGTAAAACACAGTGGTCGCTCTGGGTCTGCTATGCTTCCTCTGACACTGGAAACCTCCAGCCTGGTAGGGGAAAACTGGATTCAATCAAGTATAAAAAAATGCTGGAAGAAAACATTTTGCCTTCTGTGAGGAGGCTTAGGCATCCTTGAACCTTCCAATGGGACAATGATCCCAAACATGCCTCAAAGTACACCAAAGTTTGTATTAAGAAGTGGCCTTCACTGTCACCTGAAGTGAACCACATAAAAAAGTTTGGTGGGACTTGAACAAGGTAATTGCAACTACAAACCCAAAATAGTATTAAACTGGAAGTGAAAACGTCTGGTTATATGGGAATAATTAAAAGTGCCATTATGTGGTGAATTCAGAGAAACCACTTGTTATATTAATTGTGCTGAGCTATTTACATTGTTCTTGTTTAATTGCTTTATAATAGCAGAAAGTTTGTACATTTTGCTAGTAACAATTTGCAATAGGAGTTTGAATAGATTTGTTTGCAAATGTATGTCAAGAGCATCTCTCTTCTATACATGTAGCACAGTTGACTAAACTCTTTTAATCCAATTGTTCACTAAACTAAAATGCTTAATGAGGAGCTTTTTATATAAAGCGGGACTACACGGCGACGTGTTGCGTGGCAGCAATTCTCAGACATTCTCAGTGTGACCAAAAACATATGTGTGACCTATCTGCAACTTGCTATCGGGCGACAATTTTAGAGCTGTGATTTTGCTGTAAAAAAAGCAAATCACAGATAATTTGCACAGAACAGACTGTTGTGACCAACATTAAAGTCTATGGCAAGTGAGTCACGCGCGACTTCTGACCACGTGCAGAAAACACAACACGTTTGGAAACATTTGGAACACTGTTTTGCAGTGCAACACCAAAGGAAATGATTAGATGCAATGTTGCAATGTGACACTGATTTTAAATCAGCTCCGCTAAACGTCATCCATTAAACCACTTTGTGAACCTAGTTTCAGGAGTGCAGCCTTAAATTTTGGGATTATAACTTATTTTATGTCAGCCAAGAAGTAATAGGATAAAAAAATGCTTTACACTTCTTTACCATATGCCTTATATATATTTTATCTGGTACGTCTTTTTTAAATTAAAGTGAGCTTGCATTAATGGAAGGGGTATTCTCAAGTATGGAAGTTCTTACCTGTTCGTCAGATAAGTAATAGCCTCCCAATCGCTGAGGGTGTGACTGCTGGGACTGCCACTGATCCCGAGAACTGGGGCTCTAAAAAACACTTGGAAAATGGAACCACTTGAGATAACAGAGCTGCACTTGGCTGGTCTTTGGGACTCTGAAAAGAATGGAGCGGCATTGCGCATGATCAACCACCCGTCCAATCACACGGGGCTGTTTAGCGTCCTAGTTCTTGGGATCAGTGGAGGTCCCAGAGGTCGGACCTTCAATGATCAGGACATTATCCCTTTGTCAAACAGTATATAGGGGATAACTTCCAAAGTTGAGAATATATTAAAGACTTATCATGTAATATACTCATTATTGGTGAGAACTAGTTACCATTAATTCCATTAATGAAGTATTTAATTAGAGTATTGGTCTTTTAAAAGTAATACATTCAGAGCAATAATAACATTGAAAAGATTTTTTTTTAAAACATTTTCGTAAGTGAAATTAATTTGCCCAGTAGTAGACACATTTTCAAAACTGGCAGAATAAATCAAACACTGCACTACTTCCATTTAAAGTTGTATGATATATGCGGTAGAGCAGCCAATAAAGGCAAACGGAAAACACAGGGTGTCCTTTATGAAAACTTTCTAATAGTAAATCTGTTTCTGTTTTTGCCCATAGAAACCTGCTTTCTCTTCCTAAACTGCTCTGTAAAAAAAATGAAAACTGTGCTGTTTGCTATAGGCAACAAAGAAAATTTTCTGTGGGGCATTTTTTTGATAAATGAGACTCATAGTTTGCACAAATTTATTAAGCGGCAATGTGTCAAATGAACAAATCAAAATATTAAGGAAAATTTATAATCACTTTTTCACTAGAATCTCAAACATTCTTAGAACCTTTGGTGGGGCTGACCATTACGGGCATGTCCAGCATAGCTCCAATTGACAGAAAATGGCATGAAAATAAGCGCAAATAGACTTTTTCTTTTCAAGACCTTCTAGTAAATCGGGCACATTTTATTTTAGACTAGTGAAAGACAAGCCTCTATAAATCTTCCAGATTGCTTTTGTGCTAAATTCATAAAACCTTAAAGATGTTTTTCGGGTTTATGTTAATAAAGAGCATTCATTGTTTAAAACTAAAGCTGTGCAATGTCAAGGGCAGGATTACATTTCTGTTTGTGTCGCACGGCAGCTGGAAGATGTGCCGAATTCTCTAAGAGGCATAAAGGGGTTGTCCAGTGAAAATAAGTAATCACCTATCCACAGGATAGATAACACATACAGTGGGTGCGGAAAGTATTCAGACCCCTTTATATTTTTCACTCTTTGTTTCATTGCAGCCATTTGGTAAATTCTAAAAAGTTCATTTTTTTTCTCATTAACCCCTTAATAACATTTGACGTACTAATACGCGTCTGTACCCTGGGACTTAAGAGCCAGACCCGTATTAGTACGTCATGGCGATCGCGCGCGCACACAGGCTGTGCGGGCGCGATCGCCGCCGGGTGTCAGCTGATTGTCACAGCTGACACCCGGTACTATGTGCAGGGAGCGGTCCTGCACCGCTCCCAGCACATTAACCCCCGCTATGCTGCGATCGAAGTCGATCGAAATCGATCGCGGCATTGCGGGGGCAAGGGGAGGTGATCGGCGATACTCACCTCCTCTTCCGGCTTCCAGCGCAGACTGCAGCGGCTTCCCGGGTGTTGCCATGACGACCCGATGTCGTCATGACAACATCCGGGTCACCAGAGAGCAGGAAGATTGCTTGGACATGCGCAGTGCATCTCCAAGCAATCTTAACACTGTGCACTTCTGACAGCCTGCATGGCATAGGGATGGTGCTCCATTCCTATGCCATGCAGGCGATCAGAAAAAAAAAAGTGAAAGTCCCAGAGTGGGACAAAGTAATAAGGTGTACAAACTGTCTGAAAGTGGAAAGAAAAAAAAAAAAAAAATGTGCAAAAATATTATAAAAAAAAAAAAATAATAATACACCAAAAATAAAAATATAATGTACCCATCAATAAATATTATTATAAAAAAAATTAAAAAAAAACAATAAAAGTACACATATTTGGTATCGCCGCGTCCGGAACAGCCTGACCTATAAAACTGTCCCACTAGTTAACCCCTTCAGTGAACACGGTAAAAAAAAAAAAAAAAAACGCAGCAAGAAACAATGCTTTATCACCATACCGCCAAACAAAAAGTGGAATAACACGCGATCAAAAAGACACATATAAATATAATTGATACCGCTGAAAACGTCATCTCGTCCCACAAAAAACAAGCCGCCATACAGCTCCATCAGCCGAAAAATAAAAAAGTTTCAGCTCTCAGAATAAAGCGATGCTAAAAAATATTTTTTTCTATAAAATAGCTTTTATTGTGTATAAGCGCCAAAACATAGAAAAATTATACAAATGTGGTACCGCTGTAAACGTACTGACCCGAAGAATAAAGCTACCTCATCAATTTTACCACACGCGGAACAGAATAAAAAAAAAAAAAAAAAAACAATTTCTGAATTGTTGGTTTTTGTTTATTCTGCCTCCCAAAAATCGGAATAGAAAGCGATCAAAAAATGTCACGTGCCTGAAAATGGCACCAATAACAACGTCAAGTCATCCCGCAAAAAACGAGCCGTCACATGACTGTCTGCCAAAATCTGGAAAAATTATAGCTCTCAAAATATGGCGATGCAAAAACTAGATTTTACAAAAAATGCGTCTTTTAGTGTGTGACAGCTGTCAGTCATAAAAACCCCATATGATTCTGGCATTGCTGTAATCACACCGACCCGAAGAATAAAGTCGTCTAATCACTTATACCGCACAAGGAACGGCGTCAAAAATAAACTCTTGGGTTAGGATTGGGCTAGGGTTAGGGCTGGGTTTGGGGCTAGGGTTGTGCTGGGGCTAGGGTTGTGCTAGGGCTAGGGTTGTGCTGGGGCTAGGGCTGGGGTTGGGATTTTTTTCAAAAGTAAGAAAAAAAGATGACGATATGGTGACTAGTGTTGAGAGCAAGTGCTCGCTACTTGAGTTTGCATCGGGTGCTCTGGTATGCATTGAGTATCGTGGGTATTTGAGTGACATGCTCGAGTCTCTGCCCCATATGCTTCGCGGCCAAAAAACTTTACGGGGATTGCCTGCCATGCACGAGCGATCCCCGCATGTTTTTTTTTGGGTGCCTAATAACCGTGAAACATGCGGAGCAGGGACTCGAGCATGTCACTCAAGCACACGCTGTACATGGTGCATACCTGAGTACCCGATGCAAACTCAAGTAGCGAGCACTTGCGCTCAAGAATAATGACAACTTATTCAATATGATGACCTAATGTAAACAAATTCTGTGCCGTACCTCTGGGTTCAAAATGTTCACTATACACCTTAATAAAATCCTTGAGGGGTATAGTTTCCAAAATGGGGACACTTGTGGGGGAGCTCCACTGTTTAGGCACATCACGGGCTCTCCAAACGCGACATGGTGTCCGCTAACAAATTGAATGGAAAATCGGCTCAAATTGTTAGCGGATATCATGTTGCATTTGGAGAGTCCCTGTGTGCCCAAACATTGGAGCTCCCCCACAAGTGACCCCATTTTGGAAACTAGACCCCCCAAGGCACCTATCTAGATGCATAGTGAGCACTTGGAACCCCAGGTGCTTCACAAATTGATTCATAAAAATGAAAAAGTGTTTTTTTTTTCACTTTTTCATTATTACGAATCAATTTGTGAAGCACCTGGGGGTTCCAAGTGCTCACTATGCATCTAGAAAGGTGCCTTGGGGGGTCTAGTTTCCAAAATGGGGTCACTTGTGGGGGAGCTCCAAAGTTTGGGCACAGAGGGGCTCTCCAAACGCAATGTGGTGTCCGCTAACAATTTGAGCCGATTTTCCATTCAATTTGTTAGCGGATACCATGTTGCATTTAGAGAGTCCCTGTGTGCCCAAACATTGGAGCTCCCCCACAAGTGACCCCATTTTGGAAACTAGACCCCCCAAGGCACCTATCTAGATGCATAGTGAGCACTTGGAACCCCTAGGTGCTTCACAAATTGATTCGTAAAAATGAAAAAGTGTTTTTTTTTTCACTTTTTCATTTTTCCGAATCAATTTGTGAAGCACCTGGGGGTTCCAAGTGCTCACTATGCATCTAGAAAGGTGCCTTGAGGGGTCTAGTTTCCAAAATGGGGTCACTTGTGGGGGAGCTCCAAAGTTTCGGCACAGAGGGGCTCTCCAAACTCAATGTGGTGTCCGCTAACAATTTGAGCCGATTTTCCATTCAATTTGTTAGCGGATACCATGTTGCATTTAGAGAGTCCCTGTGTGCCCAAACATTGGAGCTCCCGCATAAGTGACACCATTTTGGAAACTAGACCCCCCAAGGCACCTATCTAGATGCATAGTGAGCACTTGGAACCCCTAGGTGCTTCACAAATTGATTCGTAAAAATGAAAAAGTGTTTTTTTTTTCACTTTTTCATTTTTACGAATCAATTTGTGAAGCACCTGGGGGTTCCAAGTGCTCACTATGCATCTAGAAAGGTGCCTTGGGGGGTCTAGTTTCCAAAATGGGGTCACTTGTGGGGGAGCTCCAAAGTTTGGGCACACAGGGGCTCTCCAAACAGAACATGGTGTCCGCTAATTATTCAAGCAAATTTTACAATCAAAAAGTCAAATGGCGCTCCTTCCCTTCCGAGCCCTGCCGTGCGCCCAAACAGTGTTTCTTCCCCAAATATTGGGTATCTGCGTGCCCAGGGGAAATTGCACAACAAATTTTGGGGTCCATTTTTTCTTGTTACCCCTGTGAAAATAAAAAAAATTGGGTCTAAAGTAACATTTTTGTGAAAAAAGTTAAATGTTCATTTTTTTCTTCCACATTCAAAAAATTCCTGTGAAGCACCTGAAGGGTTAATAAAGTTCTTGAATGTGGTTTTGAGCACCTTGAGGGGTGCAGTTTTTAGAATGGTGTCACTTTTGGGTATTTTCTGTCATAAAGACCTCTCAAAGTGACTTCAAATGTGATGTGGTCCCTAAAAAAATGGTTTTATAAATTTTGTTGGAAAAATGAGAAATCGCTGGTCAACTTTTAACCCTTATAGCTCCCTAACAAAAAAAAATTTTGGTTCCAAAATTGTGCTGATGTAAAGTAGACATGTGGGAAATGTTATTTATTAACTCTTTTGTGTGACATATCGCTCTGATTTCAGGGCTTAAAAATTCAAATTTTGAAAATCGCCAAATTTTCAAAATTTTCGCCAAATTTCCGTTTTTTTCACAAATAAACGCAAGTGATATCGAAGAAATTTTTCCACAATCATGAAGTACAATATGTCACGAAAAAACAATCTCAGAATCAGGGGGATCCGTTGAAGCGTTCCAGAGTAATTACCTCATAAAGTGACAGTGGTCAGAATTGTAAAAATTGGCCCGGTCATTAACGTGCAAACCACCCGCGGGGCTTAAGGGGTTAAAGTACACTCTGCACCCCATCTGGACTGAAAAAAAACAGTAATGTAGAAATTTTTGCAAATTTATCAAAAAAGAAAAACTGAAATATCACATGGTCATAAGTATCCTGCTTTGAGCAGGGGGTTGGACCAGATGACCCAGGAGGTCCCTTCCAACTCTACCATTCTATGATTCTATGATTCTATGATTCTATGATTCTATTCAGACCCTTCGCTCAGACACTCATATTTAAGTGAGATGGTTCTACTCCTTCATTGGAGTCCAGATGTGTTTAATTAAACTGATAGGACTTGATTTGGAAAGGCACACACCTGTCTATATAAGACCTCACAGCTCACAGTGCATGTCAGACCAAAGGAGAATCATGAGCTCAAAGGAACTGCCCAAGGAGCTCAGAGACAGAATTGTGGCAAGGCACAGATCTGGCCAAGGTTACAAAAGAATTTCTGCATTACTCAAGGTTCCTAAGAGCACAGTGGCCTCCATAATCCTTAAATGGAAGAAGTTTGGGACCACCAGAAGTCTTCCTAGACCTGGCCGTCAAGCCAAACTGAGCAATCGTGGGAGAAGAGCCTTGGTGAGAGAGGTAAAGAAGAACCCCAAGATCACTGTGGCTGAGCTCCAGAGATGCAGTAGGGAGATGGGAGAAAGTTCCACAAAGTCAACTATCACTGCAGCCCTCCGCCAGTCAGGCCTTTATGGCTGAGTTGCCCGACGGAAGCCTCTCCTCAGTGCAAGACATATGAAAGCCCGCATAGAGTTTGCTCAAAAACACATGAAGAACTCCCAGACTATGAGAAATAAGATTCTCTGGTCTGCTGAAATGAAGATAGAACTTTTTGGATAATTCTAAGTGGTATGTGTGGAGAAAACCAGGCACTGCTCATCACCTGCCCAATACAATCCCAAGAGTGAAACATTGTGGTGGCAGCATCATGCTATGGTTGTGTTTTTCAGCTGCAGGGACAGGACGACTGGTTGCAATTGAAATAAACATGAATGTGGCCAAGTACAGAGATATCCTGGATGAAAACCTCTTCCAGAGTGCTCTGGACCTCAGACTTAGCCGAAGGTTCACCTTCCAACAAGACAATGACCCTAAGCACACAGCTAAAACAACAAAGGAGTGGCTTCAGAACAACTCTGTGACCATTCTTGACTGGCCCAGCCAGAGCCCTGACCTAAACCCAATTGAGCATCTCTGGAGAGACCTGAAAATGGCTGTCCACCAACGTTCACCATCCAACCTGGCGAAACTGGAGAGGATCTGCAAGGAAGAATGGCAGAGGATCCCCAAATGCCGGTGTGAAAAACTTGTTGCATCATTCCCAAGAAGACTCATGGCTGTACTAGCTCAAAAGGGGGCTTCTACTCAATACTGAGTAAAGGGTCTGAATACTTATGACCACGTGATATTTCAGTTTCTTTTTTAATAAATTTGCAAAAATTTCTACATTTCTGTTTTTTTTCAGTCAAGATGGGGTGCAGAGTGGACTTTAATGAGAAAAAAATGAACTTTTTAGAATTTACCAAACGGCTGCGATGAAACAAAGAGTGAAAAATTTAAAGGGGTCTGAATATTTTCCGGACCCACTGTATATTAAGGGCGTCCAACTCTGGGTCACACAGGGATCTTTTGGAGCTGATAGAATAGTGTAACAGTGTGCATACTTAAAGGGGTTGTCCGGTCCAAATCGATAAGTCTGCAGTCACTCTGTGAGACTGCAGACTTATGAATCCCTGCAGCGCACACACTGTGCACTGTGGGGATACACTGGTTTCTGAATCTGGATCGGATGAAATGTATGTTATACATACTTCCGGCCAGTGGGCGCGGACTCACTCAATACACTTGAATGCAGCGAGGCCAAACCTTCTAGTCAGCCACGTTCACACATACTAGTGACGAGGGTTTCTAGTGGGCGTGGTCAACTAGAGGGCGCGGCCTCGCACCATACAGATGTATGGAGCGAGGCTATGCCCACTGGCAGGAAGTATGTATAACTCATACATATCCTCCGGTCCCGGGTATGAAAAAGGCAAATCCCCGCAGTGCACGGTGCATCTGCTGGGGGGGGATTCATACGTCTGCAGTCACACAGAGTGACTGCAGACTTATCGATTTGGACAGGACAACCCCTTTAACTGCCGCACCATTCATCCTCCATGGGGCTGCCAAAAATCCAAGCGCAGCACTACACAGAATGAATGGAGAAGTCGAGCATGCATACCATTGTAATAGGAATAAAAGCCCTATCCTGGTGATCAGTGCAGAGATGGATGAAAACTTCTTTTCACCACACATCTCCTTTAGCGATACCATACAAAATGCAAGTCTTCATGAATCTGCACATATATATTTAAAAAGCTGCCTTATCAGGACATCCATTGTCTGAGTGCCCTGTTAGGGCATCTGAGTGTCAGATGGCGGTTCCCGTTCTATAAAATAATTTCAGTGGATCTTTTTAAGTATTAACTAGCACATTAAAATCCATTAAGTAGCACTAGTTTTCCACAGTGTCATTTGTTCGTCAGTGAATTGAGGTGATGTTGCACCAATAACGAAACACGCACAAATGTGACCACCTTTGGAAGTAGTCTGTAACTTTTTCCTTCATAGGAAAACATTGAGGCTGTATGACGTAGGGTATCAATTTTACCGCGATTCTCAGATGACCAAATGTTAGAGTGGAGCCCTAGCTTTTAACATCAAATCTAGTGTTCCTATAAACACATGCTTTAGGCTTGAGTTTCAGACCTAAATATATTTATATAGTGTAAATTATCAACCTTTAACTTAAAAACGAAGTGGCTGATTCATCAAGATAGGCAATTTTCGCGCATGTTTTGATGACAGGGCGCAATGACTTGTGTGGCTCCTGATTAAGTGGCGCAAGTGTGGTGTGGCATGCACCTCCCCACAGTCCCTGCTGGAGTAAGATTTGTAGCCTAGCGAATGCCGCTGCTCATTATGTATTTGGTAAGCGGGGTGTCGCCATGCCTCGTCGCACCCCAGTTCCTCTCCAGTTCTGCCCACTATATCAGACCCGGGCAAACATGGTGTAAAAATTACAAAAGTCACAATTTTGTTTTGCGCAACCTTGAGTAGTGCAAAAAAAAAAAAAAGGGGACTTTTCAAAGCTTTTTATGCCAGTAATGTGGCGAAAATGCTTTGGTGAATCACCCCCATAAAGTTTAGATTTAGGTGACTCAAAAGAAAAAGTGCAATTTGTAGCAATCTAAGAAGGGCTGACAATCTATGCCAGTGAAAACATTGCACATTTCTTTTTTATCATGGATTTTGTGATAGCATCTAAGTATGAAGAAGAGTACAGTTCTGTAAATCATAGATTCAGCAGAACTTCACAGGCATGCCCTCATAGACAAGGCCTTATAAATATGAATGCTAATTATTTAAATAAATGTGAATTTGTCATTAAACCAGATTCACTGGTTTGGGAGATTCACATTTTTCAATATTATTAATTTTATTAAAACTTCCCTTATTAACGTTCGACTGGATATTACATTGAAGCTACAGTATCATCAATGCTGATACTGTACAAGCAGTTGATCAATTAGTTTTCCTATATCAGAATAAAATTCAATAAGTGGGATAAAGATTATATTTCTCAGAATGTAAATCCACAGAGTAAGCTGTGAGCAGACATTGCCTTACTAGGCAAGTAAGGAATCAGGTTCTCAATATTGCAACATTGTCAAAGCAGTTCTTGAGTATTAGGCCGGTGTCACATGTCCGGATATTTCCGGTACTGGAAAAACCACTACTGGAGATATCTGTGTCCCATGTGTTACACGTGTGCAGAATCAGGATCACATGGACAGCACCTGGGAATCAGCACTACAGTTAGCGCTATTCCCAAGTGCCGGGTGCTGAACGCTACCCTCATCATGGTTTCTGCCGACGCTGCGTTCAGAACCAGCAGGGACCATGATGAGGGTAGTAGTAGTCTGCTCCTGCAGTGTCACCACCTGTAAAAAAAAGATTAAAATAATAAAATCCATGTACTCACCTCTCCTAGGTGTCCCCCGCTGTAATCCATGCGACCGCTGCTGCAGAGGAGCCGGGGAGAATGAGCCACTCCGGAGCTGCAGCTCAGGAGCCATGTCCTGTCACTCATTGAGCGCAGCTCCGAAGCCGCTCATTCTCCCCGGCAGCAGCGGTCACATGGATGAAAGCGGGGGTAGCCAAGGAGAGGTGAGTATATTGATTTTTATTATTTTTACAGGTGGGGACACTGTGGGATCAGACTACCACTACCTTTGTGCCAGCAGGGAACCATGATGACGGCAGCGTTTAGCACCCAGCACTTGGGAATGCTAACTGTACAATGATTCCCAGGCGCCGGTCCATGTCACACTGATGACACACGGATGTCATCTGTGTGTGTTTAGCATGAGACACTTTTGTGGACCATGTCAGTGACAACACACTGAGATGTGCACAGACCCATTCATTTGAATGGGTCTGCGTGTGTCAGTGTCTCCAGTATGTGTAGAAAGTGTCACCACTCGCACAGGAGACACTGATGTGTGAAAGAGCCCTAACACATTTAATGTGCTTATTAGCAAATTGGTGAGTGCAGCTCTGGAGTATATTGCAGGATGTAACTCAGGATCAGTACAGGATCAATAATGAAATATATGTACACAGTGACTGCACCAGCAGAATAGTGATTGCAGCTCTGGAATATAATTCAGGATGTAACTCAGGATCAGTAATGTAATGTATGTACACAGTGACTGCACCAGCAGAATAGTGATTGCAGCTCTGGAATATAATACAGGATGTAACTCAGGATCAGTAATGTAATGTATGTACACAGTGACTGCACCAGCAGAATAGTGAGTGCAGCTCTGGAGTATAATACAGGATGTAACTCAGGATCAGTACAGGATCAGTAATGTAATGTATGTACACAGTGACTCCACCAGCAGAATAGGGAGTGCAGCTCTGGAGTATAATACAGGATGTAACTCAAGATCAGTATAAAATAAGGAATGTAGCATTTATCACATGGGAAAAATACACTTCCAAACAAGAGTGGTATTTTAAACTAGATGTAAAAATTATAGCTAAATTATATACTGTGAGTAGTCTGAATAATGTGTCAGATTTCATTCACTAATTGGGGATTCTGGCCATAAAGTGACTGTCCGGAATTTTGTTGCTGGTATAGGTGACTCTAAATATATAGTTATGTATCTAAACTCCATTATTAGTTATTCAGGCTTCATTAGGAATTAATTAACATATAAAAGGGTTATCGATGGCTGGGCCTTGAGTTTTGCAGAGCGCACTAGAAATTTTTGTAAACTGCGATTAAAGGGATGCAGTAAACTTACGTGTGCTGAACCTAGCAGACAGACCAGGACAACAGTGGTCAAGATGAAGCAGTAATAGACTACCGATACATTACAGGAAGGGATTATGCACATTTTGAAATATCAAACCAAGTGCTATATGTGTTGTAGTACAACTAATCAGATGTTAGCCTTAATTTGCCTAACTATACCAGAAAGTATTGGTGTTTTTGATTGTTTTTAGGCAACCATGCTAAATTTAGGAATGACTTACTTATGTATAGCAGAAGTAAGCAAAAAATAAAAAATATAAAAAAATTATGCCAATATTACTAGAGGATAGAAAATGAATGTAGTTGAGTTGATGATGAGACAGACCAGGTTAGGTTTCGAATTTTGAATTATTTTTAATACACCACCTTTATCCTGCCTAGCGAGACACACACCAGCAAGGCACTAGTAATTGTATACACGCGTGTTAGGTGTGCATTTAGATATGTGTGTGTTTGTGTAGGGGGAGTTGTGATGTATTAGTTTTGTGTCTGATTGCTTATCTCTTTCTCTCTCTTTTTCCCCATGTGTTCTGATTGTGTGCGCATGTGTTACAATGTATCTGTCATTGTGTGTTACATTGTGTGTAATTGCACTACCATCTGTCTTCACCACATTGTTTTGTGGCGTTACTGCATCGCATGATTTTGTCGCTACTGTCTTGGCTTCTTTTGTTACTGTGCTATTTTATTGTGCTGTTCCATTGTTTTTGCATCATCCCATTGTGTCGCTGTGTCATTGTGTTGCTGTATTGTGTCGTGTAGCATTCTCAGCGCCTTCCCCCGCCGGGTCCAACAGGTTTGTCACAATTGGATCACGAGACAGCAACTTTCTGAACCTCCCCCAGCAGTCTCAAGTAAGTCAGAGATATTCCCTAATATGTAATTCACCATTTACTAAACATAACTCTCCCTCTTGCTTTATACGCCTCCCCGTAACCTACCTGTAATAAACCATCTACTAATTGCAGCTCTCCCAACTATGGAATGAACCAGCCCCTAATCTGCAATACACATCGATAACTAATCACTATAAATTATGCCTAGTCTGAGACACACGGATGACTAATCTCTGTAATCGATAATGCACGACCCAAAATCATTTGTAATATAAACTAATTACAGCTCCTCCTGTTCTATCATGCAAAATAACTAATCCCAGCTATCTCCTTGTTACATTTCATCTCAGTATGTAAAATTTGGCCCCTATCTGACCAGCATGTGAAATCATTCCCGATGTTACAAATATCATTCATGCACAATGCTGTACTTGTATTTATAGAGCTGATTTATACTACAGTTTTGACTTTTTTATCAGTAATGACAAAGGAAAATGTTGCTTTCTATACTCAATATGCCTGCTAAAATAAACTTCAATCGCGTTAGCACCGAGCCTGATGAACAGACCGAGACAGTCTTGAAAGTTTGCTATTTGTCACCATTATTTTAATTAGCCATTAAAGGTATCAATGACCTGTGGTCTCTAAATGTTAATCTTTTCATCAGATTATTTTTAATGAATTTTTAAACATTTTTAAATTCAAAACAGTTAAATGAAATGTAAGGTAGAAGAGGGAAAAAATTTTATATTTTCTATGTATTGAGATACAAATATATTTTTCTATTACCTTAGACATATTATTCCTACCTCTCACTGGTTAACATTTGATTATGGATGTCGTTGCATTTCTAACCATTATTCTATGATTCTCACAAAGCCCTGCACCGCTTGACCTTTCCCTTACCATATGTACAGTATGTAGCCAATTACTACAGTGATACATTAAAGTGAAAATTCTATTTATAACTATACTGAAATTACAACGATCTACCTTATTCTTGAAGGGTATATCCGGGACTTTGTGAAAAAACAAAAACTGTGCCTAAGCACTAATAGCCCGATAGTTCTCACCTACCTGTCTGTTGTGCCCAGCGCCACTGTTCGCCAACACAGAACGGTCACAGCTGCCTCTGCTGATGTCACGTCGAGAGAGCAGCAGATTCTTTTCAGCTCCGCTCTGTTGACAGGATGTGACTTCTGACGTCATTCTTGCTGACCGCCGGATTCCTGCAGTCTAACTTGGGGAATCAGAATGACGTTGGAAGTCACGTACTGTCGACAGAGCAGGGTGGAAAAGAAGCAGCCGCTCTATCGACGTGACTTCAGCAGAGGCAGCTGATATGAGAGCACAGAAGAATAAAATTCAGGAAGAAATCTGAGAATCGGGTACACTATATATATAGAGAGAGAGAAGTGCAGAGTGAGATAGACAATCAGGTAGTGGGTGCGAAGATAGGAGAAAAAAAGAACATTAGATGCTTTTTTTAAGTCATGCCTTAAAGAAGTTATCCAGAACTTTTTTTAAATTGCCCAATGTATTCAGCATGTGGGCATAAGTATATTTTTAAATACCTTGTATTGCTGATAATGCCTGGGAGCGGAGCTATCGGTGGCCGCTCACAGGCATGACGTGTCCCCGCGCTGACGTCACGACAAGTGAGGCGTGACTCAGCGCTGGGGTCCCTGCGGTGACTGCTGGGTTGTGGGCGTGGCTATTCCCCTGCGTCACACCCAGCATCCACCGCACGCTTTCCCAATGAATGGGGAGAGGGAGAGCGCATGGTGGATGCCGGGTGTGATGCAGAGGAATAACCCCGCCCACAACCCAGCAGCCACCGGTGGAACGCGGAAGAGGGATCCCCGGCTGATGCAAGCACTTGTCGTGACGTCAGCGGATGTCAGCACCGGCTGCAGCCGGGGGTCAAGTGATGACTGTGAGCGGCCAGTGATAGCACCGCTCACAGGCAGAACCTGCAACACAAGGTATTTACAGAGATACTTATGCCCACATGTTGAATACATTGGCCAACTTAAAAAAAAGTACCGGACAACCTCTTTAATTTTATTCCCCATTTAACTTATGTCAACTTGACAAACTTTAACAGATGATTGAATATTATTACGACAAATGGAATTGCTCAAGGGTTTTGCAATTCTTTCAAAAGTAAGGTATCAAGACTTTTGCAACTTAACACCAGTATTAAAAAATTTGGCAAAACCATGAGGACCACAATACAAACACATACATCATTTCAGGATCCATCCTGTACCAAAACTGTACTGTGTTAATGATGTCTGAGTGTAAGTGCTGTGGCGTTTGCAGTAACTTAGTAAGTAGATCAGTTACAATAAAGAAAAGTGTTTACGGTATGTACTCCATATACAGGGATGCTGCTGTGCCTGTAATCCAGTACCCTAATATAAAACATTGAATTAATTATGTGTAGCCTAGCATCCCCATTTGTGGATCACAACTCTTAATAGTCTGCAAAACATCATTTCCTCATGTAAAAGACATTCAACTACTAAACATACTCATATTTGTTAACAAATAAGGATTTCATAACAAATTTGAACTTTCACATACAATTTTCTGATATTTTTAAAAATAATTTTCACATCTGAATACCATTTTACAATATACATACAGATATATAATCTACAAACTGTAGGGATTCTATGTAAATACATTACTTAAAAGCGATATTCCCATCTCGAAGATCCAATCCCAATATGTAGAAGGTGTAATAATAATATTAGCAAATACCTCCAATTAGAAATGTAGTATAGTTCTTCTGATTCACTGTGTTGCTTAACTCATGTGCAGGCATTGCAGTAAGTTTGGTATCCATGGTTACGAAGACTAAAAGCTAGCTGTCAATGTATGAGTGGTCATAATCATGGATATCTAAGCTATTTCAATGCCCTGCACATGAGGTAAGTGACATAGCAAATCAGAAGAACTATACTACATTTCTAATTGAAGGTATTTGCTAATATTATTATTATACCTATTACATATTGGGATATGATCTTGGAGATGGGAATACCCCTTAAGTTTTACCAACTTTGATTTACAGTTTTTATTATATCCAAGAGCTATATTCACAGTTCTTATGTTTAATACTGGAAATGATCAACAAACATTCAAGACGATCAACATTCTTTCGAGCTCTATGGGGACTGATGCAGAAAGGATTTCAGCTCTGAAACCAGTAGAATTCTGAATGCAGCTCTGGAGAAAGCTGTAACTTACCACTGATATAAGTAATGTAATGTTTTTAGGAAAGTTCTTCAACTTTGTATGATGATTAATTTTACATGCAAATTCCAAAGTAGTGGACATGCACTTTAGTCTAAAAAAAAATGTCTGGATAGTCGTAAGACGTATATGCTCAATGAGTAGTGTATGTGAAAAGTCGACACAAAAGAGGCTAAAGTTTTATAATACTCCTACTCCTTCTAGCATGGAGGGCAGGAAACACTGTTTCAAATAATCATTTGTGAAGAAGTAATTAACCGCCTGAGTCCTCAGTTCCCTAGTCCACTTCTGGTCTCTGTTTACAACACTCCAGTGATAATGTGACGAAGATAATCTACTTTTTACCAAAATCACATTGAGGAGGGGTTGCGCTGCCTTCATATATACCAACTTTTTATTGACCAAAGTGCCATACTCTATTAGAAAACCAAACTAACATCTTAATACACAGTTTCTTAAAGAGGTTGTCTCGTCTAAATTGATAAGTTTGCAGTCACTCTGTATGACTGCAGACATACAAATCCCCCCAGCGGTTTCTTAGCCGGGATCGGCGGGTAAGTAAGCGTTATGCATACTCCCGGCCAGAACCTGTCCAGTGGGCGCGGCCTCGTTCCATACACTTGTGCATGCGATGGGGGGATTCAGAAGGATGCAGTCACGCAGAGTGACTGCAGACTTGTCAATTTAGACTGGACAACCCCTTTAATGCCATGTCGACCCTACATTATAGCACAGATGAGTGATGTTGTCTTACCTGCTTTGAGCTTTTTATACATTTCACTTATCTTCACACCAGTCAGCATACTTATTTGTTAGTAAAACAGATAATGTTGATGCTCTTACCTTTGGTTCCATCAGTGCAGGTTATTACGGAGCGAATATGTAGATGTACATAGTGACATTGGTGATAAAATATTTACTTTTTTCTGTTATTATGAATTAGACATTGACAAATACACACAAAACTTAATAAGCATATGTGCTGCTATTGCCACATCTTCTGTCAAATGTGCATATATTGCAATCAAGGATGGTGATGATTAGTGTTGAGCAAATTTATTCGGCATTTCAAATTCATGTTTCCGGCTTGTTCGCGCCAAAAAATCGGCTCCACCCATGAACATCCCTGATTTGCCACGCTGTCACGCAGTGTTATCTGCGTGACAGCGTGGCAAATCAGGGATGTTCATGGGCGGAGCCAATTTTTTGGCGCGAACAAGCCAGAACATCGAACACGAACCGGAATTTGAAATGCCGAACAAATTCGCTCAACACTTGTGATGATCCAACATTCCCCTACAAGAACTTTTTTTTTTTCTTTAGCGTAGTGTTATCAATAATTTTTTGCAGTTACTATCTTTATTGACAAAATTATACCATATTATAAATGTACAATATTACAAATCTTGCAGTTCTCACACAGTTCACTTAGGCTCTTTTCACACACAGGTTTTCAAATGTTCATTCAAGGTTTCCATCTAAAGGTCGCCTACATATTTCACCTACAGAAGCTTTTATGACCTCCCATTCTCAATCCATAGGCCTTAATACGGAATTGGTCCCTTTGCAGCTATAACAGCTTCCATTCCACTTGGAAAGTTTTCTACAAAATTTTGGAAATGTCTGTGGGAATTTTGAATGTATATAGCAAATACGGTGTATAAAGAGCCTACTCGGGACACACCATTAACAATTGTCTGGTACCATGAAAAAAAAAATCATTAATGGTACCATGGGGTCAATTTGACCCCACCACCAAGTTTTATATTTTTATACAGTTTGTTTGGTCAGGATTTATTAAAATAATGGAAAACACTCCTTAAGTTGATCTTTGACCTTTTTTAATGCCAGGATGTTTGAATGAACTTGAAGAATTGACATTTACATCAACATTTACATTATGTTCGGAGGAATAGAAATGTACAATTTTCATATTTGGAATTATCTGACATGAACTACTGTTTTATTATCAACTTTTGTTCTTTACTCATTATTCGCACTTATTACACATCAAGTTGCAGTGGTCTTCAAAGATACAATTCTTACATTCTTTGCAGTATGTTAGAACTTTGTCTATGTAGAAATTATGAACAGAATTGAATCATAATAATATAATTATTGCCTTATTACACAAACAGTACCATGGGGTCATAGTGACCCCACCGTCCTTTATGGTTATATAGCTATAAACTAAAAAGAGTGAAACTGAAAATAGTATGTGCAATATGTCAGTTGAACCTTCATAAGAAAATACATAAGATGCCATAATTGTGCGGAAAAACATGTGTTGGCAACTACATATGCAATCTGACTGGGGTCACATTGACCCCATGGTACCAGACAGGGGTTAATAAGTAGAACTCACCTCATTCACTTCCTTGCACAGTGATCTTTGCCCATATAATAATGCATGCTCATAACACTCTCTTATAGTAATAAAAGCTTGCAGATTATACTTTTCTACAAAAGTCAATATGTTAGATTTTTTTTTTAGTTACCCGTTATATACCGATGCCATTTGTGTCTGCAAATTGCTTGAATTGGGGATACAGCACCAAAGGCAAATAGGCTGCTTTTATATAAAGTAAAAATAAAAATAGAATAACAAAAATAAAATTAGAAAAAAAATTAGAAAAAAATACTTTGATTCTAATTAATAAAAAAACAAATAATTTTAAATACTCTCATTTAACATATTGTTCATTTGTGGAAATATCAATAACAACAATAGCACTATCAATACTGTAACTTACCTCCTTTTAGACTTACCTTTATAAAGAATGATTATGGATATAAGACGTAACATGTTTCATTGCACAGATTTCCTGCTACTGTTAAAACTGCAGATTGTCCCTTGGATACATTCAGGTATATTACGCATATATTTCTTGTCTTTTTAGAGAGGAAGTTCTGCCCAAAAATCACATTATCGATGGAAGCTGTGCTACACTCCAAAATCTAATAGCCAGAATGATATCACAGGCTTTTTTCCTCTTTTCTTCCATCTACTTTTGGTCGCATCTGAAGTTTTAGAGTGTCATACTTCATAACACAAAATGTTTGCATCCATTCTCATAGGCAGTTTGTGTCCTCAATAAATTAGGCTTTAGGAACTGGTACAGGAATAGTTACATAGTATGGTAAAAAAAAGACATACAATATGTGAATCGAGTTCAAAGAAGGGATAGGAGAGGATGTCGATGTAGGAAATGGGTTATGGATAATCTTCAGAACTTTGTTTTCCTATATTGATTCAGAGAAAGGTAAAAAACCCATAAAGCAAGAACAAATCAGCCGTAAATAGAAAAGATCTCCCTCCTGATCTTGAGAAA
Source organism: Phyllobates terribilis (assembly GCF_046119375.1). Taxonomy (NCBI): domain Eukaryota; kingdom Metazoa; phylum Chordata; class Amphibia; order Anura; family Dendrobatidae; genus Phyllobates; species Phyllobates terribilis. The sequence goes on from NW_027362771.1 coordinate 582,437,861, forward strand.
AATTCTGCTCATTTGCATAAGAATTTAAGTTGTTTTGTAACAAATCATCCAAGTCTTTTTTGAAACCATCCGTGGTTCCAGCTGTGACCAGCTCGTGAGATAGGCTATTTGACAGATTTACCGTTCTCATGGTAAAGAAGCCTGGTCATCTCTAGAGACTTAACATTTTTTCTCCAGATGGAGTTAAAGGCCTCTTGTCTTTGCAGAAATATTTACATGAAACAGCTTCACACCAAATAGAAGCAATGGAATGAAACTGAAAGGGAGAATCTACAGATTAGATATTAGAAAAATCTTTTTGACAGTGAGGGTGATCACTTTGCAACCAATGAGTTTCATATTTATTATCAAGTCTTGCAGTTTCTAATCCCAAATGTTGCAGTCTTTGCTTCCCAGTAGGATAGTCATGGTTATACCACTAGAGTATTGAAGAAGACCCAAGTCCCGACATCTTAGCGCAGATTCGTCATGCTTCATAGACCTGCCCGTGTGGATTGTGAAATACACATAACAGTGGAAGTTATAATATGGAGACTTCAGCTATTAACATTTACACCTGTAAATAAATAAATACAGATCTTAATGTTTGTGTTATAATACCTTGTTAATTTGTCACATCATCATGAATAGCAAATTATGAAATAGATCCTGCAGTGGCAAAAACTGTACTGAAAATGCAGGAAAGTAGGCGTATGATGGCCAGAAATAAGTGTTATTCATCATGTACACACCCAACACAGTTTACTCTGAAAAATTACCTTTAGGGATGAGCGGACTCGTGGATGTTCGGGTTCTGGTACACCATTGAAAACAGTGAGAACCCGAACATTTCAGCTGGAATATCTCTCTCCTCTATCTCTCACTTCCCCCGGAACTCCGAACATTGCTATGAACTTCCAGGAGAAGTCCGTATTCAGAGTTTATCACAGGACACTAACTGTCCTGTACGAACGCCGAACATTGAAGTTCAGGTTTGCTCATTTCTAATTACCTTTAAAAGAGATTGTGTATCATGCGCCATTCGCTTTAGCCCTACACAGTGTATATGTTTTTTCCCCTGGCCCCTTTTAAAATAGAATTAATCCAATCCAGCATCTACAAAACTGCAAATCTGCCACCTACTATATCAAACTCAGCATCATGGCAACTGTTCCCGGAATAAGAAAAGCTTTTAGAAGTTTGCTTGAAGGAAGATGTATTTATAAGAAAATTCTGCTATATTTAATTATTAAGATATATGCATGATGAGTGAAAATATAGGTTTTAAATCAATTTTCTCTTTTTTTTTTTTCTTCCAGTCGTGGTTCCTTTAATATTACCGCTAAGCTGCAAATCTATGAGCGGATGGAACAAAGATTTGTGACACGGACCCCCACCCTCTATATACACTTGACTACAGGAGGTCTTCCCCAGAGCAAGCACGGAACACTAGGACCTTCTACATAATGCGTACGACAGAAAACCTAAAAAAAACAAAAAAAAATATGTAAAAAAATAAAGCTTTTTTTTTTGGGAGGGGGCAGAACGTTTTAATGTCTGCGCTGCTTAACACCCTCTGGTAGTGAAGGGAAAATGCCACTCCCTTATCACCCCTTGTTTCTCATCCCTGCTAATTTTGTCTTGTCAGTGCTTTCCCACTTGTCATATCCCATTCTCACCTCTTCAGGTTTCACTTTTTACAAAAAAGATATCTGGGTGTTCGTACCTCATCTGTTGATGATATAATCAGCTGGGGTATTTAGGACCTCGGGTCTCTTCCTCCAGTGGCATGATATATTTGTATGGATGGAAGAGACTTTATATCTATGGAGTCTGTGCCTCATAACATTGAGTTTTCAAGTAACGATATAAGAGGTATTTCATATCACTAGTCATTTGTCGTCCCGTTTCCTGATCAGTCAGGTTTAGATATTAATGGTTTCATAATGCAGAAAAAAAAATCCAATACATTTTTACAGTTCTCACTTTTAAATGCTTTTATTCCATACAAAAAAAAAATCTAAATTTTCTTAGTATCATCTGTGTTTTAAAAGCTTAAGAGCACAAATGAGCACCATGGGCATAACAGCAAGAGACAATGACGTAACTTCAAACACTTAAGTGCAATGATTTAAAATTAGTTTTTAGTGTTTTTTTCTTTCAAAGGTTAATATTTAATAGCATGAATACATTTCTTTTTCTTTTTAAGAATTTTTTTTTCTCTTTTTGTTTTTCAAAAAGTCCCTTATTTTCCCGGCGGACTCTAAAAATAAAAAAAAAATGGGGAAATCTGTCTGCCTTCAGACATTAACATTTTTTGGAATTTTTTTCTTGCACTAAATATAATGAAATCTTGTTATTATCGTTTCTATGTTCGCATCTGTTTGACCGGTTGCACTATTTTTTACAAGTTCTTTGTAAAAAGAAAAAAAATAAGTCAAAACGTGAAATGTTTAATGAAAGGAAAAAGCAGCAGAGTATTGATTATATCGAAACTGTAGTATGTAATATTTTTTTGGCAGAAATATCCAATGTTTTAAGCTCACTTAAATCTGCAGAATTGCACTTATTAAGTTTGGCAGAAAAAATAAAAATAATTGTGAATAATGTAACTATGAAAGTGAAATTTGGCATTTTAACAAAACAAAACTTTTTCCAAAAGTTTGGTCTTTTTTCCAGTATATTGACAGATTTTTTAAAAAAAAAAAACTTTAAAAACAAACAGCGATTAATTGAAATAAATCGTATTTAATATTTCTAATGCTAGAGTGTTAAGTACTAGATTTTGAGAACCACAGTGATATTTGAGAGTGTTTGCCAAGTTTTAACTTCTCATTGATAAGGTGATATTTCTGTTTTCAAATGTTTGTCAGTAATCCTTTTACATGAGTTATTTTGAGAACTGCTGGACAAATATCATTTTTTTTCTTCTTCTGCTGCTGGTTAACAACTATATTTAATGAGTGGATGTAAGATTTTGGAAATTTTTAACCCCTTAGGTGCTTTGCTTTTATTTAAAAAACACCTCTGAAAACCAACATTAAAGCATGATGCACTTTTTTTTTTTCCTTTTAGCATTCCCACTTTTTATAGGAATTATATTTAGGGTGTGATTGCAGGGTGGGGGTGTTAAGGGATGTAGAAAACTGTTCAATGGCCATTTGTAGAAAAGGTTATCATTTTACTCTGCTTTTTGATGAATTGGGTTTTTTTAATGTAGGATTCGTGTACGTTAGGGAATGCCTTAAACTTCTAATTTGCTATAACCTGGATACTAGGCATTCATCCTAACTGGAAATCATTCCTAAAATCTCCCAGCAAGAGGGTTTCACGATTGACTATTACCAGCCTGCATAGTGCCTTTCTATAATTCTGTAATGGTAAAGTTAAGAGGAGCTGGGATGTCTTAAAAAAAAAAAAAAAAAGGAATTCAAATATTAGTGTTGCCCCCCCCCAAAATGGTCCGTGGCGAAAACAGTTTTTCTTTCAGTGAACCAATTTATGTTATGTGACTATAATACTGTAGATTACAATCCTCCTTTTAGTATTACAGGATTAAATCCTTTTTATCATCTCATAAAGCAATCCTAATTACTTAAGAAGCGCTTGTCATACAATAAAGAGATTATATATGACTGAGGAGCAATGCCTACCATGCATAATACATTTATTCTTTATATGGAGCTGAGTTTCTTGCATATTAATATATTGTTTACTTTATCTTCCCACACGCAAAAATCATGATTTTGTTTCCCCGCTTTGCATACTCTGCTCAATAGCATTCAGGTCTGATCACTGAGTAATGCTGTTTTTTATGTGGTTTTGGTGCAGACCTTTAGCAGTGTTTTTTTACGAGTTTTTAAGTGAGGAAACACTGGAATTCTGCACTTAAAGAGGTTGTCCTCTACTTTTTCATTCATGACCTATCCTTAGGTCATCAATGTCTGATTGGCTGGGGCCCAACACCCGGCATCCCCTGTCAAAGAGTTATCGGTGATGGCGGCGGGTCGCTGGCCGGAAGTACTCGCTTACAGAGCTGCTGCATTTTCTGGTAGCGGCCGAGACTTGGTACTGCACATCCACCTCCTATACAAATTAATAGGATACGGATGTGTAGTACCCTGCGACGGCCACAACCAGAAGACGGCTAGCTCCGCAAGTGAGAACTTCCGGACGGCTGACGCTGATAGCAGCTGATCGGCGGGGATACCGGGTGTCGTACCCTGGCCGATCAGACATTGATGACCAATCCTTAGGACAGGTCATCAATAAAAAAGTAGTGGACAACCTCTGTAAGTAACTATTTTTTTAGATTTTTTTTTTTTTTTTACAGACGCCTATATGGAAAAAACACACCAAAAAAAAAAAAAAAAAATCTATGCTGCTACTCCCTCCTTCTGTCTCCCCCAATGTGGCCACATTCAGACATTTGCTATAAAACCCTTGGATTTCTATATGTGCCCCTGACCAGCTAATTATTTTGTAACTTAGTGGCTAAGCATTTAATATCTAAGAAAAACAAAAGCTGACCAATATAAAGATACACTGAATAAATAAATTATCAAAATGTTTGGACTTATTTGCAAAACCAGATTTACAGCGATCACAAGAGAAATTTCCTGATCTTCATGTCAAGACGGGATTATAGATTACATATTAGTATATGATAAGTGCATGTTAATTTTAAAGTAAAGATCAGAAAACATTTATCGTTTCTAAACTTAAAAACAAACAAACCGGGATTGAATATAAAAAGTTAGAGGTGAAAGATAGTGATTAAATGTAAGAAATTACTATGTAAAAACACAGAGGTATTCTCGTGAATTTGCGAAGAATAATTTACCTCTTTGGGGGAAAAAATAATTTGAACATTTTTTTTTACAAAAAGGCCATTAATAGTTTTCTGCTCTCATCAGAAGGTATACAGTTCTTGTAGCTCTCGAGAAAGGCAGCATATATATATATATATATATATATATATATATATATATATATATATATATATATATATATATAGATATATATATATACATATATATATATAGATATATCATTACATTGCATATCCAGAATGAACATCCCTCCTCTCTTCTCATTTGGTATTTGACCCACTTTTAACCATTCTCCCTCTCTTATATTTCCCTTTATTCTAATCATATTACCACTGTGTATGCTCCACTGCTCTCCGCAGAATGTGTAAATGGAATGCTTCATGTCAGTATAGCGCCCCCTTCTGTAAAATTTTTCCTCGTTCTCATCTTTTTCAACCAGTGCTCTACTGATGGACTCATCTGGTAGCCCATTTTAAAGTTTCCTATTACGTCTTTTCTAAAACTATGTAAACTATATGTCATCTCCACTCTCATCCCTCTGAATTTTCTATAACCTTATCCTTTCCCTCCTCTCAGCACTTACTATCTAAACCCCATCCCTGATTATCCAAGCCCCCTGTACTTCCTTTTACTATCCACCTTCTCATTTCAGCTACCCTGGTTCCCCCCCTTTTAACGGCTTTTTAATCACCGAATCTCTTGTCTCCCTACTCAATGTGTATTTTATCCCTGCTTGAAATATTATCAGTTTTATTTTTTTTATACGTTTTTTAATCCCCTCGTACCCAAATCGCGTCAGCCCTGCCCAGTATCCAACCCTACCCCTGTGCTTCCCCATTGGATGGCTATTATTATGTGTATGTGAAATAAAATCATTTCCTGGAAGTAATCTTGGATATGACTGTTTATTCGATACTTTAAATGCGTCGTATTCCACACACTACATGTACAAAAAATATGTAATAAAAACAAGGAAAAATTTGTGGAATTGTTCGCACTGCTGATTGCTGAAGACACCAATTTCAGAAGGTGAATAGACATGTGGTTTTATTTGACGCGTTTCGAAGTACAATAAACTTCTTCCTCTGGAAAAACCATACATGTGATTTTCATGTAGCCCTGTCTTTATTGCAATTCGTCTGACGAGCTGTGGATCCGCAGCCGCTGAACAACATTCCAAAACGAATAACTCTACAGATTAGGTTAGCATAATCTACTATTTTTAATTTTAACGTCCGGCAGATAAGACCTTTATGCGCTATGTTCTCTCCAGCCTTTCTACTACAAAAAAATGTGAACGAGTAAAGAGATTTGTACACAGACATTTAGTGATTATGCTAGTACACCCATTCAGTTATTTAGAAATGATAAAGATATAAACACTCCAACACCATGACAGAGTTTGTGCTACTTTACTATACAGATGAATTTTCATTAGTCTAAGAATAATAATTTGGCTGACACTACACCCAGGGATTCTTATAACACCACTCCGGCGTTTTGTTTTTTTCATTTCTCCGCTGGAATGGTATCACTAATGCATGTTCCCTGCCCCTAATAATATACTAACCAGTTACCATCTTCTTCTGTTCTCGGCGCCGCACCAGTTGTCCTCTGCTGGTTGTGACCTGCCAAATCATTCCAGTGCTTGCAGGACGATCCAGAAGCCACAACTCAATGTAAGTGTATGAAAGCCAGTACAAGGCTCCCATATATTAAGGGCTGGCTCAGACGACCGTATTTTTGATCCGAGTGCGATCCGACAACACATTGGATCACATTCAGACCCATGTTTATCTATGGGGCTGTACACTTGTTTGATTTTTTCCTTAGACAAGCAAAAAAATCCAAGGAAAAAAATCGCTGCGTGCTAGAGTTTGATCCGATATTCGGATGGCACCCTGTCATGGAACACAACAGAACAAGAAACTGCCTATTCGCCAGCTGCCCAAATCACCATAAGCAGAAGAATGTCAAGCAGGTTCCTCGGAAGCTTTGGCAGAGTTGGAGATCCTCTCTGGCCAAATGTTGTCAAAATTCTGTGGGCACTAAGGATTCATATATAAGATCTAATAGTCGGTACATATCGATTTACTAGATTAAGCCACTCAAACAGAGTAGGGGTGATGGGTGACTTCCAAAAAATAATCACAATTTTACAAGCACAAGAGTATTCTTATGCACTTTGCAGAAAGACCCAGCAAGACTGACACCAAACCAGCAAAGGCACAGCCACAGGCGCACTTGGCACAAGATGCCCAGCTAGGTGAGCCCTTGAGGGCCGGGAATACTCTTCACCCAGCTCCCAGTAAATGGAAAGGGGACTTTGGCAGAGCCCTTCCGAGGCACACTGTCGCTGGACAGCTGCCATCTGGTGACACGGCTGCTGCCTAGTCAAGAACCAGGTGAGTACCTCTGCAAGAACCCCAGGAAGTGTAACCAGAAGAGAAAAAGAGAAAACCCCTGAAAAGATAGAACCTACTGCTTAGCACCAATCACCACCATAGCACATAGGAACTGCAACAAACAGCAAAGGACTAAGCAGGGACAGGATTAAATAGCGCGCCTAATGATCAGGTGTTGAATACCTCCCAATCATCCCCAGACAGCCATTCTCTGCTAGCTTGAACAGACGACTGGACACAATTCCACCACTGCCTAGTGCCAGACACAGCAGCTTCCTGCGTTGCCTGGCAGCAGGGGAAGACAGCATCCCATATTCCCTGGACAGAGAAATCAGTGAGAGACACGGTCTCCCGCATCCTCACAACACCAGAACGCAAAGTTCCATAAGATTGGGACAGTTTCCCTGCATGTGTAGTAGCTCGGCCTCCAGGGTCAGGACAAAAGCGGCGCCCGTGACTGGAGCAGCGTAGTACTGGACTCACTCCACTCCCAGGTGGGAGCACAGAACCATGACTCCTAATAAGTATAAATCTAAAAAAAAAAATCTTACTGTGTGAGTCTAAAACACCCAGCAAACAGGTTTGAGGGGATAAAACTCTCAGGAAATAAATATGTGTATTCAGAAGCCAAAGAACAGAGGACCAAAACAGGAAGATTCTATTACAGGACCACACTGCATGCAGAAAGGTGTCACTGCCTTGTTCTGACCTTAATTTTATTTTTAATACAGATTGTGAACAACGACTGACAAAAATAAAAAAATACATTTAACAGATAATTTGATTTAAACATAGGTCATTTTCTGATGATAGTTTCCCTATAAATAGTACTTAGCTTTCTTTTTGAACACTTTATTCTTGATTTATCAGATATATGGTTTGTTTTACAGATGTTCTTATTGAGAATCTGTCAACAAGTTTTTGCTGTGTAATATAAGAACAGCATGAAGTAGGGGCAGAGACCTTGATTCCAGCGATATATGTCAGTTACTGGGCTGTGTTTTTGTCTAAATAAAATCAGTGTTTTATCAGCAGGAGATTATCACTACAGGACAAGGTGTCTCGTGCCTAGGCAAATCAACCTTCGGGGCTGAGCAGACCCAAAGGACCAAAAAATACTACTTCGCCTCAGAAGACATGGGGGAACTTCTCACGACATTGAGAACCGCCATGAATATAGAGGAAGAAGAAGTTACCCAAAACACGGTTGAAAGCGACATGTTTGGAGGTCTCAGGACACAAAAGAAATTAGTGTTCCAGGTACATGAGAACATACAAAATCTGATTCTTGATGAGTGGGAGTCTCCAGAAAACCGCTTGGGAATACCAGCAGAACTGAAATAGAAGTTCCCATTGGAGGCAAGAATATCTAAATGCTGGTCGGAAATACCGAAAGTAGATATCCAAGTAGCGAAAGTGGCAAAAAAGACAACCTTGCCCTTTGAAGACTCCTAACAACTAAGAGATCCAATGGATCGCAAAATGGACGGCCTGCTAAAGAAATCCTGGCAGACTTTCGCGGCACTGTTGAATGCAAAACTGATATCCATCTGCATAGCAAGATCGATGTTCCAGTGGCTAAACCAGCTGGAAGAACACCTCAGCATGGGCACCTCAAGAGAAGAACTATTGGGGTCCATACCTCTTTTGCTAAAAGCCACAGGGTTCTTGGCTGACGCTTCGGCTGAATCTGTAAGAACAGTGGCCAGATCTTCAGTCCTGTCAAACTCAACTAGACGGGCACTATGGTTAAAACTATGGAGCGGAAACATAGCCTCAAAAATTAAGCTCTGGTCTATTCCCTTCAAAGGGGAATACATGTTCGGGCCGGCCATAGATGAGTCATTAGAAAAAGCGACGGACAAACATAAAACATTGCAGGAACCCAAGGTGGCCAAAAAGCGATCCTTTCATCCCCCAAAGAGTCAGCCCCATTCATATAGAGGAAAAGGGAAAACGGTGCTGGAGCTATCCCAAGGGAGGTAGAGGCAGGAACATCTTGCTCTCCTAGGGACAATATCAGGAAAGACAATGATATCAGAAAAGTAGGTGGTCGGATCTCTGAATTCCTCTCCCAGTGGCAACTGCTCACCCTGAATCAATGGGTTCTATAGACCGTCCAAAACGGGCTAAAGATCAAGTTCTCTTCTGAACCTCCACAGATTTTAAGAATTACCTCCCTGTCATCTCGGGAATCACAGAGCACCTTAACATCAGGACTCCAAAAACTACTAGTCACAGGGGTAGCCTCCCTAGTACCAGAAACAGACTGCGGAAGGGGGCATTATTCTCATGTGTTCCTTGTAAAAAAAGCCAAATAGGACGCACAGAATAATAATAATAATAATAATAATAATAATAATAATAATAATAAACTTAAAACTCCTAAATGTGCATATAAAATACAGAAGGTTCAAGATGTAATCATTAAAGACCACTATTCCATTAATAGGGTAAAATTTTGTGACGGCAACCATAGACGTTTGGGATGCTTATCACATCCCCATTCGTCCAGCGCATTGGAAATACCTAAGATTTGCCGTTGCCCAGGGACGGCAGATACTTCAATATCAATTCAACGTCCTTCCTTTCATTGGACCCCCGGGTATTCACCAAAATCATGGCGGAAGTGGTAGCGTCTATCAAGAACCAGAATATCTGTGTAGTTCCAAACCTTGACAACTTTCTAGTGGTAGGTCCATCAGAACCAATTCTCGAAGACATACGAGAAATCCTTTGACCTCTTACATCCCTAGGGTGGCAGAAATCCAACATGATTCCTTCCACCAAGAAAATCTTCTCAAGGATACTGCTAGATTCACAAGACCAAATGTCTAGGTTGCCGAAAGAAAAGCAAATACAGATAAGGTCCAAGATAACAACTTTGCAAGATCAGAAAAAAATCTCTAAAATTCAAAATGTCAGCCCTAGGTTCCATGACTTCGTGAATCCTGGCAGTGGCTTGGGTTCAGACCCACACAAGAAGCTTGCAAACCAACATCTTATCTTGTTGAGATGGTACCCCAAGATCCCTAAGCATATCTATCCGCTTACTGGGCCAAGTAAGAGTTTCACTCAGCTGGTGGCTCAGTGGCTCAGTCCAAGAAATTTGAGCAGAGGAGTAGCCAGGAATCAGAATCCCCTATCAACCGACACAACAGACGCTAGCAGAAGAGGATGGGGGGGCCACAGTTCCCATGTTTCATTCAAAGAAATATGGTCTCAAGACATCTTCACTCATCAAATTTCAGGGAATTGAAAGCGGTAGAGGAAGCAGTGAAGGCTGCAGTAAGCTTAGCAAAGGGGACTCACATAAAAATATACTCGGACAATATGACCACAGTCACTCAATTACATCACCAAGGGAGCACGAAACACGAAAGCCTAAATTTCAAGCACAATCTATGATTGGGCAGAACGACACGTGCTCTCCCTGCCTGCATTACACCTAAAAGGTTCCACCAACATCTAGGCAGACTTTCTCAGCAGAGTAGCTATACATCCAGAGGAGTGGTGCTTAAGTGTGGAAATATTCCAGATGCTGACAAGGAAATGGGTTCTTCCAGAAGTGGAGCTGTTTGTTACCCGTCAAAACACAAAAGCAGATAAATACTTCGCCCTAGATACGAACGACACCTGCCTATCAGTAGATGCTTTATCTCACCGCCGGGACTTCAAACTGGCATATGCTTTCTCTCCAATTCCTGTTTTGCCAAAAACATTGCAGAAAATCAGGAGAGACAAAACAAAAACAATTCTACTAGTGCCTCACTGGCAGAGAAGAAGCTGGTTCGGTGCCCTGAACAGACTAAAAATAGTGCCGATTTATCACCTAGATCCTCAAGCCTTACAGCTTGCAGCCTGGCTTCTGAGTCCATCATCCTAAGGGCTAGGGGTCTCTTGGATACAGTGGTGAATACGCTTCAGAAAAGCAGGAAGCCAACAACCAACTCCATTTATAACAAAATACAGAAAACGTTCATATGCTGGTGTGGCTCTAAACCCACATGGCTCAAATCCTTGATTTTCTACAGAATGGACTGGAGAATGACCTAAAGACTAGCGGTCTAAAGGTCCAAGTTGCAGCCCTCAGCACATACAGTTATATGAAAAAGTTTGGGCACCCCTATTAATCTTAAGCTTAATGTTTTATAAAAATTGGTGTTTTTGCAACAGCTATTTCAGTTTGATATATGTAATAACTGTTGGACACAGTAATGCTCCTGCCTTGAAATGAGGTTTATTGTACTAACAGAAAATGTGCAATCTGCATTCAAAAAACACAGGTGCATAAGTATGGGCACCATTATCATTTTCTTGTTTTAAATACTCCTACCTACTTTTTACTGACTTACTAAAGCACTTTTTTTGGTTTTGTAACCTCATTGAGCTTTGAACTTCATAGCCAGGTGTATGCAATCATGAGAAAAGCTACTTAAAGTGGCCACTTGCAAGTTGTTCTCCTGTTTGAATCTCCTCTGAAGAGTGGCATCATGGGCTCCTCAAAACAACTGTCAAATGATCTGAAAACAAAGATTATTCAACATAGTTGTTCAGGGGAAGGATACAAAAAGCTGTCTCAGAGATTTAACCTGTCAGTTTCCACTGTGAGGAACATAGTAAGGAAATGGAAGAACACAGGGACAGTTCTTGTTAAGGCCAGAAGTGGCAGGCCAAGAAAAACATCAGAAAGGCAGAGAAGAAGAATGGTGAGATCAGTCAAGGACAATCCTCAGACCACCTCCAGAGAGCTGCAGCATCAACTTGCTGCAGATGGTGTCACTGTGCATCGGTCAACTATACAACACACTTTGCACAAGGAGAAGCTGTATGGGAGAGTGATGTGAAAGAAGCCGTTTCTGCAAGCACGCCACAAACAGTCGGCTGAGGTATGCAAAAGCACATTTGGAGAAGCCAATTTCTTTTTGGAAGCAGGTCCTGTGGACTGATGAAACCAAGATTGAGTTGTTTAGTCATACAAAAAGGCGTTATGCATGGCAGCAAAAAAAACCACAGCATTCCAAGAAAAACACTTGCTACCCACAGTAAAATTTGGTGGAGGTTCCATCATGCTTTGGGGCTGTGTGGCCAATGCCGGCACCGGGAATCTTGGTAAAGTTGAGGGACACATGGATTCCACTCAGTATCAGCAGATTCTTGACAATAATGCTCAAGAATCAGTGACAAAGTTGAAGTTACGCAGGGGATGGATCTTTCAGCAAGACAATGATCCAAAACACCGCTCCAAATCTACTCAGGCACTCATGCAGAGGAACAAGTACAATGTTCTGGAATGGCCATCCCAGTCCCCAGACCTGAATATCATTGAACATCTGTGGGATCATTTGAAGAGGGCTGTCCATGCTCGGCGACCATCAAACTTAACTGAACTGGAATTGTTTTGTAAAGTGGAATGGTCAAAAATACCTTCATCCAGGATCCAGGAAATCATTAAAAGCTACAGGAAGCGACTAGAGGCTGTTATTTTTGCAAAAGGAGGATCTACTAAATATTAATGTCACTGTTCTGGTGAGGTGCCCATACTTATGCACCTGTCAAATTTTGTTTCAATGCAGATTGCACATTTTCTGTTAGTACAATAAACCTCATTTCAAGACAGAAACATTACTGTGTCCAACAGTTATTACATATATCAAACTGAAATAGCTGTTGCAAAAACACCAACTTTTATAAAACATTAAGCTTAAGATTAATAGGGGTGCCCAAACTTTTTCATATAGCTGTACAGTGGGGAAAAAGTATTTAGTCAGCCACCAATTGTGCAAGTTCTCCCACATAAAAAGATGAGAGAGACCTGTAATTGACATCATAGGTAGACCTCAACTATGAGAGACAAAATGAGAAAACAAATCCTGAAAATCACATTGTCTGATTTGGTAAGAATTTTTTTGTTCAAATTTTGATGGAAAATAAGTATTTGGTCAATTACAAACAAGCAAGATTTCTGGCTCTCACAGACCTGTAACTTCTTCTTTAAGAGGCTTCTCTGTCCTCCACTCATTACCTGTAGTACTGGCACCTGACTGAACTTGTTATCACTATAAAAGACACCTGTCCGCAACCTAAAACAGTCACATTCCAAACTCCACTTTGGTGAAGACCAAAGAGCTGTCGAAGGACACCAGAAACAAAATTGTAGCCATGCACCAGGCTGGGAAGACTGAATCTGCAATAGGCAAGCAGCTTGGTGTGAAGAAATCAACTGTGGGAGCAATAATTAGAATATGGAAGACATACAAGGCCACCGATAATCTCCCTCGATCTGGGGCTCCACACAAGATCTCACCCCACGGGGTCAAAATGATATCAAGAACGGTGAGCAAAAATCCCAGAACCACACAGGGAGACCTAGTGAATGACTTGCAGAGAGCTGGGACCAACGTTACACAGGCTACCATCAGTAACACACTACGCCGCCAGGGACTCAGATCCTGCAGTGCCAGACGTGTCCCCCTGCTTAAGCCATTACATGTCCAGGCCCGTCTGAAGTTTGCTAGAGAGCATTTGGATGATCCAGAAGAGTATTGGGAGAATGTCATATGGTCAGATGAAATCAAAGTAGAACTGTTTGGTAGAAACACAACTCGGAGTGTTTGGAGGAGAAAGATTGCTGAGTTGCATCAAAAGAACACCATACCTACTGTGAAGCATGGGGGTGGCAACATCATGCTTTGGGGCTGTTTCTCTGCCAAGGGACCAGGACGAGTGATACGTGTACAGTACAGACCAAACGTTTGGACACACCTTCTCATTTAATGATTTTTCTGTATTTTCATGACTATGAAAATTGTACATTCACACTGAAGGCATCAAAACTATGAATTAACACATGTGGAATTATATACTTAACAAAAAAGTGTGAAACAACTGAAAATATGTCTTATATTCTAGGTTCTTCAAAGTAGCCACCTTTTGCTTTGATGACTGCTTTGCACACTCTTGGTATTCTCTTGATGAGCTTCAAGAGGTAGTCAGGTTTAATAAGTGGGATTTCTTGCCTTATAAATGGGGTTGGGACCATCAGTTGTGTTGTGCAGAAGTCTGGTGGATACACAGCTGATAATCCTACTGAATAGACTGTTAGAATTTGTATTATAGCAAGAAAAAAGCAGCTTAGTAAAGAAAAACGATTGGCCACAATTACTTTAAGAAATGAAGGTCAGTCAGTGTGAAAAATTGGGAAAACTTTGAAAGTGTCCCCAAGTGCAGCTGCAAAAACCATCAAACGCTACAAAGAAACTGGCTCACATGAGGACCGCCCAAGGAAAGGAAGACCAAGAGTCACCTCTGCTTCTGAGGATAAGTTTATCCGAGTCACCAGCCTCAGAAATTGCAGGTTAACAGCAGCTCAGATTAGAGACCAGGTCAATGCCACACAGAGTTCTAGCAGCAGACACATCTCTACAACAACTGTTAAGAGGAGACTTTGTGCAGCAGGCCTTCATGGTAAAATAGCGGCTAGGAAACGACTGCTAAGGACAGGCAACAAGCAGAAGAGACTTGTTTGGGCTAAAGAACACAAGGAATGGACATTAGACCAGTGGAAATCTGTGCTTTGGTCTGATGAGTCCAAATTTGAGATCTTTGGTTCCAACCACTGTGTCTTTGTGCGACGCAGAAAAGGTGAACGGATGGACTCTACATGCCTGGTCCCCACCGTGAAGCATGGAGGAGGAGGTGTGATGGTGTGGGGGTGCTTTGCTGGTGACACTGTTGGGGATTAATTCTAAATTGAAGGCATACTGAACCAGCATGGCTACCACAGCATTTTGAGGCGGCATGCTATTCCATCCGGTTTGCGTTTAGTTGGACCATTATTTATTTTTCAACAGGACAATGACCCCAAGCACACCTCCAGGCTGTGTAAGGGCTATTTGACCAAGAAGGAGAGTGATGGGGTGCTAAGCCAGATGACCTGGCCTCCACAGTCACCAGACCTGAACCCAATCGAGATGGTTTGGGGTGAGCTGGACCGCAGAGTGAAGGCAAAAGGGCCAACAAGTGCTAAGCATCTCTGGGAACTCCTTCAAGATTGTTGGAAGACCATTTCCGGTGACTACCTCTTGAAGCTCATCAAGAGAATGCCAAGAGTGTGCAAAGCAGTCATCAAAGCAAAAGATAGCTACTTTGAAGAACCTAGAATATAAGACATATTTTCAGTTGTTTCACACTTTTTTGTTAAGTATATAATTCCATATGTGTTAATTCATAGTTTTGATGCCTTCAGTATGAATGTACAATTTTCAAAAAATTATATTTTATTGTATCGGTAGAACCCCACAGAAAGTAGATCGGCCAACGTTTCGACCTAAAAGGTCTTTATCAGGGCCTTTTCTAAGCATAAATGAAAAATGCATGTTTTAATAAATCAGGAATTAAACCAACATTGTCTGTACACAGGTCAGGATATATTGCATGTAATATGACACAAGGTCTAATTAAATTTACATAATAAAGAAAAATTGCAGATAAGAAATACGATCACCATGCATAATATATAGGGGGCTATCTTCAATAACAATGAAGAAATGGCATAAAACAAGAGACATACTCTAATAAAGGGCTGTGCTTCATGGTATACATGGAATAATGTGTAGTCACAGAAGCCCAGTATCATCAAAATCAATTTTGCTAGTAATATATTACTTCAGAGCACCCATTTATTTGACAGTGAAGCGATCCCTTACTTCATTGTACAATTTTCAAAGTCATGAAAATACAGAAAAATCTTTAAATGAGAAGGTGTGTCCAAACTTTTGGTCTGTACTGTACATGAAGAATGAATGGGGCCATGTATCATGAGATTTTGAGTGCAAACCTCCTTCCATCAGCAAGGGCATTGCAGATGAAACGTGGCTGGGTCTTTCAGCATGATAATGATCCCAAGCACACCGCCAGGGCAATGAAGGAGTGGCTTCGTAAGAATCATTTCAAGGCCCTGGTGTGGCCTAGCCAGTCTCCAGATCTAAACTCTATAGAAAACCTTTGGAGGGCGTTGAAAGTCTGTGTTGCCCAGTGATAGCCTCAAAACATCACTGCTCTAGAGGAGATCTGCATGGAGGAATGGGCCAACATACCAGCAACAGTGTGTGTCAACCTTGTGAAGACTTACAGAAAACATTTGACCTCTGTCATTGCCAACAAAGGATATATAACAAAGTATTGAGATGAACTTTTGTAATTAACCAAATACTTATTTTCCACCAAAATGTGAAAAAAAATTCTTACCAAATCAGACAATGTGTTTTTCAGGATTTGTTTTCTCATTTTGTCTCTCAAAGTTGAGGTCTACCTATGATGCCAATTACAGGCCTCTCTCATCTTTTTAAGTGGGAGAACTTGCACAATTGGTGGCTGACTAAATACTTCTTTTTCCCCACTGTACTTCGATCAAAGTCTAGCAGACCATCGCTGGGTGAAATGATTTATGATCACAACTTCTCTTCTCGGTTACAACCCCGAGTTTCCAGTTTGCTCCCAAGCTGGGACCTAAACATGGTTCTCAAAGGTCTCACAATACCTCCGTTTGAGCCTATAGATGCTAAAGACTAGGATAAACTGTCCTGTAAGACAGCCTTCCTGGTGGCAATCATGACAACAGGAGAGGGGGTGAACTGCAGGCCCTCTCAACCAGAGAATCTTACCTAAGAACTCTAGACGAAAATCATTTTTGCCTGGATCCATCCTTTGTGTTATGCACACGCCCAGACTGACTGGCGTGTGCGTGTTTAGTGATCCCACTGGACCATGAACCGGAGAGTGCCTGGAGGGGCGTAACTAAGTATCTACCCGATCCGACCAAGGTCGCACGACGGCTAACGACGCCAGTGCACTAGGGAAGAACAGAGCAGAGGGACCAGGTGCTACTCCAGGTCAGACCCCGGACACGGCTGTTGACCCACACCGGAGAATACTGGAACAGGCAGGTTAGGCTGGCACAATGACTGGTGGGTATAGGCAGGCACGGCAGATATGCAGACAGGCGGGCACTGGTAAACACGACTGGAATGCAGGCAGGAAGTACTGGCAAGCACGGCTGGAGTGCCGACAGGGAGGCACTAGCAGGTTGGAGCACAGACTGGATAAGGTCCAGTACAGACTGGGACTCAGGAACAGAACCGCAGATGCGGTAGACAAGCAGAGCAGGGCGAGACCGCCGGAGCGGTGAGCAAGAGCAGAGCGAGACCGCCTGGAGCGGTGAGCAAAGGCAGGGCAGAGCGAGACCGCTTGGAGCGGTGAGCAAAGGCAAAGCAGAGCGTGACCGCCTGGAGCGGTGAGCAAAGGCAGAGCAGAGCGAGGCCGCCTGGAGTGGTGAGCAAAGGCACAGCAGAGTGAGACCGCCTGGAGCAGTGAGCAAAGGCAGAGCAGAGCAAGACCGCCTGGAGCAGTGAGCAAAGGCAGAGCAGAGCGAGACCGCCTGCTGCGGTGAGCAAAGGCAGAGCAGAGCGAGACCGCCTGCTGCGGTGAGCAAAGGCAGAGCAGAGCGAGACCGCTTGGAGCGGTGAGCAAAGGCAGAGCAGACAAGAACCGCCGGAGCGGTGAGCAAGGCAGAGCAGGCAAGAACCGCCGGAGCGGCGAGCAAGGCAGAGCAGGCAAGAACCGCCGGAGCAGCGAGCAAGGCAGAGCAGGCAAGAACCGCCAGAGCGGTGAGCAAGGAAGAGCAGGCAAGAACCGCTGGAGCGGTGAGCAAGGCAGAGCGGGCAGAAACCGCCGGAGCGGTGAGCAAGGCAGAGCAGGCAAGAATCGCCGAAGCGGTGAGCAAGGCAGAGCAGGCAAGAACCGCCGGAGCGGTGAGCAAGGCAGAGCAGAGGGGACAGGGCTCTGTTCACACGGAACAGACTGGAAGGGATAGGCAGAACCAGATACACACAAGATACTTGCAATGAAGTAGCGAGTGGACTCTAAACTTACAAACGAAAGTACAGCGACAAAGAGTAGGAGTTAGGTGCAGGTTCAGACTCTGCAGAAAAAGGGAAGGTACGGACATAGAGAAAAACAGGAAACAGGCTAGGAGAGTGTTCAGACAGGAACTGAGTTTTCAGACAGAAACTGACACTGCGAGATACAGGAGCGAGTCTGGGTATGCGGCCCCCAGAAAAGGCAGAACGAACAGGCTAGGAGCGTGTTCAGACTGGCCTGGAAATACAGCCTCCAGGAAGGCGGACAGACAGGCAAGAAAACACAGACAACAGGTCTAGGTATGCGGCCCCTAGAAGGCGGGACGAACAGGCTAGGATACAGTTCAGACAGGAACTGCTACTGAAAGAGATACAGGAGCCAGTCTGGGAATACAGTCCCCAGAGTGGTGGAAACAGACAAGAACAGAACAGGACCTGGCACATTCAGCGTAAAGCAGCACACTGAATGATAGCGTTGCTCAGGCATCAGCTTCCAGGTGAAGCTGGTTTAAATATCTAGTGACTGACAGCAATAGGCTCAGGAAGCATTAGGGGCGTGCCCACAGCAGCTACAAGAAACAGGAAGTGACCGGGCCGCCGCCCTAAGCAGCCAGAACAGAGACAAAAGACAGCATGGAAGAAGCCAGGCTAGCAGACTGGACTGATGATCGAGTTTGCGGTCTTGCATAGTGGGAGATGGTACCCTATGCAAGAACGCCGCCAGGTATGCTATACTTTGTATCTAAGGTAACTTCAGAATTCCATATGTGTTACCTTCTTTTTGTCAAAACCCGTTAAATAGTAGAGAAATGGAATTCCATACTCTGGACATATGTAGAACTGTCAAAAAACAAAAAGACAAGAAGGTACATATATAGAAATGCGCACACCTCAATACATTGATTAGTAAAAAATATATAAGCTTTATTACACTCATTAAAAACACTAAAAAAACTACACACATGATCATCAACACCCAAGATCCACAATACATGATTAACCGTATGCAAAATACAAATCTAATACATAATTAAAGTTCATATACAATTGATTGCAAGGTGCATATATACGGAATCCCAATAATAATAACAAATGTTAGCTCTGGCATGTCATAAAATAGTAGTCTCAATGCAAATAACTCCTATACAGAGTCTCATATATATAATGATATCCAGCTAATTCTCAATGTATACCATACAATCCCAGTCGCAAACTTCTAATATAAATCAACACATGCCATGAACCAAACCATGCATATGACAAATTACATGCATATATATCTTTTTAACATGGTCTGAATAAACCAAACCCCAGTCAAATCATTGCATAGGGATAACCATATCGCCACACAAAAGTCAAATATGGGTCATATGATAAACACAATCATTGCATGTAAATAGCCATATCACCATATGTGTGGATCAGATGCTAAGTCCTGTGAATCAGATAATAAGCCCCACGCATATCGCTGTAAACCACAGCTTCATCAGGGAAATTATGTATAAGACAGAAGATACCCCAGTGTATATAAGCCAATACAATTAAAAAAATGAATTACCGGTGGTAGCGCCGACACGTCAAAGGCACAGGAGAGCACCTCCAAGATAATACTTTTTCATCGGCGCCATACCAGACGCCCGGGCATGCGCACTTAGTATAGGAAGTGATGTCACCGCAACCCTGGCCGTAACCAGGGAAGCTAAATACCCAATCTCGTATCTCCAACCATAAAGCATTCTTCACAGTGCACGGATGCACGCAAGGGACACCAATCCATGTTAATGTGGTAAGCATCCAGGGAACATACTTAACAATTCTAATATAGGTCATAACCTCAAAGTTTGTTAAAGAGAACAACATAGATGTTTACATAAAGCAGATATTTAAATTCCACTATTTATCTTAATATTCTAACACAAGATCCATAATTTTACCCTCACAGCATTATAATACATGCGAGGGGAAAATTAATGTCTTCAACCTTGATACGTACAATCACATCGGGTCCCCCACATACCCCTATCCTGTGATTATCTATATATGTGAGATACCATATCCAAAAAATTTTATTGTAAATCTCACGGCATGGGGTCCCCATATCCTCCAAATGTTCTTTATGTTGCAACATAAATCCTAACGCATGAGCTCATATGATATATAACCAAAGTCCCAAAACCCCACATAAATCGTCAGCTAACCATTATTCCAAAAAATAAGGACATAGCACACATTCAGTGCTATGACACACCTATATCCTTATTTCCCAAAAGGCAGATAAACAGTCCATATATCCAAATCCGGAACATCACTGAAATCCATTGATGGGATTTATCCATG
The DNA here is from genome assembly GCF_046119375.1 of Phyllobates terribilis. Classification (NCBI taxonomy): domain Eukaryota; kingdom Metazoa; phylum Chordata; class Amphibia; order Anura; family Dendrobatidae; genus Phyllobates; species Phyllobates terribilis. The sequence continues at coordinate 582,458,333 of NW_027362771.1, forward strand.
TCTTCTCCAACTCAATGCTTCATGATTGATCCACAGGCCTCCCAATCCGTTCTGATAAGTATTCACTCCCAGAAAAGCCTCGAAAAAACAGTCCATATTTGACTTTTGTGTGGCGATATGGTTATCCCTATGCAATGTGTTACGCTCGCGCCCGGACTGACTGGTGTGAGCGTGATTAATGATCCCACAGTATCATGAACCGAGGAGTGCCTGGAGGGGCATAACTAAGTATCAACCCGAACCGACCAAGGTCGCACGGCGGCTCAGTCGACTCCGTGAACCAAGGAGGAACCGAGCAGAGGGACCAGGTGCTACTCCAGGTCAGACCCCGGTCACAGCTGTTGACCCACACCGGGGAATGCAGGAACAGGTAGGTTAGACAGGCATACAGACAGGTGGGTATTGGCAGGCACGGCTGGTATGCAGACAGGTGGGTACTGGCAAGCACGGCTGGTATGCAGACAGGTGGGTACTGGCAAGCACGGCTGGTATGCAGACAGGTGGGTACTGGCAAGCACAGCTGGTATGCAGACAGATGGGTACTGACAAGCACGGCTGGTATGCAGACAGGTGGGTACTGGCAAGCACGGCTGGAGTGCAGACAGGGAGATACTGGCAAGCACAGCTGGAGTGCAGACAGGTAGGTACAAGCAGGTTGGAGAGCAGGCTGAATAGGGTCCAGTACAGACGGAGACAGGAACAGAGCCGCAGATGCGGTAGACAAGCAGGGTAAAGCGAAACCGCCGGAGCAGAGGACAAGGCAGAGCAGAGCGGAACCGCAGGTGCGGTGGACAAGGCAGAGCAGAGCGAAACCGCAGGTGCGGTGGACAAGGCAGAGCAGAGAGGAACCGCCGGAGCGGTGGGCTAGGCAGAGCAGAGCGAAACTGCTAGAGCGGTGAGCAAGCAGAGCAGAACAGGGCTGACGGAGCAGGCAGAGAGGACAGGGCTCTGTTCACATGAAACTGATAGGAAAATACAGGAAGATGGCTAGAACACAGGAGGTAGATATGGAGGAAGGGAAAAGGGACAAGCAGAACCAAATACACACAAGGTACTTACAATGAAGTAGCGAGTGGATACAAAACTCACAAACAGAAGTACAGAGACAACGAGTTGAAGTTAGGTGCAGGTTCAGACATAGAGACAAACAGGTAACAGGCTAGGAGACAGTTCAGACAGGAACTGATACTGCAACGAGATACAGGAACGAGCCTGGGTATACAGCCCCCAGGGTGGCGGAAATGGACTAGAAGTCACAGATAACAGGCCTGGGTATACAGCCCCCAGGGTGGCGGAAACAGACTAGAAGTGAGAGATAACAGGCCTGGGTATGCAGCCCCCAGGGTGGCAGAAACAGACAAGATACAGGACAAGACCTGGCAACTCAGAGGCAAGGAGCACACTGATAGTTAGTGTTGCTCAGGCACCTCCTTCTGGGTGGAGGGGGTTTAAATATCCAGTGACTTACAGCAATAGGCTGGAGACGCATTAGGGGTGCGCCCACAGCAGCTATAAGAATCAGGAAGTAACTGGGCCGCCGCCCTAAGCAGTCAGTCAACAGACATGCACACAGCAGGAACTGGAGCAAGGTTTGCAGGCTGGATTGATGGGTAAGATTGCGGTCTTGCATGGTGGGAGGTGGTGCACTATGCAAGCACGCCGCCAGGGATGTTACAGTACCCCCCCTTTACGCCCCCTCTTCTTCAGGCCTGCAAGGGTCTTCTGCAGAGAATTTGGAGGCCAATCCTTCCTTCAAGAGGATTACCTCTTCTGTCCCCTAGAGGAAACGAAACTGGTCTCATCATCTTGGTGACTAGGATGCCTCCTACTATCAATCCATCCTCAGCAACAGATGAAGTGGATGAAGTACCAGGAACAGCACACAGGAAAGGCTCTCTCCATTTGTTATCAGGTAGCACCCTGGTGGATTCAGGAGACAACTGGAGGTCCTCCGCCTGGTTGGAGGGGTGCAGAGACTCGGGGGTAACCACCGCCTTGACTTACACTTTGCCAAGCTTACTGGATGAAGTGGGCGGCGTACCAGGTACCGGGTGTAGGAAAGTCTCTCTCCGTTTATCAGGTAGCACCCAGGGGAATTTAAGGGACAACTGGAGGTCCTCCGCCTGGTTGGAGGGGTGCAGAGACTCGGGGGTAATCACTGCTTCAAAGTACACTTTGCCAAGCTTACTGGATGAAGTGGGCGAAGTACCAGGTACAGGGTGTAGGAAAGTCTCTCTCCATTTGTTATCAGGTAGCACCCCAGAGGATTCAGGAGACAACTGGAGCTCCTCAACCTGGTTGGAGGGGTGCAGAGACTCGGGGGTAAACACCGCCTTGATGGATGTAAGATCAGATTTATTAGAGACGGAGGGTCCTTGCTTTGGGACCATCTTCAATCTGGTTTCAGAGATGACATGTCTGTGAGGCGGGACGGTACCTGAAGCCAGATCATTGGTACAATCGTCGAGACTGTGTGGGGACATCGCCTCCGCTTCTCTTCCTTTGGAGACTTCAGCGCAGAGCGAGTCAGCGACTAGCAGATCTGGTGAAGAAGAAACTGCTGACTGTCCTGAAGATATGGGTGCTGGACATCCCTTGTACCTTAGCAGTCCCCCAGGATACCCCATGCAGGATCTCCAGACCTGAGCGGGCACTAGATCTCTCGGCTCTGGATGACCTGTAGGTAAGCTAGTCAGCAACTGGAATGTGAACTTCTTCATGTGTAATGCTCCAATCTGAAGCTTAATTTGTACAGACATATTTTGACTGTTTCTGAGTAGGGCTCGTCCTTCCGCTGACAATGCCCAAATCGGCTTCTGGAGTTTTCGGACGGGAATCAAACACTGACTCTTCAAGGCTTTAAGCCCGAAACTTCCGGTTAATCCGAGGCCTTCACTTGCCACGGAGACAGTCATGGTCATCTGTGGAGAGGAAACACTAAAGCCAAGGGCAGCCTCTCCTACAGGCCTAATGTCTTGGGATTCTCCAACCTTCGCTGGACAAAGACCGTCAAGGAGTCCCAAACAACCGCAGTGGGACCGCAATCCGATTTTGTGACTGAGTTCTGGCCTCTGCTTTGCCAGACGAACATGGTCATCCTTCATGGATTCAGTGCGGATAGCTGCCTTTACAGGCTGGGGAACAGGAGGTCTTTGGGAGGACAGAACCTGGCGTGATGGTTTACCTCTACGCCTTGCACGTCTGGACTGCCTCTTGAGGTTGGGAAGAGAAGTATTCTGTGGAGCATAGTCATCCTGTGTGGATTCTGGGTGGGCAGCAGTCTCTTCAGGCTGGAGAACTGGTAGGCTACCTAAACACATTACCCATCGGGGCTGCTCCGGGATATTGGGAAGGGAAGCTTTAGCAGAGGCTTCAAGATTAGGGTCATCGAAGACAATTAGAAAGGCCACCTGGAAGGCCTGCAGGTCAAAGACGATAGGATCCCATGCTTCCCATAGGGGGGTGATCCATTTCAAGGCATCACCCGCTAGGTTGGACATCATAAATGCCACTTTAACCCGATCGATAGGAAAATAGTGAGCATAGAACTTGAAATGCAGCATGCATTGCTCCACAAACGCATGGCTTCGTTTTGGATCCCCATAGTACCGTGGCGGATCCGCAGGAACGAGTGCTGATAGATCCATTTGGACTGGTGCGTAAATCGCCGGGAGCTCGGCTTGCGAAGAAATTTTTTCTTGGTGGACGTATTCGACAGCCAAGGATTCAAATGTCTCTGAGAGTGAAGGGCTGTGGGGCTCAACGGGAACCATGGCCTGAGCAAACTGTTACGCTCGCGCCCGGACTGACTGGCGTGAGCGTGATTAGTGATCCCACTGTACCATGAACCGAGGAGTGCCTGGAGGGGCGTAACTAAGTATCAACCCGATCCGACCAAGGTCGCACGGCGGCTCAGTCGACTCCGTGAACCAAGGAGGAACCGAGCAGAGGGACCAGGTGCTACTCCAGGTCAGACCCCGGTCACAGCTGTTGACCCACACCGGGGAATGCAGGAACAGGTAGGTTAGACCGGCATACAGACAGGTGGGTATTGGCAGGCACGGCTGGTATGCAGACAGGTGGGTACTGGTAAGCACGGCTGGTATGCAGACAGGTGGGTACTGGCAAGCACGGCTGGTATGCAGACAGGTGGGTACTGGCAAGTACAGCTGGTATGCAGACAGGTGGGTACTGGCAAGTACAGATGGTATGCAGACAGGTGGGTACTGACAAGCACGGCTGGTATGCAGACAGGTGGGTACCGGCAAGCACGGCTGGAGTGCAGACAGGGAGATACTGGCAAGCACGGCTGGAGTGCAGACAGGTAGGTACTAGCAGGTTGGAGAGCAGGCTGAATAGGGTCCAGTACAGACGGAGACAGGAACAGAGCCGCAGATGCGGTAGACAAGCAGGGTAAAGCGAAACCGCCGGAGCAGAGGACAAGGCAGAGCAGAGCGGAACCACAGGTGCGGTGGACAAGGCAGAGCAGAGCGAAACCGCAGGTGCGGTGGACAAGGCAGAGCAGAGAGGAACCGCCGGAGCGGTGGGCTAGGCAGAGCAGAGCGAAACCGCCAGATCGGTGAGCAAGCAGAGCAGAACAGGGCTGACGGAGCAGGCAGAGAGGACAGGGCTCTGTTCACATGGAACTGATAGGAAAATACAGGAAGATGGCTAGAACACAGGAGGTAGATATGGAGGAAGGGAAAAGGGACAAGCAGAACCAGATACACACAAGGTACTTACAATGAAGTAGCGAGTGGATACAAAACTCACAAACAGAAGTACAGAGACAACGAGTTGGAGTTAGGTGCAGGTTCAGACATAGAGACAAACAGGTAACAGGCTAGGAGACAGTTCAGACAGGAACTGATACTGCAACGAGATACAGGAACGAGCCTGGGTATACAGCCCCCAGGGTGGCGGAAATGGACTAGAAGTCACAGATAACAGGCCTGGGTATACAGCCCCCAGGGTGGCGGAAACAGACTAGAAGTCAGAGATAACAGGCCTGGGTATGCAGCCCCCAGGGTGGCAGAAACAGACAAGATACAGGACATCTTCAATCTGGTTTCAGAGATGACATGTCTGTGAGGCGGGACGGTACCTGAAGCCAGATCATTGGTACAATCGTCGAGACTGTGTGGGGACATCGCCTCCGCTTCTCTTCCTTTGGAGACTTCAGCGCAGAGCGAGTCAGCGACTAGCAGATCTGGTGAAGAAGAAACTGCTGACTGTCCTGAAGATATGGGTGCTGGACACCCCTTGTACCTTAGCAGTCCCCCAGGATACCCCATGCAGGATCTCCAGACCTGAGCGGGCACTAGATCTCTCGGCTCTGGACGACCAGTAGGTAAGCTAGTCAGCAACTGGAATGTGAACCTCTTCATGTGTAATGCTCCAATCTGAAGCTTAATTTGTACAGACATATTTTGACTGTTTCTGAGTCGGGCTCGTCCTTCCGCTGACAATGCCCAAATCGGCTTCTGGAGTTTTCGGACGGGAATCAAACACTGACTCTTCAAGGCTTTAAGCCTGAAACTTCCGGTTAATCCGAGGCCTTCACTTGCCACGGAGACAGTCATGGTCATCTGTGGAGAGGAAACACTAACGCCAAGGGAAGCCTCTCCTACAGGCCTAATGTCTTGGGATTCTCCAACCTTCGCTGGACAAAGACCGTCAAGGAGTCCCGAACAACCGCAGTGGGACCGCAATCCGATTTTGTGACTGAGTTCTGGCCTCTGCTTTGCCAGACGAACATGGTCATCCTTCATGGATTCAGTGCGGATAGCTGCCTTTACAGGCTGGGGAACAGGAGGTCTTTGGGAGGACAGAACCTGGCGTGATGGTTTACCTCTACGCCTTGCACGTCTGGACTGCCTCTTGAGGTTGGGAAGAGAAGTATTCTGTGGAGCATAGTCATCCTGTGTGGATTCTGGGTGGGCAGCAGTCTCTTCAGGCTGGAGAACTGGTAGGCTACCTACACACATTACCCATCGGGGCTGCTCCGGGATATTGGGAAGGGAAGCTTTAGCAGAGGCTTCAAGATTAGGGTCATCGAAGACCATTAGAAAGGCCACCTGGAAGGCCTGTAGGTCAAAGACGATAGGATCCCATGCTTCCCATAGGGGGGTGATCCATTTCAAGGCATCACCCGCTAGGTAGGACATCATAAATGCCACTTTAACCCGATCGATAGGAAAATAGTGAGCATAGAACTTGAAATGCAGCATGCATTGCTCCACAAACACACGGCTTCGTTTTGGATCCCCATAGTACCGTGGCGGATCCGCAGGAACGAGTGCTGATAGATCCATTTGGGCTGGTGCGTAAATCGCCGGGAGCTCGGCTTGCGAAGAAATTTTTTCTTGGTGGACGTATTCGACAGCCAAGGATTCAAATGTCTCTGAGAGTGAAGGGCTGTGGGGCTCAACGGGAACCATGGCCTGAGCAAACTGTTACGCTCGCGCCCGGACTGACTGGCGTGAGCGTGATTAGTGATCCCACTGTACCATGAACCGAGGAGTGCCTGGAGGGGCGTAACTAAGTATCAACCCGATCCGACCAAGGTCGCACGGCGGCTCAGTCGACTCCGTGAACCAAGGAGGAACCGAGCAGAGGGACCAGGTGCTACTCCAGGTCAGACCCCGGTCACAGCTGTTGACCCACACCGGGGAATGCAGGAACAGGTAGGTTAGACTGGCATACAGACAGGTGGGTATTGGCAGGCATGGCTGGTATGCAGACAGGTGGGTACTGGAAAGCACGGCTGGTATGCAGACAGGTGGGTACTGACAAGCACGGCTGGTATGCAGACAGGTGGGTACTGGCAAGCACGGCTGGAGTGCAGACAGGGAGATACTGGCAAGCACGGCTGGAGTGCAGACAGGTAGGTACTAGCAGGCTGGAGAGCAGGCTGAATAGGGTCCAGTACAGACTGGGAGACAGGAACAGAGCCGCAGATGCGGTAGACAAGCAGGGTAAAGCGAAACCTCCGGAGCGGAGGACAAGGCAGAGCAGAGCGGAACCGCAGGTGCGGTGGACAAGGCAGAGCAGAGAGGAACCGCCGGAGCGGTGGGCTAGGCAGAGCAGAGAGGAACCGCCGGAGTGGAGGCAAGGCAGAGCAGAGTGAAACCGCCGGAGCGGTGAGCAAGCAGAGCAGAACAGGGCTGACGGAGCAGGCAGAGAGGACAGGGCTCTGTTCACATGGAACTGATAGGAAAATACAGGAAGATGGCTAGAACACAGGAGGTAGATATGGAGGAAGGGAAAAGGGACAAGCAGAACCAGATACACACAAGGTACTTACAATGAAGTAGCGAGTGGATACAAAACTCACAAACAGAAGTACAGAGACAACGAGTTGAAGTTAGGTGCAGGTTCAGACATAGAGACAAACAGGTAACAGGCTAGGAGACAGTTCAGACAGGAACTGATACTGCAACGAGATACAGGAACGAGCCTGGGTATACAGCCCCCAGGGTGGCGGAAATGGACTAGAAGTCACAGATAATAGGCCTGCGTATATAGCGCCCAGGGTGGCGGAAACAGACTAGAAGTGAGAGATAACAGGCCTGGGTATGCAGCCCCCAGGGTGGCAGAAACAGACAAGATACAGGACAAGACCTGGCAACTCAGAGGCAAGGAGCACACTGATAGTTAGTGTTGCTCAGGCACATCCTTCTGGGTGGAGGGGGTTTAAATATCCAGTGACTTACAGCAATAGGCTGGAGACGCATTAGGGGTGCGCCCACAGCAGCTATAAGAATCAGGAAGTAACCGGGCTGCCGCCCTAAGCACTAAGCAGTCAGTCAAGAGACATGCACACAGAATGAACTGGAGCAAGGTTTGCAGGCTGGACTGATGGGTAAGATTGCGGTCTTGCATGGTGGGAGGTGGTGCACTATGCAAGCACGCCGCCAGGGATGTTACACAATGATTTGACTGGGGTTTGGTTTATTCAGACCATGTTAAAAAGATATATATGCATGTAATTTGTCATATGCATGGTTTGGTTCATGGCATGGGTTGATTTATATTAGAAGTTTGCGACTGAGATTGTATGGTATACATTGAGAATTATCTGGATATCATTATATATGTGAGACTTTGTATAGGAGTTATTTTCATTGAGAATACTATCTTATGACATGCCAGAGCTAACACTTATTATCATTATTGGGATTCCGTATATATGCACCTTGTAATCAATTGTATATGAACTTTAATTATGTATTAGATTGGTATTTTGCATACGGTTAATCATGTATTGTGGATCTTGGGTGTTGATGATCATGTGTGTAGTTTTTTAGTGTTTTTAATGAGTGTAATAAAGCTTACAGTGCTGGCCAAAAGTATTGGCACCCGTGCAATTCTGTCAGATAATACTCAGTTTCTTCCTGAAAATGATTGCAATCACAAATTCTTTGGTATTATTCTCTTCATTTAATTTGCTTGCAAGGAAAAAACACAAAAGAGAATGAAGCAAAAATCAAATCATTGATCATTTCACACAAAACTCCAAAAAAGGGCCGGACAAAAGTATTGGCACCCTCAGCCTAATACTTGGTTGCACAACCTTTAGCCAAAATAACTGCGAACAACCGCTTCCGGTAACCATCAATGAGTTTCTTACAATGCTCTGCTGGAATTGTAGACCATTCTTCTTTGGCAAACTGCTCCAGGTCCCTGATATTTGAAGGGTGCCTTCTCCAAACTGCCATTTTGAGATCTCTCCACAGGTGTTCTATGGGATTCAGGTCTGGATTCATTGCTGGCCACCTTAGAAGTCTCCAGTGCTTTCTCTCAAACCATTTTATAGTGCTTTTGGAAGTGTGTTTTGGGTCATTGTCCTGCTGGAAGACCCATGACCTCTGAGGGAGACCCAGCTTTCTCACACTGGGCCCTATAGTATGCTGCAAAATTTGTTGGTAGTCTTCAGACTTCATAATGCCATGCACACGGTCAAGCAGTCCAGTGCCAGAGGCAGCAAAGCAACGCCAAAACATCAGGGAACCTCCGCCATGTTTGACTGTAGGGACCGTGTTCTTTTCTTTGAATGCCTCTTTTTTATCCTGTACACCCTATGTTGATGTTTTTTCCCAAAAAGCTCTACTTCTGTCTCATCTGACCAGAGAACATTCTTCCAAAACATTTTAGGCTTTCTCAGGTAAGTTTTGGCAAACTCCAGCCTGGCTTTTTTATGTCTCGGGGTAAGAAGTGGGGTCTTCCTGGGTATCCTACCATACAGTCCCTTTTCATTCAGACGCCGACGGATAGTAAGGGTTGACACTGTTGTACCCTCGGACTGCAGGGCAGCTTGAACTTGTTTGGATGTTAGTCGAGGTTCTTTATCCACCATCCGCACAATCTTGAATTGAAATCTCTCGTCAATTTTTCTTTTCCGTCCACATCTAGGGAGGTTAGCCACAGTGCCATGGGCTTTAAACTTCTTGATGACACTGCGCACGGAAGACACAGGAACATTCAGGTCTTTGGAGATGGACTTGTAGCCTTGAGATTGCTCATGCTTCCTCACAATTTGGTTTCTCAAGTCCTCAGACAGTTCTTTGGTCTTCTTTCTTTTCTCCATGCTCAATGTGGTACACACAAGGACACAGGACAGAGGTTGAGTCAACTTTAATCCATGTTAACTGGCTGCAAGTGTGATTTAGTTATTGCCAACACCTGTTAGGTGCCACAGGTAAGTTACAGGTGCTGTTAATTACACGAATTAGAGAAGCATCACATGATTTTTCAAACAGTGCCAATACTTTTGTCCACCCCCTTTTTTAGGTTTGGTGTAGAATTATATCCAATTTGGCTTTAGGACAATTCTTTTTGTGTTTTTTCATTGAAGACAAATTAAATGAAGACAAAAATACCAAAGAATTTGTGATTGCAATCATTTTCAGGAAGAAACTGAGTATTATCTGACAGAATTGCAGGGGTGCCAATACTTTTGGCCAGCGCTGTATATATTTTTTACTAATCAGTGTATTGAGGTGTGCGCATTTCTATATATGTACCCTCTTGTCTTTGTTTTTTGATATTGTTGTTGGGTACATTATGATGCACCCTAATTTATGACTGGGGTTGTGCATCCTTCTTTTTGAGTTTGAACATATGTAGAACTGTCCTCCACTATCTTCAAAAATCAAAATCCTGGAGGAAGGACCAAAACATGTTCGTACAACACTATGGGCAAAACTAAAGCAAAAAGGCTTCAAAGAGCACGATTGCAAATTGAATCAAGAAAGCAATATGTGGACCTTACAAAAACCAAAAGTTGGTACCTCCAGAAAGGTTCACACTCCAACAGAGCCCTATCGGTCTCATGGGCTGAAGGGGCAAGCGCCTCCATTGAGCAGATCTGCAGAGCTGCTACCCGGTCCTCAGTCCATACCTTTTCAAAACATTACAAACTTGATCTAATGTCTAATACTGACTTGACCTTTGGAAGGAAAGTTCTCAAGGCCATTATCTTTCCCTAAGAAATTATTCTTTGGCATTTCTCCTGTTGTGCTGTCATTGAGGGTGACTAGAGAAAGTAGAATTAGACTTACTGTTAATTAAATTTCTAGGAACCCTCCATGACAGCACAGGTAATCCCACCCTACTATTTTCATTGTATCATTGTTTGGTGTAACTAAATTTTGAAGCATTCATACCGATGTGGTCCTTTATAAAAACACTGGATACAGGAAATAGGGGGGGGGGGCTATTTGACCTCTGTGTTTCCTGTCCCTTTTAAGGAGGGGAGTATCGTCCTGTGGTGCTGTCGTGGAGGGTTCCTAGAAATCTAATTACCAGTAAGTCTAATTCTATTTTTTGGCCACCACAACATTGCAATAAAATACAATAAGAGCAGATGAAAACATCCTATCTACCCCAAACTAGTATCAATAAAAATGTCAACTTAGAGCGCAAATAATAAGCTCTCACCCAGTCCAAAATCCCGAAAGATGGAAATGCTACGGGTCTCGGAAAATGGCAACAAATGCAAACACTTTTTTTCACACAAATATTGGAATTTTTTTTTCCATCACTTAAATCAAAATAAACTATATATGTTTGGTATCTGCATACTCGTACTGACCTGGGGAATCAGTTTTACCACATAGTAAACATGGGAAATAAAAAAACAAAAAAACAATTGTGAAATTGCACTTTTATGGCAATTTCACCTCACTTGGCATTTCTTTCCCATTTTCCAGTAAACTATATGGTAAATTCAATGGTGTCATTCAAAAGTACATCTTGTCCCGTAAAAAAACAAGCCCTCATACAGCTATATTGATGGAAATATAAAATGTTATGGCTCTTGGAAGAAGAGGAGGAAAAAAAAAAAAAAAAAAAAAACAAAAAAAGTATTATGTATCAACTCCAAACTCTACCATTACTATTGAAACACTCTGACGTAATCACACTTAATAAGGCCTTCAGTTATTTTATATGGAGAGGAAAACGTCCTAGGATTAGCCTTGACAAACTTATGTCGTCCAAGGAAGATGGAGGCATCAATTTTCCAAGTATTCGAAATTACAACCTTGCTTGCCTTTTTCGCTACATAATTGACTGGCTCCACAAAATACATACATACTCTGATTACTCTTTGGAATCAGACTATGCTTACCCCTTTAATTTAACTGTTCTTCTACACTCTCGATACTCTTCTCTACCCCCAGCAATCAAAAAATCAGTAACTTTTAAAGACACCATTTCCGCTTGGAAAGCAGTTAGAAAAAAATATGGCCTTTCTTTCAGAGTTTCTAAGCACCTGCCGCTATGGCGGAATCTGGCATTTCCACAGGGCAGCGAAAATAAATTATTTCTTAAATGGCAGAAAGCAGGTATTCATAACATATTTCACCTACTCCACCCAACCGATCGGAGATGGTTGACGTTCCCAGAATGTATAGATAAATATGATCTACCTCTACAGCATGGCCTCCAATTTGAACAAATTAGATTATCCATTATGTCAAACTTAAAGGATGTCACCTTCGAGACCTTTCAAAACGAATTAGATATAATTTTACTATCTCCAACTGGTACTCCCTCAATTTCTAGTCTTTACTCGGCTATGAAATCTAATTTATTAATGATACACCCTGATGTTTTCTTTAAATATTGGAACCAGCAACTAGATGATGTTGAAATCCCTACAAAGATCAGATCGGGTTGGAATATATTTAGAAAATACATTATAAACGAATCATGGAGAGAGACTCAGTATAAAATAATACACGGGGCCATTTACGCTTTTAATATACCGAAAAAAGATCCCTTGTCAAATAGGATGATTGCTTGCCCTAAATGTCATTGTAGCACCCTGAGGATTCGGCTGCTACAGGGGTATTGCACCTCAACCCAGAGGTGTGATATTCCACTCCCGGGTAAGGATGGAGTGTGGGACTGAGCTCAGATAGACTGCATGCACTACATACATCCCATTTCAGAGGAGCAGGCCGACGGTACTCCCACTTAGAAATGTGCAGGTACAACCGAGCCTGTTCCTGGCTGGAGTGGGAGGGGGGTGGTACATCCCATGTAGTGTAGGGGCAGATAGGGGGAGCAGTCTGGGTAAAGTTAGGAGCTCATTGGGTGCTGGACACCTGAGCTCACACATAGAGGGTGTATATAAGGTGGGCACCAACTAAGATCAGGGTCAGACGCAGAGAGTCAGTCAGATGCAGAGAACAAGACAGCTGCAGAGGAGCAGACAGCAAGCAGAGAGGAAGTCAGCCTGCAGCAAGAGAGAGACCCTGAGTGAGAGAGGAGCAGAGAAGGAGTACCCAGAGGGGAGAACAGAGAGGACCCAAGAACCCAAATTAAAGCACCGGGTGAGGAGTCGGCACAGGGTACCGGATCCCAAGCTGGTGGGGGCAGAAAACACACCCTAGCCAGAGACCGGAGACCGTGGGCAGCGTTTGTCACGGTCACCCATCACATCCACCCCGAAGGCACACCACATGAAGGGTCAGGGAACCCAAGGCCAAGGGTGTCCCAACAGAAGGCCCGAGGGAGCTGGACCTAGGTGGATCACTGGTGGGGACGGCCAGAGAACGGGACAGAAGGAGAGCTCAGGGCCACGCTCCGGACTTGTTTGGGGGTTGGCTGGATCCAGGACCTGGTGGACGCAGCACGGCTCGGGTGGTCACTAGCAGCTGGAGTGACCAGTACAACATCTGCAGTAAGTAAACACCCTTAACTGCACAACCCGACTCTGTCTTCACTGCCGTCTGCACTACACCACCACAACCCCCATCCTCTGCACCTGTCCCCCCTGAGGCTATACCCCTCCCGTTGGGGGTTATCTCATCAAGCTGCGCACCCACCATCAGCCTCAGCGGACCCTGCTGCAGCGGCGGCCACAGTGACCGCATCACAACGGGTGGCGTAGTCGACACAAAAGAACTCTTAATAACATCTGTAGGACTGCCACATAACACTGAGCTTGACGCCCTGGGCACGGGACCGGGTCACAGCCGCTCGGAGACTACAACCCCCCCCATCTGATCTGGTGCCGGGTATTCCCCTCAAAAAGGAATATGTCCCAGGGGGCGCGTCAACTTCACCCATACTCTGATCTTATGCATGGCCTATGGTCCTGCCCTGATTCAACAGTATACTGGAATCAAGTCTCAGATGTGATAAAGACTATTTGGGGCCCAGGATACACTCTCTCCATATGTAGCCATACTACCTCATTGGGATAACCCAGAAAATCCTGACCAAAAATCGAAAGGCCCCCCAAAACTGCTTCATACTCTATTCCTCCTGGCAAAAAAACAGTTACTTAAACATTGGTTGGATCCTATCATTCCCCCTATAGCAGAGCTAATAATCCAAATGAAACATTTTATGGGAGTAGAGCAATTAGATGCCCTTAGTAACAAAGAACAGCAAGCTGGCCAATTTCTATCAAAATGGAAACAGTTTATTATAACTTGCTGTTCTCTGTCTGAAAAGAATAAAATTGTCCAGCCATTTACCTCTACAGAATGGTATATTCTGGAGGATCTAAATAATAACCCAGGACTCTTACGTGTTAACTAAAGCAGGCGAGAAATTCATCACAATTTATCGTTATTTAATTAATTCCATTGAATGTAGATGACTGTAACTTGCTAATACTTAGTTTAGATGTCTATTTGTTAAGCCAGCTAACCGGAACTTATTGATTATTCATTGTACATGATCTGTGTACAGGTTCCTTATTTTGTACATCCTGGCTTTGTTTTATTTGTTTTATATATTTTTCTATGATTTGTTCTGTTAAAAAAACAAATAAAAATGATGTTTGAAAAAAAAACAAAAAACGTAAACTGGCCCATGGCGTGAAAGTTAAACTACCGCTATCAAACAGTGGCACTTTACATAAACTCAAACTAAAATTGAAAACCTACAAAGCGACTGCAGTCAGAAAGTAATTCAAAAGTAAAGCCTTATTTAAGATTACAAAAATACTATAAAAGTCTAAATAAAAGGGAGATAATGATCATGTTATCAATTAATGTGCAAAGAAAAATGTCCTAGATGCCAATATTACATAAAGTTACTATGTTACTGCTCAAAAAAAATAGGCGAAAATGCACTCAATCTTCAAAAGAGTGATACATAACATTATGTACATGAAATCATTGTTTAAAGTGTAGTTATACATACCATAATAGATAACTCGCAAAAATCCTGTTAGTTACATAAATCCACAGTAGGTTAGATGGCTACTCATATATGGATAAATTCATAATGACATGCAGGAGCGAATCAGTAAATTCCCTAATAGCATACAAGAGAGAGAAAGGTGTCTGGTACATCCAAGAGTAAAGAAAAAAGGGAAGCCTGCTATAAAGGGTTGCAAAGTGGCGCTGTAAGAAGACACTCTCGCAAGAAGACTTCACCACATTCAAAAAAGCAACTTTCGCATTAAAACCGATCCTCACCTCCGTTGAACAGCTCTACTTCACAACCCTTGTATTTTTATCCCACAACCCCAAATAGTTAATCAACACCTTTAACTCCCTCATCTATGCAGAAGACATTGGACTCTAAAACACGTTGACAATAAACCTACAATTCTATTACCAATATTTGTGGTGTATTCCGGAGAGCGCAGAAAACTTCCTATCCTGCTATTTAAATCTACTGTTTTTTGGAAGTTGCTGCATCTGGTATTTAGGCTCTATAAGTGTTGTGTCTCATATAACCAAGCATGGTGAGCGGTTCTGCTTATAAATACTAACCTTTTCAACGTGGATAAGACACTATTGCGCGCTTGCATTTTTTACTATTTACTTATTTTATAGACTTATATAGCGCCATTGATTCCACAGCACTTTACAGACATCATCATGACAGACACTGTCCCCATTGCGGCTCACAATCTAAATTCTCTATCAGTATGTCTTTGAAGTGTGGGAGGAAACCAGAGTACCAGGAGGAAACCCATGCAAACACTGGGAGAACATACAAACTCCTTGCAGATGTTGTTCTTGGCGGAATATGAACGGAGGACTCCAGCGCTGCAAAGCAACAGTGCTAACCACTGAGCCACCGTGATGCCCAGCCATATCCCAGTCTATCAGCCAAATCCTTCTTCTCCGCTCGCTTCCTAAAACTCAATGTGGACAAAACTGAACTAGTCATCTTTCCTCCGTCTCACCTAACCCCTCTACCCGATCTATCACAATTAACAACACTAGTTTTCCCTGTACCGGAAGTCCATTGCCTCGGAGTAACCCTTGTCTCTGCCCTGTCCTTCAAATCGCACATCCAAGCTCTTGCCACCTCAAACTCAAAAATATTTCTAGAAACCGTTCTTTCCTCAACCTTGAATCTACTAAAATGTTAGCGCATGCCCTCATCATCTCCTGCCTCGACTACTTCAATATCCTCCTCTGTGGCCTCCCTGCTAACACTCTCGCACCTCTCCAGTCTGTCCTTAAATCTGCTTCCGAACTAATTCACCTCTCTCTACGCTACTCCTCTGCAAATCCCTTCCCAATTCCACAACGTATCTTGTTCAAACTGCTTACGTTGACTTACAAAGCTGTCCATAATCTGTCTCCTCCGTATGTCTCCGAACTAATCCCCCAATATCTTTCAACATGAAACCTTCGGTCCTCCCGAGACCTCCTTCTCTCCTTCACACTCATACATTCCTGACCCAATCACCTCGAAGACTTCTCTTGAGTGTCCCCCACACTCTGGAATTCTGTGCCTCAACACACAGGATTATCGACCACATTCGGAACCTTCAGATGGAACTTGAAAATCCATCTCTTCAAGAAAGCTTACAACCTGCAATGACCTCACCACCACTGGAGCTGCCGCAACTCCCTACCTTCTATCTCATTATTCTGTAGACTAAGCCTGCAAGGACAAGGCCCTCTCCTTTCTGTACCAGTCTATCATTATTAGTTTGTTCACCATATTTTATATTTGTATCTTGTATGTAACCTCTTCTCATGCATAGTACCATGGAATCAATGGTGCTCTAAAAATAAAATAATAATAATACGGCATAAAACAAAATCAAATAGTGAAAAGCAAATAGATATATTTATTATATAGCACCATCATATTCTGCAGCGCTTTAGGGCTCTTTTACACGTCAGTATCTCCAGGACAGTTTCCACACGTACCGGAGACACTGACACACGCAGATCCATTCAAATGAATGGGTCTGTGCACATCTCAGTGTGTTTCCACGGACAGTATGTCCATGTGCTCCAAACGGAGACATGTCCGTTTTTGGACGACAGCATGGATCACACGGATTCATTCAAGTCAATGGGTTCGCGTAAACACGTGCCACCCACGGATGCCATCCGTGTGACACATACCGGCGCTTGGGAATCAGTGCTACAGTTAGCACTGTCCCCAAGCACCAGGTGCTGAACACTGCCCTCATCATGGTTCCTTGCTGGCGCTGTGATCAGCACCAGCAGGGACAGTGATGAGGGTAGTGGTAGTCTGCTCCCGCAGTGTCTACTTGTGTAAAAATAAGAATAAAAAAAAATAATTCATATACTCACCTGTCCTGAGTGTTCCCCCGTTGTAATCCATGTGACCGATCAGCAGAGGAGCCGGGGAGAATGAAGCGCTGCAGCAAGCCTTAGGCCTCATTCAGACATCAGTGTTGCACGCATGTGTTGTATTTGTTTTTCTTCATGGATACCACATGTACCCATTATAATCTATGGTGCTGTTCACATGTCTACATATACAAGTCTATGGGTTGGGGAAAAACATGTACAGCAGACGGATGGAATCCGTGTGCTGTCCGTGGTTAACATTATAAAGTAAAGTAGAAGCTTTATCATTTATTTATCTATCTGTGAAAAAACTAATGACACACTGATGGTAAAAGTGGACACACAGATGACACACTGATGGTAAAAGCAGACACACAGATGACGCACTGATGCACAACACTGATGACATTGATGGTTTGATTATACAACATGATAAGTTGGCTAATAGTTCTGTCAAAATATTTGTATTATTTTATCATTGTTCTGTAGCTAAAAGGGCAATAAATAATGACTTACTGACTATTATGCTTCGTAAATGCTATCATAGTCAAGCAATATATTCTAAAACGTTCAAATATTTCAAGAGAAAACAGAATTATAAACCTCAAGACCACAAGACCATTCCTAACACCAGTGAATTAATGAACCTTTTGTAAGAGAGTGGAGAGCAGAAGGTGTGGTGTGGTTCGTTAATGACTGTTTTATGGTACTCACAAACAAATGCCGCCATCTGTTGAGCGAACCGAGAAGGGCGAAACTAAAAGATGGAGGAAGCATTTCGATATGGATGAACTTGAAGGGGACGCCGGGTCAGGTGGTAGCTGTGGCGCAGTTATCGCATATAAAAGGACAGAGTGGTAAGGCGGGAAAACAGTTGGTGCCAGCAAGCAAGACCGAGAGGACGTGTGAGCGGTGGAAAGCAGAGGCAGGATTGAAACCGAAGCAGATGGGACATTGTTGGCCAAGCACCGAAGCCCCAACTTCGTCGGTCAAGACCCGCGACTCAGACTCCGTTGGTCAAGACCTGAAACCCAGTCTTCACCAGTCAAGACCAGATATCCAGACACTGCAGGTCAAGCACTGAAGGTCGGACGCTAATTATTGTACGAGGCCAGACGTCTACCTTGGTGACATGAAGACCCAAGTGAACCGGGCCGTTACTTCCAGCGTAAACATACGGTACAGAGTGAGGGCTGGGACCGTGCTTCAGAAGGGAGCTAGGGCAGCCAGTGTGACGAACACACACAGGGTAATAACTGACTCGCTTATGAAGGACTTTCAGCCTAGCAGGAAATACCAGTGATCCCCGTTAGTGCCAGTCAGAAGCGCTTGAAGAGCATATTACAGGAACGGGCCTATCTTTGGGAGTGACGCCCACTGAGCTAAGACAGAAAGACATTAATAGAACAAGATATTGCAATTGTTATACTGCTGTTATTGTCATTATCGCTAAGATTGTGTGACTTGTTACCCTATACCCGAATAACCATTTGTTGCCATAGTTAAACTGTCATTCTGTGGTAGGAAAATAAATAGCTTTAGTTGACTACTTCCGCATCACCATTATCTGCGTTGTTGCATCCCAGTAATCTCTTTACACTTTCTCACACTTAGATTCTCCCGATGTTGAGTGGTAGAGGGAGATGAATGGATCAAATTAATTACTACACCGTGAGAGATAAAAGTTGCATGGACAATTCCTCGCATGAACCTGAACTATTTGAATGGACACTTTAACTGATGAATCTGAGAAGACGGAGGGAAGGGAGGGGGGGGGTTGAATTGTTTATTTTTGAAAATGTAAAAATGTTTAATAAAAAATTATCTGATTAAAAAAAAAAAAAAATTCTCCCGATGTTTTTGTTGGCTTTGTACAAGAGGTAGAGTTTCATGCACCAGCAAGACTTACTGGTAAGTAACCCACCAGTTGTTGATGAGGTGCACCTGGGAGGCAGTTTTAGCAAAAGTGACCATAGGTTGCAAATGACTTGGCTGCACCGATTTTTTTTAATGTGCTTAGTCAAAGAGATGAGTAAAAGAGACACATTTTGAATTTTGCCATAGACAAAATGACAGGAGCTAGGCACCACTATGTTCCATTTGGCGAGACTCCATTAGGCTATGTTCACATAATTTTTAAGGCATCTATTTAGAGGTATATTTTTTTACAGTTATAACTGAAACACCCCCGAGGGTGGTTTGCACGTTAATGACCAGGTCAATTTTTACAATTCTGATCACTGTCACTTTATGAGGTAATAACTTTGAAACGCTTCTATGGATCCCACTGATTCTGAGATTGTTTTTTCGTTACATATTGTACTTCATCATAGTGGTAACATTTCTTTGATATCATTCGAGTCTATTTGTGGAAAAAAATCGGAAATTTGGAAAAAAATTTAAAATTTTGCAATTTTCAAACTTTGAATTTTCATGCCCTTAAATCAGAGAGATCTGTCTCACAAAATAGTTAATAAATAACATTTCCCACATGTATACTTTACATCAGAACAATTTTGTTTAAAAAAAGTTGACCAGTGATTTCTCATTTTTCCAACAAAATTTACAAAACCATTTTTTTAGGGACCACATCACATTTGAAGTGACATTGAGGGGACTTAATGATAGAAAATACCCAAGAGTGACACCACTCTAAAAACTGCACCCCCATGGTGCTCAAAGCCACATTCAAGAAGGTTATTAACACTTCAGGTACTTCACAGGAATTTTTGAAATGTGGAAGAAAAAAATTAACATTTATTTTTTTTCACAAAAATGTTACTTTAGACCCCAATTTTTTTATTTTTGCAAGGTTAACAGGAAAAAATGGACCCCAAAATGTGTTGTGCAATTTCTCCTGAGCACGCCAATACCTCATATGTGGGGGGAAAACACTTTTTGGGAGCACGGCAGAGTTCGGAAGGGAAGGGGCGCCATTTGAGTTTTTGAATGTAAAATTTGCTTGAATAATTAGCGAACGCCATGTTGCGTCTGAAGAGCCCCTGATGTGCCTAAACAGTGGAAACCCCCCCCCCCCCCCACAAGTGACACTATTTTGGAATCTAGACCCCTCAGAGAACTTATCTAGATGTGTGGTGCGCACCTTGAACCCCCAGGTGCTTCACAGAAGTTTATAACATTGAGCAATAAAAATACATTTTTTTAATTTTTGACACAAAAATGTCTTTCAGCCCCCAATTTTGCATTTTCATAAGGGTAACAGGAGAAATTGCGCCATACCATTTGTTGTAGCAAAAGATAAGAAAGACAGCGCACATAGGGCTTTATCTGTATAAAAGTAAATACCAGGTCCCACAATCAGTCTGACTCACCTTCTGAGGTTGTGTGAGTCACAACCAACTGTGAGGCACCTGTCAGATGGCCGCTGCAGGAGACCCCGCTGATCAGTAAACAAATGAGAGGAGATAAGAAGCCGGGCTGATCCTCCGTGCTGGTCCAGAGACACACAAGGATTAATGATGAACCAAAACTTTCTTTATTCCATGGCCTACGCGTTTCGTGGCTACACTGCACGAAACCCTAAGTAGCTCCCTGAGGAAGTGGCAGTGTAGCCACGAAACGCGTAGGCCATGGAATAAAGAAAGTTTTGGTTCATCATTAATCCTTGTGTGTCTCTGGACCAGCACGGAGGATCAGCCCAGCTTCTTATCTCCTCTCATTTGTATACCATTTGTTGTGCAATTTCTCCTGAGTAAGCCGATACCCCATATGTGGGAGAAAACCACTGTTTGGGCGCACGGCAGGATTCAGAAGGGAAGGAGCACTGTGCGACTTTTTGAATGCAAAATTGGCTGGAATTGAGAGCGGATGCCATGTCGTGTTTGGAGAGCCCCTGATGCGCCTAAGTAGTGGAAACCCCCCACAAGTGACCCCATTTTGGAAACTAGACACCTCAAGGATTTTATCAACGGGTATAGTGAACATTTTGAACCCAGAGGTACGACACAGAAATTGATAATATTAGGTCATCATATCGAATAAGTTGTCATTAGTCTGGAGTAGTGTTGAGCGAGCACTAAAATGCTCGGGTGCTCGAAGCTCGGGCCGAGCTCGTCGTGATACTCGGGTGCTCGACCCGAGCAACGAGCCCAATGTTAGTCTATGGGAGACTCGAGCATTTTTGCGGTGGCACCCCCGGCAGTCTTTTAAAAGCCTAACAAGTGCCCAAAACTATAGTGACAGTGCTCAAATGACATGGGGACAGCATGGGGATCGCCCCAGGAAGCATTTCTGACCCCCAGGTCACTGCTGTCAACAACGTGGTCAGAGGTATTAAGCCACTTTTACGGGCTCACAATAAAACGTTCAAAAACGAAAGTGAAACTTTTTTCCTGTGAAATATGTTAAGGAACATCCTTTCCAGGGAAAAGACTTGTGTATAAGTTAAAATAAATGACCAAAAACAAAAATACTCCTCCACACCTTCGGCTATGTTCACAAGTAGCATTTTTTATGCGTTTTTGCACTTTTGTATTGCTTTCAACTATGACAAATGCATTCACCGGGAAATGTCATTTTAACATTTTACAACCTTATCTGGCCATGTGCTGTGTGACACATGCATAAAGTGCTGAAAAGACATGGGAACAGCATGGGGAAGACCCCTGGAAGCATCTCTGACTCCCAGGTCACTGTCTAAAAGTGTGCCCATCATAAGTGATCCTTGCCGCATCAGAAGATGCAGACTTGCAACTATCCCCATGCAAGTTCTAGTCCCAGGGCAGTGTTCAATTGTACCTCCCCCAATCCTTGCAATACAAGCGCAAGTATGCAGCCTGCCACCCACCCACCCCCAGGCTGCAATACCATACTGCTTGCTTGAACTTGAAATTGGGCCTTTTAGGCATGTGGAGGCGGAATCTGGCCACCACGTCATGGCTGTGTTGGCGGCCTGGAATCCATACTCAGTCCCCAGCCGCCCGGCGGCCGGGTGTCCATACTCGGTCCCCAGCCGCCCCGCGGCCGGGTGTCCACACTCGGTCCCCAGCCGCCTGGGGGCAGCCGGGTGTCCATAAACGGTCCCCAGCCGCCCCTATTTCTCGTTGGAACATCCCCCTACACACTTTTCTTAGCCAGGCCTGCTTTAGGCAGCAATGGACGAGCCCACAAGAGAACCAGACTCCTCCGGTGGGCCCTGACTTCTCCATCGGTGGAGTTGAGAGTGCCAAGGTGAGGAGCATGATGATGATGACAGAAGTTAGCATCTGCTATGTTTTCTTTTAATGCAAGTGTAAGTGTGCAGCCTGCCACCCACCCACCCCCAGACTGCAATTCCATACTGCTAGCTTGCACTTGAAATGGGGCCTTTTAGTTTGGAGGAGGCCGAAGCTGGCCACTACCTCATGGCTGTTTCGGCAGCGAGGTATCCATACTCAGTCCCCAGCCGCCCCTATTTGTCCTGGTGTGCCTTATACATAAGACTAAGCGCGTATACCAAAACATTACCTGTGCCCTCCCCAGTGCATTTAGTGGGAAGGAGAGCCTATTCCGCTGTAGTGTGTGCATGCCAAACCCCTGTTAATGGTACATGCGAAGATGCCTCCCACCTTGCACCTGTCGTTGCAGACTTGCAACTATCCCCATTCAAGTCCTTGTCCCAGGGCAGTGTTCAATTGTACCTCTCCCATTCCTTGCAATGCAAAGGCAAGTATGCAGCCTGCCATCCACCCACCCCCAGGCTGCAATACCATACTGCTTGCTTGCACTTTAAATTGGGCCTTTTAGGCATGTGGAGGCGGAATCTGGCCACCACGCCATGGCTGTGTCGGCGGCCTGGTATCCATACTCAGTCCCCAGCCGCCTGGTGGCCGGGTGTCCCCGCTTGCTCCCCAGCCTCCAGGGGGTGGCCGGGTGGCCATACTCGGTCCCCAGCCACCCCTATTTGTCCCGGTAACCTTTCCCACACTTTTCTTAGCCTGGCCTGCTTAGGGCAGCATTGGCCGAGCCCACCGGACTATCAGATTCCTCCGGTGGGCCCTGGCTTCTCCATCAGGGGAGTTGAGAGTGCCAAGGTGAGGAGCATGATGGGATGATAGAAGTTAGCATCTGCTTTGTTTTGTTGTAATGCAAGCGCATGTATGTAGTAGCGGCTAGGCCTGAGGTGGTCAGCGTTTTGGCGCATATCCTACCTCCTCCGAGGATTGCTGGATGTTTTCCTGCTACTATCCAAGTTCTATGACTCCCGTTAAAACAAAGCTTCAGGTGATAAATGATGGATGAGGTAGTGGCAAAGGAGAAAGAGCAGGAGGAACAGGGACCATTCACATCAATATCAGGCCAGTCAACCAGATATGTCTTGTAGGATATGTTTCTGTAACAAAAGGAGCGGTTCGGCTACACAGTTATAGGGCATACAGTGAGTGCAATGCCTACCAAAAATTTCGAGGCACTCCAATGCCCCTTGGAAATGACATGGAGGTCAGAGGGCGTTAACTAAACCTTTTTTTCCATTTATAGCAACTGGGTCTCCTGTGCACTGTTGGCCTAAGCAGTGAATGGAAGGCTTTCCAAAAATTATGAGGAACTGCAATGCCCCTTACAAGAGCCATGTGTGGCACCCCAGTGGTCTGGTCACCACAGTAATAGAGATATTACGTCGGAGAGCAAGTGGGAGGTTTCCTGGTCAGGATCCCTTAAACATGCAACATCCTTCTGCCCCAGTCCTGGGAGGGGAGAATTCTGCCCTTATAAACTGGATCTGGGGCGGGGTTGAGTGAGTCAGAGAACAGAGAACAGTCAGAGTCAGAGTGAGAGCAAGGGAAAGTAACAGCAAGGAGCTCTGTAGGAGCTAGGAGCTAAAGACCAGGGTCTGGAAGCTGAGCAGAGCTCGCCCTGGCAGAAGACAATAGGAACCGGACACAGGAGTCCAAGGCTGTGAGGACTTATATATCCAGCAGCAGAAACCAGCCGGCAGGGGATTTCAGGTCCTCTGGCCATAGAAGCCCGGAGGATCAGTCACAAGCAAGGGACCAGCACCGCCGTCGTGGAGCGGAGGCTAACAGAAGGCCCCAAGTCACCAGCCATACGGGTGAGCACCACACGGTACACTCAGGGACGTGGGCTACTTCTACCCGCTTACAGCAAGGTAGCCAGGAAGAGTGCAGAGAGATGGGGAGGCCTACAACTCCACCTGGCCAGGGGAACTCCTGCTTGCTCACAGACTGACCAGGCCTCTTATGCTAGCCAGTACTCCCGGAAGGGTCTACCTTATAATCATCAGTAAAGACCCTGAACTGCACTGCAAAGACTCTGAGTCGTTCCTGCTGCGCTCGTGCACCATCACCCCCATCATCCACACTCACTGCCCTGAGGCTATACTCCTCCCGTGTGGAGTTATCCCATTCTCTGCTGCGCACACAACACCAGCCTCAGCAATCTGCCTCGCAGCGGTGGTACTCCCTGACCGCAATCCACGGATGGCGCAGTCGGACAATTAACCTCAAAATCTAAGAAAGACTGCCACTGGTTTGACCAGCCTGAGCCACGGGACCGGGTCACCGCCACGGAGACTACAGACCCCAGAGACCCGGCACCGGGTATCCCACACACGTGTACACGGCCCAGGGGGCGATTCACATGCAGTACAGCATATTACAAACATAAGTCCCATTATTGGGGAGTGGGTCTCCCATAGTATTTGCTTATGCCTTGCAAGCAAAAGCAGCCAAAAATTAGGACGGAGCAACTTGCAATGCCCCTTACAAGAGCCATGCAGTACAGCATATTACAAACATAAGTCCCATTATTGGGGAGTTGGTCTCCCATAGTATTTGCTTATGCCTTGCAAGCAAAAGCAGCCAAAAATTAGGACGGAGCAACTTGCAATGCCCCTTACAAGAGCCATGCAGTACAGCATATTACAAACATAAGTCCCATTATTGGGGAGTGGGTCTCCCATAGTATTTGCTTATGCCTTGCAAGCAAAAGCTGCCAAAAATTAGGACGGAGCAACTTGCAATGCCCCTTACAAGAGCCATGCAGTACAGCATATTACAAACATAAGTCCCATTATTGGGGAGTGGGTGTCCCATAGTATTTGCTTATGCCTTGCAAGCAAAAGCTGCCAAAAATTAGGACGGAGCAACTTGCAATGCCCCTTACAAGAGCCATGCAGAACAGCATATTACAAACATAAGTCCCATTATTGGGGAGTGGGTGTCCCATAGTATTTGCTTATGCCTTGCAAGCAAAAGCTGCCAAAAATAAGGACGGAGGAACTTGCAATGCTGTCACCCTGGTGGTATAGTGGTGGTGGAGGCTGAGGATAAGGAGAAGAAGATTAAACAGCCGAAACGAGGAAGCGTATACCCATGTGTGGGTGTGAAGCGGTGCATGTGAATACACCTCCCGAAATAACACAGTGGATTTGACTTTATGTTACTCTGCTGTCATTTGGTGGTGATGAGAAGTCTGGCCCAATCCAGCCCTTGTTCATTTTGATAAGGGTCAGCTTGTCAGCATTGTCAGTTGACAGGCGAGTGCGCTTATCAGTTATAATTCCCCCAGCGGAACTAAAAACACGCTCCGATAACACGCTAGCGGCAGGGCAGGCCAGGACCTCCAAGGCGTACAGAGCGAGTTCATTCCAAGTGTCCAGCTTGGATACCCAATAATTAAAAGGCACAAAGGAATCACGGAGGACGCTGGTACGGTCGGCAAGGTACTCCCTCACCATCTTTTGAAACTTTCCACTCCTTGTGAGAGTACCCCGCGCCTCAGGGCCTGTAAGCTGGGAGGGTGTCAGAAAACTGTCCCAGAATGTGGTGTTCCCCTGCCTCTGCTGGATTGGAGTTGCATCTCTCTCGCCTGTACGCCTTGGTTGGGCAACGAACTGTGACCTCTGCCGCTAGCGTGTTCAGATGGGAATTTTTTTAAGAGTTCTGCAGCAAGGGCCGTCTGGTACTGCCCCATTTTTGTAGACCTCTCCACCTCAGGAATAAGAGAGTGAAAGTTCTCCTTGTAGCGGGGGTCTACAAGTGTCACCAACCAGTAATGACTGTAACCCAACATTTTGACAGCGCGAGGGTCACGGTTAAGGCAGATTAACATAAAGTCAGCCATGCGTGCCAGACTGGTAACGGGCAAGATTTCCGTGTCCTCACCAAGATGACGACTGACCATGCTCTCCTCCTCCTCCTCCCCCCTGTCCTCAGGCCACCCACGCTGAACCGACGGTATGACACTTGTACAGGTACTACCGTCTACAACGCATGATAGCAGCTCCTGTTCTTCCTCCTCCTCCTCTCCCTCATTGTCCCCCAATGCACGTTGAGATGAGATGAGGCTGGGCTGTGTGTAATCGTCCGCTACGGCTTCTTGATCCATCTCATCATACTCTGGCTGCAATGCGTCCTCTTTAATTCTCTGCAGAGAGCGTTGCAAAAGACAGACAAGTGGGATGCTGACACTAATGATGGCATCATCGCCACTCACCATCTTGGTGGCCTCCTTAAAGTTTGTCAGGATGGTACATATGTCAGACATCCAGGTCCACTCCTGAGGTCTTATGTGTGGAGTCTGACCTGAATATCGACGGCCTTGTTGCAGCTGGTACTCCACAACTGCTCTCTTCTGCTCACAAATCCTTTGCAACATGTGGAGGGTAGAGTTCCAACGTGTGGGGACATCACACACCAGTCGGTGTGCCGGAAGCTGAAAACGCTGCTGCAACACAGCAAGGGCGGCGGAAGCTGTAGCCGACTTGCGAAAATGAGCTGACAGGCGGCGTACTTTCACGAGCAGATCTGGCAACTCGGGGTACAATTTAAGAAACCGCTGAACCACGAGGTTAAGCACATGAGCCAGGCATGGTACGTGTGTGATCTCACCTCGCCTCAGAGCCGCCACCAGGTTACGGCCATTGTCACAGACGACCATGCTGGGATGTAAGTTCAGCGGTCTCAGCCACAGATCTGCCTGCTCTTTCACAGCTGTCCACAACTCACAAGCAGTGTGAGGTTTATCACCTAAGCTTCTGAGTTTCAGCACAGCCTGTTGCCGCTTGGCGGAGGCAGTACTGCAATGCTTCCAGCTTGTAACTGATGTGGTGATATCTGAGATGGAGGCTGAACATGAGGAGGAGGATGCGCAGGAGCTGTACACTGTGGGGGCAACTCTGACTGACATAGGGCCCGCAATCCTCGGTGTGGGGAGGATGTGTTCCGTCGCAAGGTCCGACTGGGTCCCGGCTTCCACTATGTTTACCCAGTGTGCCGTCAGAGAGATGTACCGTCCCTGGCCACAAGCACTTGTCCACGTGTCCGTTGTCAGGTGGACTCTCCCAGTAACTGCGTTGTTGAGGGCACGGCAGATGCTTTGGGACACGTGCTTGTGTAGTGCGGGGATGGCACACCGGGCAAAATAGTGTCGGCTGGGGACCGAGTACCGAGGGACGGCCACCGCCATTAGATTGCGGAAGGATTCCGTCTCCACCAGCCTAAAAGGCAGCATTTCCAACGCAAGCAGTCATGAAATGTGCGAATTTAGGACTGTGGCCTGTGGGGCGTTAGCTGCGAATTTCCGCTTTCGTTCAAAGGTCTGGATATGGACAATTGAACGCTGCGGTGGGATGTGGACGTGGACGTTGATGCTGTTTCTTGAGAAACTGCCATAACAAGTGAAGACTGAGAGGAGGGGGCATCTTTACATGCAGTATGGACAGAGGATTGCCTTGCACACACAACAGGGGGTTCTATTGCACGCACAACAGTGGAAGAAGCAGTGGTGACACCCGCTGACATTGGTCGTGGACCCTGGGTTTCGCCCCACAAAGTCGGGTGCTTTGCTGCCATGTGCCTGATCATGCTGGTGGTGGTCAGGCTGGTAGTTTTGTCACCCCTGCTGATGCTGGCATGGCAGGTGGAACATATGGCCTTTTTGGGGTTATCAGCAGAGTCTTTAAAAAAATTCCAGACTCTGGAAGACCTACTGCTTGTACTGGCAACGTCCCTCGTGTTGGTGTTACGGGGAAAGGTTGCCTGCCTTCTGTCTGCGGCCACCACACTGCTTCTTCCTGCCTGTTGGGGTACTCTGCCTCCCTCCCCCTGTGTGCTGCTGGCCTCACTCTACATGTCCTCCTTCCACGTTGGGTCAGTTACTACAGTCATGGCCAAAAGTTTTGAGAATGACACCAAAATTATATTTTCACATGATCTGCTGCCTTCTGGTTTTTATTAGTGTTTGTCTGATGTTTATATCACATACAGAAATATAATTGCAATCATATTATGAGTACCAATAGGTTATATTGACAGAATGAGTTAATGCAGCAAGTCAATATTTGCAGTGCTGCCCCTTCTTCTTCAAGACCTCTGTAATTCTCCCTGGCATGCTCTCAATCAACTTTTGGACCAAATCCTGACTGATAGCAGTCCATTCTTGCATAATCAATGCTTGCATTTTGCCAGAATTTGTTGGTTTTTGTTTGTCCACCCATCTCTTGATGATTGACCACAAGTTCTCAATGGGATTAAGATCTGGGGAGTTTCCAGGCCATGGACCCAAAATCTCTATGTTTTGTTCCATGAGCCATTTAGTTATCACCTTTGCTTTATGGCAAGGTGCTCCATCATGCTGGAAAGGCATTGTTGGGCGCCAAACTGCTCTTGGACGGTTGGGAGAAGTTGCTCTTGGAGGACATTCTGGTACCATTCTTTATTCATGGCTGTGTTTTTAGGCAAGACTGTGAGTGAACCGATTCCCTTGGCTGAGAAGCAACCCCACACAGGAATGGTTTCAGGATGCTTTACAGTTGGCATGAGACAAGACTGGTGGCAGCGCTCACCTCTTCTCCGAATAAGCTGTTTTCCAGATGTCCCAAACAATGGAAAAGGGGATTCATCAGAGAAAATGACTTTGCCCCAGTCCTCAGCAGTCCACTCCCTGTACCTTTTGCAGAATATCAGTCGGTCCCTGATGTTTTTTCTGGAGAGAAGTGGCTTCTTTGCTGCCCTCCTTGAAACCAGCCCTTGCTCAAAGAGTCTCCTCCTCACAGTGCGTGCAGAAACACTCACACCAGCCTGCTGCCATTCCTGAGCAAGCTCGGCACTGCTGGTAGTCCGATCCCGCAGCTGAAACAGTTTTAAGATACGGTCCTGGCGCTTGCTGGTCTTTCTTGGGCGCCCTGGAGCCTTTTTGACAACAATGGAAGCTCTCTCCTTGAAGTTCTTGATGATGCAATAGATTGTTGACTGAGGTGCAATCTTTGTAGCTGCGATACTCTTCCCTGTTAGGCCATTTTTGTGCAGTGCAATGATGGCTGCACGTGTTTCTTTAGAGATAACCATGGTTAACTGAAGAGAAACAATGATACCGAGAACCAGCCTCCTTTTAAAGTGTCCAGTGATGTCATTCTTCCTTAATCATGACTGATTGATCGCCAGCCCTGTCCTCATCAACACCCACACCTGTGTTAATGGATCAATCACTAAAACGATGTTAGCTGCTCCTTTTAAGGCAGGACTGCAATGATGTTGAAATGTGTTTTGGGGGTTAAAGTTCATTTTCAGGGCAAATATTGACTTTTCAAGTACAGTAATTGCTGTTAAGCTGATCACTCTTTGACATTCAGGAGTATATGCAAATTGCCATTACAAAAAATGAAGCAGTAAACTTTGGAAAAATTACTATTTGTCTCATTCTCAATACTTTTGGCCATGACTGTAGATCATCTACCACCTCCTCCTCCTCTTCCACTTGCGCACCACGATCCTCCTCCCCACTTCCTGGCAATTGTGTCTCGTCATCGTCCACCTCTTGTGACAAATTGCCAACGTCGACTTCCTGTGGCCGTGGCTGTTCAAATATTTGGGCATCGCAACATGGGATCTCCTCTTCCACCACTTCAAGCGTATCAGGCGAGGGGCCCAAATATGGAAATGGACCAGTGAACAGCTCTTCAGAGTGTCCAAGTGTGGGATCACTTGCTGTCTGACGACACTCGGCATGGTGGGAGGAAGGAGCATCAGGGTGAGGAGGAGTATGCGGTCGAGACTCACAGCTACTAAGAGTTGACCATGTGGAAGACAGACGGGAGGTGGTGGTGCCCAGGTAACTGGAAGTATTATCTGCTATCCAATTAATAACCTGTTCACACTGATTAGTTCTCAATACTGGTGTTTTTCTGTGCTTCCCTAGTAATTCGGTCAAGAAGTGGGAGCGAGAAGATGTGGCTGTTGGTTGTGGCACATTTTCACCTTGGCCACGGCCCCGTCCTCGGCACGAACCATCACCAGAACGTCCACTTCCACGTCCCTTGCCACGCGCCTTGCCCATTGTAAATGAAGTAAAATAGCTTACACTTGCACTATCAATGGAAAAAGGGTAATAAAGAGTAGATTAGAACCGTGGAAGAGGAAAACCACAGTTATTGCTTCCTGGGGTATACCACACTTTTTTAAATAGAGATATTTGCGGCTGAACAGTGAGCGACACACTCAAACTGCTTTTTTTTTTAGATACCAAAGGCCCAAAACTGGATAGTACAGCAATTTGACCCGTGGAATTGCGAAACCACACTGGGATGTCGGGCCTACACAAGACTATTTTCAACAGATATATTTTTATGTCACAACAGTCAGGAGACACTACTGTTTTTCTTTACGGAAAAAACTACCAAAAGCTGAATAATAGAGATTTTTTACCGTGGGATGGCAAAACCACAGTTATTGTTTACTGGGGTATACCAGACTTTTTTAAATATATAAATTTGCGGCTGAACAGTGAGCGACACACTCAAACTGTTTTTTTTTTTTTTTTAGATACAAATGGCCCAAAATGGATAATACAGAGGTTTGAACCGTGGAAGTGCAAAACAACACTTCTGTTTCTCTAGCCTACACCAGACTATTTTCAACAGTTATATTTGTGTCTGAAAAATCAGAGACACGCTTTTTTTGGGGAGGGGGACACACCAAAAGGTTAATAAGACGGGTATTTGTACAGTGTGAAGGAGGAAAAAAAAAGGAGGATTTAGATGAAAAAAAAAAAAGGATTTTTCCTGGCCCCCGAGACCTGGTGCTAAGTCCAGCAATTTCAGCAACAGGGGCACACAGGACTGTAATGCAGCGTTTGCTGGTATAACCACTGTGTCCTGCCTGGTATCTGGGATGGATATTAGTCCTGAAAAGGACTGTTTGTTTGTTCTGGCAGCCTTTTCAGACCCTACACTAACTATTTCGCAGTTTATATCTCTCCCTAAATCAGCAGCGCTGTCCCTACACTGTCTAATCCGGAGCGACTGTGTCCAAAATGGCGGCGCCCGGTTTTAAATACTCGAGGTGACGCTGTGCGGCCAGCCAATCACTGTAATGCCCACAACCAACATGGCTGCAGCATTACAGTGACTGGCTGGCAATCCCTGCATGTTCATTGGCTCTGTAAAGAGCGCCAAACATGCAGGGCGGAGACCCGAGCTCCCGCCCCGAGTAACCTGGAAATGCTCGGTGCTCGCCGAACATCCCGAGTAGCGTGATGCTCGGGCGAGTACCGAGCAGTGTCGAGCATGTTCGCTCAACACTAGTCTGGAGCGCAAGTGCTCACTACCTGAGTTTGCATCGTGTACTCAGGTATGCACCATGTATCGCGGGTGCTCGAGTGATATGCTCGAGTCCCCGACCCGCATGTTTCACAGTTGTTAGACACCGAAAAAAAAAACATGCGGGGATCGCTCGTGCATGGCAGGCAATACCCGTTAGGTTTTTTGGCCGCAAAGCATGGGGGCGGAGACTCGAGCATGTCCCTCGAGCACCCGTGATACTCGGTGCGTACCCGAGCACCCGATGCAAACTCAAGTAGCGAGGACTTGCGCTCAACACTAGTCGCCATATCGTCATCATTTTTTTCTTTACTTTTGAAAAAATCCCAACCCCAACACAACCCTAATGCTAGTGCAACCCTAACCCTAGCACAACCCTAACCCTAGCACAACCCTAACCCTAGCACAACCCTAACCCTAGCACAACCCTAACCCTAGCACAACCCTAACCCTAGCACAACCCTAACCCTAGCACAACCCTAACCCTAGCACATCCCTAACCGTAGCACATCCCTAACCGTAGCACATCCCTAACCGTAGCACATCCCTAACCGTAGCACATCCCTAACCGTAGCACATCCCTAACCGTAGCACATCCCTAACCGTAGCACATCCCTAACCGTAGCACATCCCTAACTCTAGAGTTTATTTTTTACACCTTTCCTCAAGGGATATAAGTGATTAGACAACTTTATTCTTCAGGTCAGTGCGATTACAGCGATACCAGATTTATAGCGGGTTTTCATGATTGACAGTTGTCACACACTAAAAGACGCTTTTCTTTGCAAAGACTAGTTTTTCCATCGCCATATTTTGAGAGCTATAATTTTTCCATATTTTTACCGAGAGTCATGTGACAGCTTGTTTTTTGTGGGACGAGTTGACGTTTTTATTGGTACCCATTTCAGGCACATGACATTTTTTGATCGCTTTCTATTCCGATTTTAGGGAGGCAGAATAAACAAAAAATAACAATTCAGGAATTGTTTTTTTGTTAGTTTTTTTTATTCTGTTCCGTGTGTGGTAAAATTGAAAAGACAGCTTTATTCTTTGGGTCAGTACGTTTACAGCGGTACCACGTTTATATTTTTTTTATATTTTGGCGCTTTTACACAATAAAGCTATTTTATAGAAAAAATATTTTTTTGCATCACTTTGTTCTGAGAGTTATAACTTTTTTTATTTTTCGGCTGATGGAGCTGTATGACGGCTTGTTTTTTGCGGAACAAGATGACGTTTTCAGCGGTACCATATTTATTTACATTCGTCTTTTTGATCGCGTTTTATTCCATTTTTTGTTTGGCGGTATGATGGTAAAGCATCGTTTTTTGCTTCATTTTTTATTTTTACCGTATTCACTAAAGGGGTTCACTAGTGGGATAGTTTTATAAGTCATGTCGTTCTGGACGCGGTGATACCAAATGTGTGTACTTTTATTGTTTTTTTCTTTCAGAATAATATTTATTCATGGGTACAATATATTTTTATTTTTTGGGGATTATTTTTTTCATTTTTTTTTTATATTTTTACAATTTTTTTATTTTTTTTTTCACTTTCTGATTCTTTTTTAACTTTTATACTTTGTCCCATTATGGGACTTTCCTTTTTTTCACCCAGATCGCCTGTATAGCATAGAAATGCCGCAGCAGCATTTGTATGCTATGCAGGCTGCAACCCTGTGCACACAGGTTAGGTAGACTGCGCAGTGAGCACGGTCTACCTAACTTGCTGCTGTCTGATGACCCAGATGTCATCATGACGACATCGGGTCACCATGACAAGCATCGGGAGCCAGCACAGACAGCGCGGGACGCCTGTGAGCATGACCACAATCCGGCCTGCCACCTTTAAGCCCCACCCCATGGACAAAATGGAGGAGCTGTTAAAGCAGTTGGTACTCACCCAGCAGCAGCAGCTGCAGTCTCAGTGGCAGCAGCAGGAGCAGCACCAGAATCTCCAATGGCAACAGCAGGAGCAGCACCAGAATCTCCAACGGCAACAGCAGGAGCGGGAACAGCAG
Organism: Phyllobates terribilis; assembly: GCF_046119375.1. Taxonomy (NCBI): domain Eukaryota; kingdom Metazoa; phylum Chordata; class Amphibia; order Anura; family Dendrobatidae; genus Phyllobates; species Phyllobates terribilis. The sequence goes on from NW_027362771.1 coordinate 582,491,946, forward strand.
CACCATCAGCAGCAGCTGCAATCTCAGCGGCAGCAGCAGGAGCGGGAACAGCAGCACAATCAGCAGCAGCTACTGTACCAGCAGCAGCAAAAAACAAATGAACTGATGTTACAACAGATTGCTGCCCTGCGGAAAACAACCACAATGCCGATCCCAGAACGTCGAGAGGCCCGGGACAAGGTTCGCTCAGCGTTGAGGAAGATGGGACCGGAGGACGACGTGGAAGCCTTCCTGACCATTGATGAATGCACGACAGAGAGGGAAAACCTACCAGCCAGCCAGTGGGCAGAAGTGGTGACTTCGTTTTTGGTTGGAGATGCTCAGATGGCCTACCTTGACCTCAGTCGGGAGGATGCCCAGGACTACCAGAGGCTCAAAGGTGAGATCCTTGCCCGGCTGGGGGTCAATACATATGTAAGAGCTCAGCGCGTATTTTCATGGGCCTTTGTGGAGACCCGACCCGCCTGGTCTCAGGCTTATGGCCTTTGCAGCTGGTAAAGAGGTGGCTCCAGCCTGAGTCTTTGACTCCAGCCCAGATGGTGGAGAGGGTGGTGGTCAACCAGCTGTTGAGGACTCTGCCAGCCGCTATCCAACATTGGGTGGGGCAAGGGGACCCCAGCACCCTCAACCAGGTGGTCAGCCTGATCGAGCGCTACTCGGCCACTCGGGACTTTATCCGGGACTCTGCCCCCTCGCGATCCCTGCCAACCCAGGAACCGGGAAAGGGATCACGTCCCTCTGCTGAGGACAGTCAGCACCGTACCCGTGCTGAAGGGGTACCCCGGAGTGAGAGTGGCAGGAGACCGGTTCCCTCCCAAACGGTCATAAGATCTAACAGTACCCCATCATTATGTGCTGGCGGTGTCAGGGGCCGGGACATGTGGTTGCTAACTGCCCCCTGACTACTGAGGGTATAACCGCCGGGTCTCCATGTACGCCCAGATCATCTGCACTGCAAGTGCCAACCCCCCGGACAGTGAACCCCAACTGTGCCAGGTACTGATTAATGGTTACCCCACAGAGGCCCTCCTAGACTCGGGGAGCCTAGTGACTTTGGTACATGGGTCGCTGGTGGCAGGAGACAACCCCAGTGGACGGACAGTCGGGGTTCTGTGCATCCATGGGGACCTCCGAGAGTACCCAACCGCATAGGTAGTTTTGTCCACGCCATGTGGTGACATAAAACATGTGGTAGGGGTGGAAAAAACTCTTCCCTATGGGACTGTGTTGAGAAGAGACTTGCCCCTGTTGTTATCATTCATAGTCTCTGAAACAAGGCCAAGAAAGGCAAAATTCTGGCAGGGTATATAAACTTTTGAGAACAACTGTACATATTTAAAAAATACATTTTAGGTGCCAGACCAACTCTTTAAACATATGACTAAAGTGTTCAAAATATGATTAGGTTAATGGAATGCTTTGGACACATTTTTCTTGTATGTCAGAATCTTTTCTTAGCATAGATGCTACCTGGAGTCCAAAACACTAATGTAAACCCTGCCCAATGCTGCTTCTTAGGAATGCTTATGCTCATTAACGATAATTTTTCAGTGCAAACAGGCTGATGATCACAGAATGACTGAGCAAAAGGTTTATTTATTGGATGAAATGATCTTTTGTGCAAAACAAAAGATCATCGCTCTTGGCGCTGCATCATCCTGTGTAAACAGGACTCGCACTACCGCGGACAATGGCAGCCTGTGCACTGAGTGCACATGTAGCGCGGTGTAGACAGGCTATTTAATGCCCTTGGAATAGGCGATAATTTGGTAATCAGTGGGTATCATATCAGACGGAGATAACATTGCACAGCAAGTCATTCGCCCGACTGAGGCTGCGTTCACTTTCTAGGAGTGTGCCGGAAAAAGCCGAGCGCAGCAGTGAGCAGCCCTAAAGGGAATGAACTGAGCAAAGGTTGGGCATGTGCATTGCCGATTTATTCTAACAGGGTTTTATAAAAGTTCCCTGTTCTGTCGATTGACATGGGCCTCAGCACTCGGACCCCCATGGACAGGGCCGGCTCCAGGTTTTTGTGGGCCCCGGGCGAAAGAGTCTCAGTGGGCCCCTTTAACACATACCACAATTCATGATGCAAAGATACAGCAGAGAAATATCTATATAGTACAATGCCAAAGATTTCACTTACTTGTTACATTACATGAGTGATATCTATTGTAAATTCTACAATAGCTCAGAAACTGGCAAATCCTCACAGCGAAAAGGGCAGACCGGACAATATAGTCCTCCATACAGTATTATGGGCCCCATATATTGCTCCATACAGAATAATGGACCCCATATATTGCGGCATACAGAATAATGGACCCCATATATTGCTCCATACAGAATAATGGACCCCATATAATGGTCCATACAGAATAATGAGCCCCATATAATGGTCCATACAGAATAATGGGCCCCATATAATGCTCCATACAGAGTAATTGGCCCCATATAATGCTCCATACAGAGTAATGGGCCCCATATAGTGCTTGATACAGAATAATGGGCCCCATATAGTGCTTCATACAGAATAATGGGCTCCATATATTGCTCCATACAGAATAATTGGCCCCACATAGTGCTCCATACAGAATACTGGCCCTCATATAATGCTCCATGCAGTATACTGGCCCCCATATAATGTTCCATGCTGTATAGGCCCCATATAAATGTTCCATGCAGGATGGGCCCCAAATAAATGTTCCATGCAGGATGGGCCCCAAATAAATGTTCCATGCAGAATGGGCCCCATATAGATGTTCCATGAAGGATGGGCCCCTTATAAATGTTCCATGCAGGATGGGCCCCATATAAATGTTCCATGCAGGATGGGCCCCATATAAATGTTCCATGCAGGATGGGCCCCATATAAATGTTCCATGCAGGATGGGCCCCATATAAATGTTCCATGCAGGATGGGCCCCATATAGATGTTCCATGCAGGATGGCCCCATATAGATGTTCCATGTAGGATGGGCCCCGTATAAATGTTCCATACAGGATGGGCCCCATATAAATGTTCCATGCAGGATGTGCCCCATATAGATGTTCCATGAAGGATGGCCCCATATGGATGTTCCATGCAGGATGGGCCCCGTATAAATGTTCCATGCAGGATGGGCCCCGTATAGATGTTCAATGAAGGATGGGCCCCATATAATTGCTCCCTACATAATGGGCCTATACAGTATAATGTCCCATGCCTCCATACATAAAAAAATAAAAAAAATCAAATACACATCTCTCCTGGCTGCTGCCGCTGCTCTGCTCCGCTCAGGACTCCTCAGCATCGCCGTATTCCCGCACTCTGCTACACTGTAACTGCTCAGCAGAGGGCACGGTGGAAAGACGTAATCGCTCCCTCTGACCTGAGACGTAACAGTCAGGAGACGCGGGAGACAAAGGAGCTGCGGAGGAACGGGAGAGGTAAGTATTGTGCCAGGACACTGCGCAAGAGGATCAACAGGCTATCACATATCCTGTGGAAGGATGATGACTTATTTTCACTAGACAACAACCCCTTTAAGACTAGTTAATATTCAGCAGGCATAATATCTTAAATATGCAGGAGACATAACATTTTTTTTTCTTTTAATACTCAGGGGTAGAATGCATATTTTTAACCACTTCATAAACAAGCGATATCCCCTTTTTGCAAGTTCGTTTTTTCCTCCCCTTCTTCCAAGGGTCATAACTCATTTTCTTTTCTGTCAACATATAGGGCTTGATTTTTTTGCAGGACGAGTTATATGGTTATAGATTTGAATGGCGCCATTAATTTTACCATATAATAGGAGAAGAAATTGTGAAAAAAAATTTACAATTCACCATTATTATTTGGATTTCATTTTTACGGTGCTCATCGTACTGTAAAAAATTATACTAAACTTACAAATATATATATATATATATATATATATATATATATATATATATATATATTTTTTTTTTTTTTTTTTTTTTTTTTTTTTTCTTTACAAAGATCTGATATTTTTTTAACCACAAAAAAATAAATAGAAATAATAATAAAAAATGTGTATATATATATATATAATTTTTTTATTTCTTTTATTAGTATTATTTATTTTTTTGTGGTTAAAAAAATCCGAGTTTTGTAAAAAAAAAAAAAAACAATAAAAAAAGACTTGTATCACTATTTTACAAGACCTGTAACTCTTTTTTTTATTCTTTTTCCATCAGTGCAGCTGTGTAAGGGCTTGTTTTTACCATTCTGAGCAGATGTTTTTATTGGTACTATTGGGGGGTACATATGACTTTTTGATTGCTTTTTATCACATTTTTGGAGGTATAACACAGCCATCGTACACCGGTATGCAATAGGCAGCAGTGTGTTGGTGGGATTATTTTTATTTCAGGGGGCACAGTATATTAATTGGGTTCACAGGGTATACATTTTCCATATTCAAGGGAGTTGGGGGATAAAACTACATTAATTTTCTATTCCGAGGGCTCAGTAGAGGCTGTGAACAGTGATTTATTGGTATAGTCCTTTTTTGGGGGGGCATGTGAAAAAAAAAAAAGGGGGTAGGCTTCCACAGGGTAACTTATTTTCTTTCCCCAGAGGTAAAAATGCTTCAATATAAATGACAAGTAGGTAATACATTTCAAATATATAGCAAAAAATGACAAACTGTATTTTATCCCACTAGTCACTTAATGTCTGTATTGGTGGTGTGTAACATTTTAGTGAATGGGAATCCTTAGAATGACTTCACTGAGAGACTCCTCAAAATGGCGGCTTGTGTGAGGTACCGCCTCATGTCTGAGGTAAATGTGCATGTAAGGGGCTCAGCTCTGCCTTTCCTCTCCTGCTGTGACTCTCTGTACTCCCCTCCTCCATGTTTCTCACACACTTACACACACATCGTCGCGTCCTCCCTCAGCTCGGGCTGCAACAGCCTGAGGACGCTACTTCTCTCACCATTGAAACCTTCGGGTCTCTTCCCAGCCCGCGCTTTCCAGCAGCAACGCTCTGATTGGCTGTAGCAGCTGTCAATCAGCGTGTGCTACTTTCTATTGGTCGGTTTGGGCGCGCAAATAACCTTAGTACAAACCTGCAAGGTAAGATGGCAGTCGTCGTGTACTGAGGTAAAAAAAGAGAGGAAATCAATTACTATCTCATGAAAAACGAAATATTCAGATTTTAATTCAGCTTCTGGCTATGTATTGTTACTGAACTTGTTTGTTTTACCATCAAAATTAATAAAAACGTCGTTATAATCATTCAGTAAGGAGGAAATGTCTAAAAATATGTATTTTTTTTTGTTACATTTTTGTCACAATTGGAGACTGAAATTGTGCTGTCAAGGGGGAAAAAAAGTCACCGAAAAAGGCAATTAGGGCTCATTAATCATATAAAATGCACAGGAAATATGAAAAATGGCGTCATAAAAATTATATCAAACTAGTGTTATCACTGTTCGTGGTAAAGCGGCTGAGGAAAATAATTCAATTTGCTTGCAAATGGCTAAAAGTTTGGTGCAGCGTCATGGCCGCTCATTCTCCTTGTTGAGGACAGTCCCCCACTTTTAATTCACAGTGTTCGCTTCCCAGAGCAAGCACTGTCTGAACTTAGTACAGATGTGTGCGCACTGACACTGCTGCGCACACTGTGTGCATCAACGTTCTCCTCCCCAGCTCCTTTTTGCGTACACTGCTCACTACAATAATGATACTTGAAAGTGTAGCAAATGGAGTCCACAAAGAGGAGCCATAGAGGAGAAAGCGTCCGTCCACACTGTGCACGTAGCCCGCCTCTGGCAATGTCGGTGCGCATACACATGGGGTGAGTTCAGACTGTGCTCACTCTGGGAAGTGAGCACTGTCAATCAGAAGTGGGGGAGTCCCTCAACATGCAAAATGAGGGGTGTCACGTTGAACCTAACTCTTAACCAAGCCAGGGTTGCACCGAAGCTCTCTCATACGCATAGATTTGCAAGGATTTTTCTCAAGGAACTATACAACAAACAGGTAAAGTGCTAGTATGATTCTTACAGGGGATAAGTCCCTTAAATTGACATATAGATTGTTTAATATTGATTTGGGTGGTGAAAGATTCAGTTCTAGGAAATGTTCCAAATGGTTTTCTTTGCAAATGCCTGTTTAAAGGGGTTGTCCACTACTTTTACATTGATGCCCTATCTATAGGATAGGGTATCAATGAATGATCGGCCGGGGTCCCGCCCGCGGCATCAGCTGTTATCTGTGCCGGCGGCTGTGGCCGCTGGCCGGAAGTGCTCACCTGCAGGGCTCCGCCGTCAAGTGGTAGCAGCCGCCGCGGTGTGCTGCAGATCCGCCTCCCATTCAGTTTAAAGTAAGAGTTCCAGGAAATGTTCCAAATGGTTTTCTTTGCAAATGCCTGTTTAACCCCTTCATGACCGGTGCAATTTCCGTTTTTGCATTTTCATTTTTTTGCTCCCCTTCTTCCCAGAGCCAGAACTTTTTTTATTTTTCATTCAATATGGCCATGTGAGTGCTTATTTTTTGCGGGACGAGTTGTACTTTTAAACGCCATCACTGGTTTTACCATATCATGTACTGGAAAATGGGAAAAAAATTGCAAGTGAGGTGAAATTACAAAAAAAAAATGCAATTCCACTGTTGTTTTTTGTTTTTTACCATGTTCACTGAATGCTAAAACTGACCTGCCATTATTATTCTCCAGGTCATTACGAGTTCGTAGACACCAAACATGTATAGGTCCTTTTTTTATTTAAGTGGTAAAAAAAATCCAAAGTTTGCTAAAAAAAAAAAAAAAAAAATGGCAGCATTTTCCAAGACCTGTAGCGTCTCCATTTTTCATGATCTGGGGCCGGATGGGGGCTTATTTTTTGCGCGTCGGGCTGATGTTTTTATTGATACCATTTTGGGATAAATCCAATGTTTTGATCACCCTTTATTGAATTTTACTGCAATTTTACGGCGACCAAAAAACGTAATTCTGGCGTTTGGAATTTTTTTCTCGCTATGCCGTTTACCCATCGGATTAATTCTTTTTTTATATTGATAGAGTGATTCTGAACGCGGCGATACCAAATATGGATATGTGGTTTTTTTTTAATTATTATTTTATTTTGAATGGGGCAAAAGGGGGGTGATTTAAACTTTTATATTTTTTTTTATATTTTTAAAAACATTTTTTTTTACACTTTCTACATGCTTCAATAGTCTCCATAGGAGACTAGAAACTGCAGTTTTCTGATTGCTTCTACTGCATACAGGCGACGAGCAGATCGCCTGTATGCAGGAGAAATGCTCCCGTACTATGAGTGCCGACCACTAGGTGGCGCTCATAGCAATCTTTTCATGACAACCACAGGGGTCTTCTGCAGACCCCGGGTTGCCATGCCCTCCCATCAGTGACCCGCGATCACGTGATGGGATCACTGATGGGCTTCCGCCGCGGCGCTGTTAAATGCCGCTGTCAGTGATTGACAGTGGCATTTAACTGGTTAACAGCCGCGGGTGGATCGCGATTCCAGCCGTGGCTGTTGCGGGCACATGTCAGCTGTAAGAATCAGCTGACATGTGCCCGGTTCAGTGCGGGCTCACCGCCGGAGTCCACGCTGAACCGGCCTTTCCGACGTGGTGCGTACTATTACTGACCACGTCGGAAAGGGGGTTGTCCACTACTTTTACAGGGCATCAATGTATGATCAGCCGGGGTCCCTCACGCAGCACCCCTGCCGATCAGCTGTTATCTGTGCCGGAGGTTGGGGCCGCCGGCCGGAAGTGCTCATCTGCAGGGCTCCGCCGGCAAGTGGTAGTGGCCGCCCTACGGATAGGGCATCAGTGTAAAAGTAGTGGACAACCTCTTTAACGCAGGGCTGTGGAGTTGGAGTCGGAGTCGTGGAGTCGTTATAAAATGGACCGACTCCAACTCCTAAAATATATAGGGAAGATATATATTTTTGTACCGTGTTAACCAGTAGATAGAAAAATATTTATATTTGAGAGTCCTCAGTCCTCGAAAGCTTGCAACTTGTTACCATCTTTTCAGTTAGCCATTAAAAGGTATCAACCACTTAGGACTCTCAAATCTAAATATTTTTCTAAAATATATAGTAAATTGGGTACAGTAGTTCAATGCAGTTTGTGGGGAATATTTTTTTCATAAGAATTTGGGAAAGTTATGAAATGTCCAATAAATGTCTTTCCTATTCCTGATCTAAGGGTCTAGACTTTTAGCTGAGATGAATCTGTGCTACAGTAAATTTATCACTTAAACATGAGCCATGTATGAGGGAGTCGGTGTCATGGAAATTGAGGAGTCGGAGTCGGAGGTTTGGCTTACCGACTCCACAGCCCTGGTTTAATTCCACATATAGGGCCCGATTCATCAAAGCCTTTACACCAGAAAGAGGCGTAAAAGCTTTGTTAATTCTCAGAATGTAAACAAAACTCAGAGTTGTGCCAAAATTTGCAACTTTTAGCATCTTCCCGCCAGTTTCTCCCAGCTCTGCTGAAGTGGTACCTGACTGGAATGAGATTTCTGACTTAGGGCATGGAGTCGCTTGCCACTCGTCAGACGCTCCAGATTCATGAAGTGGCATGCACCCTTTAGATAATTAGGAGCATATGACTCCAGTACGCACAAAAAAAAGAGTGAACTGACTCAGCACTATCATAACATTGGGGTGGTGAGCTGAACCCTAAGGTCCGACATGTATGAAAGCCAAAAGCTCGGTGATGCTCAGCTATAAGTCTCAAGCGGGAAAAGGCAAAACAATATGTCCAGAATATGGATGAGCGGACCTGTGAAAGTTTGTGTTCTGGTACCCGAACTTGAACCAGAACCCCATTAAAAACAATGGGGACTCAAACTTTAGGTCTGGGTAAGAAAAAAAATAACCTTTCTCTCTCCCTCTCTCTAGCGGATTTCCCCCAGAACTCCAGGGAAGTCTGTGCTCGGCATTTAGCACCAGACACTAAGGCTATGTTCACACGTTGCGTGTTTGATGCATTTTTTTCTGGCAGTGAAGAAGCTGCTTAAAAAAGCAGGTTTTCCTGAATTATTGCTGCATTTTTTGCTGTGGTTTTGGCGCGTTTTTTACAGCGGTTTTGTCGGTGTTCCTTTGTGTCTTGTGCATGCTGATAAAGTTTAGTGTAAAAAAAAAACATACTTCAAATTCTTCAGGTTTTGGCACCAAAAACACAGCAAAACCTGATACCTGCGGTTTTTTAGCGTTTTTTCCACTACCAAAAGCAATGGGTGAAAAACGCTGAAAGAAGTGACCTGCTGCATTTTACAAAAAGCAAGGTTTTGCACAAAATACTGAGGACAAAAAAACAAAACTGTGAGCAAGAGATTTATGAAATCTCATAGATTTAGCTGGTACTCTAAAATGCAGGTAAAAATTTTCACTAAAAAATGCACCAAAAATGCAACATATGAACATAGCCTGGCTGTACGAACGCTGAACTTTTAAAATCGGGTTCGCTCATCTCTAGTCGAGAATAAAGAGATTAGTGGCACTCATCAATGGAGGTAAAAAAGATACTCTTTATTCAAGTCCTTTAAAACATAGTAAAGATGAGAGGAACGAGTAGAGGAGCCGCACCCGCTAAGGTCTTGACTAAAGAATATATTTTTTATCTTCATTGGTGAGTACCACTAATCTCTGTATTCTGAGTTTCCTAAATCCTGATTCACCAGCATGACATAAAGGCAATTTTGGCTGTGGTAAAATCCTCCAATAGTCATTGAGTACATAAAACTGAAGGTGGCGCCACATGCACTATTAATACCTACTGTATAGTGCCTTACAGTAACATCACACCTAGCAGAGCTCCACAGCACACATACAAATGTGTAGTAAGACTCATGGCTAGGGCAGACACGTCTTTCTTTTGTTTTAATTATTTTAGATATATTTAATTAGGAATTGGTTCTTAAATTTCCCAGTCCCTTATGTCAAAATGTCAGCTGAAGAAAAGTACCAAATGATACTTGATTTTTATTGTGTGTGAAATCTGTACATTAACCCTTACAGCGCTTGGACGTACTGGTACGTCCAATGTTAGGTACCTGCGTATAGAGCCAAGCTCAGAAGCTGAGCCCGCGCCATACCTGGCAAATATTGGAATATGCCTGTAACATCAGCTATTGGAGTTATACGAAGCGATGGTCGCTATTATAAACTTCTTAAATGCCACTGTCAACATCTGTCGACAGCATTTAAAGCACAACACGGTCCAGGAAAAATAAAAATGTTTCTTGGAGAAGGAGAGATAACATGAATGTACAAAGATGGAAAATTGCCTAGTCAGGAAGGGAAGTAGACTGTGTCTGGGTGTCCGCCTCCCGTAGGCGTATAAACCCGAAAATGATGCACGTCAGAGCACACGTTGACTCTGTCGGCATCATTATAGTCTATGACTCCTTCAGCGCATATGTCCGAATCCCGGTTTGTGGGGAGGGGGGTTTGGACACAAGTCCCAAAGGGACCAATAAACGTGGACAAAAATGCTGTGGCCCTTACAGACCTTGAATAGAGCGGCTGCCCCCATGTTTGACCATTTCTCCATTCAATTGGGGGATTTCAGTGATTGGACCTCCAGTGATCAGAAACTAATGACCTATACTGTGGATGAGTGATACATTTTTAATAGGTGAATACTTTTTTGTTTACTTAGGACGTTTAATGATATACGTGTTATGGGGAGTTATACACAGATTAAAGTAAACTGCTGATTTTAATAACTATGTAATGTTTGTGGGGGCCTCCATCAAAGTCATATGTCAGGAGAAAGAGAATTTGGGCTTGCTTGATTGATTTTAACATCCTCTGTGCCTTGTTTTAAACTGCTCCTAAAGATGTCTGTCAGTAGTTTATTCTCCTCTCACCACATAAATAAACCATGATACTGTGGATTTGGGTGAAGTAGCAGAATGTTTGGCTGACAGGTTACATAGTTACTTAGGTTGAAGAAAGACCTCGGTCCATCAAGTTCAACCTTCCTCCACCAATTGTACATTTTGTCACTAATTTAACTATAACCCACAATGTTATGTGTATTGAGAAAATCATCCAGCCCTTGTATAAAGCTGTTATAGTGTCGGCCATCACTACCTCTTGTGGTCGGCATTCCACAGTCTGACTGCTCGGACTGTAAAGAACCCTTTCCTGTTTAGCTGCTGGAATCGCCTTTCTTCAACCCGTAATGAGTGCCCCGTGGTCCTTAGTATGGTCTTTACAAGGAATAAGTCACGTGCCCGTCCTTTGTACTAACCACACATATACAGGTGCATCTCACAAAGTTAGAATATCATCAAAAAAGTTAATTTATTTCAGTTCTTCAATACAAAAAGTGAAACTCATATATTATGTAGAGTCAATACAAACAGAGTGATCTATTTCAAGTGTTTATTTCTGTCAATGTTGATGATTATGGCTTACAGCCAATGAAAACACAAGTCATTATCTCAGTAAATTAGAATGCTTTATAACAACAGCTTGAAAAATGTTTTTAAAATCCGAAATGTCCTACTGAAATGTCTGTTCAGTAAATGCCTCAATACTTGGTCGGGGCTCATTTTGTATCAATTACTGCATCAATGTGGCGTGGCATGGAGGCGATCAGCCTGTAGCACTGCTGAGGTGTTATGGAAGCCCAGGTGGCTTTGATAGCAGCCTTCAGCTCGTCTGCATTGTTGGGTCTGGAGTCTCATCTTCCTCTTGACAAGACCCCATAGATTCTCTATAATAGATTCTCTATGGGGTTAAGGTCAGGCGAGTTTGCTGCCAATCAAGCACAGTGATACTGTTGTTTGTAAACCAGGTATTGATACTTTTGGCAGTGTGGACAGGGGCCAAGTCCTGCTGGAGAATGACATTTCCATCTCCAAAAAGCTTGTCGGCAGAGGGAAGCATGAAGTGCTCTAAAATTTCCTGGTAGATGGCTGCGCTGACTTTTGTCTTGATAAAACACAGTGGACCTACACCAGCAGATGACATGGCTCCCCAAACCATCATTGATTGTGGAAACTTCACACTAGACCTCAAGCAGCTTGGATTGTGGCCTCTCCACTCTTCCTCCAGACTCTGGGACCTTGTGGAGTGTGTCAATAACTGCCTTCTGGACATCTATCAAGTCAGCAGTCTTCCTCATGATTGTGGAGCCTACTGAAACAGACTATGGGACCTTTTTAAATGCTTAGAAAGCCTTTGCAGGTGTTTTTTGTTAATTATTTTAATTTACTGAGATAATGAGTTTTGTGTTTTCATTGGCTGTAATCCATAATCAATAATATTAACAGAAATAAACACTTGAAATAGATCACTCTGTTTGTAATTACTCTATATAATATGTGAGTTTCACTTTTTGTATTGAAAAACTGAAATAAATTAACTTTTTGGTGATATTCTAATTTAGTGAGATGCACCTGTATTTATGCATGTAAATGAGATCCCCTCTGCGGCGTCTTTTTTCTAAGCTAAACCAGCCCAACTTTTCCAACCTCTCATCAAATGAGAGGCCTCCATCCCTTGTAATAATCTAGTTGCCGCCTTTGAACTCACTCTAACTTCTGAATATCCGTTTTAAAATGTGGAGCCCAAAACTGGATCCCATATCCCAAATGTGATATTGTATTTGTTCGTCTTTGCAACAAATTATCCCAGTACATCTTAAACGAAAAATAGATGAACAATAGGTTTTGATTAAAGAAAACTTCCTAATATGTATTTGTTGTAAAAATCAAACTGCTTTACTTCCATTATTTGGGGTCGAGCTCAATGTCTCCGCTGCAGTCCCTAGTTACTTGGCTGCAGAGATGATGTCATGTAAACATCGCTGCAGGCAATCACTGAGCACAGTGGCTTTGCCTGTCACGAGACGTTGCAAGCCTCTCAAGAGCCGCTAAGCTCAATGATTGGCTACAGCGATTTCGACACAACGTCACCACAGTAGACAAGTAATGGAGACCGTGGCGTCGTCAGACACTCGGTACTGGACCCCGGTAGGATAAGTAAACGCAGTTTGTTTGTTTTGTACAACAAATTGTAAATATCAGGAAAAGTTTTCTGAAAACTACCACCCCTTTAAAACATCTACCATTTTGTGTAGATACTAATAACCTCTGTTTAAATAAATGATGCATGTTTTTATTCACCAATAACTGCTGTATATTCTTTTAGTCTGGGCTGCTGTGCTTGTGGGGTAGTGTTACCATGGAGGCTCTGCCTGGGTGCTATAGGGCACCAGGTTTCTGTCCCCACTTGTGAGCCACTTCTTCACTGGTGATAGGCGCATGGCTCTACACCTTTAAGGTCAGGGACCCACTAAAAGGTTTGCTGTGAAATGGTGGTGTGCTTCATACAGTCTGGTCAGATTGTTAAACCGAGGACATCATGTTCAGATTTGTAAATACAGTGCATTGTGTAAGTATTTGCCCCCCTTGAACTTTTCTACCTTTTGCCACATTTCTGGCTTCAAACATAAAGATATAAAATTCTAATTTTTGGGGGAAGAATCAACAACAAGTGGGACACAATCGTGAAGTGGAACGAAATTTATTGGATATTTTAAACTTTTTTAAAAAATGAAAAGTGGGGCATGCAATATTATTCGTCTCCTTTACTTTCAGTGCAGCAAACTCACTCCAGAAGTTCAGTGAGGATCTCTGAATGATCCAATGTTGTCCTAAATGACTGGTAATGATAAATAGAATCCACCTGTGTGTAATCAAGTCTCGTATAAATGCACCTGCTCTGAGATAGTCTCAGGGTTCTGTTTCAAGTGCAGAGAGCATCATTAAGACCAAGGAACACACCAGGCAGGTCCGAGATACTGTTGTGGCGAAGTTTAAAGCTGGATTTGGATACAAAAAGATTTCCCAAGTTTTAAAAATCTCAAGGAGCACTGTGCAAGCGATCATATTGAAATGGAAGGAGTATCAGACCACTACAAATCTACCAAGACCCGGCCGTCCCTCTAAACTTTCATCTCGAACAAGGAGAAGACTGATCAGAGATGCAGCCAAAAGGCCCATGATCAATCTGGATGAACTGCAGAGATCTACAGCTGAGGTGGGAGAGTCTGTCCATAGGACAACAATCAGTCGTACACTGCAAAATCTGGCCTTTATGGAAGAGTGGCAAGAAGAAAGCCATTTCTCAAAGATATCCATAAAATGTCTCGTTTGAAGTTTGCCACAAGCCACCTTGGATACACACCAAACATGTGGAATAAGGTGCTCTGGTCAGATGAAACCAAAATCGAACTTTTTGGCCACAATGCAAAACGATATGTTTGGCGTAAAAGCAAAACAGCTCATCTCCCTCAAAACACCATCCCCACTGTCAAATATGGTGGTGGCAGCATCATGGTTTGGGCCTGCTTTTTTTTTTTTTTCAGCAGGGACAGGGAAGATGGTTAAAATTGATGGGAAGATGGACGGAGCCAAATACAGGACCATTCTGGAAGAAAACCTGTTGGAGTCTGCAAAAGACCTGAGACTGGGACGGAGATTTATCTTCCAACAAGACAATGATCCCAAACATAAAGCAAAATCTACAATGGAATGGTTCAAAAATAAATGTATCCAGGTGTTAGAATGGCCAAGTCAAAGTCCAGACCTGAATCCAATCGAGAATCTGTGGAAAGAGCTGAAAACTACTGTTCACAAACGCCCTCCATCCAGCCTCAATGAGCTCGAGCTGTTTTGCAAGGAAGAATGGGCAAGAATTTCAGTCTCTCGATGTGCAAAACTATAGAGACATACCCCAAGCGACTTGCATCTGTAATTGCAGCAAAAGGTGGCGCTACAAAGTATTAACTCAAGAGGGCCGAATAATAGTGCACGCCCCACTTTTCAGTTTTTAATTTGTTAAAAAAAGTTTAAAATATCCAATAAATTTCGTTCCACTTCACGATTGTGTCCCACTTGTTGTTGTTGATTCTTCCCCCAAAAATTTGAATTTTATATCTTTATGTTTGAGGCCAGAAATGTGGCATAAGGTAGAAAAGTTCAAGGGGGCCAAATACTTTCACAATGCACTGTATGTGTTCAGTAGCTATAGATCAATAGATAAGTTTTGGATGTGAGGACCGTGTCTTTTTCTACAGCTATGGTGAAAGCACAATTCTTTTTGCTAACTGCACAAGTGCATCACAAAACTTTCCAATATGCAGGCGTATGTGTGTGTTTTATACACGTGCATGTGTTTACTACAATATATGCGTTCGTAAGGTGTAAATGCATGTGTAATGTATTAATCTGTGCATATTTTCTAGATGTGGGTGGGGCATGACGGTGTATGGGGTCCTGCACAGGGTCATGGTCTGTCCCTGGTGCTTTATAGTCATCAGTTCACCAAATAATTGTATAATAACATTCATCCGCCGTCAGTACTGTCGCTGTGATTCAAGAGTTCCTGTCCCCTGTGTTGTTCCAGTTACATCACTTTCTTCCTCTCTTGTGAAATGCAAACGTCTTAACCACAAACTTCTGCAATTTACTACAGAGAGAACATGCAAAGACTAACAACAGATGCACATTTTCTGTAATGACTCATTTTTCTGGACACTAAGTACAGTGTGTGTTATGTCTACTCTGAAGTTTTTTTTTTATAGCTATTGATGTAGACTATGAGCCCTCGCGGGCAGGGTCCTCTCTCCTCCTGTACCAGTCGCTGACTTGTATTGTTTAAGATTATTGTACTTGTTTTTTTATTATGTATACCCCTTTTCAAATGTAAAGCGCCATGGAATAAATGGCGCTACAATAATAAATAATAATAATATTATAGATATTAAACTTAGATGTTAGGTTAGTTATATTATCGAGGATTTTCATTATGGAAAATTCTCCAGTACCATTTTATTAATGTAATTGCTTATGATGCAAGTAGGATTGATCTGAACATTGAGTGAGCTTCTTGACAGGTCTTCAACAGGCTATAGAGCAAATAACCAGTCACCCTTCTACTCCTCTGACAGGAGCTGGACATGACCATGCTACAGATTTAAACATTTCTGCTTGCAAGATGGGTATTGGTACTTAGTTTCTTACTTGGATAAACTATGTATATTGTGTCATCTTACTAGATGTCAATATGAAGAAAATCGCTGCACTACTATGTACAGGTGCACAAGTAGGGGCCGAACCCACTGATAAATAGAAAAAGCTTTGGCACTCAAATATTCAAAGCGGTGAAATTTTTATTTGCAGTCCATAAGCATAAAAAACGTTAACGTTTCGGTCATAGTGACCTTCATCAGTTAACTGCAAAAATGTAGAACAATGTAAATACAATGGCATAACAGTGTTATAATTATACAATTGTCAATATCAGTGTTAAATAGAATCCCTGAACCGGGATAACAAAGTGGGAGGGAAGACAAAACAAGGATAAAACAAATGGAATAAATGAGTGGGGGAGGGGGAAGGGCCTGAGAGGAAGGGTGGATGGCTATCCATACGTAACTAGAAGTAAGGCATGGGGACCTACCTATTTCAGTGTATTGTAGGGTTTGGGAACAAATATGTTGAGGACCACCTGGGGATAAAAGAGTAGTGGAAGCTAAGGTGAGCATATTACCCCTTCCTGTGTGCTGAAACGCAGATACTACAGCCTTGGAACGCAAGCGTCACCGATGACCGTCACTTCCGGTGACGTCATCCAACTTCCGGTTCCTCGCTTCCTGTCTCCGCTTACAGCGGTCACATAGGTGATAGTTGCCCCCTATTTATAGGACCCCTCCTCACAACAGGCCACAACAACAAGCGGTGGATACCGCGTTGTGGAGCCTGCCAAGTCCCTCACTCTAAGGTAATTAGCGAGCATTTCTTCTTTTCCACACTAGAGGTACCACAATATATGCTCACCTTAGCTTCCACTACTCTTTTATCCCCAGGTGGTCCTCAACATATTTGTTCCCATAAGGAATAATTTTCCAAACCCTACAATACACTGAAATAGGTAGGTCCCCATGCCTTACTTCTAATTACGTATGGATAGCCATCCGCCCTTCCTCTCAGGCCCTTCCCCCTCCCCCACTCATTTATTCCATTTGTTTTATCCTTGTTTTGTCTTCCCTCCCACTTTGTTATCCCGGTTCAGGGATTCTATTTAACACTGATATTGACAATTGTATAATTATAACACTGTTATGCCATTGTATTTACATTGTTCTACATTTTTGCAGTTAACTGATGAAGGTCACTATGACCGAAACGTTAACGTTTTTTATGCTTATGGACTGCAAATAAAAATTTCACCGCTTTGAATATTTGAGTGCCAAGGCTTTTTCTATCTTACTAGATGTCAACACCATTCCATCCGCAGATTGGCACTATCGCCACATAATGGTCAGGACAAGCAGTCTTTGGATACATTCACAAATGGCAGATACGTTGTGATTCAAGAGTAGTTGCAGTCAACACAGAAATTTCTGCAATAAAATTCGTAGAGGTTTTCCACTATTTTGATACCATATCAGTGGGGGAGCTGATTGGAGCTGGACCGTTGTACCCCAGAACAGCTACGACACATAGTTCAGAGCTGTGGTTCCCGCTCTGTACATTGGAGGTGCCGGCTGCCAGACCCACACAATCTGATATTGATGACCTATCTGACAGTCATAAATATGATAGTAGTGGCAAACCTCTGTAAAAATTAATTCTACCCCCTTTTGAAGTTCAGCATGATAGCTGTCAGATGAACATTGCATCCTCTTCCTCTCTTTCCTACTATTTCATAGCCCCCATTTTTCGCCACTCCCACCCTTCTTACCACTTATCTTTAATAGTGATCACCTTATCTCCCTTAAGTGGTTGGCTGGGCAAAGTTAAAATTTTAATTTTGGCTGTTTATTAACTAAAAAAGCGATACTCACCTACTGGCACTTACCTGGATCCAGCGCAGGCTGGATGCCTTTGTTTACATCGGAAAGGAGATGTCACAATTTCAGCAGCAGGACCTCTAAGGCCTGTGATTGGCTGCCATGGTCAGGTGACTTCAGCAGTGTGACTAATGATGCACTGCTGAAGTCAGCTGACCACAGCAGCCAATCAAAGGCCTTAGTGCTCCTGATGGAATGGTGACATTTTTCTGGTGTAAACACATACGACCTGTACTGGATCCAGGTGAGTGTCACTTCATTTGTTATTAATTAATAAACCAAGTCATATTTTGCTCAATCAATCCCTTTAAATGTTATGGGAAGGGCTGACTGATTACCGTGGCAGTAATCCAATTGGTTGAACATGGAATTTTGATTACTCCTTTAATCCATATGTTGCCCTACCCCTCATTACTATATACTTCGCATGCGCTGGAACCAGATCTCTGTAGGCAGCAGAAGCAATAACTTTCGCGTCAAGTGTCAATTTCTTTCCAGCAAATATACTGAAGATTGGTCCCAAGTGCCTAGAAGGCCTAGAAGTGCAAGTCCTCTAGAATTAAGGTATCCATACTCTCCAAACTTCTTGTTACATGAGTGTCCATGCACTTCAACAGGGAGAAGCCAGAAAGACGTTGCAATATATCTGACAGTGCTTATTTGCACTGTAAACCATAGGAACGGGTAATTAAATCTGCTGAATCCAGTAAACGTCATCTATTAGGGGAGACTTGGGACAGCCTGGGCCATTCTTACCATGATGCGAGATAACCATCTAGCCTCACACAGTGGTCTTAGCTGTCTGTAAAGGGGGTGACAAAATGCTGGTGTCATACAGAGACACTGCTCACCAGCCAGCAAGCCTCAGCATCTCAGACAGGTGTGACAATCATGGGACTGAGGTGGAGGTGAGCCAACCAGTGCTAGCTATATTCTTAGCTAGAAGACTCACATCCAGTTGTAAACTATTTCGGAACAGACTGCCAGTGACACCCTTCCTTCTATGCCTGTACACACCACTGTCCTATCAAAGGCCGGCAGTGACAGTTTACATTGGTGTACCTTCGCTGGCAGCGCAATGATGTCACTGCATTGCACTGACTTCAATGGGCAATGGAGGAGGAAAAAGAAGCTGCCCTTCATGGGAGAGGTGAGTGAAATGTATGATAGGGACATTATACTGTATAGGTGTTACAGAGGGTGGAGTTATACTGTATGGGAGCCACCGAGGGGGACATTATACTGTATGGGGGACAATATGAATGACATTACACTGTATGGAAGTAATTGAGGAGCCCATTATACATTTTGGGGGCCACAGAAGTTAAAATTATACTGTATGGGGACCACAAAAAGGGGGACATTATACTGAATGGGGGACAAAATAAGGAACATTATACTGTATAGGGGCAACAATGGGGACATTACACTGTGTGGGGGCCACAATGGATGATGTTATACTATATGGGGGCCACAGGCAGGAAAAGTCCATGTTTGGTGGCCATGATGGGGGACATTATTACTATATTAGGCCCAGTTGGGGGATATTAATACTATATGGGGGTCAGGATGGGGGACATAATTACATAGGGCCAGAATGGGGCATGATTACTGTATTTGGGTCATAATAGGGGACATTATTACTATATTGGGGCCAGAATGGGAGACATTATAGTGTATGGGGGACATTATACCTGTATTGGAGCCATAATGGGGGACATTATTACTATATCGGGGATAATATTTTGTATGGGGGCCAGAATGGGGGATATTACTCTATGGAGGTAAGGATAGTACACTGTGTTACTATATTGGGGCCAGGTGTCATGTTGCTTGGGCTACCGTGAGCAGCCTGTGTGGTCTAAACATGTTACCATAGATTGTGACATCTCTGGACTTTCTCCTTTGAACACAACTTGGACGTCACGGGTCAGCAATTGCACAGGGAGCTGCCAGCAGCGGATCTTGATGATTTGCTCAAGTACATAACATTCCTCAGACAACTAATAATAACCTCATTGATAGCAGCTAAGTGTGTGTGTATTTCTGCATGTGGAGCTCATACTGGATACTGAATTAATAGAGATGCTTTGAAAATGCTGTTTCCATTTTTTCATTTGCATATCAGTAACACGTTTATCCACCCTGTGATTTCTATAATTCCACGACTTTTCCTCCTTGATGTTGCAGTTTCAATGTTGAGGACTACAGGTGCATCTCACAAAATTAGAATATCATCAAAAAGCTAATTTATTTCAATTCTTCAATACAAAAAGTGAAACTCATATATTATATAGAGTCATTACAAACAGAGTGAACTATTTCAAGTGTTACTTTCTGTTAACGTTGATGATTATGGCTTACAGCCAATGAAAACACAAAAGTCATTGTCTCAGTAAATTTAAACAATTAACAAAAAACACCTGCAAAGGCTTCAGATGCGTATTAAAAGGTCCCTTAGTCTGTTTCAGTAGGCTCCACAATCATGGGGAAGACTGCTGACTTGACAGATGTCCAGAAGGCAGTCATTGACACACTCCACAAGGTCCCAGAGTCTGGAGGAAGAGTGGAGAGGCCACAATCCAAGCTGCTTGAGGTCTGGTGTGAAGTCTTCACAATCAGTGATGGTTTGGGGGCCATGTCATCTGCTGGTGTAGATCCACTGTGTTTTATCAAGACCAAAGTCAGCGCAGTCGTCTACCAGGACATTTTAGAGCACTTCATGCTTCCCTCTGCCGACAAGCTTTTTGGAGATGGAAATGTCATTCTCCAGCAGGACTTGGCCCCTGTCCACACTGCCAAAAGCACCAATACCTGGTTTACACACAACAGTATCACTGTGCTTGATTGGCAGCAAACTCTCCTGACCTTAACCCCATAGAGAATCTATTATAGAGAATCTATGGGGTAATGTCAAGAGGAAGATGAGAGACCCCAGACCCAACAATGCAGACGAGCTGAAGGCTGCTATCAAAGCAACCTGGGCTTCCATAACACCTCAGCAGGGCCACAGGCTGATCGCCTCCATGCCACGCCGCATTGATGCAGTAATTGATGCAAAATGAGCCCCGACCAAGTATTGAGGGCATTTACTGAACATACATTTCAGTAGGCCAACATTTCGGATTTTAAAATCATTTTTCAAGCTGTTGTTATAAAGTATTCTAATTTACTGAGATAATGACTTTTGTGTTTTCATTGGCTTTAAGTCATAATCATCAACATTAAGGCTATGTGCCCACGATGCAGAAGTGCTCCTGATTTTTCCTGAGCGTTTCTGCATCTCCCTGGAAGAAAAAACGCATGTTGATTGTAGATGCGTTTTCCTGCCAGGGACAAGCGGAAGTGAAGCGTACTTCACTTGCATTTCCGCATGCGGGTTGACAAACGATTTTAGCATCACTTGGAAAGTGCTTGACAACTTGGTCACACTATATAAATCTATGCAAACGGCATGGATTTATATAGTGTGACCGAAAGAATGGTAAAAAATAAATCTATACTAACCTTCTGATGGCCCCCCGGTGTGCTTGTCTCTGCTTGCCGGCAGCTCGCGGTAGATTTAAGGACCTGCCGACGTCAGCGGTCACGTGACCCGTCACATGACTAAATGACGTCACCGAGGTCCCTTTAGTCTACCGCGAGCTGCCGGCAAGCAGAGACAAGGACTCTGGGGGCCATCAGAAGGTAAGTATAATGTATATTTTTTATTTTATTCTTTTTTCTACAGGTACGATGGTACCCGGGTCCGGAGGAGAGACTCCTCTTCTCCAAAGCCGGGTACCATCCGCACATTGAAACGCATGGAATCCGCATCTGCAGATGCAGTGATGTGGATGACATGCGTTCCAGTGCAAGTCAATGGCGGTGAAAACGCCGCGTTTACGCAAAATAATTGGTAGTGCTGCGGATTTTTCCGCAATGATAATCCGCAGCGGAAATTTCCGCAGCACATGCGGATTATCATTGGGGAACATGGCAGACCTTCTACCATGCGTTTTTTAAAAAACGCATAGTGGGCACACAGCCTAACAGAAATAAACACTTGGAATAGATCACTCTGTTTGTAATGACTCTATATAATATATTAGTTTCACTTTTTGTATTGTTGTATTGAAGAACTGGAATAAATTAACTTTTTGATGGCATTCTAATTCTGTGAGAAGCTCCTGTATTTGTGTGTAAGGTTTATTCATTGCTGGGTTCTTGTACATACTTATATAATTCTATTTCTTCATTACTGATATATATTTAAGTGTTCTGTTTATTCATTGCTGAACTCTTTTGGATGCTTGCGGCAGCAGAAAAGCTATAATGGACCCTTGACACCCCCTTACACATCAGATTGTGAGCCTCTGTAATCAGATTGTTCAGCTGACTTTAAGCTGAAGTGTGTAAGGGCACCGGGATTGTAAATTCGTTGAAGAATAAATACGTCATGGTTTGAACTTTCTATTTCTTTTTTGTCGCACTGCATCATGGGAAATAGTGATTGTTGGCTGCAATATATAACATCATTGCATGAAAACGTCCACATTGTTCTCTCTGGAGCGCTGCATTCCAGTCATTGTTTTCCACAAGGTCGCTGGGTGGAACATAGTCCATTCTTTTGTTCCGGCCATTAAATAGCTCAAGTCCCAGGTTGCTCTGTCAGCTGCTGAATTTGTGTTTCTAGAAAAACAAAACTGCACAACTACACAACTATTGACAGCACGGCAAGAGCTGTAATACTGTGATTTGTAGTGCAGCCTTGGCTCCATGAGTTTGTTTTACAGGGCAGTGTAAAATATTACTGTATGCGGTGGAATCAGATATTCAATCTATGAAGTAGAAGTAGTTCTATTGTACAGGGATCTCTAGCCTAACAAAACTGTAGTGATGCCAGTGGTGTATGTAAAGCAGAGACGGCCTGTATCACACAGTACAGGAACGTCTGGATCCTGCTAATTGTAGGCTAAGAAGGCAGTGCTACATGCAAGCTGCTTCCTTCTTAGGCTGCGTGCCCACGATCAGGGATATCAGCGTTTTGGATGTAGCTCACCTGCGCGCTGCCTTCTACATTAGAAGCACAGTGGATGGGATTTATAGTAATCCCATGCCCACTGTGCTTCTATTTGATGCTGCGTAAACTCACCCGCGGCACGGGTTTACGACCCACAGCATGTCAATTTCCACATCAGAAATGTTTCCGATAGAATGGATTGGATGCGGTAAATCCACATTGTTCAATGAACATATGCAGATTTACCTCCGTGATTAGAACAGAGTGTTTTGGTAGCAGCGAAAATACGCTACTTTATCCTGATCGTGGGACACATTGGCCTAAGTTGTCCCACTGTTTCTTATGGGCTGCTGCAATGATTTGCTTTGCCCCTAATGTTTTTTGTCTATTCTGTGCTGTTTTTGCATCAGTATTAGGCTGCGTGCCCACTATGCGTTTTTCAAGCGTTTTTGCCGCGGAATTTCCGCAGCGAAAACGCTTAAAAAACGCTTAGTAATACGTGCCCCATGGTCCCCAATGATAATCCCCATGTGCTGTGCACATGCTGCGGAAATTTCCGCTGCGGATTATCATTGCGTAAAAATACGCAGCATGTCCATTAATTTTGCGGACATGCAGCGTAATTGCCACCATTGACTTGCATTGAAACGCTTGATATCCGCATAACTACATGTGCACACGCGGATATGAAGCGATTCAATGTGCTTATGGTACCCAGGTTTGGAGAAGAGGTGACTCTCATCCAGACCTGGGTACTATGGTACCTGTAAAAAAAATAATTTAAAATAAAAAATAAAGATTATACTTACCTTCCGATGTCCCCCGGCCTCCTCAGCGATACGTCTGGTGTGTTGGTCGGCTCGCGGTGGTGTGAGGACCTGACATGACGTCATTTAGTCATGTGACAGGTCACGTGACCCCTGACATCGGCGGTTGCGTGACCTGTCACATGACTCAATGACGTCATGGCAGGTCCTTTTACACAACCCCGAGACACATCGGAGAAGGAGACCGCGGGCCATCGGAAGGTGAGTATAATCTTTATTTTTTATTTTTTACCATTCTTATTCTTTTTTTTTAACTATTACTTGGTCACTATATAAATCCATGCCGGTTGCATGGATTTATATAGTGTGACCAAGTTGTCAAGCACTTTCCAAGTGATGGTAAAATCGCTTGGAAAAGCGCTTGATAACCCACATGCAGAAATGCATGCAAAAACGCTTGACAAACGCTTCTACCAGGGAGAAGCGTAAAAAATATGCAGCATTTCTGCATCGTGGGCACATAGCCTTAGACTGCGTTCACACATAACGGTGATGTTGCTGCTCTTAACCGCAGCAGCCTGGTGCCGCAGCGCTCTTTTCACTGTTTCCCTGCACAATCACTTGGGTCACGTGAATCTTTTTGTTTAAAGAGAATCTATCACCACCTAATCTGAGAGTTAGCATGATGTAGAGACAGAGACCCTGATTCCAGAGATGTGTCATTTACTGAGCTTCTTGCGGTAATTTTTATAAAATCACAGTTTTATCAACAGGAGATTATCATTAGAGGACCAGTAAACCTGCTGCCCAGTAAAACTCCACATTCAAGAGCTCTGTAAAACCCCATCCCCCCCACTGATTGGCAGCTTTCTGCCTATGCACAGCGTACACAGAAAGCTGCCAATCAGTGGTGGGGGCGGGGTTATTCATTCAGAGAGAACTGCTAGACCTGCAGCAGAGAAAACTGTGATTTTATCAAAACTGCATGAAGCTGCTCAGGAAGTGACACATCGCTGGAATCAGGGTCACTACCCCTACATTATGCCGATCTCAAATGGGGATGGAAAAAAAAACATGGCACAGATTCCCTTTACTCTTGCAGGGAAACAGCTGTGTTGCATGAATAAACGGTTACGGATGGCCAATTACCATTGGTGGTCTTCCAAGTAAAACAGCTTTTTCCCTGCAAGATTAAGTCATTGTGCAGGGAGACACAGAGCTGCTACAGTTAAGAGCTGCAGTTTGATCACTGTGTGTGAATGTGGCCTTATAAACCAGAATAAAAAAAGTGTAGAACGAGAAGGGAGAAAAGTATAATGGAAAAATTTGCACCTCTTCAATGTAAACACCCACTGTTTGATATTTGATATTGAGGCTGCCGGAAAAAGCAGCTCCATAGGGAATGAATGGAGAAGTGGTCGAGCACGCACACTGTCACCACAATCTAATGGGGATAAAAGTGCCCTGTTCTGACCCTACAGATCAGCAACTTATCACCTAAATGACAAAGAAACATAGATATTTCTTCCTTTACTTTGGACAGTGAGTGAAATGCCCTTGTCAGTAATGCACAGTTATCACACAGTTTCTGGAGGTCATGTCATCTGGAGACATTGGACTAATTTTTGCTTAAATGAAAGTAAATCAACCTATGAACACTAAATAGAAAATGAATGACAGCTTTATAACGTGACGTCCAGTGTGTCCATTCAACAAAGTGAAGTTCTGAAGGAAGATCAGGCCTCCTACCTCCACGGTCCTCACCGAGTTTCCTTCACTTTTGATGTGATCACAGTCATTTTTGTGCTCGTTGAGGAGGAGACACTTTCTCTGTCGCCCTCCTCCTCCTCATCAGTCTCTATGCTATCCCCGCAGCTCCCACATATTGGAGATACTGATCCCTCAAATTGTCTGTTTTTCTCCCTGTCATCCAGAACGGGCAGGTTGGCAGTAGGGCTGTGACTCTCTTTGATCTTTGGGACCAAAGCATGGACAGTCTGTGTGTATCTTCTCTTTGAAGGAGCAGTTTTAGGAGTTGAGTTGTGTTGGTCACTCAGCAGGCCAACCAGAAAGGTAATATATCGCATAGCCAGGCGGAGAATTTCATTCTTGCTCAGCTTTTTGTCAGGTGGATGGGTGGGGATCAGTTTCCGTAGTTCAGCAAAGGCGCCATTTACGTTCTGCTGTCTCCAACGTTCTCGGCTGTTAGTGAATACCCGACGGGCGACTTTTTGTGGTTGTCGTACTATGGGATGGAAACATAGGATTAACAAATGGAAATCAAATTTTTAATTGTCTTCAGTGACTACAAATTTTCCCACTATTGAGGTGGGACATGACAGTTGGTGCTCATAAAGTTCTATGGAGAACTGTAACCGTGGCCTCAGGAGAACTTTCACCAGAATGTCCGTGTTTGCCTCTATCTCCTCCCCCTCTATAGAATTTTACAAGCACCAACTGTCATCTCCTATCTCAGTAGTGTGAACTTCTATCTTCACTCAATACAGATTTTTATCCCTGAATTGAAAGTGAAAAATCAATGCAGAAGGTGAAAGAAGGCTGATTTTTCTGATAAAATATATTACAAACGTGCTTATTATTATATGTACTATTAATTTATGAAGCAAACAGTTGCTATTCAACCTCCCTGTTTAGGGGCTTCTGCCTGAAAGCCCAAAGAACTGAATTCAGACCTTCACCTGACGGAGTTATTAAGATGATTGTGACAAACGTTATTGTGTCTGGTTGATATAGAAGACACTGCCGGAAAGGGGGTCAAATGAAGTCCAAATCTGTATATTTTAGACTCCATTTACCTCCATGAAAGAAAAGTCTTGATTCTGTCCTTCAGACATACAGATGGAGTCCTGAATGGGGAAGATAATGCAATAGGAGCACAGCCTTAGGGCGAATCCAGACGCCCGTCAAACACATACCATGTACAGACAGTGATGCACGGACTGACCGCAAGTCTCCTTTCTCAAGCTTTACGGCATCATAGGCATATGTGAGGATGTTGAGTTTAGTTCGGGAAACCCGCGGTCTGTATACGGACCATGTTTCACGGATGTCTTAATTTGACCTTAAGCAAAAAAACGCTAGGATCCATTTTCAGCTACTCACTTGGTTAATACCATTCACTGTAACTTATATAGCACCAACATGTTCTGCAGCACTGTACAGACATTGTCATCACTTAAATCAGTTCTAAGCGTGGCCTGGGTTGCAAAATGTTGGTGCATACTGAGCAGTCTAATAGTGTACTTAGACTAGACAAGTCTAAAGATGAGCCAAATTTAATAAACGGCATTAGCCACTTTGTACTAAACAGTTTGAAAATGTGCCAAATTTGGCAAGGGTGGTCACACCAAATATTGATTAACCATGAACACTTCTATTTTCTAAAAGCATAACTACTTAGCAGCATTTTTTCCACACCTGCCTAAAAGTCTTGCAAGTTTAGATAAGGTATTAGGACACACATGTTAACCATTGGATTTAGGCTTCCCATTCAGCCCCATTGCCCCCTGGTGTATAACATCCGGCCCCTTATGCCCCCTGCCTTTACTAACGTATGATGTGACAGAATGGCCGGTGGTCCAGAGCTCACAGATACCAGAGCGGTCCTGTAATAGGAGCCACCGGGGTAACAAGTCCGTTCAGGACATTTCTTTCTCCTACATCTTCCCCCATCTCCTGTGAGTGATATTACTGAGAAATGGAAGGAACTCAGCCATGAAGAGGAGACCCCGGTAACATTGCGGGGGTAAGGGGGTTTCGAGTGCTGAGGAGCAGAGGGCAGAAAAGTCACCAACGCTCTGCTGACTCCATAACTGCAGAGCTTGTTAGCTTCCAGCTTTGTAGGAACAGTTGGGGAAGGTCCATTTTTGTGCCCGGGGCACATAGACATGGTTGGGGGAGTTTGGTGGAAGAATATGACCAGCTTCACAGAGCCCGGATCTCAGCCCCATCCAGCACCAATAAAGGAGACTATGAGCCTTGCCTCCCCCCAACATCAGGATCTGTCCTCACAAGTGCTCTACTGGATGAATGGACAAAAATTACCATGGACACCACAAAATCTTGTAGAAATCATTCCCAGAAGAGTGGAAGCTGTTATAGCTGTATCTCCATATTAATGCCTATAGATGTAGAATGGGAGGTCTTGAAAGCTCACAATGGTGTGATGTGAAGGGGCCACATTTGATCTGTAGCGCCCCGAGGGTTTGGCCGCTACAGGGGTATTGCACCTCTGCCAGAGGTGTGGTATTCCACTCCCAGGTAAGGATGGAGTATGGACCAGGGCTCAGTTAGCTGCATACAGCACACACACCCCATTTCCGGGGGACAGCTCAACGGTGCTCCCACTAGACAGAAGTGCAGGCACGACCGACTATGTCCCTGTCTGGAGTGGGGAGGGGGGTGAAACACCCAGTGCTGTAGGGGCAGATAGGGGTTGGTTCCTGAGCGTAGGAAGGAGCCCATTGGTTGCTGGTCACCTGGGCTCATGGTCAGAGGGAGGTATAAAAGGTGGGCACCATCTTAGATCTGGGTTCTGTCCAGAGAGGAGAAGACAGGGAGTAGAAGCTCTGTAGGAGCTCTACTCCAGGAGGGCCTAGTGAGAGGCCGAGGAGGAGGTGAAGGGGAGCTGTGGTGTCACCTCAGACCAGCTCCACGAGAAGGGAGGAGAAGAAGGAACAGGAAAGAAGGAGGAGAGACAGAGAAACAGAAGGGCTCAGGAACAAGAAGGTAGAAGGGACCCTAAGAACCCTCGAGAATCCAGGGTGAAGGGTCAGGCAGATTAAGGGTGCCGGATCCCAAGTTGGTGGAGGAGAAACTACCCTCAGCCAAAGACCGGACGTCGTGATCATTCATTGGTGCGACACCTCATAAAACCTGCTAGGAAGGCACCATATAGGACAGCGGAGGACGGGGCCCACGTTTAACCGCACAATTGCCAGCTGAAGTGACTTGGATATTAACCGTGAGTAAAGACCCTGGACTGCAGTACGTTGTCTGTGTGCTTTTTCGCTCCTCCGGCACTACCGGTACTGGGACTCTCACCACCATCACTCCCACCATCCACTACACTGCCCTGGGCCGCACTCTTCCCGTGGGGAGTCACACCATCCCAGCTGCATACATCATCGGCCCCAGCGGTCTGCCCTGCAGCGGCGGTTCCTAATAACCGCAATCCACGGGTGGCGTAGTGGGACATTATCTAAAACATCTAAAAGACTGCCACTGGTCTGACCACCCTGAGCCACGGGACCGGGTCGCCACTACTACCCCCATCGTCTCCCTATTGCCTGGTTACGAGTGCCGCATGGCCCAGGGGGCGAGTCAGATCCATATAGTGTATACTAGATGGACATTTGTCCATCTAGTATAGATGTAGATGGAGTGAGTGGATTTTGGATACATATGTTCAAAATGCTAAAAATATACTGAAATCAAAAACTTTGTTATCAGTTAGGTCCTATTTACATATTATTACCTTTAAGAACAAAAACTGTGTGACAGATCCGCAGATTACGCTTTCTTCCCTGATCTTTCTAAGTACTTGTGTTTTAATACATAATCACCAGTGTCGTTCCCTATCATTCTTCTCTCATCAACCTCTTCTCTTTCATGTGTTTCACTTTAGAGAGTTTATAGCGGAAGACAAGATTGATAGATAACAGAATCTGCAAACCCACTAGACCACATCTTCCTCGAACCAACCGCCAGCGCACACATAGTTCTTATATGCTATGATTCTGACATCCGTGGCTTCGGAGGGAGTATGAGCAATATGTTATAAAATGTTGTGAAATCTTCTGTTGCATTCTAAGACATACATGACACTCCTGTAACATGTATTATCAGGCTACACAATAAAAATGTAAAAGTGGCGGTCAGTCCCTAAGACATTTCTGTGTTAGTAGATAGTGTACCCCCATAAAGTAACAATTCTGGAATGTTCATTTCTCTGTTAATCCGACAGATAATGAATAAATTAGCAGTTGGGGGCGTGTCTCTACAATGTCACTATCCCATCAGTGGTGGGCTTCTCAAGACATACCCCTTTAATAATGAGAATGGTAACACCAAGTTGTTAATTTTTTCACAAATTTCCAGGAATAATAACGGAGGACAATCGTAAGGTAGAAAAAAAATGTTTCAGAATTCTTATTTCAGATGGGTTTCAAACATTTAGGGTATCTGCACACGATCAGGAACTGCTGCGGGTTTGACGCTGCGTGTTTATGCAACGTCAAACCCGCAGCGTCCAGATGTTACAGCATAGTAGATGGGATTTTTAGAAATCCCTTGTCCACTATGCGTCTCTGTGCACCTGCAGATTACCCACGGAAACTGACATGGTCTTTCAGACCCGCAGCATGTCAATTTCTCTTGCGGGTTTGCATGTGGACTTTACCAATAGATTAATATCAATGAGGAAAGTCCGCATGTGGAAAAAAAAGAATTTTGATGCTCATTTGCATAATGAGGGCGGAAACAGCACGGCTATTCAGCAGCGATGGGGCCACAGGCGACTACGGATTGTGGGCACATACCCTTATGAAAACAGATAAGTCAGGACAGTTAACCGGTTTTCTTAATCAGATATTGATATCTCAGACATTTATGGCACATCCATTCATACATATTTGATATCCATACATCCGCTCCTAAGCCTGCTCCATACATCCGCTCCTGAGTCCGCTC
The DNA here is from genome assembly GCF_046119375.1 of Phyllobates terribilis. Taxonomy (NCBI): domain Eukaryota; kingdom Metazoa; phylum Chordata; class Amphibia; order Anura; family Dendrobatidae; genus Phyllobates; species Phyllobates terribilis. Next base: position 582,522,297 of record NW_027362771.1, read on the forward strand.
CTGAGCCCGCTCCATACATCCGCTCCTAAGCCCGCTCCATACATCCGCTCCTAAGCCCGCTCCATACATCCGCTCCTGAGCCCGCTCCATACATCCGCTCCTGAGCCCGCTCCATACATCCGCTCCTGAGCCCGCTCCATACATCCGCTCCTGAGCCTGCTCCATACATCCGCTCCTGAGCCTGCTCCATACATCCGCTCCTAAGCCTGCTCCATACATCCTCTCCAGAGCCCGCTCCATACATCCGCTCCTAAGCCCGCTCCATACATCCGCTCCTGAGCCCGCTCCATACATCCGCTCCTAAGCCCGCTCCATACATCCGCTCCTGAGCCCGCTCCATACATCCGCTCCTAAGCCCGCTCCATACATCCGCTCCTGAGCCCGCTCCATACATCCGCTCCTGAGCCCGCTCCATACATCCGCTCCTGAGCCTGCTCCATACATCCGCTCCTGAGCCTGCTCCTTACATCCGCTCCTGAGCCTGCTCCATACATCCGCTCCTGAGCCTGCTCCATACATCCTCTCCTGAGCCTGCTCCATACATCCGCTCCTGAGCCCGCTCCATACATCCGCTCCTAAGCCTGCTCCATACATTCTCTCCTGAGCCTGCTCCATACATCCTCTCCTGAGCCTGCTCCATACATCCTCTCCTGAGCCTGCTCCATACATCCTCTCCTGAGCCTGCTCCATACATCCGCTCCTGAGCCCGCTCCTGAGCCCGCTCCATACATCCGCTCCTGAGCCCGCTCCATACATCCGCTCCTGAGCCTGCTCCATACATCCGCTCCTGAGCCTGCTCCATACATCCGCTCCTGAGCCTGCTCCATACATCCGCTCCTGAGCCTGCTCCATACATCCGCTCCTGAGCCCGCTCCATACATCCGCTCCTAAGCCTGCTCCATACATCCGCCCCTGAGCCCGCTCCTTACAGCTGCTCCTGAGCCCGCTCCATACATCCGCTCCTGAGCCCGCTCCATACATCCGCTCCTGAGCCCACTCCATACATCCGCTCCTGAGCCCGCTCCATACATCCGCTCCTAAGCCTGCTCCATACATCCGCCCCTGAGCCCGCTCCTTACAGCTGCTCCTGAGCCCGCTCCATACATCCGCTCCTGAGCCCGCTCCATACATCCGCTCCTGAGCCCGCTCCATACATCCGCTCCTGAGCCCGCTCCATACATCCGCTCCTGAGCCCGCTCCATACATCCGCTCCTGAGCCCGCTCCATACATCCGCTCCTAAGCCTGCTCCATACATCCTCCCCTGAGCCCGCTCCTCACAGCTGCTCCTCAGCCCGCTCCATACATCCCTGGGAATCCCACCATATATTAAGGGTGCAAGTTGGTTCAGTGGTTAGCATGCCACCTGATGGAGAATACCATAATACCCCTACATTGGAAGGAAATAAACCAATAGTCATTCTGTCAGTTAAGCAACAAGATAATACTGTAGTTGGGTTCCACTCTATAAAATAGTCTGTAAGGAGAACTTTGCTATATACATAGAAATTACTAGATATCATTCTGTACCTATGAAGGGGGCTTCCAAGATGTCAGAATGGCTTCTCCTCTTAAATCTCCCTGCAAAGATTGGGATCAGGTTAGAAGCACGAAGGTAGGGACTGGAAAAGAATCAAAGTAACAAAAATGAGTTTAACATTTAATAGAGTCTTTTATCAATCAAGAAACCTTCACACATCACAAAAATATTGGTTATGCTTTCAGGTAGCGTGAACACTGCGTGTTTTCTTCCACTGTTTTTTTTACATACAGAAAATCTGCTATGTTTACCAGTTCAAACAAAGTGGATATTATTTCATGAAACCTCACAATCATCAGCTACCTTTTTTTGCCGAGATTTTCTGAAGCGCGTTAAAATTATACAGATTTTACTGCATGTTTGTAAAATTGCGGTAAAAACAAACAAAAAAAACCCCACGCGCCCTAGTGCATTTTTACATACAGAACGTGCGCTGCAGATATTCTATCAGGACTTTCCAGACACAAAATCGACATCATTTTACAGTTTTAGGATTATATCAAATCTGTTCCTCGCAGTGTGCAAAAATCCATGCGTAGAAAATAACTCGTGGGGTGGGTTTTAAGTCTGCAGCATGTCACTTTAATTTCTGTGCACTTTGCTGACAGTTTTCACCCTTTGCAATGCATAGGAATAAAACAAAGGCAGATCAGCAGGAAGATCGCCTTGTAGCTCATGCTAACTTTGCCGCGATTCACTACGGATATTGCTACAGATTCATGACGAAATCTGCAAAGTTTTTTTGTATGCTCAGTTTACATCCTGTGTAGATTTACCCTCAATCCTAATCCAATTTATAACCTGTTCACCCAAAACAATTTAAAGTGTTATTCCCATCTTCATAGATGGATATTGTCAATTAGCGCTTGTGAAAACAAGCTTATTAAAATTTGCAGCTGTTATTGAGATATTAACAGTTTTCTTTTGTTTATAGCTCATTGCCTAGGAGACTGAACACCTCTGCTGTCTAGTTTATAAACACTACTATGTGGAAGCTGGCCGGAATTAGGAGATAACAGTGCGCTCCTGCGATCCTGGCCAGCTTCAGAGCACCACTTACAAGCTTAATAGAAAAGAGCTTGTAAGCACTGCACATGTTCTACTGGCTCACAGAGGTGGTCGGTCTCCAAGGCAACGAGCAGTAAAGAAAAGTAAAGTGTTAGTAACTCGAGAACAACTGAACATTTTAATAAACAATTGAAGGGAACCTGTCAGGTCAGATAACGCTATTTGCTACATACAAAATATTGTTATTTGTCAGCCATATAATAATATGTGCTGCCCGGTGTATTACGCAGTCCAGATTAAGTAGGAAGATGCAGCTGCTTCTAAAAGGTTAATCCAACAAATATGAACATGGTTGTTTCTATAGGACTAATTTACTAGAAATAGAAATAGCTGATTGTAAAGGATTTATCTACTATAAGTGGAGTCTGAGCAACCGCTAATGACGTTCTATGAACACTTTAGTCAATTTCATCCCACCATCAATCTAACACTCAACTACTCCTGTACTGAAATTAACTTTTTGGACACCATCATTAAGCTACAGAACAATGAAATAGAGTTATCCATGTACCAGAAGCCAATCGATCTTCCAAGATACGTTAAATGGGACAGTTTCCATACAACATATCAGATTCAATCGGATATGTTCCACCCCTATGGATAGAGACAAACACCTTAGTGGCCTCAGAAAGACCTTTTTGAATCAGGGCGAACATCCAAGAACAATTGAGAACGAGATTGCAAGAGCCACCAGAATATCAAGGAATCATCTCCTACATTACAAAACCAAACAAGAAAGCAACTGGGAGTCTCTAGTAGTCACCTACAATCGAAATCTGGAGGTGCTAAGGAGAGCTGCAACTACAAACTTAACTACAAAGAGATATCCGATTACAATCCATATTTCCAGACCCCCCCTCTTCTGTGTTTTAGGCAGCTGCCAAATCTAAGAGGCATCATTGTCAGAAGCTCCCTGTCCTCTCCACCAGCTACAGGAATCTTTCCCTGCACCCAGAAAAAAATGTAAAACCTGTCCATTTATAATGACCACAGACAAGATGAAAATACCTAACTCACATCAGGACCACAAGATCCCAGGTACTTTCAGCTGCATCACATCTAATGTAGTGTACTTAATTATTTGCACCAAATGTCCAGCTGAGGGTCTGTATGTTGGGAAGACAGGGCAAAAACTTAAAACAAGGATGAATTCTCCACACAATAAAAGAAAAAAGAATAGATCTACATGTGGTAAAACATTTTTGTATCCCTGATCACAGCATCATGGACATGAAATTACTGGTATTAAAAGGAAACTTCACATCTCAGCGAGACAGAAGAGTCAGGGAGCACAAGCGTATGATGACCTTTGATACACTCATTGCAGGAATGAATGTGTCGCATGGATTTATATCATTCTAAATCAACTAAGGAATGTGCTCCTCAGACCTGTGTGGGCATCACAGCCTTAGACCAGACTTCAATCACAGGACAATAGAACGTTCACACTCCTTATCTATGAACTATTCCAATATTTACGGCCACAACTGTTTATCCCTCTCCCATAAGGATAGTTCTGCTTCACGTCACTTGTCTCATCTATTGCTTTATGTCTGTGTCTTGTGTATATGTGGCACCCCAGGGGTCTGGTTGCCACAGTAATAGAAATATTACATCTGAGAGCAAGTGGGAGGTTTCTCTGGTCAGGAGCCCTTAAGCATGCAACACTCCCTGCCCAGACCTGGGAGGGGAGGAATCTGCCCTTATAAACTGGGTCTGGGGCGGGATTAGAGAGTCAGAGTCAGAGCCTGGAGAGGGAAAGTTACAGCAGGAGCTCATTTTACAGCAGGTTGCCAAGAACGCCAGTTCCAGCCAGCAGCATGTCCTCCAAAAAGAGATCCGGGCACTGATGAAACGGCAACAGGTGGAATTATCTGGTGGTGAGATTGGTAACGTGAGAATGTGTGACCCGTTCCCTATTGCCATGCCCCCGAAAAGTGAGATGATGATCTGGTGCCGGGCAGCTATTGGTCTAAGAGGTAGAGACTACCAAGCAATGGTAGAGCCCGTCTACTCAGACAGTAGGCCCACCATTTTGACAGCACGGGGAGTGGTCGATGTACGCCATGGGAGGGTACCTGTCCGCATCGTAAATATCGGGGAGAGAGAAGTACACCTGCCCCGGTATGCCACGCTAGCCAAATTGTTCACCATAAACCAAAATTCTGTAAAGGCCGTAGAACCCTTCCCTCCATCTCAACCAGAGGAAGGTAACGTCTCTAAGGAACAAATGGAGGACTGGTTTCAGCAACTGCATTTGGATACGGACTCCACTCCCTCACACCAAAAGCAGGGAGTCTACCGGGTGGTTCAGGAGTATGAAAGAGTCTTTAGTAAACACCTGCTAGACTTCGGGCGAGTAAAGGGGGTAGAACATCACATCCCCACAGGAGACCATCCGCCCATAAAGGAAAGATACCGACCTGTACCCCCTGCACACTATCAGCATGCAAAAGGGATGTTGCGGGACATGAAGGAGGCTGGGGTAATCAGGGACAGCTGTAGCCCCTGGGCAGCTCCACTAGTTCTAGTGAAAAAGAAGGACAACACAATGAGAATGTGTGTAAACTACAGAAAGGTCAACCGTATCACACACAAAGATGCGTACCCGTTACCTAGAATAGAAGAATCTTTAGCTGCATTAAAATCTGCTAACTTCTTCTCCACTTTGGATCTTACTAGCGGGTAGTGGCAGGTTCCTGTAGCAGAGGCGGACAAGGAGAAGACTGCGTTCACCACCCTGATGGGTCTCAGCGAATTCAATTGTATGCCGTTCGGGCTCTGCAATGCACCAGGAACCTTCCAGGGGTTGATGGAATGCTGTCTGGGACACCGGAACTTCGAGACGGTCCTGTTATACCTGGACGATGACATCGTTTATTCCAAAACCTACGAGGACCACCTGAAACACCTGGCAGAAGTGTTTGACGCCCTGGCAAGCTACGGCCTAAAGGTGAAACCCTCCAAGTGTCACCTCCTGAAACCAAAGGTGCAGTACCTGGGACACGTGGTGAGTGCTGACGGAGTGGCTCCCGACCCCGATAAGATCACCGTGATTAAGGACTGGTCAAGACCCTCCAGCATAAAGGAAGTGCGGCAGTTCCTCGGGTTGGTAGGCTACTACCGAAGATTCATTCCCGGTTTCACCAAAATGGCAGCCCCTATGCAGGACCTCCTGATAGGTCAATCCAGGAAGGCCAAAAACCAGAAGCCGCCCTTCAGGTGGGAAAAGCTGGAAGAGGAGTCCTTCTGCCAACTGAAGATGGCCCTCACGGGGGATGAAATCCTGGCGTACCCTGACTACAGCCAGCCCTTTATCCTCCACACGGACGCAAGCAACATCGGGCTAGGAGCCGTACAGTCCCAGATCCAGCAGGGGAAAGAACGGGTAATCGCTTACGCCAGCCGAAAACTACGGCCCACAGAGAGAAACCCTGAGAATTATAGGTCATTCAAGCTAGAGTTCCTGACTTCACCTTGTTGGGTGATATGGACACCCGGTTACGGACACGCCGTGACCTCTAAAGACTAAAGCTTCTTGTATATATGTTGTTGTATTATTGTTTATACCCTGTATTTGTGTTTTCTTAAAAATGTGTTTAGTCCCGGAGTACTAAAATTTACTAGGGGGGAATGTGGCACCCCAGGGGTCTGGTTGCCACAGTAATAGAAATATTACGTCTGAGAGCAAGTGGGAGGTTTCTCTGGTCAGGAGCCCTTAAGCATGCAACACTCCCTGCCCAGACCTGGGAGGGGAGGAATCTGCCCTTATAAACTGGGTCTGGGGCGGGATTAGAGAGTCAGAGTCAGAGCCTGGAGAGGGAAAGTTACAGCAGGAGCTCTGTAGGAGCTAGGAGCTGAAGACCAGGGGCTGGAAGCTAGGCAGAGATATAGCTCGCCCTGGCAGAAGAATCTGATAACCGGACATCGGAGTCCGAGGCTGTGGGGACTGATATCCACCCAGCAGCAGAAACCAGCCGGCAGGGGATTCCAGGTCCTCTGGCCATAGAAGCCCGGAGGCTCAGTCACAAGGAAGGGACCAGCACCGCCATCCAGGAGCGGAGGCTAACAGAAGGCCCCAAGTCACCAGCCATACGGGTGAGCACCACACGGTATACTCAGGGACGTGGGCTACTTCTACCCGCTTACAGCAAGGTAGCCAGAAAGAGTGCAGATAGATGGAGAGGCCTACAACTCCACCTGGCCAGGGGAACTCCTGTTTGCTCGCAGACCGACCAGGCCCCTTATGCTAGCCAGTACTCCTGGGAGGGTCTGCCTTAATATCACCAGTAAAGACCCTGAACTGCACTGCAAAGACTCTGAGTCGTTCCTGCTCATCGCCGCACCAGCACTACTAGTGCTGGGACGCCCGCGCACCATCACTCCCATCATCCACATTCCCTGCCCTGAGGCCATACTTCTCCCGTGGGGAGTTATCCCATCTTTTGCTGCGCACACCACACCAGCCTCAGCGGACTGCCTCGCAGCGGCGGTACACCCTGACCGCAATCCACGGGTGGCATAGTCGGACAATTAACCTAAAACCCACAAAATACCGCCATTGGCCTGACCACCCTGAGCCACGGGACCGGGTCACCGCCACGGATACTACAACCCCCAGAAGCCCGGTTCCGGGTGCCCCTCGGCCCAGGGGGCGAGTCAGCTTAATATGTGACTCTTCAGATTTTGTGTTATACTACGCCTGATGAAGAGACCTGAGTAGTCTCGAAAGCTTGCAATCTGTTACCATCTTTTCAGTTAGCCATGAAAAGGTATCAACCGCTGAGGACTCTCAAATCTAAATATTTTTCTACTATAGGTGGTATTGTTGCTTCTAAATTCACTCACTACATACATAGGAGAAACATTGAAGAGAAGCTCTGACAGGTATTGTTATGGAAATTTTTGTAATAAGTATATAATTTATTGTATATCATTTATCGCTTATCAATATATCCTTATGGAGATTAATACTGTATAACCTTAGACATCAGTATACAGTGGGGAAAATAAGTATTTGCACATTTTAGCACCTACAAAGAATGGAGAGGTCTGCAATTTTTATTGTAGGTACACTTCAACTGTGAGAGACAGAATCTTAAAAAAAATGCAAAAAATCACATTGTGTGATTTTTAAATAATTAAATTGCATTTTATTGCACAAAATAAGTATTTGATCACCTACCAACCAGCAAGAATTCTGGCTCTCATAGACCTGTTAATTTCTCTTTAAGAAGCCCTCCTACTCTGCACCTGTATTAATTTCACCTGTTTGAGCTCATTACCTGTATAAAAGACACCTGTCCACACAATCAATCACACTCCAACCTCTCCACCGTGGCCAAGACCAAAGAGCTGTCTAAGGACACAAGGGACAAAATTGTAGACCTGCCCAAGGCTGGGATGGGCTACAGGACAATAAGCAAGCAGCTTGGTGAAAAGGCAACAACTGCTTGTACAATTATTAGAAAATGAAAGAAACACAAGCTGACTGTCAATATTCCTCGGTCTGGGGCTCCATGCAAGATCGCGCCTCCTGAGGTATGGATGATTCTGAGAAAGGTCAGGAATCAGCCCAGGACTACACGGGAAGATCTGGTCCATGACCTGAAGAGAGGTGGGACCACAGACTCAAACATTAACATTAATAACACACTATGCCGACATGTATTAAAATCCTGCTGGGCAGTCAAAGTCCCCCTGCTCACGCCAGCACATGCTCAGGCCCATTTGAAGTTCGCCAGTGACCATATGGATGATCCAGAGGAGGCATGGGAGAAGGTCATGTGGTCAGATGAGGCCAAAATAGAACGTTTTGGTATAAACTCCACTGAACGTGTTTGGAGGAAGAAGAAGGGTGAGTACAACCCCAAGAATACCGTCCCAACCGTGAAGTATGGTGGGGGAAACATTATACTTTGGTGGTGCTTTTCTGCAAAGGGGGTAAGATAACCGCACTGTATTGAATGGAGGATGGATGGGGTCATGTATAGCAAAATTTTGGCTAACAATCTCCTTCCCTCAGTAAAAGCATTGAAGATGGGTCGTGGCTGGGTCTTCCAGCATGACAATGACCCAAAACACACAGCCAGGACAACTAAGGAGTGGCTCCGTAGGAAGAATTTCAAGGTCCTTGAGTGGTCTAGTATCCAGATGTGAACTGTATAGAAAATCTTTGGAGGGAGCTGAATCTCAATGTTTCCCAGCAACAGCCCCGAAACCTGAAAGATCTGGAGAAGATCTGTATGGAGGAGGGGGCCAAAATCCCTGCTGCAGTGTGTGCAAACCTGGTCAAGAACTACAGGAAACATCTGACCTCTGTAATTGCAAACAAAGGTTTCTGTACCAAATATTAAGTTCTGTTTTTATATTGTATCAAATACTTATTTCATGCAACAAAATGAAAATTAATTATGTAAAAATAATACAATGTGATTTTCTGGATTTTTATTTTTAGATTCTGCCTTTCCATTCTTTGTAGTGGGTAAACTTGCAAAATCGGCAGTGTATCAAATACTTATTTTCCCCACTGTATTCATACAGAGATTAATACTATATATTTAACCTTAGATATAGAAATATAGTTTTATCAGGAGAGCATATTATATGACTGGAAAACTGGCGTTATCTTTGTAGCCTATGGCTGAATTTCTTAGAAGTACTGTATGTCGAAACTGTAAAAAGCACCTATGAAACACAGTCAAACTACTGTTCGTATGTGAATATTAATTATGTTATCCACACCTTGTATTGCTTATATAAGCTTGATCAAAATGTATTAGCTTCAGACAACCTGCTGACTACACTTATCTCCTTGCTAGCAATCAACAAAAGAAACGTATTCATCGGATTGAGATGTACTCGTCTTTTCACTTGATAAAAGTTGAAATTCTCCTAACAGGTTTTACCCTGTTGCTGTTTCTTCTAACCTCCTCCCTACTACTACACAATACACATTAATCTTTTTTTTTTCATTACTTCAAACATTAAAGGGAATCTGTCACCCTCTGGGACTTTTTTACCTATTAACATGGGCATATAGGTAATAGAATGGTCACAAAATTCATACTTGTATGCCCATATCTGCAGTCTTGATGTGCAGAAATCGTCTGTTATTCGTGTATGCTAATGATTTCTTCCAGGCTCCGGGGCGTGCAGTGCCTGGAAGAAAATTTGGTCTCCGTTCCTCATTTGCATGCCACCCCGCTCCCATCAGCGTCACAGTGGCCTGTGACGTGTATTGCTGGCCCCGGAGTCCCGCACCTGCGCCCTGCAATTGTGCGATTATACTTACCTTTTGCGTCGCCCTGCTATGGGCATTGGCTTCATTGTTCTTCTGCGCAGGCACTGGTGAGTCACTGCTACTCAAGTGGCTCCAACGGTGAGCTGAACATGGAAAAATGGCAGCTCTAAATAGGACTTCCACAAATGGCCTTTGCACAATCCACCCAGTTTAGCAGATCTTCACCATTTGAACCCTATACAGGGATCTGCACTGACAACATGATTCCCTTGGAATAGCTGCTGGCAGGTGGAGCGAGTTGGCAGACAAAAGTCTTGATAAATCGGGGCTTATGTCTATGCTATTTTCACCACCTTTTTCTATAACACATAAAGTTAATAACAGAGAGATAAGTATTGTAGCATTAGGAAAAAAATGTGCCACCAAAGCCTACTTTCTTACCAGAGTCCCACTGAATTGTTAATTAGCCAAGAGGGCCATAGCATTTGCACAGTCTTCTCTACTGAATTGATTTAGATGACTTTTGAAGGTAGAACAAACACAAAATTCCCCAAAAGTATATAAAAAAGTGTACTCTATTTTTACTGTATTTTGTCTCATGCTCATGCCTTGTATTACAATTAAATCATGGAAATATATAATTAAATCTTTGTCTCAGAAGCTCATCCATATCCCCCCTCCTCCTCATTGTCCTGTGGGTGACTGTAAGAAAATTGTCTGCAGCAGGAGCCTCTCCCCTCTGCACTGCCTGCAGTAAAAGTCAAAACTAGGGATGAGAGGACCCGCAGTAGTTTGGGGTCGTTGGGTTCGATTGAGTCAAAGTTCGGTTTGGGTACCAGAACTGTACCTGAACTTAAACTTGAACCGAATCCCATAGAAATATGTGGGGTACCAAACTTTGGAGCTGGAATATCTCTCTCTCTCAAAGATCATTTGACTGACAGCCATTTCAGCTGATTCTTGCACACACAGGAGCTTGTTCGGCCGATCACACCTGTGTACTCTATGAGTTAATCGCCAACTGACACGTCGGCCAGCGGCTTATCTCAGGGAGAACAATGTGATCGGCAGTCAGAAATCGGACATGCCAGATCAACACCACTCCCAACTATCAGTCGTCCGGCGCCCCCATACACTTTAGGCTATGTGCCCATGTAGCCGATTTGATGCAGAGCGTTTTTGCCTCTCTCTGCCAGAAAAAAACGCATGCAGATTTACATGCATTTTTTCTGCCAGAGAGAAGCATTTTTTCAGTGTTTTTACATGTGTTTTCGCGTGCGTTTTTTCAAGCACTTTTCCAAGTGATTTTGAGCATCACTTTTAAAAGTGCTTGAAAAGTTGGTCACACAATATAAATCCATGCAACTGGCATGGATTTATATTGTGTGACCAACTTAGATGCTTTAAATGCTGCATCTATAGTAAAAAGAAAAAAGAATTAAAAAAGTTAAAAATAAAAAAAAAAACTGTATACTCACCTCTCCGGTCTTCTCCCGGCCGCATCCTCTCTCCTCGGCGTCCCGCGGTGTACTGGCAGGACCTGCGGTGATGTCATTTAGTCAGCTGATGGTCACGCGTGACCATCAGCTAACTAAATGACGTCACCGCAGGACGCCGAGGAGAGGACGCGGCCGGGAGACCGGAGAGGTGAGTATACAGGTTTTTTTTTATTTTTATCTTTGTTATTTATTTTTTTCACCGCATGGTAGCCGGGATGAAGAGGAGTTGTAGTCTCCTCTTCATCCCGGGTACCACACGCACCGTGATTACGCTGCAAATTCGCGGCCATTGAATTTAATTGAAACACAGCAAATCCACATATACCTGCGGGTTTGCTGCGTTTCAATGTTCCTCAATGGCCGCGAATTTGCAGCGTAATCGCGGTAGAAATGGTCATGCTGCATTTGGCAACGCAATGCGAATTCGGCGCACTAATTAGCGCATCATGTACACAGCACATCCAAATTCACATTGCTTTGCATGGCAAACGGTTTTGCAAGCGTTTTCGCGGCCGTAAAAACGCCGCAAAAACACTACAAAAACGCTACATGGGCACATAGCCTTAGTCCGTCGGCTATACCTGTCAATATCGTCGGTTTTGACCGACATAAGTCTTACGCATATGGTCAATTTAACAACTAGACCATCACACTTGAAGCATCTAGCAACAGAGAAGAGGCAAATATTACCCAAAATGGTGGTGACACACCTTAAGTGTTGATATAGAATCCTTTGGTTCTTACCTAGGAAGATAAGGGTGAGCATGGAACTGAGGCGGAAACAATGGTCCACGTATCCCTGGCAGTGCCAGCATCAAGGAGGGTACAGGGCGTAAAGCAGTGAGCTCTGGTCGTAGTGCCACTCTACTGTGTCCCAAGCTGATAACTGGTACATGAGCGGGCAGTTTTTCTGTCCCCACAGGTGGCCGCTTTTCATCTGTGAGGGGTCCAGAAGGTGAAGTTGGAGAGCTGGCTGGTAGAGCGTCATCTGTGTTTGGCCGTCTGTCCACCGAGTTTTTATCGTCCTCCATTGTTGCATATGTGCCGTCACTTGGTGTCCCTTTTTTGTCAGAAGGACACATGAGAACATAGAATACCTAAGGAAAAAAAAAATACAAGCATGTGAGAGAGTGGTTAGTCAAAGAGAATGGGGAGCTAGGAGGAATAAGGGGAATGGGAACAGGGGTGAGAGAGCAAACTGGACGCTCCTGAGAGAGGAAAAATGAAGAGTAAGATTTTTATATAAAACATGATCGGGAGAAGGAGAAGGGATTGAAGTCTGTGCTCTAGACGGATATTTGGCTGTTTCCTCACTGACTTCCCTTACGTAGACTCATCTTAGAGAATATATTTGTGGGCTATCATCTGGAGAGGTGATCATTGTTAGATTGGTGTTGGTTCCTCCACTAAAACTCTCACCACTCACCAGAACCGGTACTTGGATTTCTGCTGTGGGTGTGCAGCAGATCCACATATGGATTAACCCCAATCTGATGGGATTAATCGTAATTGAGGAATTTTGCGAGGAATCTTCAAAAATAAATATTATGCTATTCATTACATGGAATGAAATCCACTCAGAATTTTTTTTAAGTCAGTGAACTGGGTAAATCCTATTGATTTGCATTAGGGCAGGTGCAGATGAGCGTATTTTTGGTCAGAGCGCGATCTGACAAAACATCAGATTGCCCTCGAACTAATGTTAGTCTATGGAGCCATTCACATGTCTGATTCAGATTGCACTTGGCCATGCAAGATAATGAGTTTATGAAACCATTGGACTGCACTAGGATGACATCTCTGATTTCCGCAGAATGGCGAAGATGGAGAATTTTTTTTTCTCCATTAGCTCCTCCTCTGAGAGCATCGGATCACACTATGCTGAAATGATGATCAAACTTTGATCAGAGTTTGATCAAAGTTTACCTGTTTTTTTCTCGGATCAGAGCATCTACGGTCGCCTGCCCCTGCCCTTAAGAGGTAGATTTTAAGCTCATCAGATGCAGATTTTGGGGCGAAAACTGAACTTCTAAACTAAAATCCTTACAAAATCTGGAACTTGTGAAGACGGGGAGTATAATGACTTATGGAGAACATTGAGTGTAAGACAAACATACAGTACATGTGGTGTTGCACAATGGGCCCCGATGCAGGAACAAAATCTGCCTCTGGAAGCACAACAATAGAGATACATCAACCTACAAAACCCATCCGGTTACATTTTTTATTTTGAAGTGAATTATTGAAAAAATTAGAGCAGAAAACTGGATGGCTGCTAAAGGAAACTGCTGCACTTTTTATTTTTACCAATTTTGATAGTAAATCCCAGCCAATCTGCTGACCTGCCTCCCTTTCATTATAACATTGGGAGTCAGTGCGGAGTTTATTTATTTATTTTTAAAGTTTCAATGTTGATGGAGGCGAAATAGAGGAATGAACGGACGGCGGCATGTAGCGAACTTGGAAAGATCATCTAGTTTTGGCAGCCTACCAAATTCTGCTTAGACAAAGGAGGTGATGTGAGAACTCACGCACTCATTTTTCTCACTTTATTTAACGTGCATCAAGTGACATCTTCAGATACAAAGAAATACAGTATAAAATAGTTAACGAACAACAACTTTAAATGTGGTAGCAATTTTGATATAATAGTGGATGTTATGTGTAATTTCATTTTCATCCATATTTCACAATTCAATGAGCTTTGCTTGGTTTGAACAGTCATTGTGATCCTATAGACTACTTTTAATGTTCTTGCTCCTCCAATCAACCAGAAGAAGGTCAGGTCTCTGGCTGTTGGAAAGAGCCAAAGACCCTGGAGTGAAGACAGAAGCAGCTTATGGATATGTGCACATGACGCCTTTTTTAGGCAGATGCTGCCTGGAATCTGCCGGAAAAGAGCCAAAAAAAACATCAGAAAGATTGAACATATGCACAGCAATATCAAAACGACTTGCTGTGCACATGTTCCATCTTTTGCAAGTTCTGTAAAGCACTTCAGGCTTCAAAAGCTGTGAAGCGGCTAAAAGAAGTGACCCCTCCATTCTTCTTCTACTATGCTAAACAGTCATGGCCGAAAGTGTTGGCACACTTTTTATGTGTTGTTCCAATACACACAAAGGAAATAATCATGTGTATAACAAAACGTGTAATTGCAATAATTTTCTGGGAGAAATACTTCATTTGCTGGAACAATTTCAAGGGTGCCAACACTTTCGGCCATGACTGTATATGGAATTAAAAAAAAGACGTCAGAAAATACATTTTAGGGAAGAAACCCGTGACATTTTCCTGAAGCACCTTCTGCTGTAAAAACAATATGTGTTGTGGTAGATCGGCTCACTTGTTTGCACATAGAGGTAGACACAGGAACACTGTCTCTTTAAATCTTCTGTGGTTTATTAAGAGCACTGCATAAACCACGTCAATGCTACCAAAACAAACATGGCCTTCCTGGTTTAAAAGGAATAACAAAAACATAACATATGGCTTAGTCCTTATTGCTATTGTGGCGCCCCTGAGGGTTCAGTCGCCACAGAGGTACTGCACCTCACCCAGAGGTGTGGTGTCTCCTTCTCTCAGGTAAGGAGGGAGTGCTGCACGGAACCCCAACACCCACATTCAACACTACACTACTCCAGGCCGGCTGGAAGGGCAACATGCATGTGTGCAGCTGCTGAGCCCCTGTCCCTGGCTGGAGTGGGGGGGGGGGAGACCCAGAGGTAGGGGGAACCAGTAGTGGGTGTGGGTGGAGGAAGCAGTTTAGGGGAGCATTTTGACAGTAGGTATATAAAGGGAAGCCATCTTAGGGTGGCAGAGCAGTTCAGAAGAACAGTTCAGGAAGTCAGTCAGGGAGCAGAGTCTCTTTAGGAGCTCTGCTCCACAAGCAGGGCCCAGTCCTAGAGGCCCAGGTGGGGAGCAGAGGAGTAGGCTCCGATCTAAAGAAGGGATCCCAGGGGGTACGGCGAGTGCAACACAAAAAAGGGGGGTTCTGTCAGGTGCTCCTAATCTGCCTGAGGAAGTGCTGAACCCCTACCTGGTGAACGTAGTGCGACGTGGGAGGCTGGCACCGGTACAGTGCACCAGTGGAACTGTCATAAGAACTGTGAGTAAAAACTCGGATGACTGCACTGTACTGCCTCCGTCCATTCTTTCATCTGCGCCATCTTTCCCTCCCTGCACCACAACGCCCAGCGCAACTTACACATTCTACACTGCCCTGGAGCTAGCTCTACCTGTGGAGAGCCACACCATCCCTGCTGCCGTAACACCAGCTCCAGAGGACTGCTCCGCAGCGGCGGCTCCCTTTGGCCTCATTCCACAGGTGGCGTCACGAACACTTTACAAATCCCCTATAAATATTCCCCTTTTTGTTGACCGGCGTGGGCCACGGACCGGGCCAGCCACCGTGATATCCCCCACCGGCATCCGTAGGCCCGGCTGCCGAGTACCCCACGGCCCTGGGGGCACGTCACTATGAGTAGCCGCCTGCTTCAGGAACAAACAACCCAAGGTTTAGCTTTCCTTCACATGACAAAACAACTCCAGAGCTTTCACCTCCAGGCCCTCCCCACACCAAATGCTCTAAACGGCTGGAAATTTATCCTCTGACTTCCTCCCTCTCTACAGGTGTTTAATCACTCTAGCACTAAATATGACTGATTAACCCCTCATTCCTTCATGTGCTGGAAATTTTTTCCTATGTTTATATTACAAGGAGCTAACAATCTCAGTGCTCCATATCTCCTCTCCAGTACTTTACCAGTGACTTTGTCACTGTGTACACTGGTGTCAAGATGCACCATGTGAACATACCCTATCTCTGCTTTGTCTTCTCTTCTGGCTGAAGTACATAGCACTCAATGAACATCTTGTACTGAATAGAAACATCATCCATTCTGATACTTCCATTGGTCCCGGTGATCACATAATCATCCGCTGTCAGGCGTAGCAGACTCAGATCAGCAAGTTATGCCATGGCAGAAGTGGTTCACCTGTTTTTAGTAAGAACTACATGAAAAAACAAACATAACCAAAAAACTGGGCCAGGCATACCTGTTAGTATAAGTGTAATGTGTAGGTGCAAAAAATGCAAAATTAAAAAAAATTATCCCCCTAAAAACACAAAATAAAGGATTAGGTTGTGTGCCCACGATGCGTTTTTTAAGCGTTTCCGCAGCGGCAAAAACGCTGCAGAAACGCTTAAAAAACGCATGGTAGAAGCCCTGCCATGTTCCCCAATGATAATCTGCATGTGCTGTGCACATGCTGTGGAAATTTCCGCTGCGGAAAAAAACGCAGCACTACCAATTATTTTGCGGAAGTGCTGCGTTTTCGCTGCCATTGACTTGCATTAGATCGCATGGATTACGCATCACTGTATATGTAGATTCGCATTCCATGCGTTCTAATGTGCGTATGGTATCCAGGTCTAGAGGAGAGGAGACTCGCCTCCGGAAATGGGTACTATTGAAAACTGTAAAAAAAAAGAATAAAATAAAAAAAATATATATACAATTAGGTCCATATATATTTGGACAGAGACAACATTTTTCTCATTTTGGTTCTAGACATTACCACAATGAATTTTAAACAAAACAATTCAGATGCAGTTGAAGTTCAGACTTTCAGCTTTCATTTGAGGGTATCCACATTAAAATTGGATGAAGGGTTTAGGAGTTTCAGCTCCTTAACATGTGCCACCCTGTTTTTAAAGGGACCAAAAGTAATTGGACAAATTAAATAATTGTAAATAAAATGTTAATTTCTTCTACTTGGTTGAAAACCCTTTGTTGGCAATGACTGCCTGAAGTCTTGAACTCATGGACATCACCAGACGCTGTGTTTCCTCCTTTTTGATGCTCTGCCAGGCCTTCACTGCAGTGGTTTTCAGTTGCTGTTTGTTTGTGGGCCTTTCTGTCTGAAGTTTAGTCTTTAACAAGTGAAATGCATGCTCAATTGGGTTGAGATCAGGTGACTGACTTGGCCATTCAAGAATATTCCACTTCTTTGCTTTAATAAACTCCTGGGTTGCTTTGGTTTTATGTTTTGGGTCATTGTCCATCTATAGTATGAAACGACGACCAATCAGTTTGGCTGCATTTGGCTGGATCTGAGCACACAGTATGGCTCTGAATACATCAGAATTCATTTGGCTGCTTCTGTCCTGTGTCACATCATCAATAAACACTAGTGACCCAGTGCCACTGGCAGCCATGCATGCCCAAGCCATCACACTGCCTCCGCCGTGTTTTACAGATGATGTGGTATGCTTTGGATCATGAGCTGTACCATGCCTTCGCCATACTTTTCTCTTTCCATCATTCTGGTAGAGGTTGATCTTGGTTTCAGCTGTCCAAAGAATGTTCTTCCAGAACTGTGCTGGCTTTTTTAGATGTTTTTTAGCAAAGTCCAGTCTAGCCTTTTTATTCTTGGTGCTTATGAGTGGCTTGCACCATGCAGTGAACCCTCTGTATTTACTTTCATGCAGTCTTCTCTTTATGGTAGATTTGGATATTGATACGCCTACCTCCTGGAGCGTGTTGTTCACTTGGTTGGCTGTTGTGAAAGGATTTCTCTTCACCATGGAGATTATTCTGTGATCATCCACCACTGTTGTCTTCCGTGGGCGCCCATGTCTTTTTGCATTGATGAGTTCACCAGTGCTTTCTTTCTTTCTCAGGATGTACCAAACTGTAGATTTTGCCACTCCTAATATTGTAGTGTGGCACCCCAGGGGTCTGGTTACCACAGTAATAGAAATATTACGTCTGAGAGCAAGTGGGAGGTTTCTCTGGTCAGGAGCCCTAAGCATGCAACACCGCCCGCCCAGACCTGGGAGGGGAGGAATCTGCCCTTATAAACTGGGTCTGGGACGATTTGGTGAGTCAGAGCCTGGAGAGAGTTCCAGACACAGGGAAAGTGTCAGCAAGGAGCTCTGTAGGAGCAGGAGCGAGTGCCAGGGGCTGGAAGCTAGATAGCTCGCCCTGGCTGAAGACATTAAGACCGGACACGGAGTCCGAGGCTGTGGGGACATCCAGGTCCAGCAGCAGAATCCAAACGGCAGGGGATTCCATGTCCTCTGGCCAGAGAAGCCCAGTGGCACGGTCACAAGCAAAGGACCAGCACCGCCATCGTGAAGCGGAGGCTAACAGAAGGCCCCAAGTCGCCGGCCGTACGGGTGAGCACCACACGGTATACTCAGGAACGTGGGCTACTTCTACTCGCACACAGCAAGGTAGCCAGGAAAGAGTACAGATAGACAGGGAGGCCTATAACTCCACCTGGCCAGGGGAGATCCTGCTAGCTCTCAGACTGACCAGGCCTCTACTGCTAGCCAGTACTCCTGGGAGGGTCTGCTTTATAACATCAGTAAAGACCCTGAACTGCACTGCACGGACTCTGAGTTATTCCTGCTGCGCTCGTGCACCATCACTCCCATCATCCACACTAACTGCCCTGAGGCTATACTCCTCCCGTGGGGAGTCATCCCGTTCTTAGCTGCACACACAACACCGGCCTCAGCGGTTTGCATTGCAGCAGCGGTCCCCACTGACCGCAATCCATGGGTGGCGTAGTCGGACTATTATCTCACTAATAAGACTGCCACTGATTTGACCACCCTGGGCACGGACCGGGTCATCGCCACGGAGACTACAACCCCCAGCGATCCGGCTCCGGGTATTCCCCGCACACACGTGCACGCACAACACAGGCCCAGGGGGCGCGTCAACTTTGGCGTAGTCGGCAGGATTCAAACCAACCCGCCACCAACGGGTATTGCGTGCCTGAAAAAGACTTTTGCACTTACCTGAGAGAAGCTTCCCGCCATCCGCAGCTGTTTCCCGCCATCTGCAGCCGTCTTTTCGCCATCTGCAGCCGTCTTCCCGCCATCCAGAGCCGTTTCCCGCCATCTTCAGTTGGCTCCCGCCATCCGGAGTCGGTTCCCGCCATCGGACGCCATCTTCAGGACGCCGCCCGGGAAGAAGAGGGGCGTGGACGCCGAAAGCGCGCGAGATCCGAAGCTCCGCCCCACGCAATGACGCTGCGTAAGGTCCTGGAAGGGAGAGGGAGCGACGCTGACGTCACAGGAGCGCGACGCAAGGTCCTCAACCCCGACGATCGACTGCGGAGCCGCGGCCTACGGAAGAAGAGCATCGCAAGGTAGGCCACGGTCCACTAGGGGGGAAGGAGGATGTCGGATACCGAGGGGAGCTCCACCGCCACACCCCGTCTGCCAGCGCAATCGCTGCTGCGGTCATGCCATTCACCAAGCCCTATATCCCTGGGGCAACCTGGCTACCCCAGTACTCAGGGGAGTCACATACCCTAAGTGACTTTAGGGAAAGACTGGATAGCCTCTTCCAGGTATACCCCCTCACGGAAGAGCAAAAAGTGAGCATCCTTGTGGCCCAGTTAATCGGGGCAGCCCAAAGGGAGGTAAAGTCCTGGTCACCTAGGAAGAAGAGGACTGTCAGAGAAATACTAGCCCGGCTGAAAGACACATTTGATACCCGAACCTCAGCCGAAATAAAGCTCAGATTTTACGGGTGCAAACAACGGGCACATGAAGGTATAAGAGACTATGCTCTAAACCTACAAGAGGCCCTGAGAGCCATTAAGCAGGCAGACCCTGACAGTGTGGGGAATGAAGACAAGCTGTTGACCGAACAATTTGAGGGTCTACTGTGCAATGCCCACCGAACCCAGTTGCGGGCAATGGCCTTACAGGACCCTGACCTGGACTTTGCACAGTTCAAGGACAGAGCCATCCGGGTGCTCCAAGAACCGGCACCAGGTGGCGCTGTGACCCACAGGCGCCCTGCTATCACTTATCACCAGGACGCGGCGCCCTTGTCTGCAGGGCTTGTGGGAGCTGATGCGCAGGCTTTGAACAATAACCCGGCTACAGACCTGCACCATCAGGTCCAAGAGCTGACTAAGAGCGTTGCTGCACTAACCAGAACTGTGCAGTCTTTACAGGTCTCTTCTCCAGAAAAGATCCAGCTGGCATCCGGACCGGAGGACATCCCGTGGCGCCGACTGAGGAGGACCCCACCGGCCAGAGGAAGACCCAGCGACTGATACAACGAGGACGGACAACCCATCTGCCGCCGCTGCAATCAACCCGGACATATGGCAAGGTACTGTCATTTAAACGGGCACAACCTGGGGTAGAGGGCCAACCCCCAGGCATAAGATCATCAGGCCCATCGAACTGGCGTGATAAATACGTAGGGGGACGTCCGGTCTTGCCTGTGGTACTGGATGGCATTCCCATGAGTGTCCTACTAGACACTGGGTCACAGGTGACTACCATCCCGTACGTGCTCTTCAAGCGGTACTGGAATGACTCGGACATAACCCGCTACCCAGATGACGACCTGAGCATTATCGCCAGCAATGGTCAGCCCGTGCCACAGATAGGATTTAAAGAGGTGACCATCAAGGGCGGTAAGGTTGAACTGCCGGCACAAGGACTGATCATTGTGGACATTGACCGTCACGAGAGTCACCCAAAAATAACCGTAGGTACTAACGTAATCGAAAACTGTCTTGCAGAGGTGATTCTTATTTTGCAACAGGTTGCCAAGAACGCCAGTTCCAGCCAGCAGCGTGTCCTCCAAAAAGAGATCCGGGCACTGATGAAACGGCAACAGGTGGAACTATCTGGTGGTGAGATTGGTAGCGTGAGAATGTGTGACCCGTTCCCTATTGCCATGCCCCCAAAAAGTGAGATGATGATTTGGTGCAGGGCAGCTATTGGTCTAAGAGGTAGAGACTACCAAGCAATGGTAGAACCCGTCTACTCAGACAGTAGGCCCACCATTTTGACAGCACGGGGGGTGGTCGATGTACGCCATGGGAGGGTGCCCGTCCGCATCATAAATATCGGGGAGAGAGAAGTATACCTGCCCCGGTATGCCACGCTAGCCAAATTGTTCACCATCAACCAGAACTCTGTATAGGCCGTGGAACCCTTGCCTCCATCTCAACCAGAGGAAGGTAACGGCTCTAAGAAACCAATGGAGGACTGGTGTCAGCAACTGCATTTGGGTACTGACTCCACTCCCTCACACCAAACACAGGGAGTCTATCGGGTGGTTCAAGAGTATGAGAGAGTGTTTAGTAAACACCCGCTGGACTTCGGGCGAGTAAAGGGGGTAGAACATCACATCCCCACGGGAGACCATCCTCCCATAAAGGAGAGATACAGACCCGTACCCCCTGCACACTATCAACAAGCCAAGGGGATGCTAAAAGACATGAAGGAGGCTGGGGTAATTAGGGACAGCTGTAGCCCCTGGTCAGCTCCACTAGTCCTAGTGAAAAAGAAAGACAACACCATGAGAATGTGTGTAGACAACAGGAAGGTCAACCGTATCACACACAAAGATGTGTACCCGTTACCAAGGATAGAAGAGTCCTTAGCTGCATTAAAATCTGCTAACTTCTTCTCTACTTTGGATCTCACTAGCGGGTACTGGCAGGTTCCTGTAGCAGAGGCGGACCGGGAGAAGACCGCATTCACCACCCCGATGGGACTCAGCGAATTTAACTGTATTCCATTCGGGCTCTGCAATGCACCAGGAACCTTCTAACGGTTGATGGAATGCTGTCTGGGACACCGGAACTTCGAGACGGTCCTATTATACCTGGACGATGTCATCGTGTATTCCAAGACCTATGAGAACCATCTGGAACACCTGGCAGAAGTGTTTGAAGCCCTGGCAAACTATGGCCTAAAGGTAAAACCCTCAAAGTGTCATCTACTGAAGCCAAAGGTACAGTACCTTGGACACGTGGTGAGTGCTGACGGAGTAGCCCCCGACCCTGACAAGATCACCGTGATTAAGGACTGGCCAAGACCATCCAGCATAAAGGAAGTGCGGCAGTTCCTCGGGTTGGTAGGCTACTACCGAAGATTCATTCCCGGTTTTACCAAGAAGGCAGCTCCTATGCAGGACCTCCTGATAGGCCAGTCCAGGAAGGCCAAAAACCAGAAGCCACCCTTCAGATGGGAAAAGCTGGAAGAGGAGTCATTCCGTCAGCTGAAGATGGCCCTCACGGGGGATGAAATCCTGGCGTACCCTGATTACAGCCAGCCCTTTATCCTCCACACGGACGCAAGCAACATCGGGCTAGGAGCCGTACTGTCCCAGATCCAGCAGGGGAGAGAACGGGTAATTGCTTACGCCAGCCGAAAACTGCGACCCACGGAAAGAAACCCTGAGAATTACAGCTCGTTCAAGCTAGAGCTCCTGGCAGTGGTGTGGGCGGTAACCGAACGTTTTAAGCATTACCTTGCCTCTTCCAGGTTCACCGTGTACACGGACAACAACCCGTTGACACACCTGGACACTGCAAGACTGGGTGCCCTGGAGCAGAGATGGATGGCCCGCCTGTCCAATTATGAGTTCACGATCAAATACCGGGCAGGACGCTCCAATACCAACGCGGACGCCCTGTCCAGGATGCCAAACCTACCGGATGGAGGGGAAGATCCAGAAGAACTGGAAGAGGTCGAACTCCCTGCGTTCCACCGTCATGGGATTACCCAGTATTCCCACCGTATGAGAGGCCAGAGATCCGCTACGTTCAACCCCTTACCCCACTACAACTGGGTGGAGACGCAAGACAGTGACCCCGCAGTCCGTCTGGTGAAGGAGATGCTGACCCAGGCTGACGCCCGCCTGGACCCAGACGTTCCGGAAGAGACCATGCAACTGTGGACGGAAAAAAGCAGACTGTTTCTCTACAAGGAGAAGTTGTGCTGCAGAATGGTCAATTCCCGGACACATGAACTGATCTGGCAGGTTGTGGTACCGAGACGGGACGCAGCTATGGTGCTGGAGGCCTACCACAATGGGGCAGGGCACTTCGGATGGAAGAAGCTGGAGTTCCTGCTGCGTGAACGGTTCTACTGGATAGGCATGAGAGGAGCCATTGAGAGATGGTGTAGAGACTGTGGCCCGTGCAATCTAAGAAGGAGGGACCGTGCCAGCCAGAGGACTCCCCTGCAGCCCATCCTCACCAGGCAGCCGCTGGAACTGGTCGCTCTGGACCATGTTAAACTGGCTCCAAGCAGAAGCGGGTATGTCTACGCCCTATCCATCGTGGATCACTACTCCCGGTTCCTGGTGGTGGTCCCTGTCAAAGACTTGACGGCTCAGACAGCAGCCAGAGCCTTCCAGCTGCACTTCTGCCGCCCACACGGGTACCCGGACCAAGTGCTGACGGACCAAGGACCAGCCTTCGAAGCGGAGGTCTTCCAGGAGTTCTGCAACCTGTATGGCTGCAAGAAGATAAGAACAACGCCCTATCACCCCCAAACCAATGGACTCTGCGAGAAGATGAACCAGGTGGTGATAGATCTGCTAAAAACATTGCCCCTGGAAGAACGCAGTCTGTGGCCTGAGAAACTGCCCGATCTGGTGGACCTGTATAACCACATCCCGGTAGGTTCCACCAACTGTACCCCGGCTTACCTAATGCGAGCAAGACCTGGTAAGCTGCCTGTTGACCTGGATATGGGAGTCCTGACACCCGAGGACACCTCGAGAGAGGCGGACTGGGATACAGAACGGCAGCAGCAGTACCGGAAAGTACAGGAGAGCGTCGAGCGAAGTCTCTGTCAATCAAGAGAAAGGCAGGAGAGGACTTATAACCAACATGCTCCCGCTGTTCCCCTGGTACCTGGAGAGCAGGTCTTGAAAAGAAAAAGGCGGCTCCATAAGTTGGACGACCAGTGGGAAAAGGACCCGTACACCGTACTGCCCTCAAGCCACAATAATCCAAAGGTGTACGTCATCAGCAAGGATGGAGGAGAGACCACAGCCACTGTCTCCAGAGACCACCTGAAAAAGTGCCCCGAGAAGTTCCAAAGCACGGATGAAGATCAGGAAAACCCTCAACCCGTAGAGGAAAAGGAGGAAATGATCAGCACCGTACTCGGAGACTTTCCCCGGTCCTGGACACAAGTAAACAACGCTATCGTGGTGCCCGTCCTCACCTTTCTCCAGCCAGCCCCTCAAGTGCCTACAGAAGACCAGGTAGAGCTGGAAGAGCAGCCGGCCCAGGAGGCAGAAGAGTCCACACCAGCAGCGCAGGAGGATCAACCCTCTGCTAGTAGTGAGCCTGCCGTGCCCCTAGTGAGCCAAAGAGTACGCAGACAGCTGCCCAGCTTACCCATAACACCTCCTACACCCTGTAGTGCAGGACCAGTTAGTGAGCTCCGTAGGTCCACTAGAGTCACTAGAGGTCAGATGCCCGCTCGCTGGAGAATATAAAGTAATGCACTGTAAATTTACCTGTTTCTTGAAAATGTTTACGGTTTTTGTTGTTGCCTGGTATTAATTATGTTTCTCAGTTACCCTGCAGATTTTTATGGACTAACAGGTTATGGACGCTGGATAACCAGAACAATCTTGTAGATAGTTGCACATTGTGCCTCTTGCGAAGACGGCCGCGGAAGAGAAAACCTGTCTGGCGTGGCCTCCTTGCGGCCCAAAGTAGCTAGCTTCAGCCTTGCAGCCACACCCAAGGCCAACGCAAGGGGTTTTCTTTGTACTGGTCCCCTACCTCGCTTAAAACTTCACCTTGGGTGATATGGACACCCAGTTACGGAAACGCCGTAACCACAAAATGTACTTTTTCATGTTGTCTTGTTATTGTTATACCCTGCATTTATGTTTCTTTAAAAATATGTTTAGTCCGAGAGTACTAAATTTTACTAGGGGGGAATGTGGCACCCCAGGGGTCTGGTTACCACAGTAATAGAAATATTACGTCTGAGAGCAAGTGGGAGGTTTCTCTGGTCAGGAGCCCTAAGCATGCAACACCGCCCGCCCAGACCTGGGAGGGGAGGAATCTGCCTTATAAACTGGGTCTGGGGCGGGATTAGGTGAGTCAGAGCCTGGAGACAGTTCCAGACACAGGGAAAGTGTCAGCAAGGAGCTCTGTAGGAGCAGGAGCGAGTGCCAGGGGCTGGAAGCTAGATAGCTCGCCCTGGCTGAAGACATTAAGACCGGACACGGAGTCCGAGGCTGTGGGGACATCCAGGTCCAGCAGCAGAATCCAACCGGCAGGGAATTCCATGTCCTCTGGCCAGAGAAGCCCGGAGGCACGGTCACAAGCAAGGGACCAGCACCGCCATCGTGAAGCGGAGGCTAACAGAAGGCCCCAAGTCGCCAGCCGTACGGGTGAGCACCACAAGATATACTCAGGGACGTGGGCTACTTCTACCCGCACACAGCAAGGTAGCCAGGAAAGAGTACAGATAGACGGGGAGGCCTATAACTCCACCTGGCCAGGGGAGATCCTGCTAGCTCTCAGACTGACCAGGCCTCTACTGCTAGCCAGTACTCCCGGGAGGGTCTGCTTTATAACATCAGTAAAGACCCTGAACTGCACTGCACGGACTCTGAGTTATTCCTGCTGCGCTCGTGCACCATCACTCCCATCATCCACACTAACTGCCCCGAGGCTATACTCCTCCCGTGGGGAGTCATCCCCTTCTTAGCTGCACACACAACACCGGCCTCAGCGGTCTGCCTTGCAGCGGCGGTCCCCACTGACCGCAATCCACGGGTGGCGTAGTCGGACTATTATCTCACTAATAAGACTGCCACTGATTTGACCACCCTGGGCACGGACCGGGTCATCGCCACGGAGACTACAACCCCCAGCGATCCGGCTCCGGGTATTCCCCGCACACATGTGCACGAACAACACAGGCCCAGGGGGCGCGTCAGTAGCAATTTCTCGGATGTTTTTTTTCTATTTTTGCAGCTTAAGGATGGCTTCTTCACCTGCATGGAGAGTTCATTTGACTGCATGTTTACTTCACAGCAAAACCTTCCAAATGCAAGCACCACACCTCAACTCAACTCCAGGCCTTTTATCTGCTTAATTGAGAATGACATAACGAAGGGATTGCCCACACCTGTCCATGAAATAGCCTTGGAGTCAATTGTCCAATTACTTTTGGTCCCTTTAAAAACAGGGTGGCACATGTTAAGGAGCTGAAACTCCTACACCCTTCATCTAATTTTAAAGTGGATAAGCTCAAATGAAAGCTGAAAGTCTGAACTTCAACTGCATCTGAATTGTTTTGTTTAAAATTCATTGTGGCAATGTCTAGAACCAAAATTAGAAAAATGTTGTCTCTGTCCAAATATACAGTTATATGAAAAAGTTTGGGCACCCCTATTAATCTTAAGCTTAATGTTTTATAAAAATTGGTGTTTTTGCAACAGCTATTTCAGTTTGATATAGGTAATAACTGTTGGACACCGTAATGTTTCTGCCTTGAAATGAGGTTTATTGTGCTAACAGAAAATGTGCAATCTGCATTCAAACAAAATTTGACAGGTGCATAAGTATGGGCACCCTTATCATTTTCTTGTTTTAAATACTCCTACCTACTTTTTACTGACTTACTAAAGCACTTTTTTTGGTTTTGTAACCTTATTGAGCTTTGAACTTCATAGCCAGGTGTATGCGATCATGAGAAAAGCTACTTAAAGTGGCCACTTGCAAGTTGTTCTCCTGTTTGAATCTCCTCTGAAGAGTGGCATCATGGGCTCCTCAAAACAACTGTCAAATGATCTGAAAACAAAGATTATTCAACATAGTTGTTCAGGGGAAGGATACAAAAAGCTGTCTCAGAGATTTAACCTGTCAGTTTCCACTGTAAGAGTAAGGAAATGGAAGAACACAGGGACAGTTCTTGTTAAGGCCAGAAGTGGCAGGCCAAGAAAAACATCAGAAAGGCAGAGAAGAAGAATGGTGAGATCAGTCAAGGACAATCCTCAGACCACCTCCAGAGAGCTGCAGCATCAACTTGCTGCAGATGGTGTCACTGTGCATCGGTCAACTATACAACGCACTTTGCACAAGGAGAAGCTGTATGGGAGAGTGATGCGAAAGAAGCCGTTTCTGCAAGCACGCCACAAACAGAGTCGGCTGAGGTATGCAAAAGCACATTTGGAGAAGCCAATTTCTTTTTAGAAGAAGGTCCTGTGAACTGATGAAACCAAGATTGAGTTGTTTGGTCATACAAAAAGGCGTTATACATGGCGGCAAAAAAACACAGCATTCCAAGAAAAACACTTGCTACCCACAGTAAAATTTGGTGGAGGTTCCATCATGCTTTGGGGCTGTGTGGCCAATGCCGGCACTGGGAATCTTGTTAAAGTTGAGGGACGCATGGATTCCACTCAGTATCAGCAGATTCTTGACAATAATGTTCAAGAATCAGTGGCAAAATTGAAGTTACGCAGGGGATGGATCTTTCAGCAAGACAATGATCCAAAACACCGCTCCAAATCTACTCAGGCATTCATGCAGAGGAACAATTACAATGTTCTGGAATGGCCATCCCAGTCCCCAGACCGGAATATCATTGAACATCTGTGGGATCATTTGAAGAGGGCTGTCCATGCTCGGCGACCATCAAACTTAACTGAACTGGAATTGTTTTGTAAAGAGGAATGGTCAAAAATACCTTCATCCAGGATCCAGGAAATCATTAAAAGCTACAGGAAGCGACTAGAGGCTGTTATTTTTGCAAAAGGAGGTTCTACTAAATATTAATGTCACTTTTCTGGTGAGGTGCCCATACTTATGCACCTGTCAAATTTTGTTTGAATGCAGATTGCACATTTTCTGTTAGTACAATAAATTTCATTTCAAGGCAGAAACATTACTGTGTCCAACAGTTATTACATATATCAAACTGAAATAGCTGTTGCAAAAATACCAATTTTTATAAAACATTAAGCTTAAGATTAATAGGGGTGCCCAAACTTTTTCATATAACTGTATATGGACCTAACTGTACTTACCTTCTGGCGGCCCCCGGTGTCCTTCTCTTCACTTGCAGGAAGTTCGCGATGGACTGAAGGACCTGCGCTGACGTCATAGTCATGTGACGGGTCACGCAACGTTGACGTCGGCAGGTCCTTCAGTGTACCGCTGCCGGCAAGGGAGAACGGCGGGAAACAAGACACCGGGGGCCATCAGAGGGTAAGTATATATTTATTTTTTTATTTTTTACCATTCTTTCGGTCACACTATATAAATCCTTGCCGGTTGCATGGATTTATATAGTGTGACCAAGTTGACAAGCACTTTCCAAGTGATGCTAAAATCGCTTGGAAAGCGCTTGTCAATCCGCATGCGGAAATGTCAGTAAATAACGCTCCATTTCCGCATGTCCCTGGCAGGAAACCGCATGTACAATCCGCATGCGTTTTTTTCTGCCAGGGAGATGCAGAAACACTCAGGAAAAAATCCTGAGCATTTCTGCATCGTGGGCACATAGCCTTATATAGTAAAAAATGCATTTTATTCCAGGTACATTACATAAAAAAAAAAAAAGACACATTAGGTATCCTTACACCTGTAACAACCTGAGAATTAATCCAACATGTTATTTATTGTAAAAAATAAACAAAAATAACAATAGCAACAGTTTTTTTTTTCTTTTATATTTGCTTTAAAAATATATATAAAATGCAAAAATATATTTCTGTTCTTAAACTGTGCTGGAAAATAATACAAATACATCAGGAGTCACAGATCTTCATTCAGGCACAGTCGCCCATAACAGAAAGAAAAGGGGTGTACAAATGAGATTGGACACCAAGACATTTGTACACCTCTTTTCTTGCTGTTATGAACAACTGTGCCCTGAATGAAGATCTGTGTTTTCTGATGAACATCTATGGGGGAAAACGCGTCAGTGACTGAATGGGTGGAGGTTTTGGTAATGGGGATATTAGTCTCCATTGTATTCAAGGGGATTTTGAAAGCGCAAGATAAATGCCAATTTTTCATGTGCATTTTTTACTTTTATTTAGAGAAAAACTTAGATTGTTCTGAAGGACGGTGTCACAGGTGTGTCAGATGTGACAGACAGTCCCCCTGCAGTTGGTTGCAGAAGATCTCTTCGTTTGGCATTACAGACACCTTCTTGAATCTGTCTCACTCTAGGACCCAGCCGCTACCTCCCTCCCTCTAATTGACACCCAGACCTGGTTGTTTAAATACTTTCTGTTTGCTGCAGTGAGGGGCCGATGATATTCACATGTTTCCTTGTGAAGGCTTGGAGGTGCTGCAGTCTGCTTACTTCCTCTCTGGTGTTAGGAGGACGTTTGGTGTAATTTCTCTGAAGTCGGCTCAAGCTAAGTTACTCTTCCCTTCGTGTTGCACTTAGTCTTTCCCACATCTTGCGTGACAGATGGCCGTCGTTGAGTGAGGGTGCCAACCTCCGCGGAAATGTAGGGAAAAGATTTTTATGGGGCAAATTAGGTCTCATAAGTATTGATCTACCTGCTTTCACCTAACTAAGTGTACCTATAATTCCCCTTGTCCTGTTGGTTTCCTCTTTCTGGAAAAATCGAGTACATTGGGATTTTTTGACCGAAAACTTACTGGCAGTATTATTCTCCTTTTTGGTAATTTTTGTCATATTATCTGTTTATCTACATATTTTCTTAATAGACATTTGAACCTCATACCCTTCTATCCTACGATCTGTAAGCTATTTTTGGAAATTGGAATACACCACTAAAGTTAGGTTAAGCTTGACTCTCCTCCATTGTTTGCTGCTGGGTCAAATGTTGGGTTTATTTGTCCTCTCTAAAGAAATGTGGTGCCTAAGGTGTGTGGCCGCTACTTAACCTCTTTTAACAGACATTCACGCTCAGCCAATATGAGCATCTATCTTTAGGTGGAAGTTAGGAGAAATAGCTGATCAGCTGATAGCTAATTATTTTGTGTTCAGTCACCAGATTACATAATACAAACTCTTTACATTTTTAAATAAATATATTAAACCTAATGAAAATGGTGTACTTACTTTGAAAATCCATGTCAGGATGGCTGTAAAATCCCGATATTAAAGTGTACATGTTTTGAGTCCAGTTAAAGAGTGACAGAGCTGATGAGTCCAAGTGCATTCAGTCTTCGCCCATCCAGCCCGACTGACAGATGCAGCTTGTACTGAGCAGTGTGAGCGCTCAGCAGCAGGAGGGACACACTCATCAGGTCCAAGACATCTATTTAATAATGTTTGCAGTTTGTATTGTGAGAGCTGGCAACGAATCCGCTGTAAGGTTACTGGCCCAAAGTCTGAGGCTGCAATACTTAGGTATTCTGATGACAACATGTCCCTTCTTATTTCTGTCTAGTGCAGTGTTGTCATTGAGAACATGTAAATACTTTTATGCCCAAAAATGACAAAAGTATTCTCGGAGTGATACCTTTATTGGCTAACCAGAAAAAAATATATACACTGCTCAAAAAAATAAAGGGAACACTCAAATAACACATCCTAGATCTGAATGAATGAAATATTCACATTGAATACTTTGTTCTGTACAAGGTTGAATGTGCTGACAACAAAATCACACAAAAATCATCAACGGAAATCAAATTTATTAACCAATGGAGGCCTGGATTTGGAGTCACCCCCAAAATTAAAGTGGAAAAACACACTACAGGCTGATCCAACTTTGATGTAATGTCCTTAAAACAAGTCAAAATGAGGCTCAGTATTGTGTGTGGCCTCCACGTGCCTGTATGACCTCCCTACAACGCCTGGGCATGCTCCTGAAGAGGTTGCGGATGGTCTCCTGTGGGATCTCCTCCCAGACCTGGACTAAAGCATCCGCCAACTCCTGGACAGTCTGTGGTGCAACGTGACGTTGGTGGATGGAGCGAGACATGATGTCCCAGATGTGCTCAATCGGATTCAGGTCTGGGGAACGGGCGGGCCAGTCCATAGCTTCAATGCCTTCATCTTGCAGGAACTGCTGACACACTCCAGCCACATGAGGTCTGGCATTGTCCTGCAATAGGAGGAACGCAGGGCCAACCGCACCAGCATATGGTCTCACAAGGGGTCTAAGGATCTCATCTCGGTACCTAATGGCAGTCAGGCTACCTCTGGCGAGCACATGGAGGGCTGTGCGGCCCTCCAAAGAAATGCCACCCCACACCATTACTGACCCACTGCCAAACCGGTCATGCTGAAGGATGTTGCAGGCAGCAGATCGCTCTCCACGGCGTCTCCAGACTCTGTCACGTCTGTCACATGTGCTCAGTGTGAACCTGCTTTCATCTGTGAAGAGCACAGGGCGCTGTAGGTCATTTTGCAGGGCTCTGACAGTGCTCCTCCTGTTCCTCCTTGCACAAAGGGGGAGGTAGCGGTCCTGCTGCTGGGTTGTTGCCCTCCTACGGCCCCCTCCACGTCTCCTGGTGTACTGGCCTGTCGCCTGTCACCTGGTAGCGCCTCCAGCCTCTGGACACTACGCTGACAGACACAGCAAACCTTCTTGCCACAGCTTGCATTGATGTGCCATCCTGGATGATCTGCACTACCTGAGCAACTTCTGTGGGTTGTAGAGTCCGTCTCATGCTACCACGAGTGTGAAAGCACAACCAACATTCAAAAGTGACCAAAACATCAGCCAGAAAGCATTGGTACTGAGATGTGGTCTGTGGTCCCCACCTGCAGAACCACTCCTTTATTGAGGGTTTCTTGATAATTGCCAATAATTTCCATCTATTGTCTATTCCATTTGCACAACAGCATGTGAAATTGATTGTCAATCAGTGTTGCTTCCTAAGTGGACAGTTTGATTTCACAGAAGTTTGATTTACTTGGAGTTATATTCTGTTGTTTAAGTGTTCCCTTTATTTTTTTGAGCAGTGTATATATATGTATGTGACTCGCCCCCTGGGCCGCGGGGCACTCGGAATCGGGCAATAAGGAGACGATGGGGGTAGTAGTGGCGACCCGGTCCCGTGGCTCAGGGTGGTCAGACCAGTGGTAGTCTTTCAGGTGTTTAAGATAATGTCCGACTACGCCACCCGTGGATTGCTGTTAATAGGAACCACCGCTGCAAGGCAGTCCGCTGGGGCTGATGATGTGTGCAGCTGGGATGGTGTGACTCCCCACGGGAAGAGTGCGGCCCCAGGGCAGTATAATGAATGGTGGGAGTGATGGTGGTGAGAGTCCCAACACCGGTAGTGCTGGAGGCGCGAAGGAGCACACAGACAACAAGTTACAGTCCAGGGTCTTTACTCACAGTTCATGTGCTCCGGGTCACTTCAGCACCGGTAGTGACCGCCCGAGCCGTGCTGCGTCCACCAGGTGTGGGGCTCGGTCAACTCCCAGGCAGTTCAGAAGTATGGCTCAGGACCCCCTTTTGTCCTTTCTCTGGCCTGCCTCACCAGTGACCCACTTTTGTCCAGCTGCCGCGGACCTGTGCGGTTAAACGTGGGCCCCGTCCTCCACTGTCCTATATGGTGCCTTCCTAGCAGGTTAGATGAGGTGTCGCACCAATAAATGATCACAACGACCGATCTTTGGCTGAGGGTAGTTTCTCCTCCACCAACTTGGGATCCGATACCCTTAATCTGCCTGACCCTTCACCCTGGATTCTCGTGGGTTCTTAGGGTCCCTTCCACCTTCTTGTTCCTGAGCCCTTCTGTTTCTCTGTCTCTTCTTCTCTTTTTCTGTTCCTTCCTGTTCCTTTCTGTTCCTTTCTCTTGGAGCTGGGATGAGACGCAATCTCAGCTCCCCTTCACCTCCTCCTCGGCCTCTCACTAGGCCCTCCTGGAGTAGAGCTCCTACAGAGCCTCTACTCCCTGTCTTCTCCTCACTGGACAGAACGAACTTCTCCTCGAGCTAAGATGGTGCCCACCTTTTATACCTCCCTCTGACCATAAGCCCAGGTGACCAGCAACCAATGGGCTCCTACCTACGCTCAGGAACCAACCCCTATCTGCCCCTACAGCACTGGGTGTTCCACCCCCCCCTCCCCACTCCAGACAGGGACATAGTCGGTCGTGCCTGCACTTCTGTCTAGTGGGAGCACCGTTGAGCTGTCCCCCGGAAATGGGGTGTGTGTGCTGTATGCAGCTAACTGAGCCCTGGTCCATACTCCATCCTTACCTGGGAGTGGAATATCATACCTCTGGTCTGAGGTGCAATACCCCTGTAGCGGCCGAGCCCTCGGGGCGCTACATATGTATATATATATATATGTACTAATAGTACACAGGCAGTTGTTAGGGCATATCTAAGTAGAACCTAGGAACATTAAACATGGTTCAACTGCGTTCAGGTCCTTCAATGATCCCTGGAGTTTCTGCTTATATAAGTGTAGCCGCCGATCATGTCACTGGGATGCCCTTTTTAGTTTCTTGAATGCCACGATGAGCAGAAGTTGCATCATTTAAAGGGCTAAAAAGTCAAGATCAGAGGTGTAAGGGCGCACCAAGTAAGCCTCTGGTCCGGGAGGGCACACTTATCCCAGGCATTGGTGCCCCTTCCAGAGGACATGTGGGATCGTGGGGACTAGGGCTAACTGGAAACTCAGGAGCAGATGGACAGATGGAGTGGAATCCACAGGAATAAATGTGAGTTGAAACACAGTATATAGTTAATGGAGCAAACCGAACAAGGAACACTGGAGTCTCAATCCCAAGACACAGTTGTGTGTGTCAATGGGCCTTAAATAGGTCTAGGGAGATGATGTCATTGATCCACGCCGGGCACCCTACAACACAACATGGAGCACAACAGAGGGCATCAGACCCAGGAGAAGGGAGCGAAGCGCAGGATACCTGGGAAAGCTGTGTAACAAGAGTTTTTTCTGATGTTTGCTGATTGAACAGAACTGCTGCCTGGTATTACAGCCATGACCCAACTTCCGATTGCAAGTACAGAATAGCTATGTGTCACTCTAGGTATGGGGAGAACAAAGTGTATAACGACAGGAAAAGGGAAGGGAGCCCTACAAGTGGGGAAAGGGGAAGTGGAGACTCCTAAATAGTTCAAACAACAAACCCTGACTCCCCTATGGACCCCTATATAGCTTCTGCACCTATCACCGAGCAGGAAACCTGGCTCTAGCTGAGCCAAAAACTAGGCCCTAGGTAGGGAGTGGGAGGGGTGAGCACTAGTCAGCCCCACTGCAAACTAAAGTACAAACAAGGTAATACACTTAGCTTAAAGATGAAACCGGGGAAAACAAAGCAACACTCCACGAAGGAACTCTAAGAAAATTCTAGCCGACTATTAGTATTCCAAGCCTGAATAGATATGAATATTCTATCACCAGCAACTCTCTGGAGAAACTGAGTATATTTAAGGATACAGCTAGGGTTTGGTAATTAGCAGCCGAAGGTGAGGATCCCCGCTGGGTCCTAAAGGCATAATCCCCAAGCAAGGTGAGGATCACCGCTGGGTCCTAGAGAAAGAGGGATCAGAAAGATTTTTGCAAGGCCAAACGCAGCGACCTTCTACAGCCGGACCCCGTATGACTGTCTGTCAAACCTGACACACCCGTGACACTACACCTGCATGATCAGCATGATGAGTGTGCTTCTCATGTGTTAGTAACGTGTTAAGGGGAACCCATCTATTTCAAGAGAGTGGCTCTGTATCATGCCGCTATACCAAAACGTAGGCCTGCAAGCACAGATCTCCCCTTTTTTTCTGTGTAGAAGATTTGTAATAGTAGAAAATTCTTGCTCTGCAATTTTTAGAAGTTCCACACAAATTAATGCATGGCTGCCTCTGCCCTTTGGACAATGTCTAACAGGGCCTCTTTCTCTCTAGATAGATGTTGGTCCCAGATTTTTGTGGCATATTCTGTGGACAACCCCTTTTAATCCACAAAAGTTTTCCTTGAAAACACATTGCATGACTAAACTTGCAAAGGTGACGTAGTCATTATAATCTCTCAGTAGTGCAGCCTCCTTCCTGTAACTTTAAAGGCAAGCTGTCACCTAGGACTTTGCTATCCCATCTGAGAGAAGCATAATATAGGGGCAGAGACCCTGATTCCAGTGATGTGTCACTTACTGGGCTACTTGCTGCAGTTTTGATAAAATCCCTGCTTTTTCTGCTGCAGATCTACCAGTTCTCCCAATGCTGAGCTCTGTATAACCCCGCCCACACCACTGATTGGCTGATTTCTGTGTATACTGTGCATAGGCAGTAAGATGCCAATCAGTGGTGGAGGCGGGGTTATATAGAGCTCATGAATATGAAGGACTAAATGGCA
The DNA here is from genome assembly GCF_046119375.1 of Phyllobates terribilis. Lineage (NCBI taxonomy): Eukaryota > Metazoa > Chordata > Amphibia > Anura > Dendrobatidae > Phyllobates > Phyllobates terribilis. The sequence goes on from NW_027362771.1 coordinate 582,557,731, forward strand.
ACAGGCTTACTAGTTTTCTAGGGATAATCTTCTGCTGATACACCTGTGATTTTATCAAATCTACAACAAGTAGCCCAGTAAGTGACACATCACTGAAATCAGGATATCTGCCCTTACATCATGCTGCTCTCAGATTAGGTGGCAAAAGCCTGCTGACAGATTCCCTTTAAGTGATCACATATCAGCAAAAATGTAAAGTATTAAATATCACATCCAACATTTTTCCTATAAATTTCACTTTTGTTTTCATACACATATTTTTTCTTTTACACAAGGTGTTAGCACAAATTTTACATTCTTTCTGTTTATTAATACTGAAGAAGGATTTTCCACAGTTTGTACAACCACACAAACACAGGGAGAAAATAAAAACTCCATCAACATGTTGTAGGGACCCAAGGCCCAAGTGTTGCAAGATAACATTGGGGGGTTAAACATACAATACAATAAATAACGTACAATAAATCCTTCATTATATCATGTATTCCCAACAAGCTTCCTGTATACACTATACATTGACATAAAGCTGCCAATCAGCTGTGGGGGCAGGTTTACGCAGAGCAGCAGGACTAGGAGGCAGGAGACACCTAGTCCTGTAGTGATAATCTCCTGCTGATAAAACACTGATTGAATTGAAATAGCAGCACACAGCCTAGTAAGTCACACATCCCTGGAACCAGGCTCTCAGGCCCAAATCATGCTGCTCTCAGATAACATATTAAAAACCTGCTGACAGATTTCATTTAAAAACCTATCATAAACTACAGTGGTGTAAAAAGTGTTTGCCCCCTTCCTGATTCCTTATTCTTTTGCATGTTTGTCACACTTAAATGTTTCAGATCACAAAATAAATTTATTAGACAAAGATAACACAATTAAACACAAAATGCAGTTTTTAAATGAAGATCTTTATTATTAAGGGAAAAAGAAATACAAATTTATCCCAAGAGCACAGCGACGACTCATCCAAGAGGTAATAAAAGACCCCACAACAACCTCCAAATAACTGCAGGTCTCACTTGCCTCAGTTAAGGTCAGTGTTCATAATTCCACCATAAGAAAGAGACAGGGAAAAATGGCACACTTGGCACAGTTCCAAGACGAAAACCACTGCTGAGCAATAAGAACATAAAAGCTTGTCTCAGTTTTGCCAGAAAACATCTTGACGATCACCAAGACTTTTTGGGAGAATAATCTGTGGACTGACGAGACAAAAGTTGAACCTTTTGGAAGTGTATGTCCCATTACATCTGTCATAGAAATAACACAGCATTTCAGAGAAGGAACATTATACCAACAGTAAAATATGGTGGGGGTAGTGTGATGGTCTGGGGCTGTTTTGCTGCTTCAGAGCCTGAAAGACTTGCTGTGGTAAATTTTCCCTTAATAATAAAGACCTTCATAAAGAATTAATTTCTGTTTTTACTTGTGTTATCTTTGTCTAATATTTAAATTTGTTTTGTGATCTGAAACATTTAAGTGTGAGAAACATGCAAAAGAATAAGAAATCAGGAAGGGGGGCAAACACTTTTTTACACAAATGTACATATATCAATAACAGTACTGCCATAATTACCAAATACCAAAGCCATAATAAAAGTACCTCCGCTTTTCTGTTTGCACAACTTTAAATGAGTATTTCCATCTCTTTCATTATACATATCATAAAGGTATAGTAGCTGTGGGACATGCTTGTATCTCAAGATTGGTGCCCTGCTGCACTCCGCTATCAGTGGAGATGTGGTCGGAATTCTCATTCATTTGTATAAGGATTCCAATCACTGATGTCGGTGCTCAACCCACCCATATTGCTAATATAGATTCAGGTCCCATTGTTGGGATCTGCATGTACTATACATTTATGACAAATCCTATGGATATGCCATAAATGCAGCAGATGAGCATACGCCTTTAAAGAGCATGTCCACTAAATACTATTATATTGAAAAAAAAGAGCCTATGAGGGTCTAAAAAACCTAAAAAAATAATAAAAGATACTCGCCTACTGGATCTCTCTTCTGGAAGAGGAAACAAATCAGTAGCCATTGGTTGACTGCAGAAATGTCTGAGCTGGAAGAGAGTGCTAGGAGTTTATTGCTTCTGGCTCAGACAGAACATCAGGGCAGCAGCCAATCAGTGACTGCTGATTGGCTGAAGTGATTATGTGACGTCCCCTGAAGGTAGAGGAAGCGAGGAGGGGACACAGACAGCAGTGAGGAAGTCTGGCAGGGGTCCGTTAGGTGAGTATCTGTTCTATCTTGTTTTTGGCCAAACATAGGCACATTTGGCCTATGGCTATTAAACAAGTATGGCTATCTGATGTAAATTGTGTTGTGGAGGGTGGAGATAGGAGATGGTAAAACCATAGGGCATTTGGCCCATTACCTCTCCTATAATGCACCCTTTCAATGCTAATATGCCACAGTGCTCTCATAGGCCAAGCAATTTCCCTACCTGCTGCGCAAAACCCCAGCATCAGTAAGTACGTCCACATTTGCCTCAGCCCTCTCTTCAGCTGTATGTACAGTTGAAACCAGAAGTTTACATACACTATGTAGAAAGACACATCTGCATGTTTTTCTCAATATCTGACATGAAATCAGAATAAACCTTTCCCGTTTTTCGCTCAATTAGGATTACCAGAATTTATAATATTTGCCAAATGGCAGAATAATGAGCAGGAACTGTCACGTTCCTGCCATTCACAATGCGACACAGTGAGTGATAGCTCAGCCGCTCTATAAAATGCAGGGGTGTGCTGGGCTTTCAGTTTTATGAATGACAGCCCAGCCGCCCAATCAGTGGTAGGGGTGTGCTGGGTTGTCCGTAATGTGAGTGACAGCACAGCAGCCCATTAAGTACAGGCTTGCTGGGTTTCCTCCAGGTGTCTCCTGTTCTGAAGGACTGCCTGGCTATTTAGTTAGCTGACAATGGTTAGATCATTTCCAATCGTAGTTTTATCTTGGTGGTGTGTGTGCCCTCTTATCTAGTGTTCCGTTATTCTGATCTTTTGCTGCCCGACGTTGGACCTTGCCTTTGACCATTCGTTTACCTAGCCTCTTTGTCTCAAGCCGCAACCTCCCCAAAGGGTTCTGACCTCAGACTGTGACCTGTTTATTCCTTTGTCTTGCTCCTCCGTTTATGACAAACTCTCTTGGTACTTGACCCCGGACTTCTTAACTCCCCTGTCTCACGGCTTGTCCAGGAGAAGTGACGTTTACAAGCATCACACATGATAAATTACACCTTGTCGTTATGTAATAAAAATTATGCCAAAATGCGGAAGCATTTTGTGAAGAAATTATGTACAGTGGGTACGGAAAATATTCAGACCCCTTTAAATTTTTCACTCTTTGTTTCATTGCAGCCATTTGGTAAATTCTAAAAAGTTCATTTTTTTCTCATTAAAGTACACTCTGCACCCCATCTTGACTGAAAATAAACAGAAATGTAGAAATTTTTGCAAATTTATTAAAAAAGAAAAACTGAAATATCACATGGTCATAAGTATTCATACCCTTTGCTCAGTATTGAGTAGAAGCACCCTTTTCAGCTAGTACAGCCATGAGTCTTCTTGGGAATGATGCAACAAGTTTTTTCACACCTGGATTTGGGGATCCTCTGCCATTCTTCCTTGCAGATCCTCTCCAGTTCCGTCAGGTTGGATGGTGAACGTTGGTGGACAGCCATTTTCAGGTCTCTCCAGAGATGCTCAATTGGGTTTAGGTCAGGGCTCTGGCTGGGCCAGTCAAGAATGGTCACAGAGTTGTTCTGAAGCCACTCCTTTGTTGTTTTAGCTGTGTGCTTAGGGTCATTGTCTTGTTGGAAAGTGAACCTTCGGCCAAGTCTGAGGTCCAGAGCACTCTGGAAGAGGTTTTCATCCAGGATATCTCTGTACTTGTCCGCATTCATGTTTCTTTCAATTGCAACCAGTCGTCCTGTCCCTGCAGCTGAAAAACACCCCTATAGCATGATGCTGCCACCACCATGTTTCACTGTTGGGATTGTATTGGGCAGGTGATGAGCAGTGCCTGGTTTTCTCCACACATACCGCTTAGAATTATCACCAAAAAGTTCTATCTTCGTTTCATCAGACCAGAGAATCTTATTTCTCATAGTCTGGGAGTCTTTCATGTGTTTTTGAGTAAACTCTATGCGGGCTTTCATATGTCTTGTACTGAGGGGAGGCTTCCGTCAGGCCACTCTGCCATAAAGGCCCGACTGGTGGAGGGCTGCAGTGATAGTTGACTTTGTGGAACTTTCTCCCATCTCCCTACTGCATCTCTGGAGCTCAGCCACAGTGATCTTGGGGTTCTTTTTTACTTCTCTCACCAAGGCTCTTCTCCCACGATTGCTCAGTTTGGCTGGACGGCCAGGTCTAGGAAGACTTCTGGTGGTCCCAAACTTCTTCCATTTAAGGATTATGGAGGCCACTGTGCTCTTAGGAACCTTGAGTAATGCAGAAATTCTTTTATAACCTTGGCCAGATCTGTGCCTTGCCACAATTCTGTCTCTGAGCTCCTTGGGCAGTTCCTTTGAGCTCATGATTCTCATTTGGTCTGACATGCACTGTGAGCTGTGAGGTCTTATATAGACAGGTGTGTGCCTTTCCAAATCAAGTCCTATCAGTTTAATTAAACACATCTGGACTCCAATGAAGTAGTAGAACCATCTCAAGGAGGATCACAAGGAAATGGACAGCATGTGACTTAAATATGAGTGTCTGAGCAAAGGGTCTGAATACTTATGACCATGTGATATTTCAGTTTTTCTTTTTTAATAAATTTGCAAAAATTTCTACATTTCTGTTTTTTTCAGTCAAGATGGGGTGCAGAGTGTACTTTATTGATAAAAAAATGAACTTTTTAGAATTTACCAAATGGCTGCAATGAAACAAAGAGTGAAAAATTTAAAGAGGTCTAAATACTTTCTGCACCCACTGTATATACACTTACTGCTTCAATAGAAATTGAAAGGGTAAGTAGCGGCCAGGTACTGCTAATCAAATTCCCTTGATTAACTGTTCATCAACAAATGCGACCGCCTTAAAAAAAGCAGCAATTTTGCCAGTTTGCTGGTCTGGAGAATTTACGTGTGTTAGCACAATGCCAAGGTGGAAAGACATCAGCAATGATCTTGGAGAAGTAATTGTTGCTGCCTATCAATTTGGGAAGGGTATTTAAGTTATTTCCCAACAATTTGGACTCCATTATTCTAAAAGATTTATTCTAGAAAGATTTTTCACTATAGAAGAGGAAAGTATTCAAGACAGTCAGAGTCTTCTCTGGAGTGTATGTCCCAGAAAATTCACCGCGAGGTCAGATCGAGCAATGTTCAAAAAAATTGCAAAAAACCCAAGAGTTACAGCTCAGACTCTAAATGCTTTAGTTAGCATGTTAAATGTTGAAGTTTGTGACAGTACAATTGGGAAAAAAATGAACAAGTATGGTTTATTTGGGAAGGTTATCAGGAAAAAAGCTTTTTCTTTGCAAAGTTTCATCTGAACAAAAGACAAGACCTCTGTAACAATGTCATTTGGACAAACTAAACCAAAGTGGAGATCTTTTGTCCATAATGTCCTGCACCCAGGCCGAATACAGACAGAAGAAAGCCACTGTGCAAAAACAGTATATAATCCCTTTTCAGTCCATAAGATGTCTGTGACTGATGCTGCTTTGGAAGTGGAAGTAGGCCCGCTTACGGGGCCCATGTGTGCCTGCATGGCTTGCACCAATAGTATGTCCACCCCTGTTCTGCATTGTGCTTCATGAAAACCAACAGTCCATCAGCACAAACACCTCATACCAACTGTGCAGCATGGTTGGTGTGGAGAGGTGGTGATTTGGGCTTGTTTTGCAGCCACACATCCTGGGCACCTTGCAGTCATTGAATCGACCAGGAACTCCTCTGTATATCAAAATATTGTAGAATCAAATGTGAGGCCATTTATAAAAACGTAAAGCTTGGCTGAACCTGAGTCATACAACGAGACAATGATCTCAAGCACAGCAGCAATCTACATCAGAATGGCTGAAAAAGAAAATAATTGCGGTTCTTCAATGGCGCAAAGTCCAAACCACAACCCACTAGAAATGCACTGATGTGACCTTCAATGCCGGGCAGAAATGAATGCCCACAACCCTCAGTGAATGTAAGCAACATTGTAAAGAAGAGCAGCCATAATTTCTCCAGAATGATGCGAAACACTGATATTCTGATAACATGGTAAAAAACAACATTGTTGCAAGTTATTGCTACAAAATGTGGCAGTGCAAGCTATTGATTCATAGGGCAGGGGCGGAACTACCGCCCGTGCAGCCGGTTCATTGAACGGGGGCCCCGAGGGAGAGGGGGCCCCTCCAGCAGGGCCGCCATCAGGGCATGTCTGCCCTGACTCCAGTGTGGGGCCCAGCCGGTAGGGGCCCCCTTGGAGCCCCGTTGGGGGCCCCCTCTTGTGAGTCTCTCTCCTCATGGGGCCCCCGGCCCCATGCCAAGCGCCGGGTCCGGGACATCTCAGTGCTGCGCTGCGCTCCTGCGGCAGCGCCTTCATGATTCCCCTGATTTCCGGTCATGTGACGGCGCCGTCACATGGCCGGAAGTCAGGAGAACCTAGTGTCAACGATTTGGACGAGCGCCAGGATTCTGCAGGGATCGCATGGGGGTAAGTATAACAAGTTTTGTTTTTTTCAAAATACAATTTACTAGGAGTGGGGGAAATGGGAGGGGTGTGTGTGTGTGTGTGTGTGTGTGTGAGAGATAAGAGATGCACATGGGGTGGGGGGAGATGATAAAAGATGCACATGTGGGGGGAGGGGGATGAGAGAGGTGCACGTGGGGGGAGGGGGATGATAAAAGATGCACATGGGGTGGGGGGGGATAAGAGATGCACATGGGGGGGGAGATAAGAGATGCACATGGGGGGGGTGAGAGATGCACATGGGGGGGTGAGAGATGCACATGGGGGGAGGATGAGAGATGCACATGGGGGGAGGATGAGAGATGCACATGGGGGGAGGATGAGAGATGCACATGGGGGGAGGATGAGAGATGCATCGGGGGGGTGAGCTGCACATGGGGGGGATGAGAGCTGCACATGGGGGGGTTATGTTTACATAACTTTGTTGCCTTATGAAGCGCAGGGGGGGCCCCCAAAAATTTCTTGCACAGGGGCCCACTACAGTCTGTGTCCGCCCCTGTCATAGGGTGTACTTTATTTTTCACACACTGCTTGTCACGGGTGTGTCAGAGGTGACATACAGTCACCCTGCAGTTGGTTGCAGGAGATTTCTATGTTTGGCATTACAGACATATTGGAGGCTGTTTCTAGGACCCAGCGGCTACCTCCCTCTGGTTAATTAACTCCCTGGCCTTGGTGTTTAAATACCTGATGTGTTCTAGAGGGAGGTGCCGCGATATTCATTATTCCTTGTGAAGGTTTAGCAAGAGCAGTGCAAAAAAGAAGTGAAAAATTCTAGCTCCAAAAAGTTATATTAAAAAATTCCAAGTTTTTATTACATCATTTTAAAATCTGATGAGGTCACAAGGTACATGGAAATTCACATAGCAACGCATTTCCAACGCCAACCAGCATTCTTTGTCAAGCTACTATGACATGATACTGTGATCTTTTTTTAAATATCTCTGAAACCAATCACAAGTAATACACCGATCACATGACCAATGAGATCACACCCATGTTAAAAAAAAACAAAAAAAAACAAAAACACTAACAACACACCCTAATAAGAACAAGAGGATACAAATACATGCAAAATACATATCAAATATATAAATACATAGATGCATAAATGCACGAATGCATGAATGAAAAGTCCCATATGTAAACACCTCAATAATGAAACATGACTTCTCTCCGAGAATTAAGTCCATGTGGATAGCAAGTTCCCAGGCACGTGATGGTGCATGCAGAGGCCGAGGACGTGGCCGTGGGCAAGCTGAAATTGTGCCACAACAAACACCCACATCTTGTCGCTCGACCTTCCTGTCCCAATTACTAGGGTACCGCAGAACACCACTATTGAACACAGAGCAGTGTCAAAAGGTTATTGGTTGGATAGCAGATAATGCTTCCAGTCACTTAGCCACCACCACCCTGTCTTCCGCACGGTCAAGTCTCAGTAGCCGTGAGTATGGACTGCATATTCCTTACCCTGATCCTCCTTCCTTTCACCATGCCGAGTGCCCGGAGACAACTGATCCCACACTTGGGGAGGGAGGCATAGCACCACAACAAGCAGGAAGAAGCAGCGTGGTGGTCGCAGACACAAAGCGGGAAAGCGTTCCTCGTAACGCCAACACGACGGAAGTTACCAGTACAAATGTTAGGTCTTCCCGAGTCTGGTTGTTTTTCAAAGATTCTGCCGATAACCCCAAAAAGGCCATTTGCACCACCTGCCAGGACAGCATCAGCAGGTTTGGCAAAACTAGCAGCCTTATCACCACCAGCATGATTAGGCACATGGCACCAAAGCACCCGACTAAGTGTGCCGAACCCCAGGGTCCAGCAACAGTGTCTGCGGGTGACGCCACTGCTTGTTCCGCTGTTGTGCGTGCACGCCAATCCCCTGTCCATGGCGCATGCCAAGATGCCTTCCGCCCTACACACTCTCAACTAGCACCATCAGCAAGCACATCCTTGTCCCTACCCAAGTCCTTGGAATGCAAGCGCAAATACGCAGCCAACGTCCCAAATGCCACACTACTAAATTCACACATTTCGCGAATGCTTGCGCACGAAATGTTGCCTTTTAGGCTCGTGGAGACGGAAACTTTCCGCAACCTGATGGCGGCGGCCGTCCCTCGGTACTCGGTCCCCAGCCGCCACTATTTCTCTCGGTGTGCTGTCCCTGCATTACACGAGCACGTGTCCCACAACATTAGACGTGTGCTCAACAACACAGTTACTGAGAAAGTCCAACTAACCATGGACACGTGGACAAGTGCTTGTGGGCAGGGACGGTACATCTCGCAGACGGCACACTGGGTTAATATAGTGGAAGTCAGGACCCAGTCGGACCTTGGGACGGAACACGTCCTCCCGACGCCGAGGATTGCGGGCTCTGGGTCAATCAGAGTTGCCCCCACATTCTACAGCTCCTGCACCTCCTCCTCCTCTTCAGCCTTAATCTCCGAAATGACCACATCAATCGCAAGCTGGAAGCACTGCAGCACTGCCTCGGCTAAGTGGTAACAAGCTGTGCTGAAGCTAATATTCTTAGGTGACAAACCGCACAACGCTGTAAAGTTGTGGACAGCTCTCAAACAGCAGGCAGATCTGTGGCTGACACCGCTGGACCTACGGCCAGGCATGGTTGTGTGTGACAATGGCTGGAACCTGGTGGCGGCTCTGAGGTGAGGCGAGTTCACACACGGACCATGCCTGGTCCATGTGCTTAACCTCGTGGTTCAGCGGTTTCTCAAAACCTACCCGGATCTGTCAGATCTGCTTCTCAAAGTATGAAGCCTGTGTGCCCATTTTAGAAAGTCAGCTACAGCTTCCGCCGCCCTTGCCGTGCTTCAGCAGCGTTTGTGGCTTCCAGCTCACTGACTGATCTGTGATGTCCCCACGCATTGGAACTCTACATTGCAGATGTTGGGAAGGATTTGTGAGCAGAAGAGGGCAGTTGTTGACTACCAGCATCAACAAGGCTGTCGGTATTCAGTTCAGACTCCACACATAAGACCTCAGGAGTGGACATGGATGTCAGACATATGTACCATCTTCCAAAACTTTGAGGACCCCACCAAGATGGTGAGCGGCGATGACGCCATAATTAGCGTCACCATACCGCTTCTCTGTCTTCTGAAACGCTCTCTGCTCACAATCAAAGAGGATGCATTGCTGGCGGAGCACGATGAGATGGAGCAAGGAATCATACAGGGTGATTACACACAGCCCAGCCTCATCTCATCCCAACGTGGATTGGGTGACAATAAGGAAGAGGAGGAGGAGGAGGAAGTACAGAAGCTAGTTTCCTGCGCTATAGAAGGTACTACCTGCACAACTGTCATACCGTTTGTTCAGCGTGGATGACCTGAGGACAGGGAGGAGGAGGATGAGGAGGAGAGCATGGTTAGTCGTCCTCTTGGTGAGGACACGGAAGTCTTGCCTGTTAGCATTTTGGCATGCATGGCTGAGTTTATGTTACGCTGCTTTCCCATGACCCTCGCGTTGTCCAAATTTTGGGTGACAGTCATTACTGGTTGGTGACACTTCTAGACCCACGCTACAAGGAGAACTTTCTGTCTCTTATTCCCTTGTAGGACAGGCCTAATAAAATGTGGCAGTACGAGAAGGCCCTTGTTGCGGAATTATTTAAAAAATTTTCATCTGAAAACGCTGGTGGCAGAGGTCACAGTTTGTTGGACAACCAAGGAGTACAGGCAAAAGAGACACAAATGCAATCCAGCAGAGGCAGGGGAACACTGTCAAAGTTCTGGGACAGTTTTCTCAGACCCTCCATTCGCACAGGCCCTGAGGCGTGATGTATTCTCCCAAGGAAGGAAACGTTTCGGAAGATGGTGAGGGAGTACCTTGCCGACCGTACCAACGTCCTCCGTGATTCCTCTGCACAATATAATTATTGGGTATCCAAGCTGGACAAGTGGAATGAACTGGCTCTCTATGCCTTGGAGGTCCTGGCCTGCCCTGCCGCTAACGTTTTGTCTGAGCGGGTTTTTAGTGCCTCTGGTGGAATTATAACCTATAGGCGCATCCACCTGTCAACTGAAAATGCTGACAGGCTGACTCTTATAAAAATGAACAAGGGCTGGATTGGGCCAGACTTCTCAACACCACCGAATGATAGCAGCGTAACATAAACTCATATACAGTGTCTTTTTTTGGGGAGGTCTAACTCTGTTCCCATGCACCTCTGTCTTCACACCCAGACATGGGTATATGCTTCCTGATTTTGACTATTTTCTCTTGTCCTCCTCCTTCTCCGCATCCTCCACCACCATATCACCACCATATGTACCATATCAACATATCTACGTCTCTTGCAAGGGGCATTGGAGATCCTCCTAATTTTTGGCAGCCGTTAATTCACTGCATAGGCAAATAGTATGGGAGACAAATTTAGAGGAGGAAAATAGGGAAAAAAATTTAATGTGAAAATAGTCTAAATTTAGTTTACGGGTGGAAGGGGGTGGTGGTGGCGGCGGCGGTGGAGAGTGGTCACAGGAGGCAGCAGCAGAGCCACTGCTGCAGGAAGCCAGCGGCGGCAGGAGTGGGGCGATGCTGCAGACTCTGGGCTGGGAGTAGGGGGAGTCCCCACAATGCGAGGCAGGAGCCATTGATCTCCCGGTGATGGGCTTCAGGAAAATGGCACCGGTGTGAAGCTGGAGCAGAGTCCCCGCTGCGCACGTTGATCTCCTGATGGTGGACTTCAGAATGGTGCCGGAGGCAGCGCATGCTCAGATTGAGGTCTTGGCTTGTCATTGAGCCAAGATCTAAATCTGCGCATGCACCGACACCGGCTCAATTTTCCTGATGTCCACCGCCGGGAGATCAATGGCTCCTGCCTCGCACCGCCAGGACATCCCCTACCTCCCAGCCCAGGGCCCACAGCATCGCCCACTCCTGCCGCCGCCGGCTTCCTGCAGCGACATCCCTGCCTCCTGTGACCCCTCTCCACCTCCGCTGCCCACCCGGTAAGCTACATTCAGACTATAAAACACACCCCCATTTTGCTCCCAAATTTGGGGGTAAAAGGTGCATCTTATAGTCCGAAAAATACGGTATGTCTTAATATGTAACACCAGAGAATTCAAAGAAGATGCACTTAGTTTTTCTCATGACTGTATGTTATATATCATTCTTTTTAATAGTCATCTATGTAAAAAATAAATATCAATTACTTCAAAGTAAAATGAGGAAAAATGGGCACACTAATGCAAGTGTACTGGGGAATGTGATCATCTTTACTGCTCCAACAAATGAGCTGCATTGATGATTCTGCACTGCACCTTTAAGGGCAGAATCTCATTGGGAATTTGTTAGATATTGGGTGTTATTTTTGTGAATTTTTAATGAGAAAATGCTCAGGGTCCAGATGTTACTTTTCAGAGAATTGGAAAATATGATTTCATTTTAGAGACGATCAGCTCTGATGAATTCACAGCCAGCTTTCAATGCTTATTTTTCCCTATTGAGTTCAATTGAAATAAGAAAGAGGAGAAACAAAAAGCTATAGCAAAAATAATGTGTATTTTTCTACTGTGCTTTTACAATTTTTGGAATAGCGGTAATCTACTCAACTGCCCCATTAATGCTATTAACTCTAAGGCCTATATGGCAGATATTTTCCGCTGCTGATTTTGCTGCAAATCTGCCATAACATCTGCTTCTGTTATGTGCACATTTTGCATTTGCAGGCTTGCTTTCAGGTTTAATCTTCGGGAGCACGCCTCTCCTCTTCCTTCAAGCTTCCTTTTTGCTCTCCTGAAGATTGATAGTTGGGACCAATGGCATAGCTGCGCTTGCTGGCCAAACCTGTGCACTCTCTGATCCTGCAGCGGCATCAGAGGAGCATAGGGAAACGAAATCTAGTCCAGTCCGTCTATAGAAAGGAGCCTGTAGGCAATGCCCATGCTTCAAGACTGCAGCGGTGGTCGGTAACCTAGACGACGAGCATTATGAAATAAGATTCAAAATCCCTCCAATCTTGAGAACAAAGGGGATTTGTAACAAGATTAAAATTGCTTGTTTTCACAAGTATTGCAATTTTAACCATTATTAATGTTAAGGCCTCATTCAGACGTCTGTGAGTTACGTGCATATTCTGTCTACGTATTCATTATAGTCTATGTGGCTGTTCACATGTCCGTGTTATTTTTGTAGACACAGTGGTTCTCAAAAACTCACCGGGACATGTCTGTTTTTTATCCGAGTAATGGATCAAAATGACCCATACAAGTCTATGTGTCCGTGAAACGGATGGCGTCAGCCCTGATTAACATTGCAATGGATAGGAGAAGTTTTGCAATTCATAATTTTCACTGATGGTAAAAACTAATGAAAATTAGACTTTTTTTTTTTGCCTACCAGAAAAATCACTGACGTCTGAATGAGGTATGAGGTCGCTGTTAATTATTGCTTAGGCGCTGTTCACAAGTCCAGTTTTGATCCTTCTCTAATGGATCCAGTATTGAAAAAACAGACGTCCACAAAAAAAGGGGATGAAAAACGGAAAACAAAGTTTCAATGATAAAACGGATCCTGATTTAAAAAGAAAAAATAGAAAGAGGATCAGAATTTCGGTTTCCATTTTTCTTCCTTTTTAAGGTGTCTCCGAAGGCTGCATAGCGCTAATATATAGCTGCGATAGTGGGCGAACATCCATTATGATCCATTTACAATAGATTCTAATTCTAAAATAAACCCAGACTGTAATACATTTTTGTAGATAGAAAAAAAATTGTGCAGGATATTTTTTTTTTGTTCCGTCCAAAAAAACACATAGCCGGTATGGAGGTAAACAAAGGACATTTCTTGACACTTCAGTACCCGTTTATTTCCTTTTTTGTGGTCCCCAGATGGCTCAAAAAATGAGAATAAATTTGTATATGTGAGCAGAGCCACACGTTCAGTATTTGGTCAGTATTTTACATCAGTATATGTACGCCAAAACCAGGAGTGGAAGACTGAGAGGTAAAGTAAAATAGAAACACGTCACCACTGCTGTATTTCTCACCCACTCCTGATTTTGGCTTAGAAATACTGATGTAAATGATTCTGCTAGAAAATTCCCAAAAAAATGGGAACCTTGGGATCCTTCCCTTACTTAAAACTAGATAATAATTATAATCTTTGTAAAACTGCCTTACTTGGTTCTTTTTTAAAATGCAGTGAAATAACTGTTTATACATTTTTATTTTGTATGTTTCTATTGTTAAATGTATTGTTTTTTCTTTTATGTATCACTCTTACTACTGTTTTAAATATGACTTTAATATGAGTTCTCCAATCTACCCACTCCCTTATTTTTTCCCAGTTCTCCCTTCTTAATAAGTATTTACTCCCTTCCCCCTTTTTTTTCCCTTAATCTTCCTCCCTTCCTTTTCCTCCCTCTAAATATTATTTAAAATTCAATAAAATCATTGAAACACAAATATACTGATGTAAAATACTGGCTGAATATTGAACGAGTGAACGTGGCCTGTGATGTTTTCGCTCGTGGTGATAAATGTGTGCCGCTAGAACCCCCTTTAACTTATATTATGAATACAAAAATTAATTCCATCATTCAATGAACACTATAATTTATATTTTTACTGTATTTTACAGGTTTTTTTATCGTTGTGGGGTTGCCAAATACATACTCAATTTGATATTTTTGCATGTTTTTATTATTTGTTTTAGGCCACGTTCACACGTTCAGTATTTGGTCAGTATTTTACATCAGTATTCTTCAGTCAAAACCAGGAGAGGAACAATCAGAGGAAAAGTAGAATAGAAACACGTCACCACTTCTGGATTTTTCACCCACTCCTGGTTTTGGTTTACAAATACTGATGTAAAATACTGACCAAATACTGTGATCGTGGTCTAAAGCTTAGTAACCTTTCTCCTGCAATGGACGTTGCCGATGAAATGTAGTATTACATGACAAGCGTTCAGATGTGCGGCCATCTATGTACTATAAGAGTGAATGGACAGGGCTTGTCCTCATGAGTCAGCCCCTTTAACAGCGCATTAGTAGCCACGTGTGACTGGTGACCAGCACTTCCACCTATTGTCTCCTTCCTTCATCTCCTGCAAGAACCAGGAGCCAGTGCTATGTGCCCACGATGCAGAAATGCTACGGATTTTTCCTGAGCATTTCTGCATTTCCCTGGCAGAAAAAAATGCATGCGGATTGTACATGCGGATTGTACATGCGGATTGTACATGCATTTTTTCTGCCAGGTAGAAGCGTTGATTAAGCGTTTTTAACATGCGATTTCGCATGCGGGTTGTCAAGCGCTTTTCCAAGCGATTTTAGCATCACTTGGAAAGTGTTTGACAACTTGGTCACACTATATAAATCCATGCAGCCGGCATGGATTTATGTTGTGTGACCAAGTTACGATGCTGCAAATGCAGCTTCAATAGTAAAAAAAAAGTATAAAAATGTTGAAAAATATAAAAAAAACATTATACTCACCTTCTGATGGCCCCAGGTCTCCTCTACGGTGCGTCCGGTGTCTTCGGCAGCATGCGGTTGATTAAAAAGGACCTTCCATGACTTAATTTAGTCATATGACAGGTCAACGTGTCAGCGGTCGCATGATCTGTCACATGACTAAATGACGTCATGGAAGGTCCTTTTACACCACCGCGAGCAGCCGAAGGCCCAGCAGCGCCGCCGAGAGCAGACCGGGGGCCTTCAGAAGGTGAGTATATGTTTTTTATTTTTTTTATTTTTTAATTACAGGTACTATGGTACCCGGGTCTGGAGGAGAGTCACCTCTTCTCCAGACCCGGGTACCATCCGCATATTGAATCGCATAATATCCGCATGTGTACATGTAGTGATGCGGATGTTATGCGGTCCAATGCAAGTCAGTGGCGGCGATTTCGCCTCGATTCTGCACAATTAATGGTTGTGCTGCAGATTTTTCCCCAATGAGAAACATGGCAGACAACTTAACAAGTGTCTTTTAATGCGTTTCCGCGGCAGAAATGCCTTACTGTCCTATATAGCATCGGTCAGGGTTAATATGCAAGAAAATGCCTTTAATTCCAGATAAACAGATTACTATGTTCTGGACTAGTGGATGGCTAATTAAAGTGCTTGTACTTCTTACCTATTTTACCCTTGATTATATTGCTTTGTGTATCCTGTAGCTATGATATAGGCTGCAGCTCGGTGCACGGATGTAGCATGTCAGAGGTATACATGTCCGTGTACAGGGCTGCTGACGATCTGACGGGTGTGTGAAGTGGTTAATTCTCTGCACACATCTAACTTCCTCTCTTACTCTTCTCCTTTACACTAAGAATAGATTTGGGGAGGGCGAAGCGAAGAACGCTGCAATCTTTCTGATATTCTGATTTCATTAAACTTTAAGTATATTGATCACACACATACATGTAACATGCAAAGTACAGCCATGTGCAGAGGGTCACAGAAATGTGATCACACAGCAAAAGGATAAAATTATACGCAGAGAATAGATAGACAGCAATATACAGATAGATAGATAGATAGATAGATAGATAATAGATAGATAGATAATAGATAGATAGATAGATGATAGATAGATGATAGATAGATGATAGATAGATAATAGATAGATAGATAATAGATAGATAGATAGATAATAGATAGATAGATAATAGATAGATAGATAGATAGATAGAAGATAGATAGATAGATAGATGATAGATAGATAGATAGATGATAGATAGATGATAGATAGATGATAGATAGATAGATAGATAATAGATAGATAGATAATAGATAGATAGATGATAGATAGATGATAGATAGATGGATAGATAGATAGATAGAGGGATAGATAGATAGATAGATAGATGATAGATAGATGATAGATAGATAGATAATAGATAGATAATAGATAGATAGATAGATAGATAGAAGATAGATAGATAGATAGAAGATAGATAGATGATAGATAGATAGATAGAAGATAGATAGATAGATGATAGATAGATGATAGATAGATAGATAGATAATAGATAGATAGATAGATAGAAGATAGATAGATAGATAGATGATAGATAGATGATAGATAGATGATAGATAGATAGATAATAGATAGATAGATAATAGATAGATAGATGATAGATAGATGATAGATAGATGGATAGATAGATACATAGATAATAGATAGATAGATAGATAGATAGATAGAGGGATAGATAGATAGATGATAGATAGATAGAGGGATAGATAGATAGATAGATAGATAGAGGGATAGATAGATAGATAGAGGGATAGATAGATAGATGATAGATAGATGGATAGATAATAGATAGATAGAAAATAGATAGATAATAGATAATAGATAGATAGATAGATTAGATTAGATAGATATGGGATAGATAGATGATATATAGATAGATGATAGATAGATAGATAGATAAAACATAAATATAGGTAGATATAGAGAAACATGAAGCAGCAAAAAATACAAAAAAAATGCTAAAAATTAAAAAAAAAACTCACAGGGGAAGCCTCCTGGACTAATAATCTCATAATCTGTCCACACGTTTTGCCTAGTAATGGAGTGCTGCCTCTTTTTATCTATAGATAGATAGATGTTTTTATCTTTAGATAGATAGATATGAGATAGACAGATAGATAAAAGAATTTAGCATACATTGATGATAGAGAAAGCGATGAACTGAGATAAAGAAATACATGAGAGATAGATAATTGTAATAGCATGTAAAACAAGAAAATGTTCTGTAGATAAATATTACAAAAATAATAGTCAGATAGATAATAGATGAAATATGTGATAGATAATAGATAGATGATAGATAGATAATATATAGATAGATATTAGATAGATAAAGCTACAGAACATATTCAGACACTATAACACGTGGATAGATTTGCAGACTTACCCGTGTCACGACACACACAAACCAGGCAGAAATTACATGAACCTCCTTTCGCTTAGAGTTGGGAGTTAAAAGTCATCTCCAGGTAATTGAGTGGGTGGGGTGTCTTCCATAGCAAGTTTATGGGGGTCTAACTGAATATTTGCTCATAGTCTATGTAAGTGTACAATCCACTTTGCAACTGGAAAGGTGGAGTTACTCTACAGTAAGGGGAGGGAAGACCAGGGAGACCAGTACATAGGGAGGGGGGTTTCCTTTTTTCCTTGGTCAGAGGAAGTCTGGGTCTATAGATAAGAGACAGGGGTCCGGTCTGTCCAGACTGATAAGAACAATCCTTCAAATCCCTCCCTCCATTCCATAACAACTGAGGAAAATGTTATATATGTGCCGTATTTATGTTTTCACTTTTTTTTTTTGCAAAGGTTATTATTGCGCTTTCACCTAATTGGATTCTAAGCCAAGCTCATAAATATTGCTTTATATTCATATTCAATATCACTCTGACTCTGACTGAAAATGAACAGAGACTTTCCATGGAAAGGTGACCACACACAAGACACAGTTACATCAGGCCTGTGCATTGGAAACTATTGTGTCATAAAGGAGTTCTCCGTATTGTACAATCCATGATAATAAACATATCACAATGATGAGACCTCCAGTGATCAGCAGTGATCTGAAGGGACAGTAGACAGTCTTTAAATTCTCTACAGAAGGGAAATTAAGTATTACCTCTTTGTTATGGATCCGGGTGGTGGAACCTCTGTTCTGTGATACAAGGAGGGACCAGAGGGGCGTAACTAAGTGCCTACCCGGACTGACCCTGGCCACACGGTGGCTTAGTCGATTCCGTGAACCAAGGAGGGACCGGGAAGGTGAACCAGGTGCCACTCTGGGACTGACCTTGTGTGAGAGCAGGCGACTCCCACGGGACTGATGGCCAAGGCCGACAGGCACAGCAGATGAGTACGGCTGGTAGACAGGCAGGTGATGCGGGTAGACAGGCGCGGCTGGTGGGCACGGCAGATAGACTGGCAGGTGGGTACGGCAGATACACAGGCTGGCGGGCACAGCTGATAGGCTGGCGGGCCCGGCTGATAGACAGGCTGGTGGGCACGGCTGATAGACAGACTGGCGGGCCCGGCTGATAAACAGGCTGGTGGGCACGGCTGATAGACAGGCTGGTGGGCACGGCTGATAGACAGGCTGGCGGGCACAGCTCATAGACAGGCTGGCGGGCACGGCTGATAGACAGGATGGCGGGCACGGCTGATAGACAAGCGGGCACTGGAACCTGAGGAGAGTGTTAGCAAACAAACAACAATCTTGCACAGGCACCTCCATTTTGGAGGAGGTGCCTTATATAGGGGAAGTCCTCCAGCCATTGGCCAGGGACTCTTTTAGGACGGCGCGCGTGGCCCCTTTAAGAGGGAAGGAGCGCACGCACGCCCTAAGCACAGTGCCTTGGGAACTGCGCGCGGTGCGCGCACCCCTGGCAGACGCAGGAGGGGAGCTGGAGGACGCCGGACCGGGACCACGGCGGTGAGGGGATCGGCGTCTCTGCCCGGCAGGAGGCAGAGACTCCGACGCTACACTTTTCCTGTTTAAAGCAAAGAGTTCCATCTGTAATAAGCTCCATGTCATTCACGATCTTCCTGGGCCTTACCGAAACATTGCTGACACCCTCTGACACCCTCTGCTGGGATGTGGCCTTCACTTCACCCTCACCCTGGCAATAGACAGGGTGGAGGAGTGCATCTTCTCCTTTCTTAAAACTGCACCTTCAACACCATCCCACCTCTACCCTCTGTTATCCTACCTTCTTTTGAAGTTCACTCTGTCCGTATGAAGTCTCTCTCCAACCTCCAAGTGGCTGACGTATACCACCACCCCCTCCCCGGGTCTGGCCACTACATTTATTGACCACTTCTTTACCTGGCTTCTACAATTTCTCTCTGCTGACATTCCCACCATCATCATCATCGTAAATTTCAACATCCCCATTAATGCCCACTAGTCAGCAGCCTTCAAACTCTTGGCCCTTGCTTCATCCTTCGATCTTACACAATCCACCCACACAGATGGACATAAAGTAGATCCCATCTTTATCAGCCTATGTTCCCTACCCAACCTCACCTCTCCGCCTGTCTGACCACCATCTACTCACATTCTCATCCCTGACTTCTTCACCTGCCCGCCCCCCATGTCCAGCAGCTAGCAACCCCCACGCAGACACCTTTCATACCTAGAGATGCCTCTCATGCATAGCAGAGGGCGACGAATCAAAAAACAACCTTGGCACATATGACGCACCCCCTGGGACATATTCCTTTCTTTCAGGGGAATACCCGGAGCCGGATCAGATGGGGGTTGTAGTCTTCCGAGTGGCTGTGACCCGGTCCGTGCCCAGGGTGTCAAACTCAGTTGTATGTGGCAGTCCTACAGATGTTACTAAGTTCTTAATGTCGACTACGCCACCCGTTGTGTTGCGGTCACTGTGGCCGCCGCTGCAGCAGGGTCCGCTGAGGCTGGTGGTGTAGGTGCAGCTTTGGTGATATAACCCCCAACGGGTGGGGTATAGCCTCAGGGGGGTCAGGTGCAGAGGATGGGGGTTGTGGTGATGCAGTGTAGACGGCAATCAGAGACAGAGTCGGGTTATGCAGTTTAGGATGTTTACTCACTGCTGATGTTCCGGTCACTCCAGCTTCGAGTGACCTCCCGAGCCGTGCTGCGTCCACCAGGTTCTGGATCCAGCCAACCCCCAAATAAGTCCGGAGCGTGACCCTGAGCTCTCCTTCTGTCCTTTCCTCTGGCCGTCCCCACTAGAGATCCACCCAGGTCCAGCTCCCTCGGGCCTTCTGTTGGGAGACCCTTGGCCTTGGGTTCCCTGACCCTCCACGTGGTATGCCTTCGTGGTGGATGTGGTGGGTGGCCGTGGCAGACGCTGCCCACGGCCTCCGGTCTCTGGCTGGGGTGTGTTTTTGCCCCCACCAGCTTGGGTTCCGGTACCCTGTGCCGACTCTTCACCCGGGGATTTAATTTGGGGTCTTAGAGTCCTTTCTTCTGTTTCCCCCTCTGGGTCTCTCTCTCTCCTCTCTCACTCTGGGTCTCTCTTCTCCTCCGCTCGCTGACTTTCTCTCTGCAACTGACCCTGTTCTTAGTTGGTGCCCACCTTATATACACCCTCTATGTGTGAGCTCAGGTGACCAGCACCCAATGAGCTCCTAACTTTACCCAGGCTGCTCCCCCTATCTGCCCCTACACTACTTGGGATGTACCACCCCCCTCCCACTCCAGCCAGGAACAGACTCGGTCGTACCTGCACATTTCTAAGTGGGAGTACCGTCGGTCTGCTCCTCGGAAATGGGATGTGTGTAGTGCATGCAGCCTACCGAGCTCAGTTCCACACTCCTTCCTTACCCGGGAGTGGAATATCACACCTCTGGGTTGAGGTGCAATACCCCTGTAGCAGCCGAATCCTCAGGGTGCTACATTCCCCCCTGGTAAATCACAGCACGTCCTCGGGCTGTAAGACAAAAACATCACAAAACATACAAAATTTTTCATATAAACATAAACATATAAAACATATAAAACTTTATATAAATTAGCAGCATTAAACATTCTCGTCGTCTCTTGTTCCTCCTCCGGTCACTGGGCAACTGTTGACCGGGCAAAGTGCGACAGTTCCTTTCTTTAAGATGATTTAACAGTAAAACCAGTAGGGGGCGCTTTAGGACGCGCAACTATATACAAGGGTATGGCCGCTCTCAGTCCTCGGCCAGTTAAGGAGGGAAAGGGAATGGCTGCTCACAGTCCTCAGCCTGTGGGATTAAGGGTAAACGGGTGAACAGTTCACATCAGCTGGTCCCAACGGGGACTATATTAGCAATAACAGTTTCTTTGTACCCCGATCGGGTAACTATTTACAGCACCTGCTCCGCTGTACTCAACAACGTCTCCCTCCTGCTCCTTCTTTGGGGATCTCAGCTTCAGACCCGTCCGGATCCTCTTGCTCTTCCTCCTCACATCGCAGCTCCTCCCCTGTCAGGCGATGCACATGGAGGGCGTAAGGTTCTTTGGCACACTTGTGCCGGGTAAAGGTGACCTCGTCCCCGATATAAAGGTCACGACCTCTGTGCCCCTCCGGCAGATGGGACTCCACATCTCTGCGCGTGACAAAGACGTCGCCGGGGGTGTTGTGGTCTCTGATGAAGCCCCACCCATGCTGCATGTTGAACTTAATTACAGTCCCGGTGGTGCGGGGACTGTGCGCTGCACGGGGGTCTCTCCTGGTCCGGCTCTTCTGCTCGGCGCTCCTTATTTGGGCCTGTTGTTCCCGGACCCGCCTCTCTCTCCGCTCCCTCGCAAACTCCTCGAGCTGCTGTCGGCAGCACTCAGCACGCTCCGCTGCAGTTGCCCTGGTTTCTTGAGTGAACCCCATTAGGTCTTCTCCGGTGGGGTCCCACTCAAATTGGATCTCTTCAAGCGGGGGCGAGATCCTTATCACGGGCTTCGGAGCCGGAATCAGGGGTGCACACATGGCCCCAACCCTCCTCTGGTGCTCCAGTTCATAATATTTCTGGGGCCAGATGAAAGGCTGCCCGTCCGGCCACGTGTGCTGGGCAAATAAGTCCTCTCCCAGACGCGGCACCCTTGGTTTTACGGGCGCGGGCGCGGTGGTGGTGGCGCCCGGGTTGCCCAGGCCTTGCGGCCAGGCCTGGGGCACCTGGAAGGTGAAGGGCACCGTTAGGACGGCGGCACCCTGGGCTACCTGGCCTTGCGGCCAGGCCAGAGGCTCCGCGGAGGTAGGGGGCGCTGTTGGTGATGCGACGCCCGGGAATTCTAGGCCCTGCGACCAGGCTGGTGTTGCTTCCTGTTTTGCCACGCTCGGGGTCGTTGCGCATGGCGTCACAGGGGTCGCGGCGGCGGCTTCCGGTTGGGGCCTAGTCTGCGTCGGTGACATGGCGTTTTCGGGCACAGCAGGGGGACTTTCGGGCTCTGCGACGGGGAGCTGGGGCAGGTACGCGGTTTCCCGGTTTGGGGTATAGACGTCCCCTTTACCTGCCTCCATGCGTTCGGCTCCCTTCTCGGCGCCGTCTCCGGCCTTGGGTCCTCCCGCGCCATCCTCAGAGGCGGTCTGTCTCCTCATCTCGGCTGGCGTGCTCCGGGTCTTGGTTTGCTGGGCCATCTCTCGGCTCCACTCCGCCAATGTCTCTCGCTGTACCCGGGCCATCCTCCGTGCGAGGCCCTCCAGGGCAGTCTGTGCACACTCCCGGTCTCGGGGGAGCTGTGCGAGGACCTCCACTAGGCCTAGTGGGGTCGTGGTTTCCAGCAGGCTCCTGACCAACGGGTCGGTGCTGCTCTGCTCTTCTTCCAGCAGGCTCCTGGCCAACGGGCCGGTGCTGCTCTGCTTTCTCGCCATCTCCGGGTAAGCTCCTCCGATATTCTTCTCCAGGCTTCTTGCCTCCGGGTGCGCTCGCTCTAGCCTGCTCCAAGCGACACCCATCTTTGCTCTCTCCTTTCGTCTCCTCCCCCCTCGAGGGCGGTCCCGGGGCAACTTGGTGACTGTCAGCTCCAGGGGGAGTTCTTTCACGCTGACAGACACCTCTAGCATCACAGTCTCTGTTGGTGGGGGCGGTTTCCACTTTTGGCGCCATTTTCGGTCCTGGCCCACGATGGGAGGTGGCCTCTCGCCACCCTCTGGCACGCCCATAATGGCGTCCGCTCTGGCAAGGCGGGAAATCCTTGGAAATGGCGGGAACCGCTTCCCAGTGGCGGGAAACTCTGCAGATGGCGGGAAAAAGCTGTTAATGGCGGACAACCGGCGGGAATCGACTGGTGATGGGGTCCGATGGCGGGGACCCTCCGGAACCGGCAGGAGACTTCTTTTTGAGGTAAACTTGCACTTTTCTTCAGGCACGCAGTACCCGGGTGTTGCGGGCACGTAATCCTGCCGACTACGCCAAAGTTGACGCACCCCCTGGGACATATTCCTTTCTTTCAGGGGAATACCCGGAGCCGGATCAGATGGGGGTTGTAGTCTTCCGAGTGGCTGTGACCCGGTCCGTGCCCAGGGTGTCAAACTCAGTTGTATGTGGCAGTCCTACAGATGTTACTAAGTTCTTAATGTCGACTACGCCACCCGTTGTGTTGCGGTCACTGTGGCCGCCGCTGCAGCAGGGTCCGCTGAGGCTGGTGGTGTAGGTGCAGCTTTGGTGATATAACCCCCAACGGGTGGGGTATAGCCTCAGGGGGATCAGGTGCAGAGGATGGGGGTTGTGGTGATGCAGTGTAGACGGCAATCAGAGACAGAGTCGGGTTATGCAGTTTAGGATGTTTACTCACTGCTGATGTTCCGGTCACTCCAGCTTCGAGTGACCTCCCGAGCCGTGCTGCGTCCACCAGGTTCTGGATCCAGCCAACCCCCAAATAAGTCCGGAGCGTGACCCTGAGCTCTCCTTCTGTCCTTTCCTCTGGCCGTCCCCACTAGAGATCCACCCAGGTCCAGCTCCCTCGGGCCTTCTGTTGGGAGACCCTTGGCCTTGGGTTCCCTGACCCTCCACGTGGTATGCCTTCGTGGTGGATGTGGTGGGTGGCCGTGGCAGACGCTGCCCACGGCCTCCGGTCTCTGGCTGGGGTGTGTTTTTGCCCCCACCAGCTTGGGTTCCGGTACCCTGTGCCGACTCTTCACCCGGGGATTTAATTTGGGGTCTTAGAGTCCTTTCTTCTGTTTCCCCCTCTGGGTCTCTCTCTCTCCTCTCTCACTCTGGGTCTCTCTTCTCCTCCGCTCGCTGACTTTCTCTCTGCAACTGACCCTGTTCTTAGTTGGTGCCCACCTTATATACACCCTCTATGTGTGAGCTCAGGTGACCAGCACCCAATGAGCTCCTAACTTTACCCAGGCTGCTCCCCCTATCTGCCCCTACACTACTTGGGATGTACCACCCCCCTCCCACTCCAGCCAGGAACAGACTCGGTCGTACCTGCACATTTCTAAGTGGGAGTACCGTCGGTCTGCTCCTCGGAAATGGGATGTGTGTAGTGCATGCAGCCTACCGAGCTCAGTTCCACACTCCTTCCTTACCCGGGAGTGGAATATCACACCTCTGGGTTGAGGTGCAATACCCCTGTAGCAGCCGAATCCTCAGGGTGCTACACATAAACCTCTTACAAAATTGCACAAAGCTTCAAGAGTTGCGGAGTGGCGCTGGAAGAAAACGCACTCAGAGGCAGACGTCACCAAATTCAAACAAGCAATTTTCATATTCATATTAGCCCTCACCTCTGTTAAATAGAACAACTTTACAAACCTCATATCTTCTCTATCCCATAACTGCAAACAATTAGTCAGCACTTTTAATTCCCTCCTCCATCCACTGTTGCCCCCTCTGACCTCCCTCATTTCTGTCAAAGACTTTGCTGCACACTTCAAAAATAAGATCGACCACATCAGACAAGGCTTTAATGTTCCACCGCCACGAACCCTCCGTATAACAAATCAATGCCCTTCCTCCTCAACAAATCAATGCCCTTCCTCCTCAACAAATCAATGCCCTTCCTCCTCATAATCACTGAAGGAAAGCTTACTCACCTTCCCTCCAAATTGCACTTCACCACTTGTACACTTGAATCGATCCCATCCCGCCTCCTCCCAAACCTCACCACCAGGCTCAG
This sequence comes from Phyllobates terribilis, assembly GCF_046119375.1. NCBI lineage: Eukaryota > Metazoa > Chordata > Amphibia > Anura > Dendrobatidae > Phyllobates > Phyllobates terribilis. The sequence continues at coordinate 582,583,007 of NW_027362771.1, forward strand.
CCCAGCCCTAACCCATCTCTTCAACCTATCATTAATCTCTGGTAACTTCCCTTATGCGTACAAACATGCCACAATCACACCTATCATGAAGAAACCATCACTCGACCTGACCTCTACATCCAGTTATTACCTCATATCTATTCCCTTTTGCTTCGAAGCTCCTCGAACAACATGTTTAGTCCCACCTCTCATCCAACTCACCCTTTGACAACCTACAATATGACTTCCATCCCCACCACTCCAATGAAACTGCCCTAACCAAAAATACATACAACTTCCTTACCGCCAATTTTAACAGACAATTCTCTATACTTTTCCTTCTAGGTGTGTCCTGTGCCTTCAACACAGTCAACCACTCCCTCCTACTACAGATCCTCTCTTCCCTTGGCATCAATGATCTCGCCCTCTCCTGGATCTCCTCATACATCACTAACTGCACATTTAGTGTCTCCCATTCCCACACTACCTCCTCACCACACCCTCTCTCTGTTGGTGTCCCTCAAATCTCTGTGCTTGGATCCCTACTCTTTTCCATCTATACTTTTGGTCTGGGACAACACAGAAAGTCCCATGGCTTCCAGTACCACCTATACGCTGATGACACTCACATCTACCTTTTTGACTCAGCTGTCACTAGATGTCACCTTTCTGCCAGAGTTTCTATCAGCTATATCTTCCATTTTCTCATCACGCTTTCTAAAGCTTAATGTTGACAAAACCAAACTCATCATCTTTCCTATATCTCACTCACCCCTCCTATCTGACCCATCTATCACAATAAATGGCATCACGCTTTCCCCTGTATCACAAGTCTTCTGCCGCAGAGAAACCCTAAACTCTGCCCTGTCCTTCAAACCACACATCCAAACTCTTACCACCTTCTGTCGCCTCCAACTAAAAAATATTTCCAAAATTTGTCCTTTCCTCTTTGATTCTAACATTTGATTCTGCTAAAGTATTAGTGCATGCCCTCATCATCTCATGCCTTGACTACTGCAATATTCTGCTCTGTGGCCTCTCGAATAGCACTTTCGCACCTCTGCAATCAGTCCTTAAAGGGGTTGTCCGGTCCATATTGATAAGTCTGCAGTCACTCTGTATGACAGCAGACTTATGAAGTCCTCCAGCGCATGCACTGTGCGCTGTGGGGATACGCTGGTTTCTGACCTGGGACCTGAGGGTATGTATGCGTTATACATGCTCCCGGCCAGGGCCTGTCTAGTGGGCATAGCCTCACTCCATACACTTGTATTGAGCCGAGGCTGTGCCCCGTCTAGAGGGCCGTCCAGTGGGCATGGACGACTAGAGGGCGTGGCCTCTCTCCATACAAGTGTATGGAAGCGAGGCTGCGCCCATTGCCTGGGAGTATGTATAACAAACATAAGTGAGGCCCTGTTGCATCTTTATGTTCTTAGGAGGTTCGTACATTCTTAGGAGGTGTAGACTAATTTTGCCTTTTACTATGCAGCATTTATTACAGGATATATAAAAGCCTAGAGAACCATTCAGCTCTACTGGAACTAGTAAATCACTTCCTCACAGGCACGTTTCTTAAAGGGATTATCCAGGACTTTTTTTTTACATTGTGCCTAGGAACTAACAGGCGGGTAGTTGCTATCCACCTGCCTGTTGTGCCCCGCACTGATCTCTGCCAGTACAGAGTGGTCACAGACTGCTCCTGCCGGCAATTCAGCGGCTTCTGCTGATGTCACGTCAATAGAGCAGTGGCTTCTTTTCCACTTCTCTCTGCTCTGTCCAAGGGATGTGACTGGCGACGTTCTTGCTGATTGACGGCCGAATTCCCGCTGCCTAACTGTGAGGATCCGGCTGTCAGCATGACGCCAGCAGTCACACCCCATCGACAGAGCAGCCTGGAAGGGGAAGAGCTGCTCTGTTGACATGGGGCAGCTGAATCGCCAGCAGGAGCTGAGTTGGCGTCGTGTAGAATAGGCAGATAGTTAGCAACTCCTTGCTTGTTAGTTTTTAGGCCCATGGTAAAAAAGAAAGATAAATCCTGAATAACCTCTTTAACAGCTGCTATTGTGCAGCTTCTGTGGACCTGACCTTGAAGGAGAGTTTAGGAAAACCATGCAGAAAGTGCCAGCTTTGGGGATGTTTCCAATTGTTCTTTAGGTCTAATGTCCAAGGTTGAAACTGCACTTTCAAGGGAGCCTTTCACGTCTCAAAATAATATTAACCTGCAGAATATTCCAAAGCTGCTGGTCCACCACACTGAAAGTGCGGCTGCTGGGAGAAAACAAATGTTATTCCTCCAGGCAGCCTCCGGCGTTCAGTCATACTGGTGCGGCCGGCTTTCGTCACTGCTCAGTATATAGTGAGTGGTAACTGTAACCACACCCCAGCTTGGCACTGACTGACAGCCGGTTCAGCATTGCATCAGTACTGAACTGCCTGTCAATCGGTGCCGAGGTGTGGTTACAGCCACCGCTCACGATGTACTGAGCAGTGACTGTGGCTGCGCCGCCCGTGCCTCTATGACTAAACCCCGAAGTCTGCTGTGAGGAAAAAAGTTAACTTTCTCCCAGTAGCCGGACTTTCAGTAAGCCGAGCGGCTTTGGAACGTTATTAACCTGCAGATTAACCCCATACCTGCAGGTTAAAAGAATTTTGGGACGTGACAGGTTCCCTTTAAGAATATGTTGCACTAATACTGTGTACTCATCAGTTGAGTAAACGATGACTTTTAGAGTGTGAAATATAGATCTACATGGATAAATTCAGTACCAAGTACTGACTAACTAGAAAATTCTAATATTAACTCAAGTGTCAGACGGGGATTACAGCTCAGACTGGCCGTCGGCTCTCCCGACCTTAGCGTGACAGCATGTATTTCTACAATGTCATACTCTAATTGGGAGAGCTGCCGACCAGTCCGAACATTGCGTTGCAATCCCCATCCGAGTTATACAGCTGTCTGACTCTTTCGTAAAGGGGGTTTATCCACTTTTGGACAACCCCTTATTAACAGCTAACATTTACAGGTCAAGTCTTAACCCCTTAAGGCATGAGTGATTTTTCATTTTTGTGCTTTCATTTTTTCATCCCCTTACCAAAAACCATAACTTTTTTCTTTTCCTACTGACAGTCATTTGTGGGCTTGTTTTTTTTTTTTTTTGTGGGTCTAGTATTAATTTTTAATGACACCATCCATTTTATTATACGGTTTACTGGAAAATAGGGAGAAAAATTCTAAGTGAAGTGAAATTGCGGGAAAAAAAAACAATTCCACAATTGTTTTTTTGGGGTTTTGCTTTTCCAGCTTTCATTCTATAGTAAAAATTACCTGGAAATATGATTGGATTTTTTTTTAATTTAAGAGATAAAAATTCAGAAATATGTGAAAAAATGTTTTTGCTCAAGTCGCCATATTCCAAAACCAATAACATTTTTATTTTTCAGTCGATGGGGCTGTGTAGGGGCTTGTTTTTTGTGTGCTGACCTGATGTTTTTATTGATACTATTTTGGGGTAGACCCAACGCTTTCATCGCTTCTTGTTGCATTTTTTCGTGGAGTTGCGGCAACCAATAACCTGCAATTCTGGCACTTCTATTTTTTTTCTCTTTACAATTTTTACAGATCGGGTTAAATAATTTTATATTTTGATAGGTTAGACTTTTATGGACACATTGATACCAAGTATGTGTATTTTTTTTATTCTGATTTTTTCATTTCTTTATTGTTAACTGTGGAAAAGAAGAGTGATTCGAATTTTTATATTTTTTTACATTTTTTAACTTTTTTTCTTTACTTTTCACTTTATTTGTTAGTCCTCTTAGGGGACTTGAATGTGCGATCATCTGAGCGCTTGTATTGCATACAGAGATACCACAGTACTGCTGTATATAGTAAAAATCACTGCCACAGACTGGACATCCCTGAGGAGATCACATAATAGGGCATTCGGCTGATCCTTGGTCAACATAGCAACCCATCGGCTCCCTGCGATCGTATCACAGGGAAGCTGATGGCCGCCCGAACTCGTATCTGGGCCAGGCAGTGGCGCTTAATTGCCACTGTCAGCAACTGACGGCAGTATTTAAGGGGTTATCAGCAGAGATCAGCAGGCACTGATGCTGTTAAGAGGCAGATGTTGGCTATGTAGTAGAGCCGGCATCTGTCCTGTATAGAGTGGGTTCTGCTTCTGTCATGGGGCATTAAGGGGTTAAAGTGAACCTGTCAGGAGAAGCTGAGCAGAATGATATCTAATTTATGAGAAATGCTTTAGTATAGCTCATATTTTTTCTTAGGAGTCAAGTGAGCGATCCTACTCAGTGATTGACAGTCACCCCTGTATTCACACTGATACAGGGAAATCTGTTAATAACCGTCCACTGGACTCCAAAGCCCAGAATGAGCTGAGATTTCAATGAATAAAATACATATTATACTGAATCCTTTCCCACACAACTATATATCAATCTACTCAGCTTTTCCAGCTCTTTAATATGATGACCATAGATTGCATAGCATTTTCCAAGCTAATGGGGGAAGGGTTTCAAGTTCAGGAGTGATCCCATTGAAGAATATTACCACTGTATTCAGGATCCATGTCGTACGGAGTTCTTATCCTTAATAGTTTTTTTTTTTCTTTCAATGGTGACAACTTATAAAAATGAGGTTGTCACAGCCATACAAAGATAATGCTAAGTAGTTAAATGGGGTTTTCAAGCTAATATATATATACATATAGATATTGATATTATTTATCAATGTCGAATTCTGGAACCCCCAGCGATCAGCTGTTTGGTGGGTCCTTCATTGTTTGCACTCTTTTTTTATCATTGTCTCTGTATAGTATAATTTCTGTATAGATAGATCAAGATTAAAATCTAGTGCGCTCTATGCGATAATCTTTCTCTGTCCCTCCCTCTCTTTTGTCACTGAAGCAAGAGTAGCTAAATGGGGCCATTAGACTTAAGCACGTAACTATCCCTCTCCTTGAACCTCTCACAGATCCCCTGCTGGTAGGACGTGATGCCACTGAGGCAAGACCAATACTGCCGTGTGCATGAAGCAAATATATTGAATATATTGAAGCTTAATAACCCTTTATAGGCAGCACTGGCTCCCTGGAACAGAGCAGCCACTTGAAAAAGGGAAACATAAAACACATATTTGTATCATGCAAGTATGGAGCCTGGTGCATGTACAAATCTCTGACCCCTATAAACAGCTTTTTAGATGTTTTTTACAGTGGTCCCTTATATCCAAAAACTTGCTTTGCTGCCCTTTCCTAAGGCCAAAAGGACATTTTTTGGGAGAAAAGAGCCCTATTCTAAAGACTGACTTTTAAGCTGCAAGTTTTTTTTCCCAACGTATACGCTAAGCGTGCCAGTAATGAAACATTTTTGTGCTTTTTTTTATCCTAGAAAATTTGCAGACATAGAACTATCAAAGCTCATGTCAAACAGTTATGCTTAAAACAGATTGAGGATTTGAAGAAGGGATTTTTTCCTGTAAGAGTAGTATAACCCCCGACTTGTTGTGAGGGTTGTTTTGTTGAAAGATTTTGAAGCTTGTCTCAATGCCTTGATATAAATAATAAAAACATCTACTGGAAATATATATATATTTTCTTTGTTATTGCTAAATCTTGTGGCAGAGCATTTGGAATTAATACTTTTACCGTAAAGAATTCTTTCCTATGCTAATGATAGGATTACGATTTCTCACCTTAATGGTGTATCTTACAAAGCTGATGTGCTCTACATTTTCATACAATCATCCACATTTCTAACCTTTGTGTAGAATAGAGAAGACACCTTTTTGGAAAATGGTCTTAGAGTGTTGGAAATAAGCCAAATTCTTAGTCACTGGCGATTCCTTGATGTCTTGTCTGCAGCCTGAGGGGGGAGGACTGTTACTGCGCTGATACGGGAAGCAACGTGACAACAGGGACACAAAGAGGAAATTAGCCATTGAAAGTTATATTACACCATGAGCTATTATAATATAATCTGAGGATGCAGTTATTATTTATTGCCTCCAGCAGTATGTGATCCAGACATGATGCCCTGACATTACATTGATTGTGCTTAATGTATATAAACTGTCCATTTCTATTATGGATGCGCTTAGTTATAAAGGGAAGGTCCCACATTTGTAATCTCCATCAACTGACAGCAGCTATACAGCATGGTGTCGCTCTGAAGAAAGCTCATTGGCTTCAATCGGCACCATGTAATTCTTCATTTTCCCTGCATGGGAATTAAATGATTGTTACCAGGTCCCCTCTTTCCACAGATTCCTGCTGAATATGGGATGAGTGGACCCGTGGAAGTTTATTCCAAAGTTTGATTCGGGTACCAGAACTGGACCCGAACTTGAACCAGAACCCAAACCCCATTGAAAACAATGGGGACCCAAACTTTTGAGCTGGAAAATTCTCTCTCTCTCTCCTTCCCCTGGAATTCCGAACATTGCAACGGACCTCTGGGACAAGTCTGTGTTCGACGTTTAGCACCGGACACTAACTGTCTGGTACCAATCCCGAAAAATTTCGCGTTCGCTCATCTCTACTGCTAATTTATTCTGCGGCCTCTACATTATTCTCAATTGATCATCTATTATTTTTTATTAATCTTTTGGAGGTGAACAGGGTGGAGTTGAGCAAAATGATTCTCGGGACCCTGCTTCAAAGGCTAACCTCCACCTATCCGCCGCCATTCCCAACTCTTCCTCATATTCATGCCTCAGTTGCGCCGGTTTTACTTATCAAAAAAGGAGTCAAGGATGTTGACAGGTAGGTGGAGGTACATAGGGCTCTGATCTGGCAGCTATAGATTCTTGGCTGGACCAGGGGTTTGGGAATCATTCTGCTCAAATATAAAACAGAGTTTTATTACTGTCTAGCTCTGGACTCCATCTGCAATTGACTCGCCCCCTGGGCCTAGTGTGGACGTGTGTGGGATACCCAGAGCCGGGTTTCTGGGGGTTGTAGAATCCGTGGCAGTGACCCGGTCCCGTGGCTCAGGGCGGTCAGGCCGATGGCGGTATTTTGTGGGGGTTTTAGGTTAATTGTCCGACTACGCCACCCATGGATTGCGGTCAGCGTGGACCGCCGCTGCAAGGCAGACCGCTGGGGCTGATGGTGTGTGCAGCTGAGGTAGTGTGACTCCCCACGGGAAGAGTGGAGCCCCAGGGCAGTGTAGTTGATGGTGAGGGTGATAGTGCACGGGAGTCCCAGCACTAGTAGTGCTGGTGCGGCAATGAAGCAGGAATGACTCAGAGTCTTTGCAGTGCAGTTCAGGGTCTTTACTGGTGATATTAAGGCAGACGTTCCCGGGAGTACTGGCTAACATAAGGGGCCTGGTCAGTCTGCGAGCAAACAGGAGTTCCCCTGGCCAGGTGGAGTTGTAGGCCTCCCCGTCTATCTGCACTCTTTCTGGCTACCTTGCTGTAAGCGGGTAGAAGTAGCCCACGTCCCTGAGTATACCGTGTGGTGCTCACCCGTATGGCTGGTGACTTGGGGCCTTCTGTTAGCCTCCGCTCCTGGATGGCGGTGCTGGTCCCTTCTTTGTGACTGAGCCTCCGGGCTTCTATGGCCAGAGGACCTGGAATCCCCTGCCGGCTGGTTTCTGCTGCTAGGTGAATATCAGTCCCCACAGCCTCGGACTCCGATGTCCGGTTCCTAGATTCTTCTGCCAGGGCGAGCTATATCTCTGCTTAGCTCCAGCCCCTGGTCTTCTGCTCCTAGCTCCTACAGAGCTCCCGCTGTAACTCCCCCTGTGTCTGGAACTGTCTCCAGGCTCTGACTCAACTCACTAATCCCGCCCCAGACCCAGTTTATAAGGGCAGATTCCTCCCCTCCCAGGTCTGGGCAGTAAGTGTTGCATGCTTAGGGCTCCTGACCAGAGAAACCTCCCACTTGCTCTCAGACGTAATATTTCTATTACTGTGGCAACCAGACCCCTGGGGTGCCACACAATCTTTTGTTGCCCCTTATATAACCTTTATAAAGCCTATATTCTGTTGTGTAATATCTTAACTTTCCTGCACTGACCTCAGTTGTTCTTAGAAAACCTACAATTTTGGTTTCTGCACTCATCGCTTCGTTGTTAGACACGTACTTCTTCTTATACAGGTACTCTGGTTTCTAGTAAGTTTCAAACATAAAGGGGAATCTGTCAGCAGGTTTTTAGTTATGTAATCTGAGAGCAGCATGGTGTAAGGGTTCCCTGGTTCCAGTGATGTGTCATTTAAAAGGCTGTGTCAATGAAATCAATGCTTTATCAGCTGCAGCAGCAGGAGATTATCACTACTGGACTATGTGTCACGTGCCTCCTAGTCAACTGCTCTGTATAACCCCACCCCCACCACTGATTGGCAGCTTTCTGTTAATGTACACAGGAAGCTGCCAATCAGTGCTGGGGACGGGGTTATACAGGAGTCACCATTCTGAGCTCTGCTAGATCTCTAGCAGAAAAAGGTGTGATTGTATCATAATTGCTGCAACCAGTAAACTACCGAATTTTTCAGACTATAAGATACACTTTTTTCCTCCAAAATTTTGGAGGAAAGTGGAGGGGTGCGTCTTATAGTCCCGATGTACGGTCTGGGTGTGGCTGGGGAGGGGGGCGGGTCACAGAGGCAGTAGACGGCTGCTGCGGCTACACTGTGCCCGCTGTGAATATTCATTTTCTTTAATAGTGGGCACACGTGATCGCTGAGCCGCTGCAGGAGCTGGCGGCTGCGACTAACACCATGCCAGCTAATAAGGAAAATTAATATATACTACTCTCCACACCCATAGTCTCGGGCGTTGAGAGCAGTGAATATTCCGGCAGCTGACCTCAGCGTGTGAGGGAGCATGGCAGTGACGTCATGCGCTGGAGCAGAGGGAAGGTGAGTAGAATCGTTTATTTTTTTTAAGTGTGCATCGTGCTGGGGGCCATATACACCAGTATGGGGATAATGGGGCCACGCATACCAGGATAGAAATGAGGGGGCCATGCATACCAGGATGGAAATGAGGGGGTCATGCATACCAGGATGGAAATGAGGGGGCCATGCATACCAGGATGGGGATGAGGAGGCCATGCATACCAGGATGGAAATGAGGGGGCCATGCATACCAGGATGGAAATGAGGGGGCCATGTGACGCGCCCCCTGGGCCATGTTGTTAGGGATACCCGGAGCCGGATCAGATGGGGGTTGTAGTCTCCGAGTGGCTGTGACCCGGTCCGTGCCCAGGGTGTCAAACTCAGTGTGCGGCAGTCCTTGCAGATGTTCTTAGTGTCGACTACGCCACCCGTTGATTTGCGGTCAAAAGGCCGCCGCTGCAGGATGGTCCGCTGAGGCTGGTGGTGTGTGTGCAGCTGTGGTAGTATAACCCCCAACGGGAGGGGTATAGCCTCAGGGGGTCAGACGTGGAGGATGGTGGTTGTTGTGGTGTAGAAAGGAGACTCTGAGACGGGAGGTGCAGTTCAGGGTTTTTACTTACTGATGTTCTTTTGGTCACTCTGGCCTTGAGTGACCACCCGAGCCGTGCTGCGTTCACCAGGTCCTGGACTCGGCCAACCCCCAGGCAATTCTGGAGCGTGGTCCTGAGCTCCTTTCTGACTTTCCCTTTCTACTGGCCGTTCCCACCAGGGATCCACTTATGTCCGGCTCCCTTGGGTCTCTTGTTGGTCAAGCCTCCTCTGGGCTCCCTGACCCTATGCTCGGTGTGCCTTTCTAGTGGATTTGGTGAGGGTCGTGGCAGATCCTGCCCACGACCTCCGGTTCCTGGCTAAGGTTTGCTTTGGCCTCCGCCAGCTTGGGTTCCGGTACCCTTGTTCGCCAACCCCTCACCCTTCTGTCCTTATTCTGGGATCTTGGGGTTCTTTCTTGTTTCCTCTCTGGGTCCTTCTCACTCCTCTCTCTCTCTCAGCAGGCTCTGTTCTGGAGCTGGGCCCAGCCGGAGCCACAGCTCCCTGTCAGCCCTCCTGACTGAACTCCTCTGCTCTGCTCCTCAGGTTAAACTCTCACTGACTGACCCTGTTCTAAGATGGTGCCCACTTTATATACTCCCTCTATGTGTGAGCTCAGGTGACCAGCACCCAATGAGCTCCTATCTTTACCCAGACTACTCCCCCTATCTGCCCCTACACTACTGGGATGTTCCACCCCCCCTCCCACTCCAGCCAGGGACAGACGCTGTCGTACCTGCACATATACTGGTGGGAGTACCGTTGATCTGTCCCCCGGAAATGGGATGTATGTAGTGCATGCAGCCTACTAGCTCAGTTCCACACTCCATCCTTACCCGGGAGTGGAATACCACACCTCTGGCTTGAGGTGTAATACCCCTGTAGCAGCCGAGTCCTCAGGGTGCTACATTCCCCCCTGGTAAATCACAGCACGTCCTCGGGCTGTAAAAGAATAAAATATCCAAAAACATACAATTTTTTTTCAAAAACATCATAAACATATAAAACAATATATATATTATCAGCATAAAACTTTTTCATATAAACATTCTTGTTCCTCCGGCCACGGTGCAACTTGTGACCGGGTAAAGTGCAACAGTCTCTTGTAGTAAAAACAACAGTTTCCTATAAAACCGGTAGGGGGCACTTTAAGAAGCGCAACTATATACAAGGGGAATATGGCCGCTCTCAGTCCTCGGCCAGTGGGGAAAAGGAATGGCTGTTCACAGTCCTCAGCCTGTGGGGAGATGGGACACACTGTAACAGTTCACTGGTCCCAACGGGGACTACACTTTTGTAGCAACAGTCTCTGTACCCACACGGGTAATTATTTACATGTTCTATTTACAGTTCATCAGTGGCGGTGTGCTCTTGGCTGAGGGTAATCTTTAGACCCGTCCGGGTCCTCTTGATCCTCCTCACCCCGTAGCTCCTTCTCAGTAAGTCTATGCACGTGCAGGGCATACGGGCCCTTGGCGCACTGATGCCGGGTGAAGGTGACCTCATCACCCAGGTATAGGTCACGACCTCTGTGTCCCTCCGGCAGATGACTTTCAACGTCTCTGCGGGTGACAAAGACGTCGCCGGGGGTCTTGTAGTCCCGGATGAAACCCCACCCGTGCTCCAACTGGAATTTTATTACAGTCCCGGTGGCACGGGGACCGTGGGCTGCACGGGGGTTCCTCCTGGTCCGGCTCTTCTGCTCTGCGCTCTGTATCTGCAGCCGCTGCTCACGGACCCGCCTCTCTCTCCGTTCCCGGTCGAAGACCTCTAACTGCTGCCGGCAGCACTCCGCACGCTCAGCTGCGGCCGCCCGAGTTTCTTGGGTGAACCCCATGAGATCTCCTCCAGTGGGGTCCCACTCAAACTGTGTCTCCTCCAACGAGAGCGGGGTCCTCTTGACGGGCTTCGGAGCCGGAATCAGGGGCTCGCACAGGGGCCTTTCCTTTTGGAGCTCAAGTTGGTAATACTCCGGTGGCCATATAAAGGGCTGCCCATCCGGGCATGTGTGCTGGGCAAATAGATCTTCACCCAGGTGTGGCGCTGTGGACGTTGAGGGCGCTGTTTTGGTGGCGGCGCCCGGGTTCACCAGGCCTTGCGACCAGGCTTGGGGCACCCTGAATGTAAAGGGCACCGTGAAGACGGCGGCGCCCGGGGTTACTTGGCCCAGTGACCAGGCCGGTGGCTCAGTGGAGGTAGAGGGCGCTGTTGGTACTGCGGCGCCAGGGGGCACTCGGCCTTGCGACAAGGCCGGTGGCGTCTCCTGCTTGGCTGTGCTCTGGATCGAGGCGCGTGACGTCACAGGGGGCGTGGCCGCGGCTCCGGCCGCTTGAGGCCTAGCTTGGAGCGATGACGCAGCGGCTACGGGAACGGTGAGTGGGGCTTCGGGCTCTGCGACGGGGAGCTGGGGCAGGTTTACGGCTTCTGGGCACGGGATATTGTCGTCCCCATTACCTGCCTTCATCTCTTCGGCTCCCTCCGCGGCGTCGTCTCCGGCCGTCGTCCCTCCTTCGCCGTCCTCAGAGGTGGACTTGCTCCTCGCTGCGGGTGGCATGCTTCGCTGGCAGGCTCCAGCCTGCAGGGCCATCTCTCGGGTCCACTCCGCCAGCGTTTCCTGCTGCACCCGGGCCATCCTTCGTGCGAGGCCCTCCAGCGCGGTCTGTGCACGCTCCCGGTCTCGGGGAAGCTGTGCCAGGATCTCCAGCAGGCCCTCCGGAGTGGCGGCTTGCAACAGGCTCCTGACCACAGGGTCGGTGCTGCCTGACTCTCCCTCCATCTCCGGGTGCGTTCTCTCTGGACTCCTCTCCAGACTCCTCATCTCCGGGTGCGCTCTCTCCAGACTCCTCCAGGCTGCTCCCATCTTCGCTCTTTTGTTCCGTCCCCGCCCACATTGGGGGTGGTCCTGGGGCAACTTTGTGTTTGCCAGTTCCAGGGGCAGTTCCTTCACGCTGATGGACATATCAATCATCACAGTCTCTGCTGATGGGGGCGGTTTCCACTTTTGGCGCCATTTCCGATCCTGGCCCACGATGGGAGGTGGCCTCTTGCCATCCTCTGGCACGCCCATAATGGCGTCCGCTCTGCCAAGGCGGGAAATCTTCTGAAATGGCGGGAATCTTCTCCTAGTGGCGGGAAACTCTGTGGATGGCGGGAAAAGACTGCAGATGACGGGCAAATGGCGGGAACTGATCCGAGATGGCGTCCGATGGCGGGGACCCTCTGGAATTGGCGGGAGACTTCTTTTTGAGGTAAATGTGAACTTTTCTTCAGGCACGCAGTACCCGGTTGTTGCGGGCACGTGATCTTGCCGACTACGCCAAAGTTGACGCGCCCCCTGGGCCATGTTGTTAGGGATACCCGGAGCCGGATCAGATGGGGGTTGTAGTCTCCGAGTGGCTGTGACCCGGTCCGTGCCAGGGTGTCAAACTCAGTGTGCGGCAGTCCTTGCAGATGTTCTTAGTGTCGACTACGCCACCCGTTGATTTGCGGTCAAAAGGCCGCCGCTGCAGGATGGTCCGCTGAGGCTGGTGGTGTGTGTGCAGCTGTGGTAGTATAACCCCCAACGGGAGGGGTATAGCCTCAGGGGGTCAGACGTGGAGGATGGTGGTTGTTGTGGTGTAGAAAGGAGACTCTGAGACGGGAGGTGCAGTTCAGGGTTTTTACTTACTGATGTTCTTTTGGTCACTCTGGCCTTGAGTGACCACCCGAGCCGTGCTGCGTTCACCAGGTCCTGGACTCGGCCAACCCCCAGGCAATTCTGGAGCGTGGTCCTGAGCTCCTTTCTGACTTTCCCTTTCTACTGGCCGTTCCCACCAGGGATCCACTTATGTCCGGCTCCTTTGGGTCTCTTGTTGGTCAAGCCTCCTCTGGGCTCCCTGACCCTATGCTCGGTGTGCCTTTCTAGTGAATTTGGTGAGGGTCGTGGCAGATCCTGCCCACGACCTCCGGTTCCTGGCTAAGGTTTGCTTTGGCCTCCGCCAGCTTGGGTTCCGGTACCCTTGTTCGCCAACCCCTCACCCTTCTGTCCTTATTCTGGGATCTTGGGGTTCTTTCTTGTTTCCTCTCTGGGTCCTTCTCACTCCTCTCTCTCTCTCAGCAGGCTCTGTTCTGGAGCTGGGCCCAGCCGGAGCCACAGCTCCCTGTCAGCCCTCCTGACTGAACTTCTCTGCTCTGCTCCTCAGGTTAAACTCTCACTGACTGACCCTGTTCTAAGATGGTGCCCACCTTATATACTCCCTCTATGTGTGAGCTCAGGTGACCAGCACCCAATGAGCTCCTATCTTTACCCAGACTACTCCCCCTATCTGCCCCTACACTACTGGGATGTTCCACCCCCCCTCCCACTCCAGCCAGGGACAGACGCTGTCGTACCTGCACATATACTGGTGGGAGTACCGTTGATCTGTCCCCCGGAAATGGGATGTATGTAGTGCATGCAGCCTACTAGCTCAGTTCCACACTCCATCCTTACCCGGGAGTGGAATACCACACCTCTGGCTTGAGGTGTAATACCCCTGTAGCAGCCGAGTCCTCAGGGTGCTACACATGCATACCAGGATGGGGATGAGGAGGCCATGCATACCAGGATGGAAAGGAGGGGGCCATGCATACCAGGATGGAAATGAGGGGGCCATGCATACCAGGATGAGGATAAGGGGGCCATGCATACCAGGATGAGGATGAGGGGGCCATGTATACCAGGATGGAAATGAGGGGGCCATGTATACCAGGATGGGGAAGAGTGGGTCATATATACCTGGATTGGGGGCCATATATACCTGTATTGGGGGTCATATATACCAGGATGTGCATCATATATGCCTGGATGGGAACATATATATATCAGGATGGGTGGAGGGCATATATACCAGGATGGGGACATATATATACCAGGATGGGGGATATTTCAGTTTTTCTTTTTTAATAAATTTGCAAAAAAATTCTACATTTCTGTTTTTTTTTCATTCAAGATGGGGTGCAGAGTGTACTTTAATAAGAAAAAAATTGAACTTTTTAGAATTTACCAAATGGCTGCAATGAAACAAAGAGTGAAAATTTAAAGGGGTCTGAATACTTTCCGTATCCACTGTATGTAACATATGAATTATATTTGCAGCAGTGGGAATAGCTTTCCCTTTGCTATTGAGCATCCTGAAAAATCAAAACCAGCCTGTCATTTCATACTTTCAAATGGTGGCTGATCGGTTGCAAGTATTTTCATTTTGAGTTCAATAGGGAAGTCAAATTCACATCAAACCTGAGCAACTTGTAGATTTTTCTGAAGATCTGCAGAAAAATACACAAGGAAGCTTTTCACAACAATTTTTGTACTTGCTCATTAGACACTTCAATACAAAAGATGGGGTCGGGGTCTGACCATTGTAGTGTTGTTTCCTGAAGCAGCAGGAAGTTAGAGTATAAAATAGCCCCAGTGGTCAGTGTGAAAATTACAAGATTTCTATCTTTTTATTTGTAATTTAAAAAAAAAATGGAAATGGCCAAAACTTTTTAAAGAATACATTTAACACAAGTCAATTTATAATAATAGATTCCCTTTAAGATGAACCACAGAAACCAGATGCCTTGACAAGTTTGAGATTCATATGGGAGCAAGTCCTTGAAAACTAATAATTGTTTATATTGTGCTTAACTATTACAGATTTGCTATATTATTTTGGTTTGTGCAGAAGACCACTTACTGTGTAGCAGAATATTTACTTAAATACTGAACCCTTTAGGGGACAAGTCAAACTTATTATTATTATGGGTTTGTGTCTCCTTGCACATCTTTCTTTTACCTCTTATCTTTAGATATCCCTTTTTACTTGTAACCTTTAATCTAAACCCATTTACTTTTTATTCATATAACCTGTGAAGACAAGATCATGTGCTAGCAGAGCCGATTTCCATATGATAGGTGAATGTATATACGGTATTCAGTCAGCTCCCTCTAGTGGTGACTGCAGGTAGGCAGATTTGTATCACTAGTTCTTAGTGACTTTGGAGTCATTGCAACATTTTATTTTACAAATGAGCCCAGGGTGGTTTTAAGAAAATAGAAGAAAAAAATGATACCTATAGGACCCCAACTATTCGTTTGCAACTAGTGTTCCCCACCGGTCTTCTTGCTGTCTCTTCCAGTGAGGGATGTCACGTGACATGGCCACTGTTTGGTTGCATCTTTCATGTCATGTCTAACTTGTGAATAAGAGATAGGAGGTGACTCTTCAGGCTGAGACGGAACATCTACAGAAGAGGCAGCGATGATGTTGGCTGGGGACAGGGTCAACCGTTGCTGAGGAGCTGGTCTGGTAGGTATGTGTTTTGTTGTCCTTTTCCTTTAAAACCACCATGGGCTCCTTTGTAACATATAACTATCAGCACAAATTGTTGGACTTAATTAGATTACATGGTGTTCATGGCTGGACGTTCCCGTCAACCTTCCGATCTCTGACGTTCTAGAACTGATTTGGCTCAGTCTATGAAACTATTATATGATCTTACACATACGCTACAGCTTCTGCTCTACGATGTCACCGTTTTTCCTACATGGATATCATACATTCTTTCCCTGAATTCTTCCCCGCTGTCCTTAGGTTGGGTTCACTTCTTGGATTTTTTTTTTAAGGATAACTGGGCCGTAGGTCTGTCCAAGAGGAAAAAGGTTAAAGGAAAACTTCATCCTACTTCTCGGTTTAGATTTATTCCCACTTTTCGGTGAAAACAAGTGAAGAACATGATTGAATGGCGCTGTGTGAGCCCGCCCTTACACTGACCCTCTCATCTATCTCCACTTGTCTGGTAGTCCCACTCCGATTCTTCTTTCCACTCTGTGTAATTGCTATTCCTGCACGGATCCTGAAATGTCACGGGCCGATCTCTCCATACCACCTGCCCGGGTCTATGCTTCCTGTTTGCAGTATGCAGGAAGACATGGAGGAAACAGATGTAGCAGCTTTCACTATTATTACTGGGGCCAGGTGCATCCTATGAGCAAAAGGAAGACAAAGTGGGAGACATACACAGATGTGTACCCCAGTGTACCCCATTGTAATGGCTTAGCACCCTCCAATTCTTACATCTTCTCCATGTGATATCTCTAGGACGAGGCTGGGGAGATTGGCAACCAGAGAAATTTATTTATTTTTTTTTAAAAAATTGGTGTAAATTTTGCTCATTGGCGTATGAACCATTTTGATAAATATATACATAAACCTACACTCTTTTTATAATTTGTACACATGGTTAGTGTAAGTGTACAATAGGTGAGATGGATCTGCTAAACCACCCGTCCCGGTGGACACACAAGCCCCAGTCATTGGTGCAGCTTCCAGAGGACACGTGGGATCGTTGGGACTAGGACTAGCTGGAAACTTAGGAGCAGAAGAACAGATGTAGTGGGTTCCAGCAGGAATACATGCGAGATAAAACACTGTAGTACAGATAATGGAGAATAACAAACAAGGAACACTAGTGTCTCAATCCCAAATCACAGGTGTGTATGTGTCAATGGACCTTACAGTAAATAGGTCTAGGGAGATGATGTCATTGATTGATGCCGGACACCCTGCAGCACAACGTGGAGCACAACATAGGGCAATGAACCCAGGAGAAGGGAGAGGAGTCCGTATACCCAGGACAGATGTGTAACAGGCAGGCCTGGCGTCAGCACCCAAGCAATTGTCAGGGCCCTGAGCAGGCGGGGGGGGCCCACTCGCCGTTGGGCACTCCGGCGCACTATGGGACCCGTGAGCAGAGGAGAGCTGTGCCCGTGCCCACCCCGCTTACTCAGGGCCCCGGCACAGTACTTACCTCTCCCCATGCCTCCACAGCAGGTCCTGTATCTTCCGCGGCTGCTGCACTTTGATGTCTCAGGTCAGAGGGCGTGATGACGTCTTTCCACCGTGCCCTCTACTGAGTAGTCACAGCGCAGAGCAGGAAGATGGTGACGCGTCTGAGGAGTCCGGAGCAGCGGCAGCGATGAGGGCAGCGATGAGAGCAGCAGCAGCAGGTGAGGTGAAGTGAGTATTTTATTTATTTATTTTTTTTTATGTATGGAGGCATGGGGTATTATATGGGGCACCTGCATGGGGCATTATATGGGGCACCTGCATGTGGCATTATATGGGGCACCTGCATGGGGCATTAATGGGGCACCTGCATGGGAAATTATATGAGGGCCCAGGAGGCATGGGGCACTATATGTGGGTCCAGCCTGCATGGGGCATTATATAGGGGCCTAGCCAGCATGGAGCATTATATGTGGGCACAGCCTGCATGGGGCATTATATGGGGGCGCAGCCTGCATGGGGCATTATATGGGGGCACAGCCTGCATGGAGCATTACATGGGGACCATTATTCTGCATGGAGCATTATATGGGGGCCAGAATTCTGTATGGAGCATTATATGGGGGCCAGTATTCTGTATGGAGCATTATATGGGGACCAGTATTATGTATGGAGCATTATATGGGGGCCAGTATTCTGTATAGGGCATTATAAGAGAGCCAGTATTCTGTATGGATCATTGTAAAAGGGCCAGTATTCTGTATGGAGCATTATAAGGGGGCCAGTATTCTGTATGGAGCGTTATATGGGGTCAGTATCCTGTATGGAGCATTACATGCGTTCCATTATTCTGTATGGAGCGTTATATGGGGTCCATTATTCTGTATGAAGCAATATATGAGGCCCATAATACTGTATGGAGGACTTAGTGGTGCCCATAATACTGTATGGAGGACTATATTGTCTGCACTGTGCGCTGCGAGGATTCGCCTGTTTCTGAGCTATTGTAGAATTTACAATAGCTATCGGCTCTGTTATAGAGACACAAAGGTCGGCACAGCCAAGCATTTCTGTGTATGGGGGACTTAGGAGAAATAACTATTGGCTGAACAATTGTTCTCCCCTATTTATTATGTGTGAAGGGCTTTAAAATGGTTCTATCCGGGCTCAATTTTTCTATTGCACCATAATACTCTATCCTGACAACCAAATATTACCGAAACACACACACAAATATGGGCAATCGTACATCTGACGTCACTGAACAGCCAAGTCCTGTATCTCAAGAAAAGATTTCTGGTGGAAAATAAACTAGATAAAAGCATGTTTTATTAACCTAAAGCTGATCTGACGCCAGATTTCACATTGCAGATTGTATACATTATTAAATACATCTAAGAACTGATGAGTGGTGTATTTATTTTGAAAATCCATATCACAAAGACTGAATAATTCTGATACTAAAATGAGCTTCTTATGAGATTTAACTCCTAAAATGCTAAGGAAGACTCTCAAAAAGTAATATACAGCCATTTTAACAATGATTTATAAAAGTAAATACAGGTCTAAAGCCCCCATACACATTAAACTAATGTCTTCTGAACTTGCCGATATCAGTGGTTTCGGCTGAGAGTCTAATGTATATTGGAACCATGGACAATTGATTGTCAGAGAAATATTGATGCATTGTGTCTGACTTTAGACTGCCAGTCATATCGTCTCCCTGAGATAAGCTGCTACAAGACATGTCAGGTGGCAGCTGTCTAATAGACAACATAGTGGCGCTCATGGAATGTGCTCTCCTGTATATGGGAGAGCCAGCCAAGATGTCTGCTGGCCGAACCATCTAATGTGTATGGCGGCCTTAAGAGATCAGTCCATCAGTCTATCCAATCTGTATTGTGAAATCTGGTGACAGATTCACAGGGGGCACATTCTCAGACTGAGCCACTGCAAGGGCTACAATAAATGGATGTGCCATATTATATCAGATAGTGAAATCTGGGAAAAATTGAGAAACAGTGGTTTGCCTGGTGCAGGAGCTAAGAGTGAAATGCATGACTAGGGTATTGTAGATGACTCCAGTCATTAACTCAGTGATACGACACTGTCAACTTAGGAAGTTGTGAATGGCTCCAAACAACATCACTCGATTCCTGAGTCCCCAGTTGCACCACACCAACTCGGGTGCGGACTACGATTTCATTTTATCCTGTTACCAGGAAACTACCTCAGCAGGAACAAAAACCATCACAGATAAATAGGGGTAACTATACCTCTGTTGGGACCCCAAACACTTTAGTTAAAGCCATGCCTGACCTCCTCACCAGCAGCTGCTGTGACATAAATTAACAACTCAAAAACCCTCACTCCACTGAACGAGTTCTGAGAAACATAATGGCGGGCTCCTGGGAACCAGCTCGAATGTAGACTTCTTCAGCGTCTCTTCTTCCTTAAAAAGAAGTGATAAACCCCAACCCCTTTTTACAGAACATTCTGGCCTGTCAAAACCATTCATATAACCCATGTGATATAATGAGTTACCCCTTATATTCCCTGTAGGCTTGCAGCTGGGCAGGTACTGGATGGAAAATATGTGTCAACGAGGTGCCTAGCCTTGGTGATGTGAAATCCGGAGAAGAAGGCTCCAGCACAGGTAGGTGCTGAGAGGTTTGTTAATGGGCTCGGATTTTTGGGTCCGGGTTTTAGGAACGACTGGTAGAGCTGGGCGGGACTGGTCATCCTCATCCTCCAATCCTGGAGGTTCAGCTGATATAACAAGGCAGCTGAGCTGGCATAAGGGTCTTTGTGTCTGAAGGTGAAAAAACTTGTCTGTGGACTAGTCAGCCTTTGCCAGAGGTCTGCCTAACTTTGGATTTTTGCCGTGTATTAACCTGTTATATTGACTTGAATCTAAGCGGGTGAGCCCGCACTACCGGACGAACTGTTTATTTTTCAGTTGCTCCTTTATGCTGAGTCAAGGCTGTGTTTTCGTTCGGAGTTCTTAGCAGGTTTATGAAAACAACAATCTTCACCTGTTGCACCCAACCAGATTACCGGTGTATCCGCTGCAGCTACCAAAGAGACTTATTCTACAACCCTCATCTATCTTTAATATACTAATTAACAACAAAATTGCTTACCCACCTCCAAACCTGGGCCTACACTTAGCTGCGCCCGTTAGTGCCCTCTCTTAACATTAGGATTCAGTTCAATAAAGAAGTGAGCCTTGTTCTGCTGCTTTGTTTAGCTGAAGAGGATTTTCTACACTATTGTTGGTTCTCTAGCAGATGCAAACTACAACTCCCAACTGACAACATAAAAACAACCTTTTATCATACGTAATATTATTGAACTGACCCCTTCCATGTGATAATATGTGGTCAGCTAATCATTTGAAGTATCATGACAAAAGTAACGTATAACATAATAGGATTATAGATTTTCCCTTTTTGTATCACATAAATAATCCAATGAATTTGAGACTGCAGGAAAATTATCAATGCTGACAGGTCCCCTTTAATTCCCACTTCCTGTTCCTTTACTACTTCCTTTATTCAGGAATTAGCACTATATGGCAGGAAGCATTGTGCATTAATCAATGTACTTTCATTTTTTATTATTTTTGTTGAATTTACATACTGTTTACTACTACTACTACTACTACTACTACTACTACTACTACTACTACTACTATGGGTTTGGGTCAGGGGTGGACATACAGTACAGACCAAAAGTTTGGACACACCATCTCATTTAAAGATTTTTCTGCATTTTCATGACTATGAAAATTGTACATTCACACTGAATGCCAAGAGAATGCCAAGAGTGCGCAAAGCAGTCATCAAAGCAAAAGGTGGCTACTTTGAAGAACCTAGAATATAAGACATATTTTCAGTTGTTTCACACTTTTTTGTTAAGTATATAATTCCACATGTGTTAGTTCATAGTTTTGATGCCTTCAGTGTGAATGTACAATTTTCATAGTCATGAAAATACAGAAAAATCTTTAAATGAGAAGGTGTGTCCAAACTTTTGGTCTGTACTGTACCATTGGTGCAAAAGTGGCCCAAGAGGTAAATGGGGCACTGCTGCTTGCAAGCAGATGTAATTGTCCATTATGATGAGCTGTTGGACTGCAAAGGGCCCATATATTGTTATTGCACAGGAGCACTCTTCTGTCTGTGTCCACTCCTGGTTAAGGTTAATGTTGTGGGATGGCCTAAGGATAGGCCGTCAATATCAAAGCCTTGGACTACCCTTTTAAAGCTAAACTGAGCTCATCTACTTTGAGATATATCTTTAAGGGCACATTTCAGGTTCACAGTCCTGTGACCTGCTTCTTAATTTAGTATTCCAAAATGGGTAAATTTGCTTGTAAAAACATGTAACTTTGCAATTTACCTTTTATTAAAATTTGGCTCTTCCATAGTGAGGTTGTAAACACTGTCATGAGGCTGGCCAAGATTGCTGGAGATCAGTATTAGCGCCTAACCCCAACCAGCTTCAATTCCACTTTTCTCCCATTTTACAGTCTCAAAGGTATTTCGTATAGGCGCATCGGGAGCGTACAGTTCAAGCCAGTGGCGAAACAATACTGCTGGCCTGGATTGTCAATAAAGAGCGCTTGGCCCCCAGCAATCAGAAACCCAAGTGGCTGGGGATCTGTGCACTCCTAGGGTCAGAAAATGTCAGCAACATATACTAGTCCCAAGTACTAAGACTGTGCCAGACCTACAAATCGCCAGGTCCCCACACTTCAGGAGACTCTGAAAAAACTAGACATAACCAGACTGCAAAACCTAGACTTTACCAGATTCCCGAAAACCACATTTCACCAGACCCAAGCAAACAGACCATGGCCACGTATTGCTAAGCAGGAAAACCTTCACTAGATGTAACCAGATCCTTGTAAACTAGACCTTCACCACACCTCATCACCCAGATTTCACCAGACATCACCCTTATTGTACAAGATCTTCAAAAACTAGACTTCACCAGACACAGGCACAAAAACCCAGGCCTCTCATCACTAAGCAACCTTCACTAAATGTCACAAAATTCTTGTAAACTAGACTTCACCAGAACACAGCACCCATACTTATGTAGACCTAAGTGTCCAGCCTTTACCACACCACAGTAATCAAACTTCACCACTGTCTAGGAAATTACACGTCACCAGACCTATGCACACATGCTTTACCAGGCCCAACTAAGATTTACTAGACCTTGAAAATGTATACTAGATCTACAACCCCATTTTCAAAAAAGTTGTGACGCTGTGTAAAATGTAAAGAAAACAAGAGTGCAGTGATATGGAAATGTCTTATCTCCATACTTAATTCACAGCAGAAAATAGACCACAGATCAAAAGTTGAACTTTAGACATTTTTTCATTTCATTTGAAAGGAATTAACTCATTTAGACATTTGATGGCAGCAACACATCTCAAAAAAGTTGTGCCCAGGCCATGTCCACCATTGTGGAGCATCCCCTCTTCTTACAATGGTATGTAAATGTCTTGGAAGTGACGAGACAATTGCTGTAGTTTTGAGAGAGGAATGTTGTTCCCTTCTTGTCTGCTCTGTAGGGATGTGGACTGTCTTACCATGTTTCTGCCCCTGAAGATAACAATCACGCTGTGTATAGTGTAATGCGGTTTTACATGTAATAGTGATGTGTGTCTTCTATAATGTGTTATGGTAATGTACAGCATATAAGTCATGTAAAGTGTTAATGTACAATAGGACAATAGGTTTAGTCTATAGGGTAGGAAATAGTTAATGATAGAACTAGCCCAGTCGGTGGGGACTAGTGTTAATAAAAGGGGGGCACGTCCTGCTAGTGGGTGGTTAGAGAAGTACAGTGTCGTGGTAAAGTTCAGGTGTAGTGGGCTGCTAGGGGCACCATGGGCCAATCGTTCGGGGTAGTGGGAGGCCATACTGAGATTCCTGATGGACATTCCTGTAACGTCTAGGGCTTGGGCCAGGTACCAAGGAGTGGGCCTGGTCTTCTGACAACTTGAGGTCGGTGGGCGGTGGAATTACGTGGGGGGCAGGTGACCGGTCTTGGGTGCACTGCTGAAGTGGACAAAGTATCCCTGAGGCTGATGGAGTCAGCTGCCTTAGGGGCAATCCTAGATGAATGAGTGGCATGGCTGAAGAGGTACTATACTAAGGAAGGAAGAAACATGAAATGCTGTGCCTTATTCCACATGTCACCACCTGATGAACTGGAACTGACTAGGAAATGTTTGCCTGTTGTAAAAAACCCTGTGTCCCAATTGTGTGCGGTGGATCCTGAGGACGGAAGCCTGCAGACAGAGGAGGCCTGCGGCCTACAAGTAAGTGTGATGCACCCTACACTTGGCAGCACACTGGGTCTGGGACACCGTTTCTCTGTAAAGTGCCAGAGCATAACTGGACAGTGACTTGGTCATGACTACCACTCTCGCACACTTTACAGATCCTCAGTTTGGGGTCTTTGTCGGATTTTTCGTTTAATAATGGACCAAATGTTTTCTATTGATGACAGGTCTAGACTGCAAGTAGTCGGTTCTTCTGCGAACAGAGATCACATATGAGAGCATGAACTTTGAACATTTTTCAATTTAATTGAAAATATTAACTCACTTAGAAATTGATAGCAGCCACAAATCTTAAAAAAGTTGGGCCCACCAACTTGTGACAACATTGTGTGACATCCCCTCTTCTTCTTCCAACACTCTGCAAATGTTGGGGAAGTGAGGAGACAATTACTGGAGTTTTGGGAGAGGAATGTTTCCCGTTCTTGTCTGATGTTGGATTCCCGTTACTCCACAGTTTGGGGACTTTGCCAGATTTTTAATTTCATAATGCACCATATGTTTTCTTTTCTCTTTTTGTTCAATTGTTTTTATTGGCATTTTAAAACATTTTAAAGGGAGAAACACACACTATAAGCCTAAAGGATGAGGGGAGAGAAAAAGGGAAATGGGGAGGTAAGAAGATTAACAAGGTTTTAATAGGGTGGGGAAGAAAGGGAAGGAAAAGGTAATCCCTATGAAAATAGGGAAAAGAGTGGCAAGTGTACAAAAAGCTGTCTTTGAAGTTTACGTGTAACTTACACTTATTAAAATTATAGCTTAGTCCTTATTATGAATTAAATTCTGAAAAAGACAGATTTTTTTTTAGTAAGCCACATATGGTACATTTAAAGTAGCTAAATGATATATATGGACACTTGCCGAGGTCGAGATGTACCCCATCGATCCAAGGTGGGGAAAGTTCAGTTTAAGTTTCCATTCAGTCAGTATGAAGTATGAATATAACTTCGCGGACCTAATGCAAATCTTGAAGATTGATTCAATTGGAAGATGAAGAAAAAAGAAAGATTCTGATCTTTTTGTAATATAGTTCTTGAAGATAGATTGTAATCCAATGGTAATAGTCCAAGCTGGAAAATTGTATTATAATCCAGATAAAATCCAAGGCAGAGACCCGAATTGACCCATATTGTAATTCAATTTAGTGTGAATTGTAATCCAAGTGGTTATAATGTTATAATCCTGGTTATAATCTGTAGATTTTAGCTAAAATATAGTCTTTGATGACTTGAGTAAATTATTGAGAGAGTCACTGGAATTTTTTTTCCCGGTTGGTGTTAATTAGCATTGGAATTAGACTTGTTGGAGATATTTTGCAGTTTTAAGGTTCTTAGGAGATTTAGTCCTTCTTCTGGAGCAGAAATTCAATGAGTCTTCCTAACTTGCAAAGTTGCTGATTCGAACCAACGGTAGCTTATTCCCACACGAAGTAGTTCTTTTGTAGTTTGTTGGAGAGATTTCCTGGCTTGTAGAGTGGCTCTTGATAGATCTTTGAATAAAGAGATGAAATCATGAGGGGCCGATAGTTTTTTTGAGTTTCTTGTCAGTGCTAATAGGTCATTTCTTGTTTGAAAGGAGAAGAAGGTGACTATAACGTGTTTTGAAATGTCAGGAGAGATATAATGAGGCTTTGCAATCCTATAGGCCTTGGCGACTATCTTATCGTTGGGTATGTTTGAAATTAGTTGAGCTGCCATTTTGGTGATATAGCTATCTAATTGAATCGATTGGACTGATTCAGGAATGCCTCTTATGTTCAAATTGTTCTTTCTAGAAATGTCTTCAAAATTGGACATCCAAGCTTTAAAAGATGAGACCTCTCTTTGTAAAGAATTAATTATGTTCACCTTCTCCACATTATTTTGTGTTGTGTCTTTTAAGATATTCTCCACCTTATCGATTCTTACTTTAGTTTTTGTAATTTCAGAGGATGTAACTAAACTAATCTGCCTCTGCCACAGACACTAATGCAGCCTCCAACCATCAGAGATGCAGAACTGTGCGCTGATAACAAGCTGGATGGTCCTTCTCCTCCTGACTCCGCAGGACACGGCATCAGTGGTTTCCATAAATCATTTCACATTTTGATTCGTCCGACCACAGAACGGTTTTCAATTTTGCCTCAGTCCATTATGAATAAGCTTTGGCCCAGAGAAGACGGCAGCATTTCTGGATTGTGTTGATATTTTGGCTTCTTCTTTGCAGAATAGAGCTTTCACTTACATTTGTGGCTTGCCCCTGGATTCCATAAATAATTTCACATTTTGATTTATTTGACCACAGAACAGTTTTGCATTTTGCATTAGACCATTTAAAATAATCTTTGACCTAGGGAAAATGTCAGCGATTCTGGATTGTGTTGATATTTGACTTCTTTGCATGGCAGAGCTTTCACTTGCATTTGTGGCTTGCACAGTGAACTGTGTTCACAGACAGTGATTTCTGAAAGTATTCCTGAGTCCATGCAGTGATTTGCACAACCAAATCATGCCTGTTTTTAATGCAGTGCTGCCTGAGTGCCAGTCGATCACGAGCATCCAATATTGACTGTTGGCCTTGTCCCTCGTGCATTTGGATTTCTCCAGAATCTCTGAATCTTTTGATGTTATTATGTGCTATAGATGGTGGGATATTTAAAGTTACATTGAAGAATATTTTGCTGGAATTATTCCACATTTTTTAAACACAGTTATTCACAGATTGGTGACCTCTGACCGTCTTTGCTTCTGAGAGACTCTGCCTTTCTCACATGCTCTTTTTATATACAGTCGTGTAACTTAGTTTAAAATTGACCCTCCAGCTGTTTTTTTTATTAGTACCACTTACTGTTTCCAGCCTTTGTTAACCCTGGAATAATTTTTTTGAGATTTGTTGCTGCTATCAATTTGGAAATGTTAATGCTTTTCAAATGAAATGAAAAATACATTCAACTTCTGATTTGTGTCTTATATTCTGCTGTGAATAAAATATTGTGATAAGTGATTTCCAAATAATTACATTCTTGTTGTTTTTATATTTTGCAGGGCGTCCCAAATTTTCCTGGAATTGGGGACGTACTTGTCTAGAATTAAGTATCAAGCTATTTAGCAGACCCCAATACCAAAGACTATCTAGACCCACGAGTCCAAAGTCTACCAGACTCCACTAAAGACCTAAAAAAAAGTCTTCAAACCCAAGCACCAATACTTCACAATAGTCCAACAAACTAGACTTCACTAGACAACAATAGCCAGACTTTACCAAATCCTAGAAAGCTAGATTTCTCCAGACCCAAGCACCCGAACCCTGCCCACTCATTGCTAAGCAGTGAAACCTTGTCTAGATGTCACCAGTCCCAAGTACCAGTATGCAAAATTCACCACCTTCCAGAAATTATACTTTACCAGATCTATGTACTGTAACATCTAAGCCAGTCCCTGCTTTGGCCGTTAGGCGCCACACCATTATTGAGGTTGATGTTTGATAGCATCCATCCTATTTTATTTCTGGGACTTGTGGCTCAATCTCGTTGATTGATTTCTGTCTGCTGTCATCACTGGGTGGGGTTTTTCTATATAAACCCCTGAGAGCTAACGTTCACTGCCAGTCAATAGTTCTGCTATCCTGGTTCGGACCTCTGTGCTGTGCTCATGTGTTTTGTCCTGAATTTTCCTGTTCTTTGACCTTGGCTTGATAATTGGCTACCCGCTTGTTTTACGATTCTGTCCCTGATGTGACCTCTTGGCTTTGACGCTGCTTGGCGACCATACCTATCTCTGGTTCGCACTTCCAGACGGCATCCCTTCCGTGGTAACAATCTACTGGATCCTTTGTAAAACCAGATCCCTGTATAGGGTTTAAAGGATAACACGGTTACTCTGGAATCTGCCAGATGAAGTGGCTTGTGCCAAGTCTGTCCGTGGTAGCCTTTATGAGCCGGTGACCTCATGACAAACGTGACATGCACCCAGCCTTTACCTCACCTTACTAATACTTTATCAGACCTTGAAATTCTATACTATACCTCCTCTAGATCTATGTATCGAGCCTTTAGAAGACTCCAGTACTCAAACTTTGGTACCCTCTGAGAAATTATTTATTATCTTTACCAGACCTCACTGCGATGCAAAAAATGTACACATCATCATGCCCCAGCACCCATACTTCACAATAATCCAACAAACTAGACTTTACAAGACAACAAAAGCCAGACTTTACTAAATCCTAAAAAACTAGATTTTTCCAGACCCAAGCTCCAGGACCCTGGCCACTCATTGCCAAGCAGCGAAACCTTTGCTAGATGTAACCAGTTCCAAATACCAGCACGCAAAGTTCACCACCTTCTAGAAATTACACTTTACCAGATCTATGCACTGTAACATCTATGCTGGTTTCTGCTTCAGTCACTAGGCGGCCCCACACTATTGTTGCGGGTGATGCTTGATAGCATCAATCCTATTTTATTCCTGGGACTTGTGGTTCTGGCCAGTCCGGAAGCTAAGAGGTTAATCTTGTTGACTTGGTTTCTGTCTGCTAACAGCACTGGGTGGGGCTGTTCTATAACCCCGGAGAGGCAGCTTCCACTGCCAGTCAATAGTTCTGCTATCCTAGTTCAGACACATGTGCTCATTGTCGGACTGGGATGCCAAGGGACCACCAGTCACCAACTCTAGGGCCCCACTTTTCAGTAAATATCACATTATCCTCATGTGACACAGGTACTTTAGATGCAGTGACATAGAAACACAGAGCAGCCAGTACAGGGTTAATAAACAGGGGGGGGATTTATTGTAACAGGGTCAATCTCCACGCAGGGAGTGACAGCAGGTACTTTAGATGCAGTGACATAGAAACACAGAGCAGCCAGTACAGGGTTAATAAACAGGGGGGGGATTTATTGTAACAGGGTCAATCTCCACGCAGGGAGTGACAGGGGAAATATAAGGACAACAAGGGGAGTAGCAGGTAAAAGGCTATAAAACGACAATCCACAGTTTGGCTAGATGTAGCAGAGTCGAGACGGTTGTAATCAGCAGTTTTACACTTAGCTGACTCTTGTTCCCCACAAGGCCATTGCCGGCTGATGCCGGTGTTGTTTTCTTCTGGCTTTCTTCCTGACCAGGACAATCAGGGCTGCCCACGGATTCTGACTCTCCCGTATCACACCATTCTGTAACATATGGGCTAGCATCTCATTAGCCTCTTTATACATCTGGGGAGGTATCTGCCGGTATCTCTCCTGCACTGGGGCAGCGCTCCCCGTGGGAATCTCATGGGTAATGGCTTTGGTGCAACCAAAATCATCCTCGTGGCGAGCAAAGACTTCCTGATACTCCTCCAGTACCTCCTCAACCTGCTGCACCTGTCGAGGTGAAAGTCCCGTCAACTGAGCCTGCATTTGTTCTAGGATTCTTCGTCCCCCCTTCGCACTAGCACGGTGGGATCAGGTCGCACCAACTTCTCTGGCATTCCCAGAATCTGGGCTATTTCCGCCCTGGGAGGGAGTGTGAGATCACCTCCGCCCAGATTAATGCACCGCACTATAACATTGCCACCCTGGACGGTGGCCAGTGTCCGAGCCACCAGGAGTCCGGGGGGTACTTTGTCCATCGATGTTGGTTCTATCTGAACTTCAACCCCCTCAAGAGGTGTGCAGGCCCGTGTGGGTAACGTGAGTACAGTTTGTCCTGGCGGTAAGGTGAGTGCCGTATCTGCTGGTACTATTATTTTCCCCAGGACCTTCCCTTCACTCGACATCTCTTGAGCCTGGCGGCTCGGATTAATTGTTGAAAAACCCTCCTTTGGGGGGTTCGTGAGTCCCAACGGTCTAGAGGAATCTCCTTCGGCTCACTAATCAGGATTTGCCCTATCTCTTTCAGCACATTCATTCCGAGGGTCACCGGGGGTCCACTTCCGGTTTCCCCTGCAACCAAGACGACCCCTTTTTTCCCACATCTTTTCCACACACTCGGATCTTCATCCATACCACCCCTGCGACCGGGATGGGTAATTGATTAGCTGCCGTGAGTCTAATTACTGTTCCCCATTCAGGCCACACTATCTCTGGATATCGCTGTTGAAAGTAGGCTTCTGTCCTCTTAGTCACCTGGGATCCCGTGTCAATCAGGCAGTGAACAGCCTGACCGCTTATTTCGGCCCAGACAGTCGGGCTGGTGGAAACTAGGTCCTTGGGACTTCCTCTTTTTCTTTCCCCTTCCTTAGGCTCCGGGCTGTGTTCCCCAAACACAGAGCCCATTAGTTTAACGGCTGCCGCGACTCGGCAAGCACAGCCCCTGGCATAATGTCCTGCGCCTCCACACTTCCAGCAGGTCGTGTCTCTGTCTGTGTAGCGCTGCCTCACTTCTCTATGGAACTCTCCTGCAGGGCGAGGCCTGAATTCAATTCTTTCCCTAACTGGGGAAATCGATCCGGGTATCTCTGGTGTCGGTGCAGGGGTCTTCTTGAGACTGGACCATTCACCCCGAATCTCCTGTATTTCCTTTCGCATCTCTCGAGCCCACTTCGGTTCAGCTGCAGGTGGGGTGGGTACCTCGTTACTCCGCACCATCCCTGCCAAGGCCGTCACCCCCATCTCCTGCTTTCTCACACGTGCCTCCACCCCCACTTCTAGAAAAGTCATACGTGGGTTAGCGCGCAGGCGCTTATGGTGCCCTGCTGCGCATTGGTGCCACAGATCCTAGAGGGGTGCATGGACGGATTCCTCCACAAGAGGCCCTCACAGCATACACACACCTCCACCTCCCACCTCAGACCAGCAGAGGGAGCCCGGATAGGGATATAAAAAGGGAAGGTGGAGCTAGGCAGTCAGTCTGGAGAACAGTTTCCTCAGGGGACAGAGCTAGTTCCAGTCTGTGAGAATCCAGTCTGTAGAAGGAAGCCTGTTGAGAAGAGCTCCTGCAGAAGCCATCCTGCAGTGGAGCACAGTCCAGACTCAGAGAGCTCAGGTTAGTGAGCCCAAGGCGTGCCGACGCCATAAGAGCGGTGAAGAGTAGTGAGGCCTACTGCCAGTGTGAAGCCTAGTGAGGGCCCCGAGCGGCCGAAGGCAAGTGGAGTAAGCGAGCTACATAGGGGGCAGAGGAGCTTAGCCAGCTCACCCCAAGACCATATACCGGACACCGGGTCCGCGTCTGCAGGGATCTCTAGGACCAGCAGAAACAACCAGAACCCCTGGCGAACTACATGTCCCAGGAATACCAAAAGCTGACTGTAATACCAGGGTCAGGAGTCACTGAGGCCCAAGAGACCGGGGAGTGTGAACTCCAACAGAAGGCCCTACCCCCAGGTTAGACGGTGCAAGACAGAGACCAAGTTAGGCCTAGCTCCAGGCAGGTCATAAACTTATCAGGAAAAAGGCAAGAAACAGGAGGCCCCACACCTGCTCATTGGGGAGAGTCCTGAAATGCACCCTTCACCCTACAGTGCCCTGGATCGTGCCTGAAACACCACCAGTAAAGGTACTGAAGTGAACTGTTGTGATTGTGCCTATTCTTCTTCCGACCCGGCTGGGTCCCCTCTGTCCTGCATCCCTTCTCCTACGCTGCCATGAGGCCCCTCTCCACCTGTAGGGAGCCGCATCAACTAAGCTGCCGGACCACCGGCCTCAGAGGACTGCAGCAGCGCTGGTGATCCTCACCAGACACCACGGGTGGCGTCACGAACTTTTCCTATCCCTTACACCTTTTCCCCCATTCCTTCTTTTTAAGAGTGACCCCAGGGTACGGGCCCAGGAGCCGGCCACCGCGACATCCCCAAAAACTAACAGCAAGGCCCGGGCGCCGAGTAGTCATCCCCATCCCTTGGGCGCGTCATCTCTCCCTGGCGTCACAAACAGGATTCCGTGCCCGCTGCAACGACGGAGTGTTGTGCGCCCTTATTAAAAAAAAATGTGTATTTAACTGTGGCGAAGATCGCCGCCATTGTTGTGCCGCCGAGCGGGAAGAAGGGTGTAACCGCGGGAAACTGAGAGGCGTACCTGCTGAAGCGCGCGAAGCCTCAGACACGCCCCACACCTCGACGTCAAACCAGGAAGCGCCAGGTCCTGGAAGGAGCGCTGGTGAACGCTCTGACGTAGGACGCAAGCGACGCAAGGTCCTGAAGAAGACCGTCACCTGCGGAGCTGCGGCCTACCGGAAGAAAAGAAAAGAAGGTAGGCCACGGTTCGCTAGGGGGGCGCCAGAATGTGCGAAGAGCAGCACAACACCGGAGTACCGGTTGACCGTCCTGATGTTCAACCCGTGCTCGGCGCCGAGCAGGCCGAAGCAGCCGCTCCACCAGCAGGGCTTGTAACCCCTGTCATACCCATGGCCCTACCGTACATCCCTGGAGCGAAGTGGCTCCCCCAGTACAGCGGCAAACCAGATACCCTGTCTGGATTCAAAAGGAAAATATGCGGTATACTGGACATGTACTCTATGACAGGCAAGCAAAGAGCCGCTGTTGTATTGGGACAATTGACTGGTGCTGCAGAGTGAGAAGTAGAAACCTGGTCGGCCGCAGACCAGGAGTCAGTGTCTGCAATCTTTAAAAAGCTACAGACTGTCTTTGAGAATCGTACTGAGAAAGACCTCCGGATGAGGTTCTACAGCTGCTCTCAGCAACCGGAGGACAGTGTTCGGGACTATGCCTGGCGTTTACAAGGGGTCCTGCGAGCTCTGAACAGGTTAGTCCAACCAGCATCGATAATGAAAATACAATGCTGAAGGAACAGTTTATCCGGGGACTGAGGTCCCAAGAGGAGAGCAGAACCCTGCGTTGGTGGTCCCTGGAACATCCAGGTGCCACCTTTGACACCCTTAAGGACATGGCTATAAAAGGACTGCAGCTCCTGGAAACAACTGCTATCCAATGTTACCAGGGTGGGGCCACATAAGTGCCTGCAGCGTCCACCTTTTCCCCGGTGGCTGCTGAAGCCAAGGTTCCAGCAACGTCCCCTAGTGAGCTGGACAGCCTGCGCTCTGAAGTGCGTCAGTTGAGCAAAACCTTGACCACTGTACTGAGTGCCCTGCAGCTGCGGACGGAGCCCGAGGCAGAAGGAAGGATCCTGCTAGCCGACAGCCCTGAGGATGTCCCCTGGATGAGAAGGAGGAGGAGGACAACGCCACCCCCTGGGAGGACCATCCACCAACGCTGCTCGTCGAGGGACCCTGTCTGCCTCCGCTGCCACAAGACAGGTCACACCGTCCAGAGCTGTCCTTTAAACAAGAAAACCCTGGGGCCGAGGGCCGACACCCAGGAGTAGACCCCCCAGGCCCATCAAACTGGTACCGCAGGTTCGTGGGAGGAAGACCTTTCCTGTCCATTGTACTGGATGGCATCGCGACACCTGCTCTGCTGGACACAGGATCTCAGGTAACCATCATGCCTGATGTCCTCTACAAAAGGTTCTGGTCCATAGACGAACTTCACCCACCAGATCCAAATCTTTCCGTCTATGCCTCAAACGGCCTCCCCCTTAACCTAGTCGGGGTTAAGGATGTGGCAGTAAAGGTGGGAAGAGTGGAACTGAAGGACCAGGGACTAATTGTAGTAAAGACTAATCCTGATGATACAGACTTGTATATGGTACTTGGCACAAATATTGTTAGTAACTGTTTGGGAGCAGTGTTGTTCTTGCTCCAACAGATAGCTGACACTGCCAGACCAGGGCAGAGAAGGGCGCTGCAGAAAGAGATTCGAGTCCTTATGTACCAGCAACAGGTAAAGCTAACAGGCGGTGAAATTGGTAATGTACGGGTGATCGACCCGGTACCCATTGTGGTTCCCCCGATGAGTGAAATGCTGATTTGGTGTAGAGCAGCAATAGGTCTCAAAGGAAGGAGCTACCAGGCGGTAGTAGAGCCCCTTAGCTCGGAACATAGGCCTACACTCTTGACTGCCAGAGGGGTAG
The DNA here is from genome assembly GCF_046119375.1 of Phyllobates terribilis. NCBI lineage: Eukaryota > Metazoa > Chordata > Amphibia > Anura > Dendrobatidae > Phyllobates > Phyllobates terribilis. The sequence continues at coordinate 582,616,480 of NW_027362771.1, forward strand.
TGGATGTACGCAATGGGAGGGTGCCCGTACGCCTCCTAAACTATGGGGAGGACGAGGTTAGCTACGCCACTGTTGCCAAATTGTACACAGTAAATAACAACTCCATACACACGGCGGAGTCCTTAACCTCACCAGACGAAGTGGAGGATAATGACCTGGCAACCCAGATGGAGGATTGGTGTCAACAGCTCCATGTTGGGACAGACACCACTCCTGCCCATCAGAAGCAGGGTGTACACCGGGTGGTTCAGGAATACGAGCAGGTATTCAGTAAGCACCCACTTGACTTTGGGAGGATTAAGGGGGTTCAACACCATATCCCCACAGGTGACCATCCACCTATCAAAGAAGGTTACAGGCCTATACCACCAGCACACTACCAGAAGGCGAAGGAGATGTTGCACGACATGAAGAAGGCAGGGGTAGTAAGGGATAGTTGTAGTCCCTGGGCAGCTCCCCTAGTTCTAGTCAGGAAAAAGGACGGATGCATGAGAATGTGTGTAGATTACAGACAAGTAAATCGCATTACACATAGAGATGCATACCCTTTACCACGTATAGAGGAATCCCTGGCTGCCTTGACGTCTACAAATTACTTCTCCACCCTTGACCTCACTAGTGGGTACTGGCAAGTAGCTGTTGCTGAGGAGGATCGGGAGAAGACGGCCTTCACCACCCCAATGGGACTCTGCGAGTTCAATAGTATGCTGTTTGGACTCTGCAACGCCCCCGGAACGTTCCAGAGATTGATGGAGTGCTGCCTGGGACACCGCAACTTCGAGACTGTACTACTATACCTGGATGACGTGATATTGTACTCCAAAACGTATGAGGACCACTTGAAGCACCTGGCGGAGGTATTTGAGTCACTGTTCCGGTATGGGATGAAGCTGAAGCCCTCAAAGTGCCACCTGCTCAAGCGAAAGGTACAGTACCTGGGGCACATCGTTAGTCCAGAGGGAGTAGCACCAGACCCGGAGAAGGTCACTGCCATCCAGAAATGGCCGGAGCGAAGAGCATCAAGGAGGTACGTCAGTTCCTGGGACTAGTCGGGTATTACCGGAGGTTTGTGAAGGACTATACTAAGAAGGCGGCGCCTCTGCAAGACCTCCTGGTAGGACAGTCCCCCAGAGGCAGAAATACCCCGTTCCAGTGGGGTAAGGAGCAAGCTGAATCCTTTAATGTGATGAAGGAGATCCTGACCGGCGAAGAGATCCTAGCCTACCCTGACTACAGCCAACCGTTCCTGCTGTACACTGATGCCAGCAACGAAGAATTAGGAGCTGTACTGAGTCAGAAGCAGAATGGCAAAGAGAAGGTGATCGCCTATGCAAGCAGGAAGCTACGCCCGACCGAGAGGAACCCGGAGAACTATAGCAGCTTCAAGTTAGAGTTCCTGGCCCTGGTCTGGGCCATCACCGAGCGGTTCAAGCACTACCTAGCGTCCAGTAAATTCACTGCCTTCACTGATAACAACCCCTTGACTCATCTAGAAACAGCCAAGTTAGGAGCCATGAAGCAACGATGGATGGCTCGGCTGTCTAACTACTACCAATTCACTATTAAGTACCGGGCGGGCCGCAAGAACGCCAATGCCGATGCCCTGTCCAGGATGCCTCACCAGTCGGACACTGAAGAAGAAGTGGATGACCTGGAGGAGATTGAACTACCTGCTTTTCATCGGAATGGAATGGTCCACGAGCAACGAGCCTCCAGGAGGCCTCGCGGTAAGACGTTAAACCCCCTGCCTCACCACAGCTGGAAGGAGACCCAGGACAGCGACCCGGTTGTCAGCCGTATCAAAGAACTGATAACCCAGGAAGCTTCCTCCCTGGAGAAGGAAGCGTCTCTCCAAGCCAAGCAGCTGTGGAATAAGAAGAGCAGGTTGTTCATCTATAGAGAGAAACTGTGCCGGAGGTACGTCAACCCTAAAACCCATGAGATGGTATGGCAGATAGTGGTACCCAAGACAGACATCCAGATGGTGTTGGAAGCCTACCACGATCAGGCGGGGCACTTTGGCTGGAAGAAGCTAGAAACCCTGCTGAAGTGTCGGTTTTATTGGGTAGGAATGCGCAGTTCCATTGAGAGGTGGTGCCGGAATTGTGGACCCTGTAGCCTCAGAAGAAAAGACTACAGTAGCCAGAAGGCACCCCTGCAACCCATCAAGACGACTCGTCCTTTGGAGATCGTTGCCCTGGATCATGTCAAGCTTTCACCCAGCAGGTCAGGATATTCCTATGCCCTGACCATGGTGGATCACTACTCCCGATTCCTGGTGGTCGCCCCGTCAAGGACCTAACGGCAGAAACTGCGGCGAAGACGTTTCAAGCATACTTCTGCAGGCCCCATGGATACCCGGAACAGGTGCTGACAGATCAAGGCTCAGCCTTTGAAGCCGAACTGGTCAAGGAGTTCTGCCACGGGTATAAAAAGATCAGGACTACACCATACCACCCCCAAACCAAAAGTCTCTGTGGAAAGATGAATAACATCGTCATCGACCTGCTGAAGACCTTACCACTAGAGGAGAGAAATCAGTGGCCAGACCTACTACCTGACCTGGTAGATCTGCACAACCACATACCCGTGAGTTCCACCAATTGCACTCCCGCATATCTCATGCGAGCGAGACTCGGGAAGTGTGTTTTACTTATAATGGACAATCTAAGTGAAATGGACACTTTTCTTGCTTGCCTCTAACTACCCGTCAGGGTACATACAGAACTTTGCGGCTGAGGACTATGTGCAGCCCAAAAACTATTTCTTGTAAATAATTGCACTCCCTGGAGTGCCCCTTTAGGTGACCTCAGAAGAAAAACCTGTCTGGATGTGCAGCATGAGACGGGGCATTATCATGCATGAAAATGATCTTGCTGCGGAATGCACGGTTCTTCTTCTTGAACCATGGAAGGAAGTGCTGTTTGAGAAACTCAACATACATTATGAAGTTCATCTTTACCCCTTCAGGGATCCTAAAAGGGCCGACAATCTCTCTCCCCATGATTCCAGCCCAAAACATTACTCCACCTCCTCCTTGTTAGCGCCGTAGCCGTGTTTGCATGGGGTGCCCATCAACCAGCCATCCTCCACTCCATCCATCTGGACCATCGAGATCATTTCATGCATGATAATGCCCCGTCTCATGCTGCACATAACACATCTGCATCTCTGGCTGCTATGGGCATAAAAGGGGACAAACTTATGGTGTGGCACCCATGCTCCCCTGACCTCAACCCCATTGAGAACCTCTGGAGCATCATCAAAAGGAGTGTCTATGATGGAGGGAGGCAGTTCACATCTAAGCAACAGCTCTGGGAGGGTATTCTGTCATCATGCAAAACAATTGAAGCAGAAACCATCCAAAACCTGACAAATTCAATGGACGAGAGAGTTCAGAAGCTCCTTTCGAACAATGGGTCCTATGTGCAAATGTAACATCACCTAGAATAAAGTTTTGAGTTGAAAACTGTTTGATTTCAGTTGGTAATAACCTGCTAATGCTTATAATTTCAAAAATGACCATTTTTTTGTTCTTTATTAAAATGAAAAGGTTGAAAACTCTGCTGTGCATAATAATTTGGAACATGCATTTTGAGTTCTTTATTTTTTTAAAAATATACTGTTATCATAGGCAGTTTGTACAAAAACCTTTCAATTGTACTCTAATAGTTATTTGACTGGAAAATTACAATGACTGCAATTCATATAGGTAATTTGGGAAAATCTGAGAAAATATTATTTGCATAATAATTTGGAACACAGTGTATATTGTGTATTTTCATAAATGTATTTATTAACTTGTGTTTTACTTATAATGGACAATCTAAGTGAAATGGACACTTTTCTTGCTTGCTTCTAACTACCCGTCAGGGTACATACAGAACTTTGCGGCTGAGGACTATGTGCAGCCCAAAAACTATTTCTTGTAAATAATTGCACTCCCTGGAGTGCCCCTTTAGGTGACCTCAGAAGAAAAACCTGTCTATTGTGGCACTAACGGAGGTCCGACTCAGGATCACCATGCCCTGCAGCCACCCCAGGGCCTACGTGGAGGGTTTGGGACAGGTCCCTCAAGCTACCAAGTACTCTACCCTGTGAGATGGACATCCTGTCGGGGAATCTCACCACAAGAGACTTGAATTCTGGGGTTGCTTATTGAATTGTATATATCTATTTATTATTTATAATGTTTTATATGTAACGTTCAAGCAAGTGCCTCCCATAAAGGGAAGAGTTATTGTTATTGTTGTTATAAAAAGTACTTCAGTCCGGGAGTACTGAGCTTTGCTAGGGGGGAATGTGGCGCCCTGCTGCGCATTGGTGCCACAGATCCTAGCAGGGTGCATGGATGGGTTCCTCCACAAGAGGCACTCACAGCATACACACACCTCCACCTCCCACCTCAGACCAGCAGAGGGAGCCCGGATAGGGATATAAAAAGGGAAGGTGGAGCTAGGCAGTTAGTCTGGAGAACAGTTTCCTCAGGGGACAGAGCTAGTTCCAGTCGGTGAGAATCCAGTCTGTAGAAGGAAGCCTGTTGATAGGAGTTCCTGCAGAAGCCATCCTGCAGTGGAGCACAGTTCAGACTCAGAGAGCTCAGGTTAGTGAGCCCAAGGCGTGTCGATGCCATAAGAGCGGTGAAGAGTAGAGAGGCCTACTGCCAGTGTGAAGCCTAGTGAGGGCCCCGAGTGGCCAAAGGCAAGTGGAGTAAGCGAGCTACATAGGGGGCAGAGGAGCTTAGCCAGCTCACCCCAAGACCATATACCGGACACCGGGTCCGCGTCTGCAGGGATCTCTAGGACCAGCAGAAACAACCGGAACCCCTGGCGAACTACATGTCCCAGGAATACCAAAAGCTGACTGTAATACCAGGGTCAGGAGTCACTGAGGCCCAAGAGACCGGGGAGTGTGAACTCCAACAGAAGGCCCTACCACCAGGTCAGCCAGTGCAAGACAGAGACCAAGTTAGGCCTAGCTCCAGGCAGGTCATAAACTTATCAGGTAAAAGGCAAGAAACAGGAGGTCCCACACCCGCTCATTGGGGAGAGTCCTGAAATGCACCCTTCACCCTACAGTGCCCTGGATCGTGCCTGAAACACCACCAGTAAAGGTACTGAAGTGAACTGTTGTGAGTGTGCCTATTCTTCTTCCGACCCGGCTGGGTCCCCTCTGTCCTGCATCCCTTCTCCTACGCTGCCCTGAGGCCCCGCTCCACCTGTGGGGAGCCGCACCAACTAAGATGCTGGACCACCGGCCTCAGAGGACTGCAGCAGCGCTGGTGATCCTCACCAGACACCACGGGTGGCGTCACAAACTTTTCCTATCCCATACACCTTTCCCCCATTCCTTTTTAAGAGTGACCCCAGGGTACGGGCCCGGGAGCCAGCCACCGCGACATCCCCAAAAACTAACAGCAAGGCCCGGGCGCCGAGTAGACATCCCCATCCCCTGGGCGCGTCACGCTCCCGCAAGGCCTGCTTCAGCAGCACATACCTGAGGCCTGCCACAAATTGGTCCCTTAAGATCATGTCAGGGGGGCCCATTCCCAAATTCCCCATGTCGTCTTTTCTAGTGATATAGGTATGCACCCTCTGTAATGCATTAACATACTGCGTCACAGTCTCCCTCTCCTGCTGCACTTAGTGAAACAGTCGTATCCTCAGCTCTCCTACATTGGTGGGATCCCCATGCATCTCCTCCAATATCCGCACCACTTTTTCTACAGTATCCCGGTCATGAGGAGGGCGGTACATCACAGAGTGTCGGGTCTCGCCGTCCAGGGCCAGTAAGGCTATTTCGGCTTGCATAGCTGGGTTCATTGGATGCATACGTAACATACTCCTAACTCTCTCAACCCAGTCCCACAGCATCATATTGTCCCCGGTGAACTTTGGGAGATTGCTGAGCATGGCCCCCAGCGGCAAGCTAGATCCAGGGGCTCCCAGGATGGACTGATCTGCAGTGTCTGTGTCTAAAGACTGCATCCTGCCGACTACGTCAAATGTGACACAGGTACTTTAGATGCAGTGACATAGAAACACAGAGGAGCCAGTACAGGGTTAATAAACAGGGGGGGGGATTTATTGTAACAGGGTCAATCTCCACGCAGGGAGTAACAGGGGAAATATAGGGACAACAAGGGGAGTAGCAGGTAAAAGGCTATAAAACGACAATCCACAGTTTGGCTAGATGTAGCAGAGTCAAGACGGTTGTAATCGCCAGTTTTACACTTAGCTGACTCTTGTTCCCCACAAGACCGTTGCCGGCTGATGCCGGTGTTGTTTTCTTCTGGCTTCCCCGCCTAAACAATGCCCGTCTTCTGGCAGCAGCGGGCGGTCTCCGGTTTGCCCCGCTGAGCCCCTAGTCCATAACACTGCACCTCACTTGCTCGGCTCCACGGACCCTGCGTCTCTCTTCCCTCTAGTCGGGTTTGACTCCAACTCCCTGCTTTCCCGTGCAAAACCCCTTTTTCTCCCTCTTCCTAGACACGCCCCCAGCTCCCCGGACACCTGAGCTCTGGCTCTGGACACGCCCCCAGCTTCCCAGTCACCTGACTCCTGTGCTTGCAGTCTGTCTTCCCCCTGCAACCAGAGGCATGGCCCCGGCAGTTCCGGATCCCTTGTTCTGAAAGTACTTACACCCCGGTCTTCCCCCTTACACTCAATCACAAATTTCTATAACAATGAGCTGGGTAGATTGATAAATGAATAAGATGCTGCCTTTGTCTGTACATAGTGCTTCCAGTATATAGTGCCAAGTACTGCTCATATAAGAGGGGGGTGGCCCACTCTTGCACTGGGGCCCACCAGAGGATTCTCCTGTTCTTCTGTGGGCCACTCCAAACCTGTCTGTTCTGTGCTCCTGTTTTTTAGAATATTACAGTTCCTTGACCCTGACTTGATTTTTGACTACCTGCTTGTTTTATGATTCTGTTCCTGATGTGACCTCTTGGCTTTGACCCTGCTTGGTGAACATTCCTACCTTTGGTTTTCACTTCCTGACGGCAGCCCTTCTGTGATAGCAATCCACTGGATCCTTTAAAGGATATCGGGGTTCCTCTAGAATCTGCCAGATGGAGTGGCTTGTGCCAAGTCTGTCCGAGGTAGCCTTTTTGAGCCGGTGGTCTCAGATTAACGTGACATGCACCCAGCCTTTGCCAGACCTTACTAATACTTTACCAGACCTTGAAATTCTATACTATACCTCCTCCTCTAGACCTACTGTATGTATAGAGCTTTTAGCAGACACCAGTACTCAACCCGTGGTATCGTCTAAGAAATTATCTATGGGCACATTCTTTACCAGACCTCACTGCAATGTAAAAATGTACATATCATCAGACCGAGCTTCCATACTCCACAATATCCCAGAAAACTATACTAGACACTGGACACCAAAATGTCTAATCTCTACCAGATCCTTGCTAACTAGATTCCACCAGACCTGAGCACCCAGACACTGGCCTGTCATCGCTATTTTAAAATAGACTTCCCCAGACCCCATCACCCAGATTTCACTAGACCCTGAGAGACTACACCAGACCACATATTTATCTAGCCCCAAATATCCAGCCTTTAACAGACACACAGACACTAGTACCCAAACTTCAACATTTTCAGAAAAATTAAACTTCACCAGTCCTATATGCAGAAGCATTTACCAGACTCCATTAAGACCTTGAAAATCTACAGATGAGACCCCAGTACCCAGACGTCACAAGAGCTTAGTAAGCTAGACTTCACAAGATCCCAGCACTTAGATTTTAACAGATCATGGAAAAGTGAATTTTACTTGAACCCAACACCCAAACTTCACGAAAACCTAGAAAATTAGACTTTACTGGACCCCAACACTCAGACTTTAATAGATCCCTGGAAACTACCTTCCACCAGACCCTGAGCACCCAGACACTGGCCATTCGTCACTTAGCAGCATAACCTTTGGGTGAGAGCCTTCATATGTCACCTCCCAGGAATCCAACTATCATGCCATCCAGCAGGTCCCTCCTTCATCTGAAAGTCTCCAGAGTACAATCCCGCTGCTCCACTACTTTGTGTAGATTTTCATTAACATGTACAATATTATTGTGGACTGTGGGAGCTGGGAAGAAAGGGACACACTTTGAACTATAGTTATAGGGTTATTGCAAGTTGGAGCAAATATTCTGCCTGTGTCTAAACAAAGTGAAAGAGAATATGTCATGAAGTTTTTTTTACCCCAGTATGAGTTAGGGGAAGAGACCTGATTCCAGCAACATGTCACTTACTGGGCTGCTTGTTGCAGTTTTGATAAAATCACAGTTTTCATTTCTGCAGGTCTAGCAGTTCTCTGAATGCTGAGCTCTGTATAACCCCGCCCACACTACTGATTGGCAGCTTTCTGTGTACACTGTGTATAGACAGAAAGCTGCCAATCGGTGGTGGGGACAGAGTTACACAGAAGTCATGAATATGCTTGACCACCTGGCAGCAGGTTTACTAGTCCTCTAGTGATAATCTCCTGCTGATAAAACAGTGATTTTATCAAAACAACAGCAATCAGCCCAGTAAGTGACAACGCTGGAATTAGGGTCTCTGTCGTTACCAGGGCAGCAAAGATTGCAGTCGCACTCTCTGCGGCTAATGTGGGACGGGGGCCCACTGATGCCAGCACATATTTCGGCTGGATGTGCATCTGAGGACTCACATTCAGCTGAAATGCATTGTGGCTCAGAGATCTGCCTGCTCACTGCACTGCAATGCATGCTGCCGGCCAATCAGAGGCCTGCCGGTGACATCATCGTGCAAGTCACTGGCTGCACATGGCAGTGACGTCATGCACTGCCTGTCGCTTGTACACGGAAGTCAGCTACTGACTTCTACATCGGCTAAAGAAGAATGCGCCGCACAGCGTGGGAGTGGAGGAAGGTAAGTAGAATCCTTTTTTAATGCGTTAAAGAACAGCGGCAGGACGGGAGACATACACCCCAGAATGGGGGACATATATACCAGGATTGGGACATGTATACCAGGATGGGGGGACATATATACTTGGAAGGGGGACATGTATACTTGGATGGGGAACATATATACCAGGATAGAGCCAGGATGCGTGACATATATAGCAGAATGTAATAAAAAGATAAAAAGTGTCGGTAGTTCCGCACTCCTCCGTTTGTAAAGATGATACAGAATCCAGTTCTTATATTGTGGATTTATTCTTTAAAAAAGCTAAAAACAGATGCATTTCGTGGACGTCCCGTCCACTTCATCAAGTGTATAGCTTATATGGTGTTATCGGCAGTGAACGTATATATACACTGCTCAAAAAAATAAAGGGAACACTTAAACAACAGAATATAACTCCAAGTAGATCAAACTTCTGTGAAATCAAACTGTCCACTTAGGAAGCAACACTGATTGACAATCAATTTCACATGCTGTTGTGCAAATGGAATAGATAATAGATGGAAATTATTGGCAATTATCAAGACACCCTCAATAAAGGAGTGGTTCTGCAGGTGGGGACCACAGACCACATCTCAGTACCAATGCTTTCTGGCCGATGTTTTGGTCACTTTTGAATGTTGGTTGTGCTTTCACACTCGTGGTAGCATGAGACAGACTCTACAACCCACAGAAGTTGCTCAGGTAGTGCAGCTCATCCAGTATGGCACATCAATGCGAGCTGTGGCAAGAAGGTTTGCTGTGTCTGTCAGCGTAGTGTCCAGAGGCTGGAGGCGCTACCAGGAGACAGGCCAGTACACCAAGAGACGTGGAGGGGGCCGTAGGAGGGCAACAACCGAGCAGCAGGATCGCTACCTCCGCCTTTGTGTAAGAAGGAACAGGTGGAGCACTGCCAGATCCCTGCAAAATGATCTCCAGCAGGAAACAAATGTGCATGTGTCTGCACAAACGGTTAGAAACCGACTCCATGAGGGTGATATGAGGGCCCGACGTCCACAGATGGGGGTTGTGCTCACAGCCCAACACCGTGCAGGACGCTTGGCATTTGCCACAGAACACCAGGATTGGCAAAGACGCCACTGGCGCCCTGTGCTCTTCACAGATGAAAGCAGGTTCATACTGAGCACATGTGACAGACGTGACAGAGTCTGGAGACGCCGTGGACAGCGATCTGCTGCCTGCAACATCCTTCAGCATGACCGGTTTGGCAGTGGGTCAGTAATGGTGTGGGGTGGCATTTCTTTGGAGGGCTTCACAGCCCTCCATGTGCTCGCCGGAGGTAGCCTGACTGCCAATAGGTACCGAGATGAGATCCTCAGACCCCTTGTGAGACCATATGCTGGTGCGGTTGGCCCTGGGTTCCTCCTAATGTAGGACAATGCCAGACCTCATGTGGCTGGAGTGTGTCAGCAGTTCCTGCAAGATGAAGGCATTGAAGCTATGGACTGGCCCGCCCGTTCCCCAGACCTGAATCCGATTGAGCACATCTGGGACATCATGTCTCGCTCCATCCACCAACGTCACGTTGCACCACAGACTGTCCAGGAGTTGGCGGATGCTTTAGTCCAGGTCTGGGAGGAGATCCCACAGGAGACCATCCGCAACCTCATCAGGAGCATGCCCAGGTGTTGTAGGGAGGTCATACAGGCACGTGGAGGCCACACACAATACTCAGCCTCATCAGGAGCATGCCCAGGCGTTGTAGGGAGGTCATACAGGCACGTGGCGGCCACACACAATACTGAGCCTCATCAGGAGCATGCCCAGGCGTTGTAGGGAGGTCATACAGGCACGTGGAGGCCACACACAATATTGAGCCTCATTTTGACTTGTTTTAAGGACATTACATCAAAGTTGGATCAGCCTGTAGTGTGTTTTTCCACTTTAATTTTGGGGGTGACTCCAAATCCAGGCCTCCATTGGTTAATAAATTTGATTTCCATTGATGATTTTTGTGTGATTTTGTTGTCAGCACATTCAACTTTGTACAGAACAAAGCATTCAATGAGAATATTTCATTCATTCAGATCTAGGATGGGTTATTTCAGTGTTCCCTTTATTTTTTTGAGCAGTGTACATGGAAAATGAAAAAAATTGGCGCCAAAGCACCAGCAACCGTTTACATTTAAAAATGTAAAACCTTAGATATTCCTTTAGAGAAAGTATGTGTGCTCACATCGCCAAGAGACATATTAACAATTATAATCAAAAGTAAATGAGAGTGACATAAAATTAAAACATCTTCCACAGATAGTGCATGATATAAAAATAGTAAAATTATATATATAATGATTATCTTTCGAGATTCGCGGAACTACCGACACTTTTTATTACATTGTGAACCTCCAAGGTTTGGTGTCTCCTGCAGCCCTCTTTAACATCTAATATATGAGTTGAGCATGCCACAACCCTGCAAGGTAAGCGTACTACTGCTTTTATACAATATTGTTTGCCTGGGTAACAGCACTATTGCGCCCCCATTTTTATCCTTTTGTAGAATCATATATACCAGAATGAGAGATATACTGTATATACCAGGATGAGGGACATGTATACCAGGAAGGGGGACATTTATACCAGGATCGGCAACATATATACCAGTGGGGGATATATATATACCAGGACGGGGGACATATATACTAGGAAGGGGTCCAGGAAGGGGGACATACCAGGATGGGCAACATATATACCAGGAGGGAGGGGGGCATACAGTTGAAACCAGAAGTTTACATACACTATATAATAAAACACATATGTATGTTTTTCTCAATATCTAACATGAAATCAGAATAAATCTTTCCCATTTTAGGTCAATTAAGATTACCATCATTTTTTATATTTGCCAAATGCCAGAATAATGAGAGAGAGAGAATGTTTTAAGGCATTTTTATTACTTACTGCAAAGTCAAAAGTTTACATACACTAAGATTACTATGCCTTAAGACATATTTTCAAAAGTTTGGACACACCTTCTCATTTAAAGATTTTTCTGTATTTTCATGACTTTGAAAATTGTACACTCACACTGAAGGCATCAAAACTATGAATTAACACATGTGGAATTATATACTTAACAAAAAAGTGTGAAACAACTGAAAATATGTCTTATATTCTAGGTTCTTCACAGTAGCCACCTTTTGCTTTGATGACTGCTTTGCACACTTTTGGCATTCTCTTGATGAGCTTCAAGAGGTAGTCACCGGAAATGGTTTTCACTTCACAGGTGTGCTCTGTCAGGTTTAATAAGTGTGATTTCTTGCCTTATAAATAAGGTTGGGACCATCAGTTGTGTTGTGCAGAAGTCTGGTGGATACACAGCTGATAGTCCTACTGAATAGACTGTTAGAATTTGTATTATGGCAAGAAAAAAGCAGCTAAGTAAAGAAAAACGAGTGGCCATCATTACTTTAAGAAATGAAGGTCAGTCAGTCCGAAAAATTGGGAAAACTTTGAAAGTGTCCCCAAGTGCAGTTGCAAAAACCATCAAGCGCTACAATGAAACTGTCTCACATGAGGACCGCCCCAGGAAAGGAAGACCAAGAGTCACCTCTGCTTCTGAGGATAAGTTTATCCGAGTCACCAGCCTCAGAAATCGCAGGTTAACAGCAGCTCAGATTAGAGACCAGGTCAATGCCACACAGAGTTCTAGCAGCAGACACATCTCTACAACAACTGTTAAGAGGAGACTTTGTGCAGCAGGCCTTCATGGTAAAATAGGTGCTAGGAAACCACTGCTAAGGACAGGCAACAAGCAGAAGAGACTTGTTTGGGCTAAAGAACACAAGGAATGGACATTAGACCAGTGGAAATCTGAGCTTCGGTCTGATGAGTCCAAATTTGAGATCTTTGGTTCCAACCACCGTGTCTTTGTGCGACGCAGAAAAGGTGAACGGATGGACTCTACATGCCTGGTTCCCACCGTGAAGCATGGAGGAGGAGGTGTGATGGTGTGGGGGTGCTTTGCTGGTGACACTGTTGGGAATTTATTCAAAATTGAAGGCATACTGAACCAGCATGGCTACCACAGCATCTTGCAGCGGCATGCTATTCCATCCGGTTTGCGTTTAGTTGGACCATCATTTCTTTTTCAACAGGACAATGACCCCAAACACACCTCCAGGCTGTGTAAGGGCTATTTGACCAAGGAGGAGAGTGATGGGGTGCTACGCCAGATGACCTGGTCTCCACAGTCACCAGACCTGAACCCAATCGAGATGGTTTGGGGTGAGCTGGACCGCAGAGTGAAGGCAAAAGGGCCAACAAGTGCTAAGCATCTCTGGGAACTCCTTCAAGATTGTTGGAAGACCATTTCTGGTGACTACCTCTTGAAGCTCATCAAGAGAATGCCAAGAGTGTGCAAAGCAGTCATCAAAGCAAAAGGTGGCTACTTTGAAGAACCTAGAATATAAGACATATTTTCAGTTGTTTCACACTTTTTTGTTAAGTATATAATTCCACATGTGTTAATTCATAGTTTTGATGCCTTCAGTGTGAATGTACAATTTTCATAGTCATGAAAATACAGAAAAATCTTTAAATGAGAAGGTGTGTCCAAACTTTTGGGCTGTACTGTATATACTAGGAAAGGGTCCAGGATGGGGGACATATATACCAGGATGGGAGTCATATATACTAGAAAGGTGCCCAGGATTAGGGACATTAGTGCATAACGGGGGAGAGAGGGTAACACGTATATCTCTAACATTGTTTCCTCCCTCTCTTTAAAACTGAATCTGTCAAAAATGTAACTCCTTGTGTGTCCTCCCTCCACTTACCAACTATGGCCGATATTGCCATTTCCGTGTGTGGTTCCACTATTACTCTGGACCGTACAATATAAACATATTTTACCATTTACCTTTTGTGTCTTCCCTATTTCCTCATAGATTGTAGCTTGTGAACAGGGCCCTCACGCCTTTTGGTATCTGAGTTATGCTTATTCTGTAATGTCTTTATTGTCTGTACAAGTCCCCTCTAAAAGTGTAAAGTGCTACGGAATATTTTGGCGCTATAAAAATAAAAATTATTATTATATAGGATTTAGAATGCTATAAGGGCCCATACATCTGACCAGTATGCAGGGGGTGTAGGTTCAAATTTTGCACTGGGGCCCATCGGGCTCAAGTTATGCCACTGGCCACTACACTATGCTGCTTTCAGATTAGGAGCAAAAACATGGTGACAGATCCCCTTTAAAAACAAACTGATGGAAAAGACATAAAAAATCCTAAAATCAGTAAAACTTAGGCAAAACTTGCAAAATACATCAACTTTATATGTAAAATTTCTCATTGATAAAAGCAGTTATGTTTTATCAATGGTTTTATTATATTGAATATTAATTTATTCTAAACTGGTAATTTTATCGGATTTATACAGAAATGTTCTATTATTACTTACCTGCAATGAAGACTGTGAAATTAAGAAAAAAATTAATAAAACTATGGAACAAATGAACTATGAACAAATCTTTAATAACTAATTTACTATTCTCTGTAATTCCCTTTGTTTCCAGAAGAGGGAGATAGAGACCACAAAGTACAATTTCCCATAATAAAAAAAACCACTGCGATCATCTGTGGTGTCTTCATCGAGTACTGGGTTATCACTGATAGGACTGGACGAGAGCAGGTCAGCTGTGCTGAGGGACGAACAGGCAACCTCACCAAACATGGCTTCTTCCGGATCAGATTTTGCAAGAACCAGAAAATCTACCAAGAATATTTCTACCAAACCTAATTTTTTTCTTTTTTTTATGGTTTGGTGTAATTTTCCTTTAAGCCCTTCTGGACACCGAAAGAAGGTGTTTAGCTTTTATCTCCCAATATTCTGACTAGTATATGTTTTTTTGCATATGATTATCTCTCTGTTGTTCCTATAGACCGAAATGGAGAAGAAAACATCATGCGATGTTGGTAGAGATGAGCAAACATAATCACAAGTACTCGGTGCTCGCCCGAGCATCTCAGTACTCGAGATATTCGGAGCTCGCCGAGTACTTGCGAGATGCTCGGGCGGATGCTCGGGTCTCCTCCCTGCATGTTTGGCGCTCTTTAGAGAGCCAATGAACATGCAGGGATTGCCAGCCAGTCACTGTAATGCCGTAGCCATGTTGGTTGTGGGCATTATAGTGATTGGCTGGCTGCACAGCGTCATCAGGTCTATATCAGACATCCGCCATGCTCGTCACAATCACTCCGGAATCAGACAGTGTAGGGAGAGCTGCTGCTGAGCTAGGGAGAGATTTGCTTGTGTATTAGGTAGTGTAGGGAGAAAACCCGTACATTACACATATCCATCTTAACAAATAGTCCTTCTGAGGACTAATCCATCTGCAGAGATATCAGGCAGTCAGTGTATATAGGCAGGCAGTGTATATAGGCAGGCAGTGTATATAGGCAGGCAGTGTATATAGCACAAGAGGCTCCATTCCAGTTCTGCCTTCTGCTGCTGTTAGATATTTCTAGACAAAGGACCAGGTCTCAGGGGCCAGGAAAACTTTTTTTTGGATCTTAATCATTATTTGCTTAAAAAGCAATCAAGAGAACACCGTTTTTCTGCGCTATTTGCTTATTGTCACTGCAGAATACAGCCAGGTCCTTTCCATATTAGAGCGCTAGAAATCCAGCTATTCAAAATCGTGTTTTCTCCGTCACACGGATCACATATACGTTTAAAGAAAATACTGCCATTTCTGGCCTCCATTCAAATTTTTTTTCACTGTGTCAGCGAAGTTTTTGACTCCGGTTTGCTGTTCAAAATAGTTACCTACAGGCCAGGTATTTTAAAACTGTGTTTTCTCCGTCACAGGGATCACATATACGTTTTCAGAAAATACTGCCATTTCTGACCTCCATTAATAATTTTTTCAGTGTGTCAGTGAAGCAATTGACACCAGATTGCTGTTCAAAATAGTTACCTACAGGCCAGGTATTTAACCCCTTAAGGACCAGAGCTTTTTCCGTTTTTGCTTTTTCGTTTTTTGCTCCCCTTGTTCCCAGAGCCATAGCGTTTTTATTTTTTGGTCAATATGGCCATGTGAGGGCTTATTTTTTGCGGGACGAGTTGTACTTTTCAAAGCCATTACTAGTTTTACCATATCGTGTACGGGAAAAAAATTCCAAGTGCGGTAAAATTGCAAAAAAAGTGCAACACCACAGTTGTTTTTTATTTTTATTTTTTACCACGTTCAATGAATGCTAAAACTGACCTGCCATTATTATTCTCCAGGTCATTCCGAGTTCATAGACACCAAACATGTATAGGTTCTTTTATATTTAAGTGGTGAAAAAAAAATCCAAAATTTGGTTAAAAAAAAAATAAAAATAGCGCCATTTTCCGAGACCTGTAGAGTCTCCATTTTTCGTGATCTGGGGCCAGGTGAAAGCTTATTTTTTGCGCGCCGGGCTGACGTTTTTATTGATAACATTTTGGGGTAGATCCGATGTTTTGATCGCCCGTTATTGCATTTTATTGCAATTTTGCGGCAACCAAAAAACGTAATTCTGGCGTTTAGAATTTTTTTCTCGTTACGCCGTTTACCGATCGGATTAATTCTTTTTTTATATTGATAGATCGGGCGATTATGAACGCGGCGATACCAAATATGTCTATGTAGGGTTTTTTTTTTATATTTTATTTTGAATGGGGCGAAAAGGGGGGTGATTTAAACTTTTATATTTTTTAATTTTTTTTAATATTTTTAAAAACTTTTTTTTTTCACTTTTTGCATGCTTCAATAGTCTCCATAGGAGACTAGAAGCAGCACTTGTTTGATCGGCTCTGCTACATACAGGGGACGATCAGATCCCCTGCATGCAGCAGAAATGGTCCTGTGTTATGAGCGCCGACCACTAGGTGGCGCTCATAGCGACCAGATCATGACAACCACAGGCATCTGCTGCAGATCCTGGGTTGTCATGCCCACCCATCGGTGACCCGCGGTCACGTGACGGGGTCGCCGATGGGCGGGGCTTATGACGCGCTACCCGGAAGCGCGCGTTAAATGCCGCTGCGGAGATTGACAGCGGCATTTAACATGTTAACAGCCGCGGGTGGATCGCGATTCCACCCGGGGCTGTTGCGGGCACATGTCAGCTGTAAGAATCAGCTGACATGTGCTCGGTTCAGTGCGGGCTCAGCGCCGGAGCCCTCACTGAACGGGGGGAACGCAAATGTGCGTACTAATACGGCATGGGTTGTAAATGGGTTAAAACTGTGGTTTCTCCATCACACGGATCACATATAAGTTCGCTCCAAATTCAGTCATTTGTAGGAAGCGTGGAAGATATTGTCCTCCATTTAAAATGAGCAAGGCACGTGGCAAGGGACAGGGAACTGGACGTGATGGTGATGGTGCATGCTTAGGACAAGGCCGTGGGCAAGCTAAAATTGTGCCACAACAAACACCCACATCTTCTCGCCCGACCTTCCTGTCCCAATTCCTAGGGGACCGCAGCACACCACTATTGAACCCAGAGCAGTGTCAAAAGGTTGTTGGTTGGATAGCGGATAATGCTTCCAGTCACTTAGCCACCACCACCACCACCACCCTGTCTTCCTCACAGTCAAGTCTCAGTAGCTGTGAGTCTGGATCGCATATTCATCACCCTGATCCTCCTTCCTCCCACCATGCCAAGTGCCCGGTGACAAATGATCCCACACTTATACACTCTGAAGAGCTGTTCACTCTTCCATTTATAGATTCGGGCGTCTCACCCGGTCCACTTGAAGCGAGGCAAGAGGAGATCGCATGTAGCGATGCCCAAATATTTGAGCAGCCACGGTCACACGAAGGCAATGGTGGGAAAGTGTCACAAGAGGTGGACGATGATGAGACACAATTGCCAGAAAGTCAGGAGGAGGACCAGGGTGCGGAAGTGGAAGACGAGGTGGTGGATGATATAGTAAATGACCCAACCTGGCAGGAGGACATGCAGAGCGAGGACAGCAGCACACAGGGGGAGGGAGGCAGAGCACCCCAAGAGGCAGGAAGAAGCAGTGTGGTGGCCGCAGACAGAAGGCAGGCAACCGTTCCCTGTAACACCAACGCAAAGGAAGTTGCCAGTACAACTGTTAGGTCTTCCCCAGTCTGGTTGTTTTTTAAAGACTCTGCCGATAACCCCAAAAAGTCCATTTGCACCACCTGCCAGACCAGCATCAGCAGGGGTGGCAAAACTAGCAGCCTGACCACCACCAGCATGATCAGGCACATGGCAGCGAAGCACCCGACTTTGTGGGCCGAACCCCAGGGTCCAGGAACAGTGTCTGTGGGTGGCACCATTGCTTCTTCCGCTGTTGTGCATGCAAGCCAATCCCCTGTCCATGGTGCATGCGAAGATGCCTCCTGCCCTGCACCAGTCTCCAGTAGCAGCATCAGGAAACACGTCCACGTCCTTGTCCCAGCGCAGTGTTCAGTTGTCCATACCCCAGTCCTTGGAACGCAAATATGCGGCCAACGCCCCACAGGCCACACTACTAAATTCTCACATTTCACGACTGCTTGCGCTCGAAATGTTGCCTTTTAGGATCGTGGAGACGGAAGCATTTCACAACCTGATTGCGGCGGCTGTCCCTCGGTACTCGGTCCCCAGCCGCCACTATTTCTCCCGGTGTGCCGTCCCCGTATTACACAACCACGTGTCCCAAAACATTAGCCGTGCCCTCAACAACGCAGTTACCGGGAAAATCCACCTAACCACGGACACGTGGACAAGTGCTTGAGGGCAGGGACGGTACATCTCGCTGACGGCACACTGGGTTAACATAGTGGAAGCCGGGACCCAGTTGGACCTTGGGACGGAACACGTCCTCTCGACGCCAAGGATTGCGGGCCCTAGGTCAATCAGGGTTGCCCCCACGGTCTACAGCTACTGCACCTCAGCCTCCTCCTCCTCCTCTTCAGCCTTCATCTCCGAAATGACCACATCAGTCACAAGCTGGAAGCACTGCAGCACTGCCTCAGCCAAGCGGCAACAGGCTGTGCTGACAAACCACACAATGCTGAAGAGTTGTGGATAGCTCTGAAAGAGCAGGCAGATCTGTGGCTCACACCGCTGAACCTACTGCCAGGAATGGCCGTGTGTGACAATGGCCGGAACCCGGTGGTGGCTCTGAGGCGAGGCGAGCTCACAAACGTACCATGCCTGGCCCATGTGCTTAACCTCGTGGTTCAGCGGTTTCTCAAATCTTACCCGGAGCTGCCGGATCTGCTTGTTAAAGTACGCTGCCTATGTGCCCATTTTAGAAAGTCACCTACAGCTTCATTGCCCTTGCCGTATTTCAGCAGCGTTTGCAGCTTCCGGCTCACAGACTGGTGTGTGATGTCCCCACACGTTGGAACTCTACACTGCAGATGTTGGGAAGGATTTGTGAGCAGAAGATGGCAGTTGTTGAGTACCAGCATCAACAAGGCCATCGGTATTCAGTTCAGACTCCACACATAAGACCTCAGGAGTGGACATGGATGTCAGACATATGTACCATCCTCCAAAACTTTGAGGACTCCACCAAGATGGTGAGCGGCGATGATGCCATAATTAACGTCACCATCCCGCTTCTCTTTCTTCTGAAATGCTCTCTGCTCACAATCAGAGAGGATGCATTGCAGGCGGAGCACGATGAGATGGAGCAAGGAACCATACAGGGTGATTACACACAGCTCAGCTTCATCTCGTCCCAACATGGGTTGGGGGACAATGAGGAAGAGGTAAAGGAGGAAGTGCAGGAGCTAGTTTCATGCGCTATAGATGGTACTACCTGCACAGCTGTCATACTGTCTGTTTAGCGTGGATGGCAAGAGGACAGAGAGGAGGAGGAGAGCATGGTCAGTCATCCTCTTGGTGAGGACACTGAAGTCTTGCCTGTTAGTAGTCTGTCACGCATGGCTGAGTTTATGTTACGCTGCCTTTCCCATGACCCTCGCGTTCTCAAAATTGTGGGTGACAGTCATTACTGGTTGGTGACACTTCTAGACTCACGCTACAAGGAGAACTTTATATCTCTTATTCCTGAGGCGGACAGGTCTGCAAAAATGGGGCTGTACCAGAAGGCCCTTGTTGCAGAACTATTAAAAAAATTCCAATCTGAAAACGCTGGCGGCAGAGGTCATACTTCGTTGGACAACCAAGGAGTACAGGCGAGAGAGACACAACTTCAATCCAGCAGAGGCAGGGGAACACTGTCAAATTTCTGGAAGAATTTTCTCAGCCCCTCCCATCGCACAAGCCCTGAGGCGCGGGGTACTCTCACAAGGAGTGCAAAGTTTGGGAAGATGCTGAGCGAGTACCTTGCCGACCGTACCAACGTCCTCCGTGATTCCTCTGTGCCTTATAATTATTGGGTATCCAAGCTGGATACGTGGAATGAACTGTCTCTCTATGCTTGGAGGTCCTCGCCTGTCCTGCCGCCAGCGTTTTATCAGAGCAGGTTTTTAGTGCCGCTGGTTGAATTATAACTGATAAGCGCATCCGCCTGTCAACTGAAAATGCTGACAGGCTGACTCTTATAAAAATGAACAAGAGCTGGATTGGGCCAGACTTCTCAATGCCACCGAATGATAGCAGCGTAACATAAACTTAAATCCAGTGTCTTTTCTTGGGAGGTGTATTCCCATGCACCTTTTCACACCCAGACATGGGTATACGCTTCCTGATTTTGGCTATTTGCTCTTGTCCTCCTCCTTCTCCTCATCCTCCACCACCATATCACCAGGGTGACCGTGGTCCGTGATGCAACACCCAAATTTTTTTAAAGGGTGTTTATGATGCCCGTAAAAAAAAAATGTATACAGTATGTTCATGTATACCCCCCAGGAGTAAATGTTTGTCAGCCCATACACTTAGTGCATGGGCATTACAAGTATAGGAGGCCAGCTCCTTTTTAATGGGAACATTTTTTTATGAGGCCCTCCTCCACGTCTCTTCCAAGGGGCATTGGAGTGCCTCCAAATTTTTGGCAGCCCTTGCTTAAACTGCATAGGCAAACACTATGGGAGACCCACTTCCTAATAATGGGAACATTTTTTTATGAGACCCTCCTCCACATCTCTTCCAAGGGGCATTCGAGTGCCTCACAATTTTTGGCAACCCTTGCATTCACTGCATAGGTAAATACAATGGAAGACCCACTTCCTAATAATGGGAACATTGTTTTCAGGAGGCCCTCTGACCTCCACGTCTCTTCCAAGGGGCATTGGAGTGCCTCCAAATTTTTGGCAACCCTTGCATTCACTACATAGGCAAACACAATGGGAGACCCACTTCCTAATAATGGGAACATTGTTTTCAGGAGGCCCTCCTCTAAGTCTCTTCAAAGTGGTATTGGAGTGCATCCAAATTTTCAAAGTGGTATTGGGGTGCGTCCAAATTTTGGGCAGCCCTGACGCTCACTGCATACGCAATAACAGTATAGGAGACCCACTCTTTAGTAATGGGAACAATAAAACATAGCCGGCTGATGGCTCTCTAAGAATAGTGAGGGCCGACTGCTGGCCCTTTAAGAATAGTAAAGGCCGCCTGATGGCCCTATAAAAATAGGCTTTGTGACTTTCAGAGTCCCTCCTTCATAAATGAAACACAATGTGTCTGATGATATCTCACACACCACATGGCCAGATAAGATTATAAAATGTTAAAATGACATTTCCTGGTGAATGCATTTGTCACGGTTGAAAGCAATGCAAAAATGGAAAAAACACATCAAAAACGCTACGTGTGAATATAGGCCAAGGTGTGGAGGAGCATTTTTGTTTTTTGTTATTTAATTTTGCTTTATATACAAGTCATTACCCTGGAAAGGATGTTCCTTAACATATTTCCCAGGAAAATCCATTTTGGTTTCGTTTTGGTATGTTTAATTGTGAGTTCGCAAAAGTGGCATAATACCTCTGACAACGTTGTTGACAGAAGTGACCTGGGAGTCAGAAATGCTTCCAGGGGTCTTCTCCATGCTGTCCCCATGTCATTTGAGCACTGTTCCCATCGATTTGGGCAATTTTTAGGCCCTCTGTAGACTGCCGGGGGAGTCGCCTGAAAAATGATCGAGTTTCCCATAGACTGATATTGGGCTCGTTGCTCTGGTCGAGCACCCGAGTATTCCAATGTGCTCAACCCGAGCATCGAGCACCTGAGCATTTTAGTGCTCGCTCATTGTAACATACCTGGCGGCGTACTTGCATAGTGCACCATCTCCCACTTATGCAAGATCGCAATCTTAACCTTCAGTCCAGTTTGTAAGCCGTGCTCCTGTTCATACTGTGTGCATGCTCTGGTCTGACTGCTTAGGGCGGTGGCCTGGTTACTTCCTGTTTCTTATAGCTGCTGTGGGCACACTCCTAATGCGTCCCCAGCCTATTGCTGTGAGTCACTGGATATTTAAACCCACTCCACCTGTAGGAGATGCCTGAGCAACACTAATTTCAGTGTGCTCTTACTCTGAAGTTGCCAGGTCTTGTTTCTGTTTCTTGCCTGTCCCGCCTTTCTGGGGGCTGTATTCCCAGACCTGTTATCTGTGTCTTCTAGCCTGTTTCCGCCTTTCTGGGGGTCGTATGCCCAGACTTGCTCCTGTATCTCATTCAAGTGTCAGCTCCTGTCTGAACACTCTCCTAGCCTGTTTGTCCGCCTCTCTGGGGGCCGTATACCCAGACTCGCTCCTGTATCTTGTTGCAGTGTTAGTTCCTGTCTGAACACTCTCCTAGCCTGTTTGTCTCTATGTCCGTACCTTCCCTTTTCCTGCAGTCTCTGAACCTGCACCTAACTCCTACTCGTTGTTTCTGTACTTCTGTTGTGAGTTTAGAGTCCACTCGCTACTTCATTGCAAGTACCTTGTGTCTATCTGGTTCTGCTTGTCCCTTCCAGTCTGTTCAGTGTGAACAGAGCCCTGTCCTCTCTGCTCTGCCTTGTTCACCGCTCCGGCGGTTTCGCTCTGCTCTGCCTTGCTCACCGCTCCGGCGGCTCCTTCCTGCTCTGTCTTGTTCACCGCTCCGGCGGTTTCCCTCTGCCTTGCTCACCGCTCCGGCGGCTCCTTCCTGGTCTGCCTTGTTCACCGCTCCGGTTGTTTCACTCTGCTCTGCCCTGCTCACCGCTCCAACGGTTCCTTCCTGCTCTGCTTTGCTCACCGCTCCGGCGGCCCATCTCTGCTCTGCCTTGCTCACCGCTCCGGCAGTTCCTCTCTGCTCTGCCTTGCTCACCGCTCCGGCGGTTCCTCTCTGCTCTGCCTTGCTCACCGCTCTGGCGGTTCCTCTCTGCTCTGCCTTGCACACCGCTCCGGCGGTTCCTCTCTGCTCTGCCTTGCTCACCGCTCCGGCGGTTCCTCTCTGCTCTGCCTTGCTCACCGCTTTGGCGTTTCCTCTCTGCTCTGCCTTGCTCACCGCTCCGGCGATTCCTCTCTGCTCTGCCTTGTCCACCGCTCCAGCAGTTTCGCCCTGCTCTGCCTTGCTCACCGCTCCGGCGGTTGCTCCTGCTCTGCCTTGCTCACCGCTCCGGCGGTTTCGCCCTGCTCTGCCTTGCTCACCGCTCCGGCGGTATCTCTCTGCTCTGCTTTACCCACCGCTCCGGCGGTTCCTCTCTGCTCTGCTTGTCTACCGAATCTGCGGTTCTGTTCCTGAATCTCAGTCTGTACTAGACCCTATCCAGCCTTTTCTCCAACCTGCTAGTGCCTCCCTGTCGGCACTCCAGCCTTGCTTGCCAGTACCCCCCTATCTACATACCAGCCGTGCTTGCCAGTATCCTCCTGTTTGCACTCCAGCCGTGCCTGCCAATACCCACCTGTCTGTGTGCGAGCCTAACCTGCCTGTTCCTGTATTCCCCGGTGTGGGTCAACAGCCGTGTCCGGGGTCTGACCTGGAGTAGCACCTGGTCCCTCTGCCCGGTTCCTCCTTGATGCACGGAGTCGATTGAGCCGCCGTGCGACCTTGGTTGATACTTAGTTACTCCCCTCCAGGCACTCCTCGGTTCATGGTACAGTGGGATCACTAATCACGCATACGCCAGCCAGTCCGGGCGTGTGCATAACACTCATCACTAGATGTTGGTACTAAATTATTCAGTTTTAAATAAATTTTACTTGTGAAATGTTATTATACACCCCCTTTGAAAAATAAGATTTTAATCAATGTTTCACGGAACACAAGAACAATATACAACATTCTGACAATTCTGAGTTTCATAGAAATTTTTTTTACCCATAACACGATGACAGTACGGTTATTAATATAGCTTTCATTACAAAATCATCAGTTTTACTCAAATTAGTTGATGCACAAATGAGTACACCCCACATCAAAAACTCCTACATCTAGTATTGTGTATGACCTCCATGATTTTTAAGGACAGCAGTCTTCTAGACTTGGGATGAACAAGTTGACATTTTGTAAGATCTATCTTTTTCCATTCTCTAAGAACAAGCTCTCTTAGAGCCTGGATGTTGGATGGAGAGTGATAACAAGTTATCTCTTCACAATTCCCCATAGGTGTTCAGTTGGGATCAGATCAGGAGACACTTGGCCACTGAGTCACTTACACCCTGTTCTTCATCAGAAATCCAACAGATGTGTGTGTGGATGATTGTCATGTTGCTCGTCTACCAAGGGCACGGAGTGATGGCGGCATCTTCTCTGTCACTATAGAGCAGTACATCTGTGAATTCATGATCCCATTAATGACATGTAGCTCCCGACACCAGCAGCTCATGTGCCCCACATGAGGACACTGACACTTCCATTTCTCCCTGTAAGCACCGGGCATTTAGATAAATTAATTTAGAAAAATGCACGATGCCTACAGTGAGACCTGGTGGTGGCTGTGTCCTTATGTGAGCCTGCATGAGCTCCTAGTGCCAGTGAACTTTCTGTCATTGATGATATCATGAATTTTCATTGTGGTTCTCCTGATGAAGAAGCTGGTTCAACTTCGAAATGCGTTGAGAATAAACCACATGATCTAATCTCTTATTATGTCCTCTGGATTTCTTGAATTTAGCACAGCATCGCAGACTAGTACTCCTATCCACCAATTATGAATTCACAGATGACATCTTCACTTTCTGTGCCGGCGCCGTCCATGGAGTGGCCTGCCAGAAGTCCGTTTTAGTGTTTGGAGTTCCAGGGGGGAAGTCCAGGAGGAGAGAGATAGACAGAGATTTTCCAGCTACAAGGTTTGGGTCCCCGTTTTCAATGGGGTTTGGGGTTCAGGTACAAATTCAGGTACAGTTATGGTACTAATGTTCGGTCGGGTACCAGAATCCAGAATACCACGGGTCTGCTCATCCCTACTTGAGATACAGCAAATCCATTTGCACTTTTTTGTGTGCCACAATGGACTTTTTTAACTTGATCTCACACTTTCATAAAAAATGGGGTGTAACGGGTCTGGGAGGCGGAACCTCTGAGCTACTATACAAGGGGGCGGTCCTTGTAAGGGAGCGGGTGGCGACCAGGGAAGACAGGCAGGCAGTCACAGCAGGTGACCGGGACAGTCTCTGAGTGAACGGGCTGGAGGTCAAGGCAGCTCCGAGGCAAGGGTACGGAACCGTATGGCATATTGGCCCATGGTGAGACCTCCCTGACGGAGGCGTAGCAGTGATGATACGGATGAGGTCTTCCGTCCGGGTTCGTCGAAGACTTTCCGGAAAGCCGTGAGAAAGGCAGGCAAGTCGGACACCAGGGGGTCTCCTCTCTCCCATAGAGGATTTAGCCAGGCCAGGGCCTCCCCGGTGAGATGGGACATGATGAAGGCAATTTTGGCCCGGTCGGAGTTAAACTGGTGAGACAGGAGTTCAAAGTGCAGGGTGCACTGATTTATGAAGCCCCGAGCCTGGGCGGAGTCGCCTCCGAAGCGAGGAGGTGCAGAAAGCCGGGGTCCGGGGTAGGATACCATGGTATTAGTGGGCAGCGGAGCTGCTGGATTGCGAGTCATGGCACTGGCGGAGGTTGCTGGCGGAGCAGTCAGAGTGTCCAGGCGAGAATTGACATTCCGCAGGTGACCCAGGATGGACTCCTGTTGGGACCTCTGACAGTTCATGACACAGGTCCGAGAGCGAGGGAGCTTGGGTGCCACCGGGTTCCATGGCCCGAGCAAACTGTAACGGGTCTGGGAGGCGGAACCTCTGAGCTACTATACAAGGGGG
Organism: Phyllobates terribilis; assembly: GCF_046119375.1. Lineage (NCBI taxonomy): Eukaryota > Metazoa > Chordata > Amphibia > Anura > Dendrobatidae > Phyllobates > Phyllobates terribilis. Next base: position 582,642,552 of record NW_027362771.1, read on the forward strand.
CGGTCCTTGTAAGGGAGCAGGTGGCGACCAGGGAAGACGGGCAGGCAGTCACAGCAGGTGACCGGGACAGTCTCTGAGTGAACGGGCTGGAGGTCACGGCAAGTGACCGGGGCAGTCTCTGGATGAACGGGCAGGAGATCACGGCAAGTGACCGGGGCAGTCTCTGGATGAACGGGCAGGAGGTCACGGCAAGTGACCGGGGCAGTCTCTGGATGAACGGGCAGGAGGTCACGGCAAGTGACCGGGGCAGTCTCTGGGTAAAGGGTTGGTACGACCTGTGGCGGCTGATGGTAGACGTGAGCTCCCAGGTGAGCAGGCGAGAGTCTCTGGATAAACGGGTGGTCACAGCATGTGACGGCGGAGCCTCCAGGAAGACCAACAGACAGGCGGCAGATGAGCGCTCCCAGGTGAGCGGGCAGAAGTCACTGGACAGGCAGGTGGTCACTGCACGTGACGGCGGAGCCTCCAGGTAGGCTAGCAGGCAGGTAGCAGATGTGCGCTCCCAGGTGAGCGGGCAAGCTGGTCCATAGACAGACTGTCAGGAGTTGGAAGGCAGACCGTCTGACCTCAGGCAAGCAGGCAGGTAGCTGATGTGCGCTCCCAGGTGAGCGGGCAAGCTGGTCCTTAGACAGACTGACAGGAGTTGTAAGGCAGACCGTCGGACCTCAGGCTAGCAGGCAGGTAGCAGAATATCAGGCAGGAATAAGACAGCAAGCTGGCAGGAATCTGGCAGGTATCTGGCAGGTAACTGGCAACGGGACCTGAGGGCTGAAGCAGAGTAGTGAACAGTGCAACAACATTGCTCGGGCACCTCCATTTTGGAGGAGGTGCCTTATATATGGTGAAGTCCTCCGGCCATTGGCCGGGGACTCCTTAGGATGGCGCGCGCGGCCCCTTTAAGAGGGAGGGAGAGCGCGCGCGCGCGCCCTAAGCACAGTGGCCGGGAAGGAGCGCGCGCTGCCAGCAGAGCGGGAGGAGGACGCCGGGCACGGAGCAGAGCGGTGAGGGGAACAGCGTCCCTGCCTAGCAGAGGGCAGGGACGCCGGTGCTACAGTACCCCCCCCTTTAGGCCCCCCCTTTTTTAGGCCAGACAGAAATTTAGCAAGGATAAGAGGGGCATGGATGTTCTCCCGGGGCTCCCACGTTCTCTCCTCAGGACCAAACCCCTTCCAATCTACTAGAAAAAAGGTCTTTCCTCTTACCCTTTTGGTGGCAAGAATGTTCTCTACCTCAAACTCATCCTCAGCAGAAACCGGAGCAGGAGGCGTACCTGTAGACTTGGAAAAAGAGTTAAGTACCACAGGTTTGAGGAGAGATACATGGAAGGAGTTAGGGATCCGTAAGTTGGCCGGGAGTTTCAATTTATAGGCCACCGGGTTGATCTGACTGATGACCTCCAGAGGACCGATGAACCGAGGCCCTAACTTGTAAGAAGGTATCTTGAGTCGGACATATTTAGATGAGAGCCAGACTTTATCTCCAGGACGAAATTGTGGAGGATCCAGGCGTTTTTTGTCAGCGTGTCTTTTCATCCGTTCGGACGACTGAAGGAGTGCGGATCGGGTACTCTCCCAAATGGAGGAAAATTTGCTAACGAGAGATTCCGCAGCCGGGTTGTCCACAGAGGTGGAGACAGGAAAAGGAATCCGAGGATGCTGACCGAAGACTACAAAAAACGGGGATTTGGAGGAGGATTCGCTCTCGTGATTGTTATAAGAGAACTCGGCCCATGGTAGGAGATCCACCCAGTCTGAATGATGGGCATTAACGAAGTGCCGGAGGTAACTGGTCAGGTTCTGATTGATCCGCTCCACTTGACCATTGGACTGTGGGTGGTAAGCGGAAGAGAAGTCCAGGGTGACGTCTAGCAGTTTACAAGTGGCTCTCCAGAAGCGTGAGGTGAACTGTACCCCACGATCCGACACGATGTGGAGGGGCAGGCCATGAAGACGAAAGATGTGACGAATAAAGTCTTTAGCTAGCTCGGGTGCAGACGGGAGGCCTGGCAGGGGAACGAAATGAGCCATCTTGGAGAAGCGGTCAGCGACCACCCAAATGACCGTACAACCGGCAGAGACTGGGAGGTCAGTTATAAAGTCCATTGCTATATGCTGCCAGGGGGCAGCAGGTACAGAAAGCGGAAGGAGGCGACCGGCTGGCAGATGTCTCGGAACCTTGTTGCGGGCGCAGGACACACAGGCAGAAACAAAGTCTATTACATCCTTGTGCAGGGTAGGCCACCAGTAGTGCCGGGTAATAAGCTGGAGGGTCTTTTTCTGACCGGCATGGCCAGCCAGTTTAGACGAGTGACCCCAGTGAAGGATCTTCTCCCGATCAGGTACTGATACGAACGTCTTTCCGGGAGGGAGACGATTTAGACTCACGGGAGCCACCTGCATTACTCTGGCGGGATCGATGATGTGTTTCGGATCTTCCTCGAGATCAGACACCAGAAAGGATCGAGACAAGGCGTCCGCCTTGACGTTTTTGTCAGCCGGGCGAAAATGAAGAACAAAATCAAAGCGAGCAAAAAACAAGGACCACCGGGCTTGGCGCGGGTTAAGTCTCTGGGCATGCTGGAGGTAAGCCAAGTTCTTGTGGTCAGTGTAAATTATTACCGGGTGAAGAGCCTCCTCGAGCAGGTAACGCCACTCCTCCAATGCCAGTTTGATGGCCAATAACTCTCGGTCTCCTATGGAATAATTGCGCTCTGAGGAGGAGAAGAGTTTAGAGAAGAAGCCACAAGTTACCATCCTCCCGGAAGATGATTTTTGAGTAAGTACCGCTCCGGCTCCAGAGGAGGAGGCGTCAACTTCCAGGAAGAACTGCTTGTTGCCGTCCGGGCGATGCAGCACCGGGGCGGAAGAGAAGGCCTGTTTTAAGGAAAGAAAGGCCTCCTCTGCTTCGGGCGGCCACCCTTTGGGATTAGTACCCTTACGGGTGAGCGCGGAAATTGGGGCAGTCCGGGAAGAGAAGTGTGGTATGAAGAGGCGGTAGTAGTTGGCGAAGCCCAGGAACCGCTGAATGGCCTTCAACCCCTCCGGTCGAGGCCATTTCTCGATGGCAGACAGTTTCTCTGGATCCATTCGTAGGCCGGTCTGAGAAATAATGTAGCCCAAAAACGGAAGCGAGGTCTGCTCAAAGAGGCACTTCTCGTATTTAGCGAAGAGGTGATTCTGCCTGAGCCTGAGCAGGACCTGACGAACGTCCCTCCGGTGAGTCTGGAGATCCGGAGAGAAGACCAAGATGTCGTCCAGGTACACCACTACGCAGGAGTAGAGAAGGTCCCGGAAGATGTCATTGACCAACTCTTGAAAGACGGCAGGAGCGTTACAGAGACCAAAGGGCATTACCAGATATTCATAGTGGCCGTCCCGGGTGTTGAATGCCGTCTTCCATTCATCCCCCTGACGGATACGAACCAGGTTGTACGCCCCACGGAGGTCCAGTTTGGTGAAGATTCTAGCCCCCCTCAGACGATCAAATAACTCCGGAATGAGCGGAAGGGGGTACTTATTCTTCACCGTGATCTGGTTAAGGCCTCTATAGTCTATACAGGGACGGAGAGAACCGTCCTTCTTTTTGACGAAAAAGAAGCCTGCTCCCACCGGGGAGGTAGATTTCCGGATGAATCCCCTGGCCAGATTCTCCTCAATATATTCGGACATCGACCGGGTCTCAGCAGCGGATAATGGATAAATACGCCCACGGGGAGGAGTAGTACCGGGTAACAGGTCGATAGGGCAGTCGTATGGTCTATGAGGGGGTAGTGTCTCTGCCTCCTTTTTATTAAAGACATCAGCATAAGACCAATAAGGAATCGGAAGTCCAGGTAGATTAGCTGGGGTAGGAGAAGGACGGACGGGATGGACGGGAACCAGACAGGTCTTATGGCAGTCCTGTCCCCAGCGAAGGACCTCTCCGGTCTGCCAGTCAAGCACGGGTGCATGTCTCTGGAGCCAAGGTAGACCTAGCAAGAGGGCGTGAGAGAGTCCAGGCAGAACATGAAAGGAGATACTCTCAGAATGCAGCATTCCCACCTGCAGAGTAATGGATTCGGTGATGAGTTGGATGGGGCGTGGTAAGAGACCCCCATCCACGGCAGCAACAGACAAGGGTACAGCCAGAGGTTTGGTGGGGATGCGGTATTTCTCTACCAGGGACTGTGAAATAAGATTCCCGGCTGCTCCAGAGTCAAGTTGGGCTAGTTCGAAATAACGGTTCTCCCCGCAGACGATTGAGACTGACAGCAGCAGAGATGGAGAGGATTTATTCTTGTCTAGGTCGACCTCTCTGAGCGAACCTAGACACAGGCGTTTCCCGACCTCTCCGGGCAGGCACGGATCCGGTGCTCCTTACTGCCACAGTAGAAGCAGCTCCCCTCGGCACGGCGTAAGTCCTGACGGGTTTTGACCATCTTGGTCTGGTCGACCTGCATAGGCTCAGGAGAGTGTACCTGGGGAGAGACGGAGGGAGTGACGGGTTTCTGAAAAGTAGGAGCTAGACGTGGAAACCTCCTCTCACGGGTGACCTCTTTGGCACGCTCCTGGAACCGTAGGTCAATCCGGGTGGCAAGAGTTATTAGGTCATCGAGAGTGGTAGGAATGTCCCGACCGGCAAGTTCATCTTTAATACGGCCTGACAGACCCTCCCAGAAGACGGATACCAGAGCGTCGTTATCCCAGGCCAGCTCCGAGGCAAGGGTACGGAACCGTATGGCATATTGGCCCATGGTGAGACCTCCCTGACGGAGGCGTAGCAGTGATGATGCGGATGAGGTCTTCCGTCCGGGTTCGTCGAAGACTTTCCGGAAAGCCGTGAGAAAGGCAGGCAAGTCGGACACCAGGGGGTCTCCTCTCTCCCATAGAGGATTTAGCCAGGCCAGGGCCTCCCCGGTGAGATGGGACATGATGAAGGCAATTTTGGCCCGGTCGGAGTTAAACTGGTGAGACAGGAGTTCAAAGTGCAGGGTGCACTGATTTATGAAGCCCCGAGCCTGGGCGGAGTCGCCTCCGAAGCGAGGAGGTGCAGAAAGCCGGGGTCCGGGGTAGGATACCATGGTATTAGTGGGCAGCGGAGCTGCTGGATTGCGAGTCATGGCACTGGCGGAGGTTGCTGGCGGAGCAGTCAGAGTGTCCAGGCGAGAATTGACATTCCGCAGGTGACCCAGGATGGACTCCTGTTGGGACCTCTGACAGTTCATGACACAGGTCCGAGAGCGAGGGAGCTTGGGTGCCACCGGGTTCCATGGCCCGAGCAAACTGTAACGGGTCTGGGAGGCGGAACCTCTGAGCTACTATACAAGGGGGCGGTCCTTGTAAGGGAGCGGGTGGCGACCAGGGAAGATGGGCAGGCAGTCACAGCAGGTGACCGGGACAGTCTCTGAGTGAATGGGCTGGAGGTCACGGCAAGTGACCGGGGCAGTCTCTGGATGAACGGGCAGGAGATCACGGCAAGTGACCGGGGCAGTCTCTGGATGAACGGGCAGGAGGTCACGGCAAGTGACCGGGGCAGTCTCTGGATGAACGGGCAGGAGGTCACGGCAAGTGACCGGGGCAGTCTCTGGGTAAAGGGTTGGTACGACCTGTGGCGGCTGATGGTAGACGTGAGCTCCCAGGTGAGCAGGCGAGAGTCTCTGGATAAACGGGTGGTCACAGCATGTGACGGCGGAGCCTCCAGGAAGACCAACAGACAGGCGGCAGATGAGCGCTCCCAGGTGAGCGGGCAGAAGTCACTGGACAGGCAGGTGGTCACTGCACGTGACGGCGGAGCCTCCAGGTAGGCTAGCAGGCAGGTAGCAGATGTGCGCTCCCAGGTGAGCGGGCAAGCTGGTCCATAGACAGACTGTCAGGAGTTGGAAGGCAGACCGTCTGACCTCAGGCAAGCAGGCAGGTAGCTGATGTGCGCTCCCAGGTGAGCGGGCAAGCTGGTCCTTAGACAGACTGACAGGAGTTGTAAGGCAGACCGTCGGACCTCAGGCTAGCAGGCAGGTAGCAGAATATCAGGCAGGAATAAGACAGCAAGCTGGCAGGAATCTGGCAGGTATCTGGCAGGTAACTGGCAACGGGACCTGAGGGCTGAAGCAGAGTAGTGAACAGTGCAACAACATTGCTCGGGCACCTCCATTTTGGAGGAGGTGCCTTATATATGGTGAAGTCCTCCGGCCATTGGCCGGGGACTCCTTAGGACGGCGCGCGCGGCCCCTTTAAGAGGGAGGGAGAGCGCCCTAAGCACAGTGGCCGGGAAGGAGCGCGCGCTGCCAGCAGAGCGGGAGGAGGACGCCGGGCACGGAGCAGAGCGGTGAGGGGAACAGCGTCCCTGCCTAGCAGAGGGCAGGGACGCCGGCGCTACATGGGGCAGATACTCAGACAGTCTTGAGTGTGCCCTTGCAGTGCGGCATAGGAGGACTGGAGTAGAGATCATCTCTACACTAGATTTGCAGCCGGGATGGACTGGTTCCACCACAGGATCCTCCAGTATGCCCCAGTTCAAGGACCGTGCCAAACAGGGCTTATGTTTTTCAACAGAGGACAATCCTATATTCTCATCATGAGTGATAAGTTATTTCCCCAGTGCAAGGTATCCTACTGCAGTACTGATCTGTAGTGATAACAGATCGGACATGTGTGAAAGGTGAAATGGTGAGTCAACACCCAAAGTCACTAGTCAATCTCGATATGCACCATGGAGTTAGGATTAGTGTCATCTGTTAGTCGTTTCTTCATAACATGACATATAGTTGTTTTCTAGCAAATCTTATCTGGTTTTCCATATTTCAGTTCCTCATAATACAGAACTCTTATAGGGTCTAGTCACAGTCTGCATCTACTTATTTATCCAGTGGTATTGTAGCACCCCGAGGGCTCGGCTGCTACAGGGGTATTGCACCTCAAACCAGAGGTGTGATATTCCACTCCCGGGTAAGGATGGAGTGTGGACCAGGACTCGGTAGGCTGCATGCACCACACACACCCCATTTCCGAGGGACAGCTCAACGGTGCTCCCACTAGACAGAAGTGCAGGCACGACAGCATCTGTCCCTGGCTGGAGTGGGGAGGGGAGGAAAACCCAGTGGTGTAGGAGCAGATAGGGGTGGGTCTCTGGGCATAGGTAGGAGCCCATTGGTTGCTAGTCACCTGGGCTCGGGTGTCAGAGGGAGGTATATAAGGTGGGCACCATCTTAGGACAGGGTCCATAGGCCCAGGAGATTGCGGGTGACGGGTTGGCAGAACAGGGTACCGGATCCCAAATTGGTGGAGGCGACTAATCCTCAGCCAAAGACCGGCGGTCATGACTATATCTTGGTGCGACCCCTCACTACACCTACCAGGAAGGCACACCATATAGGGTCAGGGACGCAGAGATCAGCGTGCCCAGAGAAGGCCCGAGGCAGCCGGACAAACGTAGAGTCACTGGTGGGGCACGGCCAGAGAAAGGAAGAGAAGGGAGCCCTGTGCCACGCTCTGGAATTGCCTGGGAGTTGACCGAGTCCCTCACCTGGTGGACGCAGCACGGCTTGGGCCGTCATCGCCTGCAGGATTGACCGAATAACAACTGTGAGTAAAGCATTGGAAACTTCAATTACAAGTCTCTGTGTTTCATCGCCGCACCAGCACCATTAGTACTGGGACGCTCACACCATCACTCCCACCATCTTCCACACTAGCTGCCCTGAGGCAATACTTCTCCCGTGGGGAGTTATTCCATACTCGGCTGCGCAAACTACACCAGCCTCAGCGGTCTGCAGCGCAGCGGCGGTCCCCACTGACCGCAATCCACTGGTGGCGTAGTCGGACACTTGTTACAACATTAAGACTGCCACTGAAGTGACCACCCTGGGCACGGACCGGGTCGCCGCCACACGGAGACTACAACCCCCAGCATCTTACAGAAGGCCCGGCTCCGGGTATCCCCTGCACAACACAGGCCCAGGGAGCGCGTCAGTATTAACTTATAATACATCAAATGTACACTAGATGGTGACAGGGAACAACTTGGTGCACAGGATCCGCATTATTTATTTATTTTACTCACTTATATAGCACCATTAATTGCACAGCGCTTTACAGACATTATCGGCACTGTTCCCATTGGGGCTCACAATCTAGATTCCCTATCAGTATGTCTTTGGAGTGTAGAAGGAAACCGGAGAACCCGGTGGAAACCCATGCAAACACGGGGAGAACATACAAACTCCTTGCAGATGTTGTCTGTGGGTTTTGAACCCAGGACTCCAGCACTGAAAAGCCACCGTGCTACCCCTTATTGCCCTATTCAGTTGATCGTCCTGGTCCCAATCACAGCAATGCTGGCAAACAAGTAATTTTTCTGGGGGTTGCTTTGTTCTGCCACATCAGGAGAAATGTAGTATGACATGGCAGTCGTTTTCTTGTCATACAAGGATGGCTCAAGTCTGACATAACGCCTCTTCACCCTAGTTCATAGAGGTGGCCCTGGGCATAAAAGAGAAAAGTTACTAAAAATGTAAAAATAAAAAAGCTAACATTTATGAATAATAAAAAAACATCAAAATAAAGATGCAAGGACACAAATGACAAAAGAAGCAAAAATGTATTGAGGGTCAGAACTCTAGGCCTGCACATAAGGGCATACATAGAAATCATGGGGCCCCATAGCAGAAGGTCTAATTGCCCCCCCCAACCCCACAAAAAATAAATATTTCTCTGTCACAGAAGAGCAGATCTCACAACTTTCCAGACTTTAGTAATTTTTCTCCTGCTGAAGTCCTAGATTCCTCTTTCATTGCCCCCATAAAGTATGATGCCAATAAAAGTGCCCCCAAACACAGTATGAACCCCCATGGTCCATTCCTCCACATTAGCATCCACATGCACAGCATAATGACCCTATTTTACCCCACTTCAACTCCCAAGGCAAAGTATGGTGACCCCAACACAGTATGATCCCCCCAACTGTGACCCCCACACAGCCCTCCATGCAGTATAATGGGCCTCCAAACAGTATAATGGCCCCCACATAGCCCTCAAAATATTATAATGGCCCCACATAGCCTTCCATATAGTATAATACGCCACCCATAATCCTCCATATAGTATAATACGCCACCCATAATCCTCCATATAGTATAATGCGCTCCCCATAATCCTCTATATAGTATAATGCGCCCCCCATAATCCTTCATATAGTATAATGAACTTCCCATGGTCCTCCATAGAATATAATGCACTCCGTATAGTCCTCCATACAGTATATTACACACCCCGTAGGGTAAAATGCAGCCCCCATATAGTATGATGCACCCCACAGTCCTGCAGTATTATGGGCACCACGCACTCACTGATTTTAAAATACCGTATATTTTAAATAAGCCGAGGCCCCTAATTTTACCTCAAAAAACTGGGAAAACGTATTGACTAGAGTATAAGCCTAGGGTAAGAAATGCAGCAGCTACTGGTAAATTTCCACATCCTGGTACGTATGGCATCCCTCATCCCCTAATCCTGGTATATATGGCACCCATCATCCTCCAATCCTGATACGTATGGCACCCCTCATACCCTAATCCTGGTACGTATGGCACCCCTCATCCCCCAATCCTGGTATGCATGGCCCCCCTCATCCCCCAATCCTGGTATGTGTGGCCCCCCTTATCCCCCAATCCTGGTATGCGTGGCCCCCCTCATCCCCCAATCCTGGTATGCGTGACCTTCTCATCACCCAATCCTGGTATGCGTGGCCTCCTCATCCCCCAATCCTGGTATGCGTGGCCTCCTCATCCCCCCATTCTGGTATGCGTGGCCTCTCATCCCCCAAGGTATGCGTGGCCCCCTCATCCCCCAATCCTGGTATGCGTGGCCCCCTCATCCCCCAATCCTGGTATGCGTGGCCCCCCTTATCCCCCAATCCTGGTATGCGTGGCCCCCCTCATCCCCCAATCCTGGTATGCGTGACCTTCTCATCACCCAATCCTGGTATGCGAGGCCTCCTCATCCTCCAATCCTGGTATGCGTGACCTCCTCATCCCCCAATCCTGGTATGTGTGGCCCTCTCATCCCCCCAATCCTGGTAAGTGTGGCTTCCTCACCCCCCAATCCTGGTATGTGTGGCCCCATCACTGCACACACAAAAAAATAAACACTTATACTCACCTTCCTTCCTCATCTCTGCTCCAGCGCTGCTGTGTCCTGTCTGCCAGGCAGCTCATGTCGGCATCTGAGCAGCGCGTGCTCTCAGACACTGATGTGAGCTGCTGCTGGCATATTCATTCCTCTCCACGCCGGACCATGTGCGTGGAAAAGAGAGAATATGCATTCTGTTTAATACTGAGCACTGTCAGCTAGAGCCGCGGCTCACCGCTCCTCCGTCCCCGCTGCTAAAGAGAATGAATATTCCCTCTTCTCCACGCCCGTGACTGTGTATAAAAAGAGCATGTTAGAGAGGCAGAGTCTCTCAGAAGCCAAGATGGTTGGAGGTTCACCAATCTGTAAACAACTGTGTCTAAAAATTGCGGAACAATTTCAGAAAAATGTTCCTTAACGTAAAATCGCAAAAACTTTGAATATCCCACAATCTACAGCACATAATATCCTCAAAAGATTTAGAGATTCTGGACAAATCTATGTGCACAAGGAACAAGATCGATGGGCAATGTTGGATGCTCGTGATCTACAACAGGTCCTCAAGTGGCACTAAATTAAAATCAGCCAGGATCCAATCATGCAAATCACTGCAAGGGCTCAGGAAAACTTCAGAATATCATTGTCTGTGATCACAGTGTGCCGTGCAATCCACAAATACAAGGTAAAGCTCTATCAATGTAAAGAAGAAGCCATATATCAACACAATCCAGAAATGCTGCCATATAAGCTCACTTATAATGGACTAAGACAAAATGGAAAACTGTTCTATGGTCGGATGAAATTAAATGTGAAATTGTTTATGGAAGCCACGGAGGCTGTGTCCTGTGGAGTCATGAGGAGAAGGACCATCCAGCTTGTTATCAGTGTACAGTCCTGCATCTCTGATGGTATGGGGAGGGGGGCATTAGTACCTATGGCAGGGGCAGATTACACATGAAAGGCGCCAGCACTGCTGAGCATTGTATAGTGGAGGGAGGAGGGGGGAGGAGAGAGAGAAGGAGGGAAGAGGGGAAAGGAGAGAGGGAGGGGAGGAGGGAGGAGAGAGAGAGAAGGGAGAAAAAATTTAAAGAAAAATTTTTTATTTTTTTTTTTATTATTATTTTTTTTTTTTTTTTTTTTTGGGGGGGGGATTTTTTTTTGGAATTTTTTTTTTTTTTTTTCTCTTTTTTTTCTCTTTCCTTTCTTCGTCTACTTTTCCTAATTATAATGATAGAAACTGATTGTAATTTTATACTTTATATTTATGCATTGTTTTATGTTGTATGTAAAAATTATTATTATTTTTTTATATAATCTAAAATATAGGGTGGTAGATGACAATATATCCTATGAAGTATTAAGATTATAGGATTCACAAGTTGTTTTTTTACAGCGAATCCTTTTTATAAGAACCCTATATGCTTCATTAGGCATTATTTTATAACAATCCTTTTTACTCTATTGAGCATATATGAACTCAAGGGGTTAATATAGAGGTATTACTCTGTATCTGGCCCCGCCCCTTTTAAGTAATTGTATACCTAGTCAAATGTATATAAGGATCAATTGTTTGCTGCTTGTCACACCTGATGAAGGTGGCTGTGTCCACCGAAACGCGTTGTGTGTATATTAATAAATCAGTCCTTTTAATATTTTTGCCCTGTTATTGGCGCTCTGGTACCGCTATTCATATCCATTTATTGTCCCTTTCCCCCTGTTGGGGTGCGGTAGAGCTGCCTTTAACTTATTGTTCTTTCACCTGTGGGAGGAATTTAATTAGAATCACTACCCTGGTTTTCCAAGCTGCGCTGCCCTAACCCCTCCGGAACGCTGCCGGGGGTGTTGGTGAAGCTGGGCGTCCATCTCGGCGTTACATGCAACTAACCTGACCACGTGATCCACCACCGAGAGATCAGGATCTGTGAACGCCGCTGGAAATAGATGACAGCCACCAACAGAGCGGAGCTTGTGGAGCTTTACACTGGGGTTGTGCAGAGGTGCACAACTTCATAAGGTTAGTAGCCATCCTCACACCCCTCTAACAATTGCAATACTGAGTCACCCATTGCGCCTTGTTCTCTCCTCTCTTTACATATTGAGTCTGCTATTGCTGGGGGCTTAGCCTCAAGACCAGGAGCTGCAAATTGGGCGACTCAGATTATTCAACACATCGAGAGACGGAAAAATCTTGCAGAATCGTCAACAGATAAGAACTGTGTTTAAGACTTTAAAATCTAAATTGCTGGATCATTATGGACTTTTATGTGACCAATAGAGAGAAATTTAGATTATCTCTGATCATTACAGCCCTTAGTAAAGACTCTAAAGATGGCGACAGATGCATATATACTAATCCAACTATGCTGAATGATACAGATCAAAAAAGGTTACGTGGACTGTTTTTGAACTTAGAAAATAATAGCAAAATAGAAATAACTAATCACGTAGACACGATGTTTTTAGAACATTACATTAAGGATAACATAATACCCAAGGGATTGAGAATGAATCTCAACTCATCCTTTCCTCAGGATATTGTTTTTACTGAAAGATGGGACAGGTGTATTTCTGATTGCTCAACAACACTGATCAGATTGTTGATTGATAAAAGGAATACTCTGGCTATGCATGCTTTAGAAACAATAGCTAAAATTAAAGGGGATTTGGAGTTCTTTTCTTCATCTGCGGAATATTTTGCCACAGATAATGAGGTAAAACTAAGACTGGCTAAGTTTGAAAATGATTTAATAAATAAAAAAGCCAAAAAATATGAAAGAGATATAAAAGACTCTAAAAAAGAAAAAATCCAATCACCACTTCAAATTTCACCTGTTCCCATCATCTCTATGCAGAGAACAACTAGGGATAATCCATCATCCCCTATTCTAAGCAATGATCCTGATAACCATACAAAACAAGTGAATAGTTTTCAAAAACAGTTTTTTATGAATAAAAAACAACAAGCAATATATGAGACTCATAAAAAGAAGTTATCCATTAACAATAATTACAAGAAAAATACTGCATTTAATTCTAATTTGGAAAAAAATAATGACCTTATAATAGAGGGAATGTGTATGGAAATTACTCCTCCCTCCATACTGATTACTGATCCACCTATTTTATCCACACAAGCAGCAGATGTAGAATTTATTGCTAATCCGTCTACTATTTCCACACAAGTAGCAGATATTGATGAACTGAACTTCACATTACATATTAACACACAGGAGATATCCCATAGTGGATCTAATATCTCAGAGCTTTCTAGTGCAATACAGACTCCTATTGCTGGGGAGTCATCTGGTCAGATCCCGATAGCGGATACACTGAATATTTTTAATCAAGGGAGACCTTCTGATAAAACAAATGGTATAAACCACATAAAACCCCTATAAACAGAATGACATCCTTGGAATTATCTCCGATTTTGAATGAAAATAGTATCTTGATAAATCCTCAAACACAGAATGCAGTTGCATCTCAAACTAATAAAACGAAAATTACACATTTTTTTCACGTGGTCCCCGGACGTTGTCCAAAACGAAAAAGAAATTTAGGGGATGTAGAGGGAGTGGAAAAACCCGAGGCCTCAATAACAAAAATAGTCCAAATGCCGAAACTGAGACACAATCCAAATATAAAGAAAATGAAATCTTGCCAATGAACCAGAATACAAATTCCCTGCAGATAGAAACCCCTATCGGTTGTGGGGGCATTTTTAATATTTCTAGCTATGTGCTATCTGAAGCTGAACGATCCTTGTTAGGTCGAGGATTATCTTTCTGTCCAGCTGTCCCATTTAATAATTTCACTTTGTTCTGTGATTTAAATGAATTTATAAGGAAATTGACACTAAAAAGACATTTTCTATTGGAAGATAAGAGAAAATCACATCCTATTAGTTCATGCTCAACAGTATCCCCCTCCATTCAAGAATCTAATATACCAGGCCCCCCATTACTGGACCCTTTCACTCATGTAAATGTGAAGGGGAAAAATAATTTTTATCCATTACATCACAAAGGTTCACACCTTGAAACTTTCCAACAATTAATTTTGAGGGACCTTAGGACATTCCCCCCAATTTCTAAAAAAGTGAATAACTTGAGCTACCAGGAGAAATGTGCATTAAAAACCCTTCAGGATAATAAAGAAATAATTATAAAGAGAGCAGATAAGGGAGGGGGGACTGTGATAATGAACAGGGGCTGGTACATCAAGGAGGGCCTCAGAATCTTAGACGACTCAAACTACTACGTGAAATTAGAAGCAGACCCATCTGTAACCATTTTTTTGGAGTACAAAGGACTTGTAGCAGGGGCCTCTACAGCTGGCTTCCTCAATAAAAAAGAAAAATCCTTTTTAGACATTAAAAAATTCAAAGTCCCTTATTTTTATTTTTTACCCAAAATTCATAAAGATAAATTTAATCCCCCTGGACGTCCTATTATTTCTGGTATTAATTCTATCACATCCAACTTATCCCACTATATTGATCTTTTTTTACAGAAGTACGTTTTATCCCTAGATTCTCATTTAAAGGATTCCACACATTTAATTAGACTATTGAGAGAATTACCCCCTCTTCCAGGCTGTCTTCTTATTACACTCGATATAAGCTCTCTTTATTCCAATATCACACATGTATTGGGTTTACAGGCAATTAAAAAATTCCTAGATGAGGACCCTAACTTACAAGATCCTCAAAAAAACTTTTTATTGAGGGGTATAACTTTCATTCTTGAGAACAATGTATTTTCTTTTGAGGGGGTGATGTATCGGCAGCTGAGGGGCTGCGCGATGGGGACGAGGTTTGCCCCCAGTTATGCAAATCTATATATGGGGGCATTCGAGTCTATCCACATCGCGCAATCCCTCGGCGCCGATAAATCCATCGTTATGTACCGCCGCTTTATAGACGATCTGTTTATTATATGGAGGGGAAATACTGTGGAGGCTGCCAAATTTATTGATGAATTAAACTCTAACGACTGGGGTCTTTCCTTTACCTCTACCATATCTGAGAGTAATATTCAATATCTTGACCTTCAGATAAATATAGACAATTCGGGTAAAATATCCACATCTACCCACTTTAAGGAAGTGGATGTAAATAGCTATCTTGAATTTGACAGTGGCCATCTACCCAGCTGGATTAGAAATATTCCATACGGTCAATATTGGCGTGTCAGAAAAAATTGTACACATGATTCGGATTTTTTTCTGGAATCTAAGGTTTTACAAAAACGTTTTAGAGCTAAGGGATACCCCCGGAAATTATTAGAGGATGCTTTCTCCAAAACTATATCCCTATCACAGAACCTGTGTATCAACAAATCCAAGAATACCAGCCAAGAGCCATACAGCGATTTCAGTTTAAATCTGATTACTACCTATGGTAAACCTACGCAAGTGTTATCCAGTTTATTAAAAAAATACTGGTTCATTTTAAGTAATGATCCAATATTAACTGGTCATTTACCGGAATTTCCTCATGTCATATATCGGAGGAGTAAAAATCTAGGAAACTATATAGCCCCTAGCAATACAACAATTGGTAGAAGACCGAACCATTCAGTTCCTATTAGCAATAATGGATGTTATAAATGTAATGTCCCTAAATGCTTATGCTGTCAATCCATTGATAACGGAGCCAAAACATTCGTCTCTGCGGTCACTGGAGAGATATATCCCATTCGCTTTAGACTTACATGTCAGTCCTCATATGTGATCTATCTGCTCCAGTGCACCTGCGGCCTGCAATACATTGGCCGCACTATCCAGGAAATGCACTCCAGATTAAATAAACATCGCCAAAATATTAGAAACGGCTTTCCCCTACATAGTGTTTCTAATCATTTCTTAAAAGAACATCAAAAAAATCCTAATAACCTAAAACTAACTATCATTGATCATATAGTTGATACACACCCTGATAGACTAAATCGTCTCATTACACGTGAAAATTATTGGATTTTCAAAATGGGAACCTTGTCTCCTGAAGGTTTGAACCTTAATATAGAGAAGACAACTTTTTAAATAATTGTTTTCATATTTTAGCAAATTTATTATATATATCTTTTATATGGAGGAGGAGGGGGGAGGAGAGAGAGAAGGAGGGAAGAGGGGAAAGGAGAGAGGGAGGGGAGGAGGGAGGAGAGAGAGAGAAGGGAGAAAAAATTTAAAGAAAAATTTTTTATTTTTTTTTTATTATTATTTTTTTTTTTTTTTTTTTTTTTGGGGGGGGGGATTTTTTTTTTGGAATTTTTTTTTTTTTTTTCTCTTTTTTTTCTCTTTCCTTTCTTCGTCTACTTTTCCTAATTATAATGATAGAAACTGATTGTAATTTTATACTTTATATTTATGCATTGTTTTATGTTGTATGTAAAAATTATTATTATTTTTTTATATAATCTAAAATATAGGGTGGTAGATGACAATATATCCTATGAAGTATTAAGATTATAGGATTCACAAGTTGTTGTTTTTTTACAGCGAATCCTTTTTATAAGAACCCTATATGCTTCATTAGGCATTATTTTATAACAATCCTTTTTACTCTATTGAGCATATATGAACTCAAGGGGTTAATATAGAGGTATTACTCTGTATCTGGCCCCACCCCTTTTAAGTAATTGTATACCTAGTCAAATGTATATAAGGATCAATTGTTTGCTGCTTGTCACACCTGATGAAGGTGGCTGTGTCCACCGAAACGCGTTGTGTGTATATTAATAAATCAGTCCTTTTAATATTTTTGCCCTGTTATTGGCGCTCTGGTACCGCTATTCATATCCATTTAAGGCAGCTCATGTCGGCATCTGAGCAGCGCGTGCTCTCAGACACTGATGTGAGCTGCTGCTGGCATATTCACTCCTCTCCACGCCGGACCATGTGCGTGGAAAAGAGAGAATATGCATTCTGTTTAATACTGAGCACTGTCAGCTAGAGCCGCGGCTCACCGCTCCTCCGTCCCCGCTGCTAAAGAGAATGAATATTCCCTCTTCTCCACGCCCGTGACTGTGTATAAAAAGAGCATGTTAGAGAGGCAGAGTCTCTCAGAAGCCAAGATGGTTGGAGGTTCACCAATCTGTAAACAACTGTGTCTAAAAATTGCGGAACAATTTCAGAAAAATGTTCCTTAATGTAAAATCGCAAAAACTTTGAATATCCCACAATCTACAGCACATAATATCCTCAAAAGATTTAGAGATTCTGGACAAATCTATGTGCACAAGGAACAAGATCGATGGGCAATGTTGGATGCTCGTGATCTACAACAGGTCCTCAAGTGGCACTAAATTAAAATCAGCCAGGATCCAATCATGCAAATCACTGCAAGGGCTCAGGAAAACTTCAGAATATCATTGTCTGTGATCACAGTGTGCCGTGCAATCCACAAATACAAGGTAAAGCTCTATCAATGTAAAGAAGAAGCCATATATCAACACAATCCAGAAATGCTGCCATATAAGCTCACTTATAATGGACTAAGACAAAATGGAAAACTGTTCTATGGTCGGATGAAATTAAATGTGAAATTGTTTATGGAAGCCACGGAGGCTGTGTCCTGTGGAGTCATGAGGAGAAGGACCATCCAGCTTGTTATCAGTGTACAGTCCTGCATCTCTGATGGTATGGGGAGGGGGGCATTAGTACCTATGGCAGGGGCAGATTACACATGAAAGGCGCCAGCACTGCTGAGCATTGTATAGTGGTGTTAGAACAACAGGAAGACAATGGTAAATCGCATACTGCATCCATCACAACAGCATGGCTCAGCAGAAGAAGTGTTTGAGTGATGGATGACCCCCTGCCTGCAGTCCTTTCACCAGTAGAAAACATTTGGCGCATTATGAAATGAAAAATCCGACAAAGACCCCCGAGGAGCAGCGAGAAACCGACAACATTCCTCTCCCAAAACGGCATCAATTGTCTCCTCACTGCTTAGACGTTTAGAGACTGTTGTAAAAAGAAGAGGGGACGGTATACAATGGTGGACACGGCCCTGGCACAACTTTTTTGAGCTGTGTCGCTGCCATCCATTTCTAAATAAGTTAATTTTTTAAAATAAAATGGAAAAATTTCCAAAGTTCAACTTTTGATGTTTTCTCTGTACTATGTGAATAAAATATGGTGATAAGAGATTTCCAAATTAGTCCAGTGGATTGAGTGGCAACGAACGACCCTGATAGCCAAAGGGCTGGCGGACTTGCGGTTTTAAGTGACCACTCATGGGCTACATTTGCTGATCATTGTTCTCGGTAGTACAACTCCTATTTACACTAGACTAAGTGCTGTCGAAAATGAGGTTTTAAATCAGCTTATTCACCCAAGAAACAATCAAAACGCTGATTTGTTGGGTGATTAGCATCCAGATTGCATTGCTCGATTATAAGGAAACAAGAGCTCTTAGGAATTGGCGAGTGTAAGTGCATCCTATAGCCTCTTATATACAATATATAGCTGCCGATCCAACAATGATTTCGGCTAATTGATCATCCGACGGTTAATTATTCCGTGTCCCCTCATACACAAGAACGCTCAATTGAGCACTCTTGTGTTCTATGAGAAAATTGCTACCAGATTCCTCTTGTGACGGGTTATCTCCTGAAATCGGACATGAGAGGAGAGTCGGGAGACCCCCATACACATTACACTGTTGGTCGATCCTGCCGGTAACAGTGGGTTTGGCCTGATGTTAGTCTAATGTGTATGGGGGTCTTCAAGCCTCATTCAGACATCAGAGATTTCATCATGTACACAGAAACAGTCCAAGTGTCATCAGTGTTTGGTCCATGTGTCAGTTTTGACCAAGAAGGATCCCAGCACTCACGTGTGAAATAATTAGCCGCTTATTATAGTTTCAACATACAAGTCATCAGACGTTTCTGCCCATCTAGGCTTTCTTCAATAATTATTGCTGGGATCCTTCTTGGTCTGTCCTGCATTTCCTCCACGTGCACCACGTAAACTATACGTACTGCCGACCAGCCTGCCTTCTCTTCGTGTCAGTTTTCACCATCAGTATTTCATCAGTGATTTTCTTGCAGGAATAAAAGAAATACACTGGCTTGCGAAAGTATTCACCACCCCCACCCCCTTGGATTTTTATCTATTGCGTTACATTACAACCTGTGTTTAAATATTTTTTAATCCAATTTGTGTGTGATGCATCAGCACTAAATAGTCTAAGTTGGTGAAGTGAAGTGAAAAAAATATAGGCATAAATTAAATTTATAGGATTAAATAACTAACAATTTGTATGTGCATAGGTATTCACCACATTTGCTATGAAGCCCCTAAAAATTTCTGGTGCAAGCAATTTTCCATAAGTCACATGCTTAGTGACAAGATGTCCCCTTGTGTGCAATCTAAGTGTCATATGGGCTGTCAGTATATACACTTTACCTTTTCTGAACGGCCACAGAGACTGCAACACCATTAAGCAAGAGGCTCCACTAACCAAACACCATGAAGACCAAGGAGATCTCCAAACAACACCATGAAAGTCAAGGAGATCTCCAAACAAGTAAGGGACAGAATTGTTGAGAAGTACAAGTCAGGGTTGGGTTATAAAAAAATATCCCAATCTCTGAAGATCCCCCGGAGCACTATCAAACCCATTATCATCAAATGGAAAGAACATGGTACCACAATAAACCTGCCAAGAGAGGGCCGCCTACCAAAACTCTCAACCTGGGCAAGGAGGGCATTAATTAGAGAGGCAGCACAGAGTCCAAATGTAACCCTTAAGGAGCTGTAGAGTTCCTAACCAGAGACTGGAGTTTCTGTCCACACGACCACAATAAGCTGTACATTCCATAGCCATTATGGAAGAGTGGGCAGAAAAAAAACTCTACTTACAGACAAAAATTGTAAGGCTCATTTAGAGTTTGCCAAAAGACATGTGGGAGACGCCCCAAATGTATGGAGGAAGGTGCTGTGGTCAAATCAGACCAAAATTTAACTTTTTGGCCACAAACGTAAACGCTATGTCTTGTGCCAAACCAACACAGTTCCTCAACCCCTAAGAACACCATCCCCAGAGTGAAATGTGGTGGCAGCATCATGCTGTGGGGTGTTTTTCGGTAGTAGGGACAGGGAAAATGTTCCAAGTCAAGGGGAAAATGGATGGTGTGAAATACAGGGATATTCTTGAACAAAACCTGTTTCAGTCTGTCAGTAATTTGAGACTGGGAAGGAGGTTCACCTTTTAACAAGACAATGAGCCAAAGCATACTGCTAAAGCAACACTCGAGTGGTTTAAGGTGAAACGTGTAAATGTTTTGGAGTGGCTTAGTCAAAGCCCAGACCTTAATCCAATTGAGAATCTGTGGTCAGACTTAAAGATTGCTGTTCACCAGAGTAAACCATCTAACTTGAAGGAGCTGGAGCAGTTTTGCCTTGAGGAATGGGCAAAAATCCCAGTGGCCAGATGTGGAAAGCTCATAGAGACTTATCCAAAGCGACTTGCAGCTGTAATTGCCACAAAAGGAGGCTCCATAAAGTACTGACTTTAGTGGGGTGAATAGTTATGCACACTGAAGTTTTCAGTTATTTTGTCCTATTTGTTGTTTGCTTCACAATAAAAAGAAAACCAAATGTTCACAGTTGTCGGCATGTTGTTTACATGAACTGATGGAAACCCTAAAAAAAAAACAGTGAAATTTGAGGTTGTGAGGTAGCAAAACACCAAAAAAAATGCGAAGGGGGGTTGAATACTTTCGCAAGCCACTGTAAATTGCAAAGCTTCTCCTACCCATTACAATAAATGGACATGTGCTGTCGGTCATTTTTCATGATCTCAGACGTGTATGGGTAATTTTGATCTGTGACTCAGATCAAAAATGGACATCTCTTCGTAATTTTTTGCGAACCCCTCAGTCCACATGAACATGTGAACAGCCACCTAGACTACAGTGGGTATGTGTTCTGTTTGTGAAAACCACGTATTGAACATGTACGTGACTCACATATGTCTGAATTTGGCCCTAGGATGGGAGCTTGTTTTGGTTCGGCTGTAGAGACACAGGTCAGAGGTCACTGCAGTATTGTGAAATTTCCCTTCATTAATTGGTGGGTGATATAAGCGCTGGTAAGATAGCTCCTACCTGTCCCTCCTCTCCTTATCTGTCACATACCATGTCAGCACAGACATATGTGCGAGTTCCCTCGTGCCTCATCCTGACCTTTTACCTGCAGACCTTACATCGGTCACGTTACACATATATCACACGTGTCCCATTATCACTTCTGCAGAGTTCAACGAGGACGTTTGCTGAACTGACATTTCACTATGAGATGATTACATTGTCGGGTCTTTAAGTACATCAGCTCAACACCGAAAAAATCCTAGAAATCCTCATAAAATAAGATAAAGGCTTAAATGGGAACCCGTCATATGATTCAGGCTCCCTGAACCGCAGTCAACGCGATTCAGAGACCGGCTCCCACATTACAGACATGTAATGAGACTTGTTTCTGCAATAACAGAACCAGCTGTGATTTATATTAATGAAATAATACTTACTCACCCTACTATTCTCCATCGTTTCATGTCCTTGATTGTCTCCGGTGGTCTTATGCCATAGGACCGCTGCAGGCGATCATTGACTTCAGTAGTATTTGTCATGAGACCGCTAAGACCATTGAACCACAAATTATATAACAGAGACAGTCAAGCAATGTACATGTCTGTCAATTGCTCCATTCAGTTGCAACTGTAGCTAATAGGAATCAGGGCTCAGACCCCCAAACGGTTATCACCTATCCTGTGAATGTCTGTGAAAACTTTGGTAGGTTCCAAAGCGCTTCGTTGTAGCAGTTGTCTTGGTGCCTCCACCAGTTAGGAGTCATTACTACCCAACATGGCCTAAATATTAGAGTTGAACAAGTAGATTGCTGCCTTAGTCCTGCGTCCAGTCCTCTGTGGCACCAGGACCAGGGAAGTCTTCACTTCTCTTTGGCCGGGCATCTTGTTACCTCTTACTGGGCCTCATACGACACCATGATATGCGTTGCGCCATGTCATCATGATGTCGAGGTGCCTAGTAAGCTGAAGAGGAGCCCAGAATACCGGGCTGAGTATGCTGTCCGCAGAAGTGAAGACATTGCCCTCCAGCTAACTGCGCTAACGTTCTGGGTCAGTCTTTCTACCCTGACCTGTATGTTTGTGAATCCATCTCACCAGGTGAGCCTAACTGTATAATTTCTTTAGCTTTTTGCCATGCTAACCCTTTTTGTAAAAAAATATCTGGACAACACTTTGGGCAAACTGCACACTACGTCTGTGGATACTGTCAGGTTCATACACCCAGGAGGTATGTGCCCAATAGTGTCCACAATCAGGTTGGATGCCGAGAGACCATAGAGACCCAATGTGATTAAACGTATACGACATGACACATGTATCTATACTGTGTCCCTCTGTATAGGAAAGCACAGTCTGCTGCTCTTTCCTATACCCATTGTTAAAAGGGTTGTCTGGCCTTAGGGTACAAGTCTGCAGTCACTCTTTGTGACTGCACAGTTGTGAATCTTAACAGTGCGCATATTGGTTTACCCGATGCTGGGTATTGGCGGTCATATGGCCACAATTATGCGATTTGCATACTTCTGGCTACATTCCTATTAAACGTGTCAATTCACTTGTATTGAGAGAGCCGCACACATCTAGTTGGCACTTAACCACACTTGCAGTCACGCGCCCAGACAGAGAATCTTCACAGTGTGCAATGTGCGTGCTGTGAAGATTCACAAGTCTGCAGTCATATAGAGTAATTGCAGACCTGTACCCCAAGGCCGGACAACCCTTTTAACAATGGGTATTCAGGCACATACTGGCCAGAAGAAGGCTGAAAGTGGGTGAATGATTATCTATGGCGATATTACCGTATACATCTGGGAAAACTCTCAGATGTATACTGTCGGCTAAGTCCACAGGTGCAGTATGTACCAAGCCAAAGAGGGGTTGTTCAGGATCAAAAAAACATGACTGCCTTCTTTCATATATGGTGCCATGCCCTGTCCATGGGATGTGCTTGGTTTTGCAGCTCGCCTGCATTTACTTCAATGGGCCTGGGTTTCAATATCAGACAACACACGGTCAGGGGAGATGCTGTTTCTGAAAGAAGGCAGTCATATTTTTGTAATCCTAGAAGACCCTTTTAGGATATTTCTTCCTTTCCACCACTATACAATATTACTATATGTATTACTCAGCGGGGGGCTCATCGAGCACAAAAGAATAAGGAAAAGAGCAAGGAGAGTGGAGTTTAGGTAGCGGGCGGATTCTTAAACTGCATTTAGATTGAAAGATAATCGTGAACGAGCATTCACAAGCTGGTTCATCGTGTGAAATTATCTTTTGTACAGTGCAAAATATCATTATTCTCGGCAGCACATGGTCCTGTGTAAACAAGACGAGAACTATGGCAGCCAATATGCACTGAGCGATCTACTACAGATGCACATCATTTACCGCTGTCAGCCTGTGTAAAAACAGGCCACTAAACAACCGCTGAACAGTGAAGGTTTACCGATCAGCGGTCGTGTTGTGCCGCCAGTCGGTCCATCTTAACCGACCTTTACTTCATGCCTGAATGGACCCAGAGACCCTTCTACTAATCAAGACCCCATTTTTATCAGTGGTACATGGCAGGTCTTGCCGTTACATATTTTACATTGAGGTCCAGAAGGTTCCAGTTGTGGCTATAGCCTTTAGCAAAAAACTATTTTTAAAAAGGGGTTTTATTCGTTTTAGAAATCTCATTGTCAAGTAGGACACTTCAGACCTTCCCATGTTTTGGAGAAGAGCTACAAAAAAGGTTCTCTCTCTGGTTGCAGTTGCCCTTTAACCATGTAAAAACAGACAGCCCTATCAGTATAGGGATGTGCTTCACTGGGTGGTCAAGGTTGGACCCTCATTGATCAAAAAGTTATGGAATGTCATATCATAATGCAGAACTCTGTAGTGGTGCTGTGACCACTAGGTGCATCTCAACCCTAAGAACCACATTACAGATCCTAAATATATCCAAGTGGCAAAACCCTAAACATAGTGCAACCCCACAGGAAAGTCCTGCTATTTAGAGCTCTTCGTGGTCACATATGTCGTTGGGGGGAGGGAGGCTCCATTGAATAACTGCAAACTTTTCTTGGGTCAAATGTTCCGAAATCATATGCAAAAGAAGTACGGGAACGTCCAGAAAGAAAAAAAGAAGACAAACTGTTCTTACTACTTTGCTGGGCTGGAAGCGTTGAAGTCCCAGCCACTTGACCCGGCAGCCGAAGGTCAGGTCACTGGTAGTCATGATGTGATTGACTCGCTCCCTGGGCCGTGAGGCACTCGGATCCGGGCAACAGGGCAATAATGGGAGTAGTAGTGGAAACCCGGTCCGTGGCTCAGGGTGGTCAGACCAGTGGCAGTCTTCTATATGCCTTGCAATGTCCGACTACGCCACCCGTGGATTGCGGTCAGAGAGAACCGCCGCTGCAGAACAGACCGCTGAGGCTGGTGTTGTGGGTGCAGCAGGGAATAGTACGACTCCCCACGGGAGGAGTATAGCCTCAGGGCAGCGAGGGGTAGATGGTGGGGGTGATGGTGCAGGGAGTCCCAGTACCGTTAGTGCTGGCGAAGTAAGAAGCACAAAGACAACATGTTGCAGTCCAGGGTCTTTTACTCACAGTTCGTATACTCCAAGCCACTTCTGTACAGGTAGTGACTGCCCAAGCCGTGCTACGTCCACCAGGTGAGGGGCTCGGTCAACTCCCAGGTTATTCAGGAGTATGGCACAGGACCCCCTTCTGTCCTTTCTCTGGCTTGTGCCCCACCAGTGACCAAACTTCTGTCCAGCTGCCGCGGATTTATGCGGGCAAACGTGGGCCCCGTTTCCCGCTATCCTATATGGTGCCTTCCTAGCAGGTTTAGCGAGGGGTCGCACCAATATATGATCACGACCTCCGGTTCTTGGCTGAGGATTATTTGCCTCCACCAACTTGGGATCCGGTACCCTTTCCTTGCCTGACCCGTCACCCGTAATTTCCTGGGTCCTTAGGGTCCCTTCTTCCTTCGTGTTCCTGGGCCTTTCTCTTCGGTTCCTTTCTCTTTCTGTTCTGTTCCTTTCCTTCTCTCCCTCTCGCCCGGCCCGTGTCCCTAGGCCTGGCTCTGGAGCAGAACTCCAGCGGAGCCTCTGCTCCCCTCCTCCTCCACTCTCACTTTCTCCTCACAAACTGAACTTCTCTACTCCTAGAACTAAGATGGTGCCCACCTTATATACCTCCTACTCTGTGTCTGAGCCCAGGTGACCTGCAACCAATGAGCTCCTTCCTATGCCCAGGAACCAGCCCCTATCTGCTCCCACATCACTAGGGTCCCCCCCTCCTCCCCACTCCAGCCAGGGACATAGTCAGTCGTGCCTGCATACTAATGGGAGCACCGTAGAGCTGTCCCCCGGAAATGAGGAGTGTATATGTGTGCAGCTAACTGAGCCCTGGTCCATACTCCATCCTTACCCGGGAGTGGAATACCACACCTCTGGTTGAGGTGCAATACCCCTGTAGCGGCCGATCCCTCGGGGCGCTACATTCCCCCCTGGTAAACCACAGCACGTCCTCGGGCTGGAAAAGAGTAAAGAAATTTGATTATAAGATATGCAAAACTTTTTCAACAACTTTTTACATTTAGAAAACGGAGAACATTGTTCAATTCCCTTTATGGGAAACACTTTTCATATAAAACATTCTCATTATCATATAGCAGCATATAAAACTCTTCATATAAAACATTTTTAAGTAAAACATATTCTTGGGTACTGGCCGCGGTGCAACTTGCGACCAGGTGTTCATTCTTCTTAAAGGTGCAACACTCTAGCAGACTTGTCTTGAGGTAGACATTGCAGTTCTTTTATAAAACCAATAGGGGGCGCTTTAGGAAGCGCAACTATTTACAGGGGCGGCCGTTCTCAGTCCTCTGCCAGTTTGGGAAGGGGATGGCTGCTCTCAGTCCTTGGCCAGGTTAAGGAAAAGTGATGGCTGTTCTCAGGTTAAGGAAAAAGGGATAACTTGGCACAATTAACAGTCCCATAACAGTCCCAACGGGGATCACACTCAAATCTGAAACAGTCCCACGTACTCTGTCGGGTAATTATATACAATGGTATGCTACTGTTCACTGGTAGCGATACCCTTCAGCCGCGCCTTGCTCCTCATGGTGACGATCTTCAGACCCATCCGGGTCCTCTTGGTACTCGGGGTCTGAGTAGTACTGCTCCGCCTCCTCTACTACTCTGTGAACGTGGAGGGCGTACCACCCCTTCACGCCCTGGTGTCGGGTGTAGGACACTACGTCTCTCGGATACAAATCCCGTCCATGATGACCCTCCGGCAGGTGGCTTTCCAAGTCCCTTCGGGTCACGAACACATCACTGATCGTGTCCGGGTCCCTGATGAAACCCCAGCCGTGTTCCATTTGGAATTTTACGACAGTCCCGGTGGCTCGGGGACCGCGGGCAGCTCGGGGGTCTCGCCGGGTTCGCATCTTTTGTTCTGCACTTCGGGCCTGTAGCTGCTCTTGCCGGACACGCCGTTCCCGCTGCTCCCTCTCGAACAACGCCAACTGCTGGCGGCGGGACTCCCGTCGGCGGACTGCGTCCGCCCATGTCTCCTGGGTGAACCCCATTAGATTTTCTCCGGTCGGGTCCCACTCAAACTGGGCGTCTTCAAGCGGGGGCTGGGAGACTTCCATGGGCTCCGGAGCAGGTATCAGGGGTTCAGGTGGGACTCCGGCCTCCGCGGACAGGCCTCTCAGTAGGCAGGGGTTAACATATCCGGGGGGCTAGATGAAAGGGAGCCCATCTGGACTGGTGTGCTGGGTGAACAGATCCGTGCCCAGGGGTGGTATGGCAGAGGCAGAGGGAGCTGACAGGGCAGCGGCGCCCGGGGGCACTAGGCCTTGCGACCAGGCCTGCGGTGGTCGGCTTCTGGTCGCGCCCGGGGTTAAAGGGCACGGCGCGGGGCGGGCCTCGACGGCGGCGTCTACAGCCTGGGGCCTAGTTGGTAGCGGGGGAGGTGTGGCGGCAGCTACGGCTCACGGGGCTTCAGGTGCCGTGACGGGAGACAGGGACAGGGTTGCGGCCTGTAACGGGTCCGGGAGGCGGAACCTCTGAGCTACTATACAAGGGGGCGGCCCTTGTAAGGGAGCGGGTGGCAGTCTCTGGGTGAACGGACAGGGAGTTACGGCAAGTGATCAGGGCAGTCTCTGGGTAAGGGGTAGGTACGACCTGTGATGGCAGAGCCTCCGGGTAGGCTAGCAGGCAGATGGTAGATGTGTGCTCCCAGGTGAGCAAGCGAGAGTCTCTGGAATAGCAGGTGGTCACGGCACGTGACGGCGGAACCTCCAGGCTGGCAGGCAGGTAGGTAACGGAGAAGCGCTCCCAGGTGAGCGGGAAAGAGTCTCTGGAATAGCTGGTGGTCACCGCACGTGACAACGGGACCTCCGGGCTGGCAAGCAGGCAGGTAACGGAGATGCGCTCCCAGGTGAGCGGGCAAGAGTCTCTGAGATAGCTGGTGGTCACAGCACGTGACAACGGAGCCTCCGGGCTGGCAAGCAGGCAGATAACGGAGAAGCGCTCCCAGGTGAGCGGGCAAGCTGGTCCATAGACAGACTGACCGGAGTAATAAGGCAGACCGTCGGACCTCAGGCAAGCAGGCAGGTAGCTGATATGCGCTCCCAGGTGAGCGGGCAGGCTGGTCCTTTAGACAGACTGACAGGAGTAGTAAGGCAGACCGTCGGACCTCAGACTGGCAGACAGGTAACAAGTATTCAGGCAGGAATCAGGCAGGTAACTGGCAGGTAACTAGCAGGAAACTGGCAGGAAACTGGCAGGTAACTGGCAGGTAACTGGCAACGGGACCTGAGGGCTGAAGCACAGGTGAGACACAGGTGCAAACAACATTGCTCGGGCACCTCCATTTTGGAGGAGGTGCCTTATATATGATGAAGTCCTCCGGCCATTGGCCGGGGACTCTTTAGGGCGGCGCGCGCGGCCCCTTTAAGAGGAGGGAAGCGCGCGCGCGTGCGCCCTAAGCACAGGGGCCGGGAAGGAGCGCGCGCTGAGAGCAGAGCAGGAGGAGGACGCCGGGACGGAGCGCGCGCTGACAGCAGAGCAGGAGGAGGACGCCGGGACGGAGCGCGCGCTGACAGCAGAGCGGTGAGGGGAGCAGCGTCCCTGCCTAGCAGAGGGCAGGGACGCCAGCGCTACAGTACCCCCCCCTTTAGGCCCCCCCTTTTTTAGGCCAGACAGAAATTTAGCTAGGATGAGAGGGGCATGGATATTCTCCCGGGGCTCCCACGTTCTCTCCTCAGGACCAAACCCCCTCCAATCTACCAAGAAAAAGGTCTTTCCTCTTACCCTTTTGGTGGCAAGAATGTTCTCTACCTCAAACTCGTCCTCAGCAGAAACTGGAGCAAGAGGCGTACCTGTAGACTTAGAAAAAGAGTTAAGTACCACAGGTTTGAGGAGAGATACATGGAAGGAGTTAGGGATCCGTAAGTTGGCCGGGAGTTTCAATTTATAGGCCACCGGGTTGATCTGACTGATAACCTCCAGTGGGCCGATGAACCGAGGCCCCAACTTATAGGAAGGGATCTTGAGCCGGACATATTTGGACGAGAGCCAGACTTTATCCCCAGGACGGAATTGAGGAGGATCCAGACGTCCTTTGTCAGCGTGCCTTTTCATACGCTCGGATGACAGAAGGAGTGCGGACCGGGTACTCTCCCATATGGAGGAAGACTCGCTCTTGTGATTGTTGTACGAGAATTCGGCCCATGGCAGGAGATCCACCCAGTCAGAATGGTGAGCATTAACGAAGTGCCGGAGGTAACTGGTCAGGTTCTGATTGATCCGCTCCACTTGACCATTAGACTGTGGGTGGTAAGCGGAGGAGAAGTCCAGAGTGACGTCTAGCAATTTACAAGTGGCTCTCCAGAAACGAGAAGTGAACTGTACTCCTCGATCCGACACGATGTGACGGGGCAGGCCATGAAGACGGAAGATGTGGCGGATAAAGACTCTAGCCAGCTCGGGTGCAGACGGAAGACCTGGCAGGGGAATGAAGTGAGCCATCTTGGAAAAGCGGTCAGCGACCACCCAAATGACCGTACAACCGGCAGAGACGGGCAGATCAGTTACGAAGTCCATCGCTATATGCTGCCAGGGGGCAGCAGGTGCTGGCAGAGGAAGAAGGCGGCCGGCCGACAGGTGTCTCGGAACCTTGTTGCGGGCGCAGGACACACAGGCAGAAACAAAGTCCATAACATCCTTGTGCAGGTTAGGCCACCAGTAGTGCCGGGTAATAAGCTGGAGGGTCTTTTTCTGACCGGCGTGGCCAGCTAGTTTAGACGAATGACCCCAGTGTAGGATCCTCTCCCGATCAGGTACCGATACGAACGTCTTACCAGGAGGGAGACAATTTAGACTCACGGGGGCCACCTGCATTACTCTGGCGGGATCGATGGGGCAGTCACATGGTCTATGAGGTGGTAATGTCTCTGCCTCCTCCATATCAAAGACATCAGCACAAGACCAATAAGGAATCGAAAGTCCAGGTAGATTAGCTGGGATAGGAGAGGGACGGACGGAATGGACGGGAACCAGACAGGTTTTATGACAGTCTTGTCCCCAGCGAAGGACTTCTCCGGTTTGCCAGTCAAGCACGGGTGCATGTCTCTGGAGCCAAGGCAGACCTAGCAAGAGGGCGTGAGAGAGTCCAGGCAGAACGTGAAGGGAGATACTCTCTGAATGCAGCATACCCACTTGCAGAGTAATGGATTCGGTGATGAATTGGATGGGGCGAGATAAGAGGCCCCCATCCACGGCAACAACAGACAAGGGTACAGCCAGAGGTTTGGTGGGGATGCGGTATTTCTCCACCAGGGACAGTGAAATAAGATTTCCGGCTGCTCCAGAGTCAAGTTGGGCTAGTTCGGAATAACGATTCTCCCCGCAGATGATTGAGACAGACAGCAGCAGGGATGGAGAGGATTTATTTTTGTCTAGATCAAGTCCTCTGAGCGAACCTAGACACAGGCGTTCTCCCGACCTCTCCGGGCAGGCACGGATCCGATGCTCCTTACTGCCACAGTAGAAGCAGCTCCCCTCGGCACGGCGAAAGTCCTGACGGGATTTGACCATCTTGGTCTGGTCGACCTGCATAGGCTCAGGAGAGTGTACCTGGGGAGAAACGGAAGGAGTGACGGGTTTCAGAAAAGTAGGAACCAGACGTGGAAGCCCCTTTTCACGGGTGACCTCTTTGGCACGTTCCTGGAACCGTAGGTCAATCCGGGTGGCAAGAGTTATTAGGTCATCGAGAGTGGTAGGAATGTCCTGACCAGCAAGTTCATCTTTAATACGGCCGGACAGACCCTCCCAGAAGACGGATACCAGAGCTTCGTTATCCCAGGCCAGCTCCGAGGCAAGGGTACGGAACCGTATGGCATATTGACCCACGGTGAGGCTTCCCTGACGGAGGCGTAGCAGAGATGATGCGGATGAGGTCCTCCGTCCGGGTTCGTCGAAGGCTTTCCGGAAAGCCGTGAGAAAGGCAGGCAAGTCGGACACCAGGGGGTCTCCTCTCTCCCATAGAGGATTTAGCCAGGCCAGAGCCTCCCCGGTGAGATGGGACATGATGAATGCAATTTTGGCTCGGTCGGAGTTAAACTGGTGGGACAATAGTTCAAAATGCAGGGTGCACTGATTTATGAAGCCCCGAGCCAGGACGGAGTCGCCTCCGAAGCGAGGAGGTGCAGAGAGCCGGGGTCCGGAAAAGGATACCATGGTACTGGCCGTAGTTGCAGGATCAGACAGGGTGTTCAGGCGAGTATTAACATTCCGCAGATGACCCAGGATGGCCTCCTGTTGGGACTTCTGACGGGACAGTTCAAGACAGAGGTCCGAGAGCGAGGGAGCTTGGGTGCCACCGGGTTCCATGGCCCGAGCAAACTGTAACGGGTCCGGGAGGCGGAACCTCTGAGCTACTATACAAGGGGGCGGCCCTTGTAAGGGAGCGGGTGGCAGTCTCTGGGTGAACGGACAGGGAGTTACGGCAAGTGATCAGGGCAGTCTCTGGGTAAGGGGTAGGTACGACCTGTGATGGCAGAGCCTCCGGGTAGGCTAGCAGGCAGATGGTAGATGTGTGCTCCCAGGTGAGCAAGCGAGAGTCTCTGGAATAGCAGGTGGTCACGGCACGTGACGGCGGAACCTCCAGGCTGGCAGGCAGGTAGGTAACGGAGAAGCGCTCCCAGGTGAGCGGGAAAGAGTCTCTGGAATAGCTGGTGGTCACCGCACGTGACAACGGGACCTCCGGGCTGGCAAGCAGGCAGGTAACGGAGATGCGCTCCCAGGTGAGCGGGCAAGAGTCTCTGAGATAGCTGGTGGTCACAGCACGTGACAACGGAGCCTCCGGGCTGGCAAGCAGGCAGATAACGGAGAAGCGCTCCCAGGTGAGCGGGCAAGCTGGTCCATAGACAGACTGACCGGAGTAATAAGGCAGACCGTCGGACCTCAGGCAAGCAGGCAGGTAGCTGATATGCGCTCCCAGGTGAGCGGGCAGGCTGGTCCTTTAGACAGACTGACAGGAGTAGTAAGGCAGACCGTCGGACCTCAGACTGGCAGACAGGTAACAAGTATTCAGGCAGGAATCAGGCAGGTAACTGGCAGGTAACTAGCAGGAAACTGGCAGGAAACTGGCAGGTAACTGGCAGGTAACTGGCAACGGGACCTGAGGGCTGAAGCACAGGTGAGACACAGGTGCAAACAACATTGCTCGGGCACCTCCATTTTGGAGGAGGTGCCTTATATATGATGAAGTCCTCCGGCCATTGGCCGGGGACTCTTTAGGGCGGCGCGCGCGGCCCCTTTAAGAGGAGGGAAGCGCGCGCGCGCCCTAAGCACAGGGGCCGGGAAGGAGCGCGCGCTGAGAGCAGAGCAGGAGGAGGACGCCGGGACGGAGCGCGCGCTGACAGCAGAGCAGGAGGAGGACGCCGGGACGGAGCGCGCGCTGACAGCAGAGCGGTGAGGGGAGCAGCGTCCCTGCCTAGCAGAGGGCAGGGACGCCAGCGCTACACGGCCCCTGGACTCGGGGTAAGGACTTCCCGGTTACCTGCCTCCGCGGCTATGGCCTCCTCCGCGGCGTCGTCCTCAGCCTCCAATCCACTCTCACCGCCCTCGGAGGCAGGCGTGCTGCTGGGTGGTGGCGGTGCCTCCTGCTGCTGGGTCACGGTCCGCTGGGCCATCTCTTCCTTCCACCCAGCAATCACGTTCCTCTGCGCCCGGACCATCCTCCGGTCCAACTCCTCCAGCGCAGCCCGCACATACTCCGGGTCTTCCTTGGGGAGCTGTGCTAGCAGCTCCGTGAAGCTGCATGGTGGTTCGGCCTGTAGCAGGCCCCTCGCCAAAGTGCTGGAGCTGGCTCCTCTCTCCATCTCCGGGTGTGGTCCGGTGAGACTGATCCAAACCACACCCGGCCCCGCAGTTTTCTTCTCTTTCCGTCCCCATTGGGGGTGGTCTTGGGGCAATCTGCTGACAATCACTTTCAGGGGCAGCCCCCCCACCTTGATGGACATCTCTACAGCCGCACTCATGGCTGTTGGGGGTGGGCTCCTTCTTTGGCGCCATTCTGGGACCTGGCCCACGATGGGAGGTGGCTTCCTGTTGTCTTTTGGTGCGCACATTATGGCGTCCGTTCTTCTGGGGTGGGCGCCATTTTTAATACAGTGAATCAGTCTCTTTTCAGGCACGCAATACCCGTTTGTGGCGGGTTGGTCACGATCCTGCCGACTACGCCAAAGCTGACTCGCCCCCTGGGCCGTGGGGCACTCGGATCCGGGCAACAGGGCAATAATGGGGGTAGTAATGGCAACCCAGTCCGTGGCTCAGGGTGGTCAGACCAGTGGCAGTCTTCTATATGCCTTGCAATGTCCGACTACGCCACCCGTGGATTGCGGTCAGAGAGAACCGCCGCTGCAGAACAGACCGCTGAGGCTGGTGTTGTGGGTGCAGCAGGGAATAGTACGACTCCCCACGGGAGGAGTGTAGCCTCAGGGCAGCGAGGGGTAGATGGTGGGGGTGATGGTGCAGGGAGTCCCAGTACCGTTAGTGCTGGTGAAGTAAGAAGCACAAAGACAACGTGTTGCAGTCCAGGGTCTTTTACTCACAGTTCGTATACTCCAAGCCACTTCTGTACAGGTAGTGACTGCCCAAGCCGTGCTACGTCCACCAGGTGAGGGGCTCGGTCAACTCCCAGGCAATTCAGGAGTATGGCACAGGACCCCCTTCTGTCCTTTCTCTGGCTCGTGCCCCACCAGTGACCAAACTTCTGTCCAGCTGCCGCGGATTTATGCGGGCAAACGTGGGCCCCGTTTCCCGCTATCCTATATGGTGCCTTCCTAGCAGGTTTAGCG
Source organism: Phyllobates terribilis (assembly GCF_046119375.1). Classification (NCBI taxonomy): domain Eukaryota; kingdom Metazoa; phylum Chordata; class Amphibia; order Anura; family Dendrobatidae; genus Phyllobates; species Phyllobates terribilis. The sequence goes on from NW_027362771.1 coordinate 582,676,119, forward strand.
AGGGGTCGCACCAATATATGATCACGACCTCCGGTTCTTGGCTGAGGATTATTTGCCTCCACCAACTTGGGATCCGGTACCCTTTCCTTGCCTGACCCGTCATCCGTAATTTCCTGGGTCCTTAGGGTCCCTTCTTCCTTCGTGTTCCTGGGCCTTTCTCTTCGGTTCCTTTCTCTTTCTGTTCTGTTCCTTTCCTTCTCTCCCTCTCGCCCGGCCCGTGTCCCTAGGCCTGGCTCTGGAGCAGAACTCCAGCGGAGCCTCTGCTCCCCTCCTCCTCCACTCTCACTTTCTCCTCACAAACTGAACTTCTCTACTCCTAGAACTAAGATGGTGCCCACCTTATATACCTCCTCCTCTGTGTCTGAGCCCAGGTGACCTGCAACCAATGAGCTCCTTCCCAGGAACCAGCCCCTATCTGCTCCCACATCACTAGGGTTCCCCCCCCTCCCCACTCCAGTCAGGGACATAGTCAGTCGTGCCTGCATACTAATGGGAGCACCGTAGAGCTGTCCCCCGGAAATGAGGAGTGTATATGTGTGCAGCTAACTGAGCCCTGGTCCATACTCCATCCTTACCCGGGAGTGGAATACCACACCTCTGGTTGAGGTGCAATACCCCTGTAGCGGCCGATCCCTCGGGGCGCTACATGATCATTTCCAAACCAGTACTGGAGCCGGGATTGAATTCGGGTGACAAGAGTGTCTTTTTTTTTTTTTTTTTTTTTTAAATCTCCTTCCAGGCTAAATCCCCCCTTGTGAAATGTATAAACAGTGGAGAACCCCCTTAAGCCTGTGCAAAGGTGCCCATACACCATATGCTGCATTCAGACGACAGTATTTTCGGGCAGTGTGCCGCCACAGATCGCTCACTGACCAATGTTCGTCAACATGAGCGATACCACATGCACTGGTCTAGTGTGTTTTACTGACAAGACAGCGCCTGTTTTAATGGCCGGAGCAGCTCCTTCACTCATCCACAATAAGGTTGAGCGCATAAAGCCGCACACGGGACTCAGTCATCTGAACGCAGCCCTAAATATCTGTCAGCTGAATACTAATTTGGCCACAGCCATTTTCAATTGTAAGAGTGGAGTAAGCTGCCACCAGATACTACGGGCCATTGCTTATCTCCTGAGAGAACAATAGGATCAGGCGCTGAAATAAGGCTGAGGCAACAGGACAATTTTGGCCACGACACAGGTCAAACAACCAAAAATCACTCTGTGCCGATGATAAATCACAGCTTAATTGGTGACTGGGGTCAAGAGACAAGCAAGACTGAGACAACCAAGTCGCAAATCCAACTAGTCCAACTTTCTGTGACGTGTTTGTCGCAGTACCGTTCGAATCACAATGACCCCATTCATCGGCATCAGATTTTTGGGGGCTTTTCTTAATAGACGGCAATAGTATGTTAGAAAAGGCATGCGGTGCATTTAGTAGACTGTATAAAAAAAGTCTGGAACAAGTATCTGAAGAAAAGCACTAAGGTCAGCGTGCACAAGGTCATCGTATTTTCCATTTGTCTTTATGGGTCCAGGACATGGGTTCTCTACCACCACCGTGTCCGACTCGAGTGCTTCTATCGTCGCTGCCTCTGTACAATTCTGCAAATCGACTGGAAGGATTTCTTCACCAACGCCGCAGTTCTTCAAGAAGCTGAAGTTACCAACATCAAGGTCATGCTACTTAAGCAGTTATACTGGGTAGGACACATCTCCAGAATGGAAGATGATCGTCTACCCAAAATGACATTTTATGGTGAACTTGATATAAGGACATCACAAAGAAATCCCTTGATGCCATCCATGTTGACCTTAGTCAGTTGCTTGCCCTAGCTTTTAACCGCTGATGTTGGAGTCATACTATCCACAAGGAGGTCTCCTCCTTTGAGAGGGCATGTCGGGCTAGCCTCAAAACAAAAGAAAACGGTGCAAGAACCAGGGCAGCAACATGCCGAAGTCAATTCTTTCCCTGTAGGCAACTGCTTATCCCACGTTGGCCTCATCAGCCACCAACGAGCATGTAATTGACGTGGACACCGCCCATCCCTTCACAAATCTTCATTCACGAAGCTACGCCATGAATATTAGATGGCATTAATCTATGCAGGCCATGGTGCCGTTCCCTCTACGTAATCTGGGTGCCATCAACGGTGCTGGTTTACTTAAACTTCCTATCTAGTTTCCTGCCATTTCATGTATGTAATGTGCTCCTCACAGCTCATTAGTGAGGAGCTATTTCCTTCATTGTGGTCAGGCGGAGCCCCAAGCCTCGGCACTAAGTGAACAGCCGTGAACTCCGCGTCGCCCTGTGCTGACACCCATAAAAATAACTATGAACTTTTTGTAATCAGCAATTTTTTGTCTTTTTTTTGCTTTTGTGTAGGAATTTAAGAAGCTTGTACTCTAGAGGAAGCTGTGGTGTCCCCGTCCTGATTAAGCTGAGTAATTTGAGACAGAAGGGGTGTGGGGTAAAGGTATTGTGTGAAGTTTTTAAACAGTGCAAAGTGCTTCCTTGTGAGGACAGCAGAGGAGAGAGGAGCAAGGTAAGGAGCGCTGCAGCCATTACACTGTGTACTTAGTATATGTCTATATGTTGTGTTTAGTTACTGTTGTGGCTGTAATATATATATATATATATTATAAATAATAGGCTGGGATACGAGTTATAATGGGACTACAAGTGCTAGCAACCCGCCTTATGTTTTCCTGGTACTTGTAGTCACTGTATACATAGCTTGTTGACTGTAGCACTTCCTACTACAAATATATACAGTCCGTACTGTACTTTTTATATATCTTTTGTGACAACCACAGCTATAAAGGGGGATCTCTGGGGCGTAAGTGTATGATTATAGGGCTCATCCGCACATCAGGGAGCACTTGTCCATAGTGACCAATCAGGTTACAGCTCTTATCATTTAGAAGTCCTCCGGAGAATGAAAGCTGAAACCTGATTGGTTGCTATGGGTAACTACCTGTCTTTATAAGTTCAGGCCTTGTGTTTACATGGAGTTTGGCCTATGAATTTGACGTTAATGATTAATTTAATCCTGACTAATGATATCCATTGTAGATTGTAAGCTCTTATGAGCAGGGTCATCATTATTTTTGATTTAATTATTGTATTATCTACAATGAGCTCTTAATTTTAAAGCGCTGTGGAATATGTTGGCGCTATACAAAGATTATCTACTCCAAACGTCACTCGTGTGTGTGTGTGTGTGTGTGTGTGTGTGTGTGTGTGTGTGTGTGTGTGTGTATATATATATTTATATTACACACACAATGTGTATTTTCTGTGTGCGGGTCCACAGGGCGTCTCGTGTTTATCTTTTGGCTCCTCACATGACGATATGTGTACAGCGCCCCGTCCCCCTCCCCCCACACACACGTCTCTTCCCCTTTAATAATAACCATTCTTTACATAACAGTAGCGTGTTCTGCAAAGCTTCACAATTGGGAAGATGGAGGAAATGTGAAAATATTAACAGTATAAAATACACTTGTACATTGCAGGTGAATGTGGTCACCTTGTCAAACGCGAGGGACTTCTTGTTCTATACTTACGTTTTGCAGTGTGACCCCCATTCACCTGCATCATGTAGCAGCACAGAGCGACCTTCGGTCCCACGACCTGAGTTGTGGCCAAAGTTGTCGTGTAGCCCCAGCCTGAATGCGGCATGATATTCTAGATAATCCATTTGCATAGAAAAGATGTCGGGCCCTATTCATCATTTACGCTTTCAGCCATACTTAGAATCACTGGTACATTTGTGCAAAAAAAAAAAAAAAAAATTACGCCTTTTTAAAAAGTCACAATTGATGAATCAACCAAAAACATCAGAGAACTCTAAACCCCGCCGACAATGACTAACATAAAAAAAAGCTAAAGAAACACAGATGGACGGAAAATATTTTTAAAAGGGGTAAATAAAAATCAGATACAAATGCAATAATGAGTGGACCACCGTCATTCACTGGGATACCTGCTGTCCTGTACATTTGTATGGGATCTCTATAGGCCGGGGCGGGGGTATAATGCGCATTTGTTGATTTGTTTTGGGTGCTTGTAAAATTACAAAGAAATGCAAAAATGTGCACCTCCCACCCCACCTTTGTGTTTTGGGTCTAGTTTTGCAGGTATTTCAGCCCCATCTCATACAGGATTCCTCTCTGATGAGCTGGTTTTGGTTTGATCATTTGTCTGTGAACCTTCCCTGATCAGGTTCTGGAGGTGACTGTCCTCAGCGCCTGGTTATAGCCTTCAAGATCTAAGGGTAAGGCCAAATGGAGCGGCCAAGTTGCTAGTAAAACAATCTCTTGAATTTGCAGCTATCTCCCCCCCCCCCCTTAAAAACTATGTGGCCTCTTGGTTTTGGGGGGGTGGTGTTCTCTTGCAAAATCAATTGATTGATTAACAAGCAATTACAAAGCCGTTAGTGGCTGCGGTTTTCTGTTGCACTAGTTGGCCTTACCCTAAAAGCCCCCATACACATTAGATTAATTTCAGAGGAACTGACCAATTTCATCAGGACAGGTCAACCATCTAATGTGTATGGTGGTGTCCTAACTTACCCCAACAACAGATTTTGGGAGAAAGATGGATGGGGCATAATGAATTTCAACATGCCTGATCCTTTTTTTATCTAGGGAAATAATTCTCCACCAAAACTGTCTGGTAGAGCTTTGGCCAAACTTGTGGTTCATGCTTAGGTGGAGTTGGAAGCTATCTAATATATATGGGCCCCATACACATTACATAGGTCTCTCGGCCAAGCGCTCCGCTGCCGGACTCCTCTGCTCCCTGCAAACCCCTACAGTCTCTGGCAGCGGTTTACTTCCCAGAGGCCAAAAAGATCCATGGTTGGCAATCCACAATGCCGGATACTTATCTCCCCTGACATCCTCTGTGGACGGAGAGTTGGAGGCGGTAGGCCCCCATACACATTAGACTGTTGGAGAATATCTGTGGGAGTTGCGGACTTTACTATGATATGTATGGGGGGGCTTTAGGAGTTGTTGTGGATTTTGCAAATGGAGTGGTGTGACAAAAGACCCCGGGCCCCTCCTCCATTAGTTAAAAAACTCTCCTAAATAGGTATTTAAGAAGGGTTTGTTAAAAAGCAGGCAAACCTAGAGTCACCACTCACCAGTATTTGTAAAGCAATCCTCCCCCATAGTCATGTGATGGGCGGAGGTGAGGACTAGCAGGGGGCTGAGTGCTCCAAATAGAGCTTGTAGGCTTAGCAGACAGTATCACACATAATGGGCTTGGATACACCATCTCAGCAAACAGTATCACATATAATGGGGCTTAGATACACTGTCTCAGCACACAGTATCACACGTAATGGGCTTGGATATACCAGCTCAGGAGACAGTATCACATATAATGGCCTTGGATACATCGGCTCAGCAGACAGTATCACACGTAATGGGCTTGGATACATGGGCTCAGCAGACAGTATCACACATAATGGGCTTAGATACACTGCTCAGCAGACAGTATCACATATAATGGGCTTGGATACACCGGCTCAGCAGACAGTATCACACATAATGGGCTTGGATACACCGGCTTATCAGACAGTATCACACATAATGGGCTTAGATACACTGTTCAGCAGACAGTATCACACATAATGGGCTTGGATACACCGGCTTATCAGACAGTATCACACATAATGGGCTTGGATACATTGACTCAGCAGACAGTATCACACATAATGGGCTTGGATACACCGGCTTATCAGACAGTATCACACATAATGGGCTTAGATACACTGTTCAGCAGACAGTATCACACATAATGGGCTTGGATACACCGGCTTATCAGACAGTATCACACATAATGGGCTTGGATACATTGACTCAGCAGACAGTATCACACAGAATGGGTTTGGATACACCGGCTCAGCAGACAGTGTCACATATAATGGGATTTGGATACACCGGCTCAGAAGACAGTATCACACATAATGGGCTTGGATACATTGACTCAGCAGACAGTATCACACAGAATGGGTTTGGATACACCGGCTCAGCAGACAGTGTCACATATAATGGGATTTGGATACATCGGCTCAGCAGACAGTATCACATATAATGGGCTTGGATACACCGGCTCAGCAGATAGTATCACATATAATGGGCTTGGATACTCCGGCTTATCAGACAGTATCACACATAATGGGCTTGGATACACCGGCTTATCAGACAGTATCACACATAATGGGCATATACACTGGCTTATCAGACAGTATCACACACAATGGGCTTGGATACACCGGCTCAGCAGACAGTGTCACACATAATGGGCTTGGATACACCGGCTTATCAGACAGTATCACACATAATGGGCATATACACTGGCTTATCAGACAGTATCACACACAATGGGCTTGGATACACCGGCTCAGCAGACAGTATCACATATAATGGGCTTGGATACACCGGCTCAGCAGACAGTATCACATATAATGGGCTTGGATACTCCGGCTTATCAGACAGTATCACACACAATGGGCTTGGATACACCGGCTCAGCAGACAGTATCACACATAATGGGCTTGGATACACCGGCTTATCAGACAGTATCACACATAATGGGCATATACACTGGCTTATCAGACAGTATCACACACAATGGGCTTGGATACACCGGCTCAGCAGACAGTATCACACATAATGGGCTTGGATACTCCGGCTTATCAGACAGTATCACACATAATGGGCTTGGATACACCGGTTTATCAGACAGTATAACACATAATGGGCTTGGATACACCGTCTCAGCAGACAGTATAACACATAATGGGCTTGGATACACCGTCTCAGCAGACAGTATCACACATAATGGGCTTGGATACAGCGGCTCAGGAGACAGTATCACACATGGTGGGCTTGGATACACCGCCTCAGCAGACAGTATCACACATAATGGCCTTGGATACACCGGCTTATCAGACAGTATCACACATAATGGGCTTGCCTTGGATACACTGGCTTATCAGACAGTATCACATATAATGGGCTTGAATACACCGGCTCAGCAGACAGTATCACACATAATGGGCTTGGATACACCAGCTCAGAAGACAGTATAAGTCATGATGAGCTTGGATACACTGACTCAGCAGACAATATCACACATAATGGGCTTGGATACACCAGCTCAGCAGACAATATCACACATAATGGGCTTGGATACACCGGTTCAGCAGGCAGTATAACACATAATGGGCTTGGATACACTGGCTCAGCAGACAGTATCACACATAATGGGCTTGGATACACCGGTTCAGCAGGCAGTATAACACATAATGGGCTTGGATACACCGGCTCAGCAGACAGTATCACAAATAATGGGCTTGGATACACCGGTTCAGCAGACAGTATCTCACATAATGGGCTTGGATACACTGGCTCAGCAGACAGTATCACACATAATGGGCTTGGATACACCGGCTCAGCAGACAGTATCACAAATAATGGGCTTGGATACACCGGTTCAGCAGACAGTATCTCACATAATGGGCTTGGATACACTGCTCAGCAGACAGTATCACACATAATGGGCTTGGATACACCGGCTCAGCAGACAGTATCACACATAATGGGCTTGGATACACCGGCTCAGCAGACAGTATCACACGGAGATTCTGGTGTGTGGTCCCTCTGTGGTGGGATGTGTTGGATGAGCTCTGGTGGGACCTCTGTGGATTCTGTGACTTTATGTTCAGCCTCTTACAATCTATGTGTTTCCCGCACAGACACAACATGGAGCAGCTCGTTGTCCTCCTGGCCTTTCTGCCATGTGTATCTATGAAGACCCTGTGGAGCCCCCCGCAGGACGGCGATCCCTCTCTTCGCTTTGCTGTGATTGGTGACTGGGGCGGACTGCCCCTCCCCCCTTATACCACCAAACAAGAACTACTTGTTGCAGACGAGCTTGCCAATATCGTATCCAAGTGGGGGGCCGACTTCATCTTGTCTGTGGGCGACAACTTCTATTATGACGGCGTGAAGAACGTGACAGACATCAGATTTAAGGTAAAGAAATAAATGTACTATTGGCGGTAGCCTGTCCTCGCCAGAAAAGCAGAACTCCCTCTAGCTCTCAGCTACATGGATGAAGGGAAGTGAAAGCCCCTTTGATAACAATTCATGCTCAAATCAGCAGTTGTCACTGGATGATAGGCCAAACCACTACCAGACATTAGAGAACATTGTCTGTTATAGTGGAGCTCCACCTATTTATCTCCAGGTCAATATTAAGTCCGGCACAACGCGCACATTCGTTTCATCACCTGCAGAGACCTGGAGACAAATAATACAATTATGCCAGAAGCCACCACCAGGGGGAGCTCACTGTATACAATTCCATCTGCAGCCACCACCAGAGGGAGCGAACTGCATACAGGATTATTGACGACAATGTAGGAGACTCCCTCTAGTGGTGGCAGCAGGTAGGCAGAATTTTATTATTTAGCTCAATGTTTGTTGGAGATTTGTTGCTCTTTATCTGAAAATCTGAGTGTGAATATTTGAAGAGATTAATCAATACAGAATTTGTACCTAAAGATTATAAAGAGGAAACCCTGGGATAGTCCCAATTATTACCAACACACTGAATGTTGGTTAAAGAGGTTGTCTGGGATTAGAAAAAAATGTTTGCTTTCTTTTAGAAATGGCGCCACTCCTGATCATGGGTTGTATATGGTATTGCATCTCAGCTCTATTCATTTCAATTCACCTGAAATGTAATATCAGAAACCACCCACGCTCAGAGGTGGCGCTGTTTCTAAAAGAAAGAAGTCATTTTTTTTTCTAATTACATGACAACTCCTTTAATTACCAGCAATATATAAATATATTTTCATAGTTGCAAATATATCATGATTTAAAGGGATATTGGCATCCCATAAATTAATGACAGATCACTAGGATATGCCATCACTTTATGATGCGACCCCACAGTGCTGGTGTAATTCTGCGTCCCCTTGTACAGTGGCCGCCCGGCCACCCGGGTTCGCAGCCATATATTTCAATGCTGTAGTTCCCTGTTCTGCTGGGTGGCCAGAGGCAACTGTGCAGGGAATGGCAGGAAATCATATGCAGGGATTTCCAGGATCTCTGGGAGCTCTGGGGTCAGACCTCCACTAGTCACAAAATGGTGTCATCGCTTTTTGAGATGAGAGGCTCTCTTGAAATCTTTTTGTTTCCTGTATATAGTCTGACTCCCATATAAAAATAATAGAGCTTTGCCATTTTTGTATATAGGCAATGGATAACATGAGCATTTCCAGGTGCATTTAGAGTAAAAAAAAAACTGCCCTCCCCCCTACGTGTTTCGCCGTGATGACTTGTTCTAGGAAGATGGCATTGTGCCGAAACGCGCATCAGGGAGGGTCCACCTCAGTGGGAGGAGACTTTTTGCTGATTTTATCTATAAATGTACATAAAACATAACATCCCCATAAATGCTCTTCCTGCTGAGGCGACGCTCATTTTGGCACAATGATATCTTTCCGCGTGACTCCCTCTCCCCAGAAGAAGCGGTTGCGCCGAAACGGGCATCCGGTTGGGCACCACCTTAGTGGGAGGAGGATTTATGGGGATGGTATGTTACATGTATATGTATATCCTCATACACCCTCCATAGACATTTGCCACTTTACTCTCTTTTTGCCTGCAATTTTTGTGTCCACAATTATCACAACTGTAACATGTGAGCAGCGTCCGATAGACGACTCTGTGACTGGGAATAAGATGTAGATGAATAAGATGAGAACTGATTCTATCTTCTCAGAGCAAACGGACAAATCCGACTGATTTCATCATCTGTAAGATCGGACTGATTGATTGGCAGGAACTGAATGTGTGTAAACCAGGCTTTAAGGGAATCTGTCAGTAGGTTTTTGCTATTCTGAGAGCAGCATGATATAGTGGAAGAGACCCTGATTCCGGCGATGTCACTTACTAGGCTGTGTGTTACTGTTTCAATACAATCAGTGTTTTATCAGCAGGAGATTATCACTGAAGAACTAGGTATCTGGTGCCCCCTAGTCCTGCTGCTCTGTAACCCCACCCCCACAGCTGATTGGTAGCTGTCACTGCACATTGTACACAGAAAGCAGCCAATCAGTGGTGTGGGCGGGGCAGGTCTGCTGGATGTACAGCAGAGAAATCTGCGATTATATCAAAATGACAGCAAGTAGCCCAGCAAGTGGCACATCACTGGAATCAGGGTCACAGCCCCTATATCATGGTACTGTCAGGTTACATAGAAAAAACCTGCCGATAAATTCCCTTTAAAGCCAACAATATTCATCACCTAAACACTAGATAGTTGATAAATATATGATCGCAGTAGAGAACAGGGGTCTCATAGTCCCTGGTGTGAATAGAGCGGTAGTGAGCATGTGTGGCCACATCTATAGGAGAATGGCCATTACTCTTGTGACCTCCAAGGTCTCAGCAGCCGAGACTTTGGCAATGACACATTAGATCTGGTCATTGGACAACCCCTTTAAGCTGATTTCTTAAGAGCGGAAGTTCCCGTCACGGGTATAAAGTTTTATCTTGTAGCTTCAGATAAGTACGAGATAAGTTATTTCTAATACATTTTATGCCTCTGTTCCTCATCATTCCCATTTACTGACAGCAAGCAGAGGCGGGAGCGGCTCATGGTGGAGCCGAGACCGGTATCAGTCTGGTCAGAGATCTCTCCTGTCCTGACCCTAGTGATTACTACTATCTACACTGACACACTGTAACAAATGCTCAGCCTGAATACACTCACTGACAGCAAGCGCCGTATTATAAAACTGCAGATCTTTTCATTAAAACCCCATTTATCTAACCCCGGGTGTAATTCCTTCTCCCTTACAGGCAACATTTGAGAACGTGTTTGATGGGGAGTCGCTGCGCGATGTCCCGTGGTACGTCCTCGCCGGCAATCACGACCACAATGGAAACGTCACAGCTCAGATCGCCTACAGCAACGTGTCTTCTCGCTGGTAAGGCTAACTGTACCGCCTGAGTGTATTTTTTTATTATTCTGGCCTCCTGCGGTCACCACTAGGTGGAGCTCACTGTATTAAACGGGTTGCACAGCTTTAACACAAAAAAAAAAAACACATAAAAAGTTATATAGGTCAATAATATAGCCCCCTTCTGTGTCTGTGATAAAAGGGAGCGGGTTTAGATAGGAAAATGAGCTGTCAGCCAGCCCCGTCACGTGCTGAGACATGAAACGCTCTCCTATGCCGAACACAAGCCAGGAGTGTGGCTGCCGATCCCGGGACTGGAGCACATACCTGACGATCGATCGAGGCATCTGTGATCCTTTTCTAGCTGGACAACTTCTCTAACCCCATTGGGAACTGTGTAAATCTGCACAGTGAGCTCCCTCTAGTGGCAGCTGTGAGTGGTGACTTTCTGAAGGGGAGCAATAGGAGCTGTTCAGTGCCTGCCGACCTCACCGTACCGTAATAAGGTCGTTCTATTAAAGATTTATGGAGGGAAGGAAACTTGATGAAACGGCGCCACACCTGTTTACAGGATGTGCGAGGTATTACAGCTCAGCCCCATTCACTTCATTCAAGATGGACACGACCCAATGGACGGCGGCGGTGCTGATTTTTGGAAGAGAGCGGCCATGTTTCTCCATGGTCTATTTCATCCATGACGCCCCTTTTTTCTTCCCTCCGTACAGGAAATATCCCGATCTCTACTATGACTTGTCCTTCAAGATCCCCGCCACTAATGTGTCTGTGAGACTCCTGATGCTGGACACGGTAGTCCTGTGTGGGAACTCTGACGACTTCCTCGGGGGGCAGCCGCTCGGGGCAGCAAACGTGAGGCTGGCGGAGAAACAACTAGAGTGGCTGACGGAGAAACTGGAGGCATCCAAGGACGAATACTTACTGGTGGCTGGACATTACCCCGTGTGGTCGATAGCAGAGCACGGGCCTACCAGCTGCCTCGTCCACCATGTCGAGCCACTGCTGAAGAAGTACAGAGTCACCGCTTACCTCTGTGGGCACGATCACAATATGCAGGTAGGTGTCTTCTCCGCATGGGCAGCACGGTGGCTCAGTGGTTAGCACCAGGGTGACAGTCCTTAACTATCCCCATACACAGTGGTTGTAGCCAGTGTCACATTGAAGAACATTGGGCCCACCAGAGGATTTGACTCTGGGAGACCACCTTTCTCCCCCTTTCAAGAGCCCCATAGCAGTTGCAAGGTTTGCACTATGAACTCTCCTGAAGGAGAAGCCAGGGCAACCCACCCACTGGAGGATTTTCCGGTTCTCTGATGGGCCAGTCTAACCCTGGTTGTAGCGGTCGGACCCCTCTGATCAACAAGTTGTGGATCAGGTGGGGATACCTAGAGATGAGCAAAGCAATTTGCAGGACCCTGATCAGTGGTCCGTGGGAGCCCCACGAATCTCCCTCTATCTTCAGCGCCTCTTCCCGCAACCTTACATGTGCAATGATTATGTTGCGCCAGGAGAGGCGCAGTTCGGCCACGGTATTCTGACTGCAGGACCACGGCTGTGCAAATCAATTTCCTATCTACATACAACCGACTTCTGTAGCTCTCCAGTATTTAATGGTTGGCTATGGGACGCTAGTGATCCTCTCCGTCATTGGCTGCGAGCCTCAGTAGTAAAGAGTTGTGCATGCAAAGCCACAGATTGGCTGCAGCGGTCAGGTGGACGAGACCTATTCCCTCTCCTAGGAACACTATTCTGTTATGCCAGCGAGCCCCTGTCTTGTATCCTCACCACAATGTCACTCTGTTACTCTTCCAGTACCTGCAGGATGACAGCGGCATCGGATACGTGTTGAGCGGAGCAGGAAACTTTATGGAAAACTCCCGCAAACATGAAGGAAAGGTTCCCGAAGGCTACTTGCGTTTTTTCCAGGGTGAGCAGGAGACTATGGGGAGCTTCGTGTACACGCAGATCACACCTACAGAAATGAAGATAACGTATATAACGTCGGGAGGCAAAAGTCTGTTCCAGACCACCCTGTACCCACGTGGCCTCTAAGCTCCTCTGCCGCGTCTCCTCTCCACACCGGGCATTATTAGGCTATCTTCACACGTTGCGTTTTTGCTGCGTTTTTTTTTCTGCAGGCGAAACCTGCTCTCTTGGCAGTAAAGAAGCTGCTTAAAAAAAAAAACAGGTTTTGCTGCATTTTTTTGCTGCGTTTTTCATGCTGATACAGTTTCGTGCTTGTTGTTCCTGAGTTTTCTGCACCAAAAATACAGCAAAAAAAAAAAACAAACGCAACGTGTGAACATAGCCTAAATGCAGCTCCACGGTCCGGCACATGGACGAGCTGCTGTGCAATTAACAAATCGCTGCTGTTTTTACATTTCATCTTTTGGTTTTATCATTTTAATCTGTTGTACAGTTAGTTCGTCCCCAGACTCTTTAAAGGACCCAACCTGTTGTGACATTACAACCCCTGGCATTTATTTCCTGATGGCCTGGCGCACTCAGAGCACAGCGGGGATTGTAATTTCACATCAGCCTAGGACCCCCAGATTGGAGACCACTGGGTTGCAGCTAGAAACATCGCTAACACACGTTGGCCGTAGGCGACTGATGCAATTATAAATTTGAAACCTCTAAAATTTGTTGAAACCGCGTCGTCCTGCTGGATTTGAAGAAGCGTTTGATGGACAGATCAGTCTTATTTATTTGGGCGCCGTCTGATCGGGTCGCTTCTCGTGGACACATCCAATTTATCGAGCAATAGATACGGGTGCGTGTCCGGAGGGGGATCCGCACACAAGCCCCTCGTGTCTCTAGCAATTCTCTATAGAGGTTTGTTGATTTTATATTGGTTAAATCTAATGTTTTCATCGCCAAACCCTGATTTTTTTTTTCTGTGTCCTATCCATCGTTGAGGTTATGTTTACTGATTTTATAAATATTGTCTTGTTAATGTGTCTTTTAATTGTAAAAAAAAATTGTAATGTTTTCCGTACACGACTCGTTTACTGCTACTCTTTTTTTTTTTTATCACTCGGCGATTATTAACTCGCAAAAGTTCCTGCATAGAAGGCAGAGAGGAGGGGGATGCAACTGCAGTTTCTCTATGAAGGCCCCCATACACATTAGACCAACTTTGGACAGACGCGCCAATGTCAAAAGGCTCAGACGACAGTCTAATGTGTATGAGGGCTTCTGGACTGAAGGTTCTGGCATGTCTGACCTCTGGCTCTCCTGACCTGAGCCAATTGCTGTATATATATGGCCATGAGGCAGGTAGACCGGGTCACTAGACCGCGTGAGTACAGTCTGTGTATATGGACCGTATGAAACCCTTATAGATGGCTGTTGGCCAAACCATGCTTCAGCCATCTCTCCCATACACAGGAGCGCTCATTCAGTCATGAGCTTGTGTTCTCTATGAGAAAGATGCTGGCAGACTTCTCTGCCGGCGACTTATCTCCGGGAGAACAAAGTCCGAAATCGGACAGTCGGCCGGTGCCCCCATACACATTAGAATGTTGGCCAAACCCATTGATATCGCTGGATGCGACCAACATTCGTCTAGTCTGTATGGGGGGCTTTATTCTGCATGCGGAGACAGGAAAGGGGAGAATAGGAGACCGCTGGGCTTGAGGATCACTGGAGACGCCTCTAAGCCATGTGACTGGGACAAAACGGTGAGACATTTGCTTACCTTGGAGCAGTCGGCACATCATGAGCCTGTATAGTCATAGTGTGAAAGGAAACATACAGAGATGAACAAAGACATCTCCTGTGCACCTAACAGGTGGCACATAGTCACAAAGAAACCAAAAAAGGGCCGTGAATGTTTAGAGGGGAGGAGGGAGATGCAGCTGAAATAACTGTGTATGTATGCTGTGAGAGGGGAGAGGGAGACATTGGAACGGTTCGCACGTGGTGAGATCTCAAAATCTGCAGGTTACACACGCGATTTCTGATACACAGCCACCAATCTCCATCTGCATTTTTGGTTTGTTCTGGGTGGCCGGATGCAGACAGTGTGACGCAGTATCTAGAAATGCTGCCATATTATAGTAGAATTCGAGCATAGCCCTAGTGTCAGGCCGGTGTGACCTGTTATGAGGCAACTTGCTGTCATTGAAGCATGTGATATTTACATTGGCACATGATTCAGTTAGATTGTGAGTAGATGGCTCAGCTGCCATGTGTTCTTCTATTACCGTCTGACTGCCTTGTGTCTTATGTCAGCCCACAGTTGCAGTATATTCACACGTCGCAGTCAATATTTTTTTCTGATTTTTGAAAAAATGGGGCCTGACGGTATATTCATGTTGTCCGGACCTCAGACACAAGGAGACCTATACTGCCTGCCTTATTGCAGCCGTGTATGTCTTACTCCTAAACGTTCAGAGAAAACCAGCTAGGCACTACGGGTCTTGGATAACTAGTCCAAGAGGTTGTCCCTGGCGGCTTCTCCCCACCTCGCTCCCCTAGATGGACAGGTCTCTCCCTAAGTAAGCACTCACACATAGGGAGAGGCCTGTCAGTCTAGAGGGGCGAGGTGGGGAGAATCCGCCAGGGTCAACCTCTTGGACTAGTCAGCCAAGATACATAGTCCTCGATTCATCATTGTCTTTACACCATTTTTTTGGAGTAAAAATAGTTCTAACAGTGACTTTTAATTTGTGCTTTTTTTTTTTTTATTTACCTTTATTCGGTTTTGTCTGTTTTCTTTTATGTTCGGCATTACGGTCGTGGTTTTCCTTATCTGGATGTTTTAGCTTAATTCATCATTTGTAAATTTTCTAAAAAAACAGCGGCAATACATGAAAATGGAAAACTCAGGGGAGCAGTGGGAATGAAAAAATCCTTTCAACTGTTTCTTTAGGACGCAGACACAGCTGAACATACTACGGAGCATTGAGCCGTCACTGTGGGGTATCATATTGTTCTTTTCTCCTATAGTGGGCATAAAGTAAAAAAAAAATAAAAATAGCATAGAAAACCCCTTGAAGGGGCCCTAAACCTACACACAAAGAGCTCGATTCAGTATTGAATTTTTGCCCTTTTTTTTAATCTAATGGTTGGTGTATTTTGCAAGTTTCTCATTTGCATCTTAATCTTCTTTTATTTTAAAGAATATGCTGAAAAAAATGTCAACGAATACCAAAGGCAAAAAGAGAGAATAGTGAATAAAATAAAAAGGAAATAATGAATCAGGGCCAAAATTTTGAACAGGAGTGGCTAATATTATTATTTATTATTATTATAGCACCATTTATTCCCCGTCGCTTTACATGTGAAAAGGGGTATACATAATAAAAAACATAGAATCATAGAATGGTAGAGTTGGAAGGGACCTCCTGGGTCATCTGGTCCAACCCCCTGCTCAAAGCAGGATTCACTAAATCATCCCAGACAGATGTCTGTCCAGCCTCTGTTTGAAGACTTCCATTGAAGGGGAACTCACCACCTCTCGTGGCAGCCTGTTCCACTCATTAATCACCCTAACTGTCAAAAAGTTTTTTTCTAATATCTAATCTGTGTCTCCTCCCATTCAGTTTCATCCCATTGCTTCTAGTCTTTCCTTGTGCAAATGAGAATAAAGATGATCCTTCTACAGTGTGACAGCCCTTGACATATTTGTAGACAGCTATTAAGTCTCCTCTCAGTCTTCTTTTTTGCAAGCTAAACATTCCCAAATCCTGTAACCGTTCCTCATAGGAAATGGTTTGCAGACCGGTCACCATTCTGGTCGCTTTTCTCTGAACTTGCTCCAGTTTGTTGATGTCTTTTTTAAAATGTGGTGCCCAAAACTGTACACAGTATCCAGATGAGGTCTGACCAAAGAGGAGTAAAGTCCGATAATGACTTCACGTGATCTAGACTGTATGCTTCTGTTAATACATCCCAGAATAGTATTTGCCTTTTTTGCTGCTGCATCACACTGTTGACTCATGTTCAGTCTATGATCTATTAGTATACCTAAGTCTTTTTCACATGCACTGTTGCTTAGCTCTATTCCTCCCATTTTGTATATGCTTTTTTCATTTTTATTGCCCAGATGTAGTACTTTGCATTTTTCCATGTTAAAAACCATTCTGTTAGTTGCTGTCCACTGCTCCAGTTTATTTAGGTCTTTTTGAATCCTCTCTCTCTCTTCTCTAGTATTAGCTATCCCTCCTAGCTTTGTGTCATCCACAAATTTAATCAGTTTACCCTCAATTCCTTCATCTAAATCATTGATAAAGATGTTGAACAATACAGGTCCCAGGACAGAGCCATGTGGTACCCCACTTGAGACATTCATCCAACTGGATGTGAAGCCATTAACAACCACTCTTTCAGTCCGATCACTAAGCCAGTTTTGAATCCACCTAACAGTTGCCTGGTCCATTGCATACTTGGTCATTTTTTCAATAAGGATGGTGTGAGATACTTCGTCAAATGCTTTGATGAAGTCAAGATATACTATATCTACAGCATTTCCCTGATCCACGCAGTCAGTGATTCTGTCATAGAAGGAAATTAAGTTAGTTTGACATGACTTGTTAGTTACAAACCCATGCTGACTCTGGTTCATTCTTATCCAGGTACTTACATACATGTTGTTTAATAATTTGTTCAAAGATCTTTCCGGGTATAAAAGTCAGACTCACCGGCCTATAGTTCCCCGGGTCCACCTTCTTCCCCTTTTTGAAGATAGGAGCAACATTTGCTCTTCTCCAGTCTTCTGGGACTTCTCCTGTTCTCCAAGAATTTTCAAAGATTATGGAGAGTGGTTCTAAAATTTCTTCTACGATCTCCTTCAGTACTCTGGGGTGTAATTCATCTGGACCTGGAGACTTGAACTCATTTATGTTAGCTAAATATTCCCTCACAATCTCTCTGTTTACAGATAACTTGGATTCTTCTATTCCTTTAATATGACAGTGAAGATCAGTTGATGTTACATTTTCTTTCTGAGAGAAAACTGATGCAAAATAGGAATTAAAAAGTTTGGCCTTCTCAACATCCTTTCTTACCATTTCACCATTTTCATCCTGTAAAAATCCTATAGCATCTTTGACTTTTCTTTTACTTTTGACCTACCCCCAAAATCCTTTTTTATTGCTTTTGACATCTCTTGCAAGCCTTAATTCATTGTCCGCTTTAGCTAACCTGATACGTGCCCTACAGGTTCTGCAGACTGCATTATAATCTTCTTTGGATATGCCTCCCTCTTTCCATTTGATAAACATTTCTTTCTTTCTTTTTAGCATGTGTTTAAGTTCTGTGTTTCCTTAAATGCTTCCCATTCTTCATACTTTTTGGGATTGTTAACGATTGTGCTTTGAGAATCTAATTTTTAAAAATTTCCCATCCTTCCTGGACATTTGTCCTTTAGGACATCCAGCCATTGGATCCCTCTTATTCTCTTTCTGAGTCGCTTAAAATCTGCCTTTCTGAAATCTAACCTTGAAGTTTGAGTCTTCCTCCTCTAGTTATCCAAAATTCTACAATAGCATGATCGCAGCCTCCTAGGGTCCCAGCCACTTTTACCTCCTCAACCATTTCCTCCCTGTTTATAAGGATTAGATCCAAAGTAGCAGATCCCCTTGTTTTCTCCCATACCATTTGGAAGATAAAGTTGTCAGCAAGAGAGGATAAGAATTTGCTTGACCTGTTAGTTTTACTTGAGAGAGATTCCCAACAAATATCTGGATAGTTGAAATCTCCCATGACCACTACGTCATATTTTTTAGAGAACTTGGTCATTTGATACATAAAGAGTTCATCCATATCTTCAGTTTACCCAGGTGGCCTGTAGTAAATGCCTACAATGGTGTCCTTTCCGTTGTTCTCCCCTTGTATTCTTACCCAAACAGTTTCCACAGAGCTCCCAGTCTCTGAAGCTTCAATCTCTGTGCAGATATACGCTTTTCTAACATACAAAGCGACACCTCCTCCTCGTTTATCAAGTCTGTTTCTTGCAAATAAGTTGTATTCTTTTAGCCTTGTATTCCAATCATGTGTATCGTCCCACCAAGTTTCAGTGATTCCAATGACATATTTCTTTTCTGGCGTTAGTAGTTCCAATTCTCCTTGTTTATTGCCCGTGCTTTGTGCATTTGTATAAAAACATTTTAGTTTGTGATTGGTTTCTCTTCCTCCCATATAACAGGTACAATAATCTCAAACAATACAAGTCATTGACTGGTACAGGAGGAGAGAGGACCCTTCCTGAGAGGGTTCACAATTTATTTTACTCATTTATATAGCACCATTAATTCCACAGCGCTTTACAGACATTATCGGCACTGTCCCCATTGGGGCTCACAATATAGATTCTCTATCAGTATGTCTCAATCTACAAGGGATGGGTGAGGATACAGTAGGTGAGGGTAGAGCTGGTCGTGCAGTGGTATGGTGGAGCAAGGGTTACTGCAGGTTGTAGGCTTGTTGGAAGAGGTTGGTCTTCAAGTTCCTTTTGAAGGTTTCCATGATTTAAACGTGTCTATCTACAAAGAAAGAGCGATAAAGAGAGACAGAGAGAAAACATGAATGAGAGAGAAAGGAGACAGAGAAAAAAGAGACAGGGAGAAAAGAATGAGAGAGAGAAATACACAAGAGACAGACAGCGAAGAGTAAGAGAGATAAAGAAGAGACAGAAGGGAGAGAGAAAAATAGAGGGACAGAGAGAAAGAAGGAAGAGAGAGATGAGACAAGAGAGGGAGACAGAGTGAATGAAGTGACTGAGAGAGAAAGAAAAGAAAGAGAGAGAAAAGAGAAGAGCGAAAGATATAAATGGATTTTTGTTGTCCATTCTTTGACGACTGATCAATCCACATCAAACTTAGAGCATGGGTAAATCAGGCTCTTCCTCACGTCTTACACCGGCTTCCTCCTCTCCAGGACCCGACTTTCTCTAAATATTTGCCTCCAAAAAAATGGAATATAAAAGCAAATATTAATTTTACAGCCAATAGTAATTTACGTCCAAACGACGGGACTAATCTGCCCCAAATTTACCATATTGTTGAATCCGACACTTCATAAAGGCCGTCACCTCTCTAGGACCGATCGTTCTTTAGATATTCATAAAAAAAAGGAACATGAAAGCAAACAAACACTCATTTATGGCCAAGCGACTGGACCAATTTGCCCCATAGGTAAATCAGGCACTCTGGAAGGTTTTACTCTGGTTTTTTGCTCTCTATAACCTAACTTTTCTCCAAATATTTGCCCAAAAAATGGAACATGAAGCAAATATTAATTTACGACCAAATGAGGGGCCAAACTGCAGCAAACATGGCAGATGGGCAAGTCAGGCAGATCAGAAGGATTTCATCTTGGTTTCTGCTCTTTAGAATCCATGAAGAAATATAGAACATAAATATCAGCAAAGCTACTACCAAACAGATAAACCAAACACAGGGCAGTCTACTAATATATATAAATGTAGGGTTAGATAACGTTTTAGTGATGCTATGATGGCTGACAACAGATAACAACAGACTGCACAGACATCAGGGCTCCTCTCATAGCTGACATTTCCACTCTAGCTCTGGTCTGGTCTGGCCTCATGCTCTAGGCCTCTCTAGCAACCAGTCACGCTTAGTAACGTCGCACACTATTGACGTAATCTCCGTCCAATCAGCGGCAGCGTTTTACCGTCTCTCAACCAATCATATTCCGTATTCTATAACGAACTTTGACGCCTTTTTGCATCCAATGGAACGCATCGCAAAGTCGTCCAATAGGAAACCAGAGGAGGCGGGACAATGTGTGTTTCCTATTAGCTGATTGGCTACTTACCGGAAACAGGAAGTGTCGCCAGAGAGGGGGAGAGGGGACGATTTCCGGCCACGCTCATTGCTGATCTGAGACGTGGAGGGAGGAGGCACGAAGCATCAGGCGGGAAATCAGAGGTGATTATCGCTGCTGATTATCACGTGTATGGCCGCTCCTCCGGCTCCTGGGGCGCAGACCCGGCACCTTGTACACGAGCACATGGCGGCGGCGGTGCGGACCCCTGCACCAGCTGTGTGCAGTGCTGACCTTCCCCCAATAACTGACAGCAAATGACAGACACGAGACTTAGGGTATGTGCACACGATGCAGAAATGAAGCAGAAAATTTCTGCATCATTTCTGCATCTCCCTGGCAGAAAAAACGCATGCAGATTGTGCATGCGTTTTTCCTGCAGAATACATGCGGATCCACATGCAGATTCACATGCGTTTCCGCATGCAGATTGACAAGCGCTTTCCAGGCGATTTTAGCATCACCTGGAAAGTGCTTGACAACTAGGTCACACTATATAAATCCATGCAAACAGCATGGATTTATACAGTGTGAACCGAGAGAGTGTATATACTTACCTCTGATGGCCCGCGCTGTCCTGCTCACTCCGTTCTCCCGGCTGCCGGCAACTTTGAATTGAAAGACCTGCCGACGTCAGCGTCACGTGACCCGTCACATGACTCTGACGTCACCGCAGGTCCTACAACTCACTGCAAGTGCCGGGAACCAAGCGGGAGCGCTGCGCGGGCCGACAGAAGGTAAGAATACATTTATTTTTTATTTTATTCTTCTTTTTACAGCTTTTTTAATGGTACCTGGGTGTGGATGAAACTCTCCTCTCCTCCACACCCGGGTACCATCCGCACATTAGAACGCACCAATTACGCAAGTACAAATGCTGTCTTGCGGAATTGGCGCGTTCTAATGCAAGTCAATGGCGGCGAAATCGCCGCGTTTCCGCAAAATTAATTGACATGCTGCGGATTTTTGACCGCAGCGTTAACGCTGCGGAAAAATCCGCATCATGGGCACAGCACATGCGGATTTCCATTGGGGAACATTGCTGCCCTTCTACCATGCGTTTTTCATGCGTTTCCGCGGCGTTTACGCAACTGCAAAAACGCCGCGGAAACGCATGAAATACGCATCGTGTGAACACAGCCTTACAGGGGCAGTGACCTTCCTTAAAGTGAATGTGTCCCCCACCCTGGGCGATATCAGACCTCTACTATGGCCATACAGGTGATAGAAAAGTAAATCTATACTTACCTGTATGGCCCATAGCAGAGGTCTGATTGCAGAGAAATCTGGTTTTATAAAGTCTGTTTTCCACAGGCTCGGCGTCCAGGGGAGGCCAAGCAAACCCCTCCTAAATTACCGTATCCCCCTGCCCCGCACGTCACAGGGCCCTGCTCTGCCTCCCCTCCCGCGCATGCGCAGAGCGCCGTTCCCATGGAGCACGTTTTGTTTCCTTCCGGCCCCGTTTAGCTGCGTACTGCGCCGCAGCCTTGTATTGTGCGTGCGACGGTGAGTCACTGAGACTTCCTTTCCGCAGGCAGTACGCAGCCAAATGGGGCCAGAGGGGAAACAGCGCGCTCCTTGGGAGCGGCGTTTTGTGCATGCTCGGGGGGAGGCAGAGCAGGGCACGCCACAGGGCCTTGGGGGGGGGGGATACGGTAATTTAGCACAGAGGCAGTGATTTAGGGGAATAGTAAGCAGATAGAAGGGGTCTGCTTGGCCTCACCTGGACGCCAAGCCTCTGGAAAACAGACTTTATATAACCAGATTTCTCTGCAATCAGACCTCTGCTGTGTGTTACCTGTAGTAAGTATAGATTTACTTTTCTATCACCTGTATGGCCATAGTAGAGGTCTGATATCGCCCAGGGGGATGACACATTCCCTTTAAAGAGCACCTGTGAGCAGGATTGTGCTTAGTAAACCACATACACTGTCAGGTGGGCGCCATTACACTGAGTAAAATGATACCTTTGCTGATGAAATCCTTCCAGAGGTTCTTGATAATCTTTAATTTCATTTCTGACATAATGATATGCTCGTGCTCTCATTATGTATTCCTATCTCTGCCTTGTGACAGGTCACTGTGCCATCAGTGACCTGCCTAGTATTTTACATACCGACTGTGTAATTTGTGTCACAAAGTGAAATCTACATTCCCCAAAATGGCCCCCGCCGCTTGCGCAGTAGCATCTCTCGATTGCCCGAGATGCTACTGCGCCCAAATTCTTTTTCCAAAAGCAAAATGGCACATGCGCAGTAGCATCTCTCGGCAAACGACCAGGGCCCTTTTGGGGAAGGTAAATTTCACTTTGTGACACAAATTACAATCAGTATGTAAAATACTAGGCAGGTCACTGATGGCACAGTGACCTGTCACAAGTCAGAGCTATGAATACATAATGAGAGCACGAGCATATCATTATGTCAGAAATGGAAATAAAGATTACAAAAGAACCACTGTACGGATTTCATCAACAAAGGTATCATTTTACTCAGTGTAATGGCGCCCACCTGACAGTGTATCTGGTTTACTAAGCACAGTCCTGCTGACAGGTGTGCTTTAACTGTTTTCTGCCATGGCCAGTTTTTGTTAACCCTCACAAGAGCCACAGCTTTATTTTCCATAGCCGTATGGAATGCTGCTGGCTGTTCATGACTGCTCACAGCCTGCCGCATTGATCCTGCCGATTGGGGACGATTAACCTTCTTAGATGTCCTGTCAATCACAACTGTTGCATCTAAATGGTTAATAAAGGGAGAGGGCTCCCTCTTGAATGCTATTCCCCCACCCACCCCTCAATCATCATTGTAGGTGCTGATAGTTGCCATGGCACCTTGAGGTCATCTGATGACCCCCGGGGTACGGTTGGTGGCCTGTTAGATCCAGCTTTAAGCAAAGTCGTGACAGGTCTCAGGCGCTACAGTACACGAGTATCACAACGCATGAGATCAGAGTAATAAATATACGAGTCCCATAGTGGGACGAAGTAAAAAGCGCAAAAAAAAATCATGAAAAGCTGTTTTGCCACTAAAAATTCTGCCTTTGTGTAAAAAGAAAAATAAACAAAAAAATGTACGTATTATCGCTACTACCGAAAGATTAGTATGAAACGGTCACGTTATCTATTCAGTTCGGCGATCACCGTAAAAGGAAAGAATAACCACTCCAAAAATGTCACTTTATCACTGACACGCAGAAAAATTGAATAAAAAGTGATAAAACGTCCTAATTAAGGAAACAACAAAAAAAAGTATCGTTGATATCAAATCGTCCCGCAGAAAACAAGCCTTGATGTGGCTCATTGAGAAAAAAGATGAAAAAAAAAGTTACAGCTCTCAGGAAAGAACAATGCAAAAAGAGATTCATTTTTGTACAAAAAAAATTTCAGTGTGTAAAAATAGCAAAGCATAAAAGAAACAATATATCGTATTTTTCTGACTATAAGACAAAAATTTTGGAGGATAGTGGGGGTGCTTCTTGTAGTCCGGATGTATGGTTGTGGATGGTGAGGGGGGAGCCGCCTGCTGCAACTAGCACTGTGCCCCCAGTTAAAGAAAATTTAATATTTACGGCTTCCCAACTCCTATAGTCCCTCACACCTCTATGCACTGAAGCCGGCGGTGAACGGGACTATGGGTGTGTGGAGCAGTGAATATTCATGCTCTTTAGTAGCGGGCACATGTGATCAGCTGATGGCATCAGAATGCCGCTGGAGCAGAGGGAAGGTGAGTAGAATCCTTTATTATTTTTATGCATGAGGGGGGGCCATGTATACTAGGATGGGGGGGTGCCATTTATACCAGGATAAAGGGGGAGGGTGGTGCCATATATACCAGGATGGGGATTGGGGGGGGGGGGGTGCCATATATGCCAGGATGGGGATTGGGGGGGGTGCCATATATACCAGGATGGGGATTGGGGGGGGTGCCATATATACCAGGATGGGGATTGGGGGGGGTGCCATATATACCAGGATGGGGATTGGGGGGGGTGCCATATATACCAGGATGGGGATTGGGGGGGTGCCATATATACCAGGATGGGGATTGGGGGGGGTGCCATATATACCAGGATGGGGATTGGGGGGGGTGCCATATATACCAGGATGGGGATTGGGGGGGGTGCCATATATACCAGGATGGGGATTGGGGGGGGTGCCATATATACCAGGATGGGGATTGGGGGGGGTGCCATATATACCAGGATGGGGATTGGGGGGGGTGCCATATATACCAGGATGGGGATTGGGGGGGGGGGGGGGGTGCCATATATACCAGGATGGGGATTGGGGGGGGGGGGTGCCATATATACCAGGATGGGGATTGGGGGGGGGTGCCATATATACCAGGATGGGGATTGGGGGGGGGGTGCCATATATACCAGGATGGGGATTGGGGGGGGGGGTGCCATATATACCAGGATGGGGATTGGGGGGGGGGGTGCCATATATACCAGGATGGGGATTGGGGGGGGGGTGCCATATATACCAGGATGGGGATTGGGGGGGGGTGCCATATATACCAGGATGGGGATTGGGGGGGGGTGCCATACAGGATGGGGATTGGGGGGGGGGGGGGGGTGCCATATATACCAGGATGGGGATTGGGGGGGGGGGGGGGGTGCCATATATACCAGGATGGGGATTGGGGGGGGGGGGGGGTGCCATATATACCAGGATGGGGATTGGGGGGGGGGGGTGCCATATATACCAGGATGGGGATTGGGGGGTGCCATATATACCAGGATGGGGATTGGGGGGGGGGGGGTGCCATATATACCAGGATGGGGATTGGGGGGGGGGGTGCCATATATACCAGGATGGGGATTGGGGGGGGGGGTGCCATATATACCAGGATGGGGATTGGGGGGGGGGGTGCCATATATACCAGGATGGGGATTGGGGGGGGGGGTGCCATATATACCAGGATGGGGATTGGGGGGGGTGCCATATATACCAGGATGGGGATTGGGGGGGTGCCATATATACCAGGATGGGGATTGGGGGGGGTGCCATATATAACAGGATGGGGATTGGGGGGGGTGCCATATATACCAGGATGGGGATTGGGGGGGGTGCGAATTCTTTCTGCTTCGGAATAAAAAGCGATCATAAAAAGTAATATATCCCAATATGGTATAAAGGTCTCCCAACTCGTCGTGCGAAAAATAATCCCTCACACAGCTCTGTTCACCAAACAATAAAAAAGTTACAGCTCTCAGAATATGGTGACAAAATAGCTATTTTTTTTTTATTAAAGCGTCTTTTAGTGTGTGATAGCAGCAAAACAAAAAAAACTATAAAAATCCAGTATTGCTGTAATCGCACTGACCCAAAGAATAAAGTTGTCTAATCACTTATACCGCACGAGGAACAGCGCAAAAAAACCCTCACTTTTGGACTCCGTCTGTTCCGGCGGTGTCCCGTCATTTTAGGCGTCTTTTTAGTGCACAAATGTGGACGACCACAGTTCTGTTAATGACTAAAAAGATGTAGACCACCAGATCAGAAGCCAAAACGGACTCCAAGTGTCTCCATCTGCCTCATTATGGTGGGTGGTTATGTCGGGGGCTTCGTCTGATTCGCATCTTTCTTTCTTTTTTTTCATTCCACTTTGTTCTAAATTTCAGTTTAGAATAATTAGAGGGGTGCAGTTTTTTTCAAAATGCTATCACTTCTGGGGGTTTTCTGATATATAGGCCCTGCAAAGACCCTTTAAAACTGAATAGGTATGTAACAAAAAAATTGCTGCTAAACTTTAACCCAACTAACATTGTAAAAAAAAATAAAGAGGGACATTTGAAAATTGGTGCCTATGTAAAGTAGACATATGGGAAATGTTAGTTATTAACTACATTGTGTGGTATGACGAACTTGTTTAAGGATATAACTATTGACCGTTTGAAAATCGTTGAGTTTTCTAAATTTTCAATCAAATGTCAGATATTTTCACAAAAAAACCCTAAAAACTTATTGAGCTAAATTTACCGCTAAAACTAATTTCAGATATTTTCACAGAAAAACCATCTCAATCACCCAGAGATGTAGAAGCTCCAGTGTTATTACCGCATAAAGTGACGCTGGTCAGATGTGAAAAATGGGGCTTGGTCACGAAGGTCAAAATTGGCCCTGTCACTTTAATAGACTTCTCACTATATTTATATGGGGACTTTTGTGCTATGTACCGTATATAGTGACAATAATGGTCATCGCATCACCGGAGGATGAGACTTAAATGACTCTGCAGTGGCATTTAGGTGGTTAAACGGCAGCGATTGGACCTACCTCCGGTCACTGCTGTTATAGGCCTGTGCCACCTGTAGGACACAGATCCTGAGCCCGTGCCGTACACCCGCACCAGACCAAAGTCTATGATGGGAAGGGGTTCTCTGGGGGTCCCATTGGAAGCTGCCCTGGGCATGTGCGACAACCTCCCCCATAGAAGTGAATGGCGCACTGGTAACACATCCTCATTATTTCTATAGGGGACACAGGAGTCATGTTCTCAGGGGTCCATCAGTCAGACCCACTTCCGTAATCACACATAATCACCCCCGCTGTGGATGTTATTTATAGGACAACCCCTTTTAAGGATGTCTTATTTTGGGCCTTAAAGGGATAAGACCTTTCAATATGCGTCTCATTCCGAGGACCCCCCCGAACTGCTGAAAGTCCCAGCCGGGCATTTTGGGAATGTTGTATTAGAGCTGCCAAATAGGAGATGGGTCACTTACTACTTATACGCTGACTGCTATAGGGGCAAAGTCATGTACAACCTCCAGCAGCTGATAGCGAACGCCTAAAGTGCCGGGTGGACAGTGGATTTTGAGTGTTGTTCCTGTGGTTTAACGCTCGTCTTTCTTTGTAGTTGTAGAAGATGGGACGCAGAAAGTCAAAGCGAAAGCCTCCACCCAAGAAGAAGATGACGGGAAATCTGGACACCCAGTTCACATGTCCGTTCTGTAACCACGAGAAATCCTGCGACGTAAAGATGTAAGTGATGTGTGTTACCACTGTGTGTCAGTATTGGGAGCGCTGGGAGTCACATGATCCTTCTCGGCCTGTCAGCATCTTTGCAGAGGATCATGTGACAGTAGTCGCCAGGTGTCACGTGATCTTTTCCAAAGCAGCTGACTGGCTGGGAGTGATCATGTGATGCCCATTGTCACACCACGGAATGGTCATGGTGACTGGTTCTCCTTTAACCCCTTCAGGACCCAGCCTATTTTGACCCTAAAGACCTTGGCATTTTTGTCAATTCTGACCAGTGTCACTTTACAAAGTAAAAACTCTGGAACACTTCAACGGATCCTAGTGATTCTGAGATTGTTTTTTCGTGACATATTGGGCTTCATGTTAGTATTAAATTTAGGTCGATAATATTTGCGTTTATTTGTGAAAAAATCAAAAATATGGGAAAAATTTTGAAAATTTTGCAATTTTCAAATTTTGAATTTTTATTCTGCTAAACTAGAGAGTGATGTGACACAAAATAGTTAAGAAATAACATTTCCCACATGTCTACTTTACATCAGCACAATTTTTGAAAAAAAAAAAATTTTTGGTAGGAAGTTAGAAGGGTTCAAAGTTCATCAGCAAATTTTCTTTTTTCCAGCAAAATTTGCAAAGCCATTTTTTTTAGTGACCACATCACATTTGAAGTCCCTTTGAGGGGTGTACATGACAGAAAACACCCAAAAGTGACACCATTCCAAAAACTGCACCCCTCAAGCTACTCAAAACTACATTCAAGAAGATTATTAACCCTTCAGGTGCATCACAGGAACTAAAGCCACATGGAAGAAAAAAATGAACATTTTTATTTTTCTAACAAAAATTTTCTTTTAGCCTAAATTTTTTAATTTTCTCATGGGTAACAGGATAAAATGCATCCTAAAATTTGTTGGTCAATTTCTCCTGAGTACACTGATACCTCATATGTGGTCATAAACCACTGTTTGGGCACACGGCAGGGCTCAGAAGGGAAGGAGCGCCATTTTACTTTTTGAATGGAAAATTAGCTCCAAAAGTCAAATTGCGCTCCTTCTCTTCTGAGCCCTGCCGTGTGCCCAAACAGTGGTTTATGACCACATATGAGGTATCAGTGTACTCAGGAGAAATTGACCAACACATTTTAGGATGCATTTTATCCTGTTACCCATGTGAAAATTAAAAAATTTAGGCTAAAAGAAAATTTTTGTGAAAAAAAAAAGTACTTTTTTGTTTTCACAGATCATTTTGTGAAGCACCTGGGGGTTCCAAGTGCTCACTATGCATCTAGATAGGTGCCTTGGGGGGTCTAGTTTCCAAAATGGGGTCACTTGTGGGGGAGCTCCACTTTTTAGGCACATTAGGGGCTCTCCAAACGCAACATGGTGTCCGCTAACAATTTGAGCCAATTTTCCATTCAATTTGTTTGCGGACACCATGTCCCGTTTGGAGAGCCGCTGTGTGCCCAAACATTGGAGCTCACCTACAAGTGACCCCATTTTGGAAACTATACCCCCCAAGGCACCTATCTAGATGCATAGTGAGCACTTGGAACCCCCAGATCCTTCACAAATTAATCCGTAAAAATCAAAAAAGTGTTTTTTTTTCCACTTTTTCATTTTTATGAATCAATTTGTGAAGCACCTGGGGGTTCCAAGTGCTCACTATGCATCTAGATAGGTGCCTTGGGGGGTCTAGTTTCCAAAATGGGGTCACTTGTGGGGGAGCTCCAATGTTTGGGCACACAGCAGCTCTCCAAAAGCAACATGGTGTCCGCTAACAAATTGTCGACTCAAATTGTTAGAAGACACCATGTTGCGTTTGGAGAGCCGCTGTGTGCCCAAACATTGGAGCTCCCCCACAAGTGACCCCATTTTGGAAACTAGACCCCCCAAGGCACTTACCTAGATGCATAGTGAGCACTTGAAACCCCCAGGTCCTTCACAAATTAATCCGTAAAAATAAAAGTGTTTTTTTTTCCACTTTTTCATTTTTATGAATCAATTTGTGAAGCACCTGGGGGTTCCAAGTGCTCACTATGCATCTAGATAGGTGCCTTGGGGGGTCTAGTTTCCAAAATGGGGTCACTTGTGGGGGAGCTCCAATGTTTGGGCACACAGCGGCTCTCCAAATCCAACATGGTGTCCGCTAACAAATTGTCGGCTCAAATTGTTAGAAGACACCATGTTGCGTTTGGAGAGCCGCTGTGTGCCCAAACATTGGAGCTCCCCCACAAGTGACCCCATTTTGGAAACTAGACCCCCCAAGGCACCTATCTAGATGCATAGTGAGCACTTGGGACCCCCAGGTCCTTAGGAAATTAATCCGTAAAAATAAAAGTGTTTTTTTTTCACTTTTTCATTTTTATCAATCAATTTGTGAAGCACCTGGGGGTTCCAAGTGCTCACTATGCATCTATATAGGTGCCTTGGGGGTCTAGTTTCCAAAATGGGGTCACTTGTTGGTGAGCTCCAATGTTTGGGCACACAGGGACTCTCCAAACGCAAAGGGTTCCAATTTGTTAGTGGACACCATTGTGTAGTGCATGTCAGGTTGGTGTGCGGTGTGGTATATTGTAGTGCATACACCACACACACACACACAACACACACACACAATCTCATACACTACAACACACACACACACCAACCTGACATAGCCTCCTCAGCTGAGTACGCCCTAGACTTTGATGAGCGGGACGGGCGGGACATTTTGTGTGCTTTGTGCGTGTGTAAAAAAAAAAAATAAATAAAATCAAAACTTTATTATAGTGTGAGTGTACGTGTGTGTGCTTGGTGGAACCTTCTGCAGTCACGTGTGGGGCCGGTCAGGCGTAGGGGCCGGTCAGGCGTAGGGGCCGGTCAGGAGTAGGGGGCGGTCAGGCGTAGGGGGCGGTCAGGCGTAGGGGGCGGTCAGGCATAGGGTGCGGTCAGACGTATGGGGCGGTCAGGCGTAGGAGGGGGCTGAGGAGATGGAGGAGCCAGAAGCAGCAGCAAGGGGGTTGATCACTGGGGCAGGAGCCGGCAGCAGCAAGGGGGGGTAGGAGGCCGGCAGCATCGGGGGGTGATTACTGGGGCAGAAAGGGGAGCAGGAGCAGGGGGCTGATTACTGGGTTTTCGGGGGGGGGGGGTGATCACTGGGAACAGGGGGGGGTGATCACTGGGAACAGGGGGGGTGAACACTGGGAACAGGGGGGGGTGAACACTGGGGGAGGGGGTGATTATTGGGAGGTGGGGGGTGATATCACTGGGACTGGGGGATGGTGGGTTTGATCACAGGAGCAGGGCATTTACACTGAGCCTGCTGCTGCTGTGATCACAGTCCACCGGCTGTCAGAAGGAGAGCAGCAGCCGGTGGATGAAGACGTGGGAGAGGGAGCGGAGGTCGGGGTGCAGGTATGAAAGTGGAGGGGGGGTGGAGAGGGGGGCGGGGGGGTGGAGGGGGGGGTCGGGGGGAGTGACGGCTATACTTACCGCTGATCAGCGGTGGCGGAGGCAGACGCGATCCACAGGGTCCACAGCAGGGGGTCCACAGCAGGGGGTCCACAGCAGACGATCTAGGGTTGGGAAGGTGCTGGGAGGTTTCAGCCATCCCTCCATATCTGATTGGGGCTAGTATCCATGTGACGCTAGCCCCCCAATCAGATCTGGGGGAGGGGGGGAACAGAGGTGACACTCCCCCCAGCCAATGGCTGATGCTGTAAGCATCAGGCAATGCCCAGATTTAAATATTACACCAATTTTCATTGGTGAAATATTTAATTCATACCGATTGGCAGTTTCACTAAAAGTGAAAATGAAACAGCCAATCGGAGGGGTCCCAGGCACGGGGGGGTTAATCCACCCCCCGGGGGGTCGACTTCAGGATGTCCAGTTGCAGTAGCAACTGTGACACCTGAGCGACCCCGCTCGCAGGCGCTGCAGGGGCTCTTTCCCTCCATGTCACAGACGCTGTGACATGGGTCGGGAACGAACTGTTTTCCATGTCACAAACGGTGTGACACGGGTCGGGAAGGGGTTAACCCCTTGAGTACCCTCATAACAGTAATATAGAGCAGGCAGGAGCTTGCAGCGGTCACCACAAACAAAAAGCAAGAGAGAATAAAAAAATAAATAAATAAAAAGACGTAAAATCAGCTGAGAAATACAAATGGAAAGATGCCTGAAAAAACTGCCGGCGCCATATTGTCACGTGTTACATGTTATACGGAGACACAAATGATACCGCCGTTTTGTTCATCTCGGGGAGCACTGGGCTCAGTCTGTCAGCCTCACGGAGCGGCGTTGCACGTGCTCGACCACAGCTTTACCCCGGTGATTGGGGAGAGGACCCCAGTACTCGTCCACCTCTCCCCTCTGGTCAGGGCTGTCCTGATGTTTTAACGTCTTTCTTGTTTCCTTCTTCCTCAGGGACCGAGCGCGGAACACGGGGGTCATCTCCTGCACCGTCTGCCTAGAGGAGTTCCAGACCCCCATAACTTGTATCCTTTCATTGACCCTCTTCCCTCCAGACTGCAGGGGCCTCGCTGGGGGCCAGATTCCTCCAGCACTTGTGAACTGAAGCTGAGCAAAAAGATTTGCAGGACCCTGATCCATATTGTTGGTGGTCCGTGCCCCTGGACCTCCTCCACCATTCCAGCAACTCCTCTGATTAGGTTTGCAGGGCCCTGGTCCCGGGGCACAGACCACCAACGTGGATAAGGGTCCTGCAAATATTTTTGCTCAGCTCTACAGGGAACGTAATCCATCCCGTGTCTCAGCTGAGGGTTTGTTACTGTTATATCCTCTGTAGAGTTCAGTGTAGTGATTGGTAACTGGCCCTCAGCTGTGGGAAGTATTTAAGAATTTTTGGCCCTTTTTGGTTCCCCCTCTGCATTTAGTGTTGGTAACAAACCACCCAGCAGCCTCTCCTGTGGGGTCTCTCGCTGCCTGTATTTTTTTTCCATTGTGTTTCCTGAACGTTGACCCCCTCTCCCCAGATCTGTCAGAACCGGTGGACGTTTACAGCGATTGGATCGACGCCTGTGAAGCTGCCAACCAGTAGCGTCGTGCCAGGGGGGCGATCTCATCAGTCTGTACCGGATACCCTCCGTATGTCTCACCTGACTTCCCATGGACAAGTTTAGAGAGCGTCCCCTGGTGGCATCAGGATAACGAAGGCCTCCCTATGAATGAATGCGGACCCTTGGCTGCAAGTGGCAGATTCCAACCCAGTGATTCTGGGGGGTGGGGTGCTTTAGATTTAATTTCTTATTATTTCACTCCTATAGTGATTATCATACGATTTACATGGCCCTGGACACTGCAGATGTAAGGCACAATGCATTATGGGATTCTGTTCTGGAGTAGGTCACATAACTTTGCTCTGCAGAACTTGCATGCTCTGGGGCTTCACCCTGCACCCACCTCAGTGCACACCAGGGTAATCTACATTACAGGGCCAGGTTCTGGATGCAGCTCTGTATGTGACTAGTGCGCATGTCAGTCTGTACTATGGGCCCAATTCATTAAGACCATAATTTTTCACAAAAGTCTTGACACAAAGTCTGAGAAATGTTCCCCAGTCGTGCGCTCGAGTTCAGTTCTGCTATAATTTACGTCACTTGGCGTAAATTATAATGAATTTTACAGGCCCCTTATTCCTAAGCTCTGCCCACTTGTTGGAGACGCTGTCGTTCACGCCAAAACGTGAAGCTTTTTTTCGTTTGTTTGGTTTTTTTGCAGTGGCGTTTTTTTGGCGCCGGCTGGCACTAAGTATTTGCAAACTTCTCTAAAAGCAGCGTCGCTCTTCATCTGCCGAACGGGGGGCACCTGATGCTTCTCCCTTGGCTCGGTCTAATTAATGCATCTACTACGAGGAATGAGGAGCTTCAGTGTGACGTGTAGTAACTGGTCCCACCACAAGATGGTGCTGTAATATGTACAATATACATAATGTTAAAGGGAACCTGTCTTGTCGATTCTCGCTGCCCAAGTTCAGGGGCGGCAGCAGGTAGGTTTTTCTGTGAAACGCTCCAGTGTGGATTGAAAAGTTGGCCGGGAACTAGAGGGAGACCTGACTAGTCCGGTGCTGTTCTATCCAGCTTCTTCCACATGATTGACAGGTCTTTCGTGATGTACACAAGGGAGGCGCCTGTCAATCAAAGGACTAGTGCCCTTTCTCCTTCTAGTCCACGGCTTTCTCTTTAAACACGTCGAAGTCTCGGATTCATGCTGCAATGTCTGGTTTGAGCAGCATTAATTGACTGACGTGTTCCCTTTAATGATGGGTCGGCCATGGACACAGTGTGACGAGACCCCACCCGATGCTGTATCCCCTTTTATTTTCTCTTGTATATACCGTATCAATCATGAAGTGTTAGATGTTACTAGAAAACTAGAATTTGATTTTTATTTTAATTTTTTTATTTTGTAGATTGTACGATGTGACTCTCAGAATAGCGATCTGTTACACTTTGATGTAAAAGTGAAATTTTTTTTTTTTAATAAAGCAGACCGTGAGGTACGAGGCGCGTGGCTTCTTAAAGAGGTACTAGGTTTTCCAACCTCCATGTGAACCATGTGATCTGGTCCTCCGTATTACGGGTGGTGCTATATGTTCCTGCCCCTTCCACGTACGTGTCACAAGGCGCTGATGTGACTAATGGTGGACTCTGGTTGCCTCAGATGGGACCGGGGCTCGATGTTTTCCTGCTGGTCAGTAAAGCGGCTACATTGGGAGGATATTTGCGATGGCTTTTCAGGTAGCAGATGGCATTAGTTTATAAGGGTTGATAATGGCCATTGCCTTTTTAGAGGGATGTTCCCGGTGTATGGAAATAAAGTACAGAGTGGTTGTACCGTTTTGGATGAGAACCCTACTTGTTAGAAAGGTCCCTTACTAATGTCAATGACCCCCAGTAATCGGCTATAATCTGTGGAGCAAAAACGTCCGATGATTGCAGAAAGAGCTGTCAGAACCTCAGTCTGACCCTTGGCTCGTGTAAACCTGCCGCGAACCAGGCTGATCGTTTGTGCTTCAAAATC
Source organism: Phyllobates terribilis (assembly GCF_046119375.1). Classification (NCBI taxonomy): domain Eukaryota; kingdom Metazoa; phylum Chordata; class Amphibia; order Anura; family Dendrobatidae; genus Phyllobates; species Phyllobates terribilis. The sequence continues at coordinate 582,710,940 of NW_027362771.1, forward strand.
GTTGTTGGCGGCAGCAAATCGCTTCATGTAAACGGGATCAGGTGTCGATAATATACAGTGCCTACAAGTAGTATTCAACCCCCTGCAGATTTAGCTGGTTTGATAAGATGCAAATAAGTTAGAGCCTTCAAACTGCAAACGAGAGTAGGTTTTATGAACAGAAGCATAAATCTTACAAACCAAAAAGTTATGTTGCTCAGTTGAATTTTATTAAATTTTAAACATAAAAGTGTGGGTCAATTATTATACAACCCCTATGTTTAATATTTTGAGGAATAACCCTTGTTTGCAATTACAGCTAATAATCGTCTTTTATAAGACCTGATCAGGCCGGCACAGGTCTGTGGAGTTATCTTGGCCCACTCCTCCATGCAGATCTTCTCCAAGTTATCTAGGTTCTTTGGGTGTCTCATGTGGACTTTATTCTTGAGCTCCTTCCACAAGTTTTCAATTGGGTTAAGGTCAGGAGACTGACTAGGCCACTCCAACACCTTGACTTTTTCCCTCTTGAACCAGTCCTTGGTTTTCTTGGCTGTGTGCTTTGGGTCGTTGTCTTGTTGGAAGATGAAATTACGACCCATCTTAAGATCCTTGATGAAGGAGCGGAGGTTCTTGGCCAAAATCTTCAGGTAGGCCATGCTATCCATCTTCCCATGGATGCGGACCAGATGGCCAGGCCCCTTGGCAGAGAAACAGCCCCACAGCATGATGCTGCCACCACCATGCTTGACTGTAGGGATGGTATTCTTGGGGTCGTATGCAGTGCCATCCAGTCTCCAAACGTCACGTGTGTGGTTGGCACCAAAGATCTCGATCTTGGTCTCATCAGACCATAGAACCTTGAACCAGTCTGTCTCAGAGTCCTCCAAGTGATCATGAGCAAACTGTAGACGAGCCTTGACATGACGCTTTGAAAGTAAAGGTACCTTACGGGCTCGTCTGGAACGGAGACCATTGCGGTGGAGTACGTTACTTATGGTATTGACTGAAACCAATGTCCCCACTGCCATGAGATCTTCCCGGAGCTCCTTCCTTGTTGTCCTTGGGTTAGCCTTGACTCTTCGGACAAGCCTGGCCTCGGCACGGGAGGACACTTTCAAAGGCTGTCCAGGCCGTGGAAGGCTAACAGTAGTTCCATAAGCCTTCCACTTACGGATGATGCTCCCAACAGTGGAGACAGGTAGGCCCAACTCCTTGGAAAGGGTTTTGTACCCCTTGCCAGCCTTGTGACCCTCCACGATCTTGTCTCTGATGGCCTTGGAATGCTCCTTTGTCTTTCCCATGTTGACCATGTCTGAGTGCTGTTCACAAGTTTGGGGAGGGTCTTAAATAGTCAGAAAAGGCTGGCAAAAGAGATCTTTAATCCACACATGTGAAGCTCATTATTCTTGGTGCCTGAACTACTTCTTAATACTTTTGGGGGACCAAACAGAATTCTTGTGGTTTGAGGGGTTGAATAATAAATGACACTCTGAATTAACTTTTAGCGTTTAAAAAAAAAAAAAAAAAAAAATTTGCTGCAGTGCATTTCCCACTTCCAGGCTGATCTACAGTACAAATGTCACAATGCCAAGTTAATTCCGCATGTGTCAACCAGCTAAATCTGCAGGGGGTTGAATACTACTTGTAGGCACTGTACGAAGCAACAAGCGATCTGTCCCCATGCAGTTAGTATCAGTCTGTGTGAATGGGCTCTTAAACAAGTGCCAAGCAACTTGTGTATAGGTGATCGATGCTCTTTTCTGAGCAGAAATCTGCTTGTTTGAACCTTCGCACTGTTTTTTTTTTTTTCCCCTAGATGCAAAATTAAGAAACTTTCTAATTGGTCTTCATTAAAGTATTGCTGCTGCCAAGTACCTCTAAGCCCCAGATCTAGCTGAGTCCTGTTCAAAAATGTTATAAGCCTATCAGAGCTACCTGGTTTACAAATAATCATGTAAAATACTGAACGTGTGAACGTTGCCCCAACCTCTATTACTGTGTGAGAGAGACACAGCGCTCACATTCAGCCTGTATTACTGTGAGAGAGACACAGCGCTCACATTCAGCCTGTATTACTGTGAGAGAGACGCACAGCGCTCATATTCGGGCCACATTCAGCATTTAAGCCAAAACCACGAGTGGAACTATCAGAGGCAAGTATAATAGAAATATGTACACTACTTCTGCATTTTGTCACCCACTCCTGGTTTTGGCTTATAAATAATGTAAAATGGTGACCAAATACTGAATGTGTGCCTGAGCCTGTATTACTGTGAGAGAGAGACTGCGCACTCATTCAGCCTGTATTACTGTGAGAGAGAGACACAGCGCTCTCATTCAGCCTGTATTACTGTGAGAGAGAGACACAGCGCTCTCATTCAGCCTGTATTACTGTGAGAGAGAGACACAGCGCTCTCATTCAGCCTGTATTACTGTGTGAGAGAGACACAGCGCTCATTCAGCCTGTATTACTGTGTGAGAGAGACACAGCGCACACATTCAGCCTGTATTACTGTGTGAGAGACACAGCGCTCACATTCAGCCTGTATTACTGTGTGAGAGACACAGCGCTCACATTCAGCCTGTATTACTGTGTGAGAGACACACCGCTCACATTCAGCCTGTATTACTGTGTGAGAGAGACACAGCGCTCACATTCAGCCTGTATTACTGTGAGACACAGCGCTTGCATTCAGCCTGTATTACTGTGAGACACAGCGCTCGCATTCAGCCTGTATTACTGTGAGACACAGCGCTCGCATTCAGCCTGTATTACTGTGAGACACAGCGCTCACATTCAGCCTGTATTACTGTGTGAGAGACACAGCGCTCGCATTCAGCCTGTATTTTTGTGAGACACAGCGCTCCCCTTCAGCCTGTATTTTTGTGAGACAGCGCACACATTCAGCCTGTATTTTTGTGAGAGACACAGCGCACACATTCAGCCTGTATTACTGTGAGAGAGACGCACAGTGCTCATATTCAGGCCACGTTCACTATTTGTAAGCCAAAACCACGAGTGAAACTATCAGAGGAAAGTATAATAGAAATATGTACACTACTTCTGCATTTGTCACCCACTCCTGGTTTTGGCTTATAAATAATGTAAAATGCTGACCAAATGCTGAATGTGTGAACATTGCCTGAGCCTGTATTACTGTGAGAGAGAGACTGCGCTCACATTCAGCCTGTATTACTGTGAGACAGACACGGCGCACACATTCAGCCTGAATTACTATGAGACAGACACGGCGCACACATTCAGTCTGTATTTTTGTGAGAGACACAGCGCTCGCATTCAGCCTGTATTACTGTGAGACACAGCGCTCACATTCAGCCTGTATTTTTGTGAGACAGCGCACACATTCAGCCTGTATTTTTGTGAGAGACACAGCGCACACATTCAGCCTGTATTACTGTGAGAGAGACGCACAGTGCTCATATTCAGGCCACGTTCACTATTTGTAAGCCAAAACCACGAGTGAAACTATCAGAGGAAAGTATAATAGAAATATGTACACTACTTCTGCATTTGTCACCCACTCCTGGTTTTGGCTTATAAATAATGTAAAATGCTGACCAAATGCTGAATGTGTGAACATTGCCTGAGCCTGTATTACTGTGAGAGAGAGACTGCGCTCACATTCAGCCTGTATTACTGTGAGACAGACACGGCGCACACATTCAGCCTGAATTACTGTGAGACAGACACGGCGCACACATTCAGCCTGTATTTTTGTGAGAGACACAGCGCTCGCATTCAGCCTATATTACTGTGAGACACAGCGCTCACATTCAGCCTGTATTTTTGTGAGACACAGCGCTCACCTTCAGCCTGTATTTTTGTGAGAGACACAGCGCTCACGTTCAGCCTGTATTACTGTGAGACAGACACGGCGCTCACGTTCAGCCTGTATTACTGTGAGACAGACACGGTGCTCACGTTCAGCCTGTATTACTGTGAGACAGACACGGCGCTCACGTTCAGCCTGTATTACTGTGTGACAGGTACACAGCGCTCACGTTCAGCCTGTATTACTGTGTGACAGGTACACAGCGCTCACGTTCAGCCTGTATTACTGTGTGACAGGTACACAGCGCTCACGTTCAGCCTGTATTACTGTGTGACAGGTACACAGCGCTCACGTTCAGCCTGTATTACTGTGAGAGACACAGCGCTCACATTCAGCCTGTATTACTGAGCGAGACACAGCGCTCATATTTAGCCCATATTAAGCCCCCTTCATATGTACTTGTGGCACCTGTTTTTTCACGGATACTACACATACCCAATATAAGCTGTGCTGCTGTTCACATGTCCGTGCTTTTCATGGACCTTGCCAACCACATGGAGACATGTCTGTTTTTCTCCGGCAATGCTGCTGACAAGGGCCAATACAAGCTTAAAACACTTACATCACACGGATGGCATCCATTTGCGATCTGTGATGCTGTTCGTGTTTAACATTGCAAAGCATGGGAGAAGCTGTGTAATTTCTTTTGCCATACTGAAAAAAAAAGGTGATGGAACACTAATACACTGATCCAAAACACTGATGACACCAGTACTGGTTTTATATGGATGTGTGAAGGGGGCCTTAACGGGAGAAGATTCACAAAGCTCACATTCAGTCTTTATTATTGGGGGAGATACACAGAGCTGACATCCAGCCTGTATTACTGGGAGAGAGGCAAACGGAGGTCATCTTCTGCCTGTATCACAGGGAGAAGATTCATAGAGTTTACATTCAGCCTATATTATTGGGAAACACAGGGTTCATATAAAGGCTGTATTACTGGGAGAGTCACACTGCCCACATCCAGGCTATGTTACTGGGAGAGACGAACACAGCCCACACACTGACTGTATTACAGGAAAAGAGACGCACAGCTCGCATCCAAACTGCGTTACCATGAGGGAGACACACAGTTCATATCCAGCCTGTATTACTGGGAGAGACACTGCTCATATACAACCTGTATTACTGGGAGAGATGACATCCAGCCTGAATTATTGTGACCTACAAAGCTCACATACAGCCTGTATTACTGGGAGAGATACTCCTGCATGAGAAAAAAAAAATAAGGTTGGATTAGGCTGTAAACTTGATATCAGGTGGTCTGAAAAATGAAGATTGCATACTGAAATCCACTAACGTGTAGAAAAAATAAATGGGTTAAAAATCATATTTTTCATGTCAAAGGTGTTTATGGCATTTAAGTGATCAATTTCTCTGCAGCGCCACCACACGTTATATAAGGAATTACACTGTGCCTGTTCACATTAATGGGTTGTCTGTATAATGCAAGACTGGTCCTCCAGAGAGCGAGACATCCTTTAAGACTGCCAAGAACCAAGTGGTGAGTTGTATGCAATAAATGTATTCAGCCTCGAAGAGATCAGTATAACTGTAGCAGATGATGTGGATGGAAACACCACAACGTTCACTGCTGGCGAGCCGAGATCTCGCAGAGGTCGCAGGATTGATCTAAAGTAGAAAAGGGCGAAGTCGCTGGCAGAAGTACGGAGCTGTACCTGCCAGGCAATAATGGGGACGGTCTGATATCGGAGGTCTATTACAAGGAGATGTCATCAGTTTTGTCTTTTAAGTGTTTTCCAAGACCAGCGACTCCTCCATTGGTGTCTGCTGGTACCTATGGGGCAGATGGTGCTGTCATGTGGTAATGAAACCTCGTCTACACGGGACTAATGGCAGAGAAACTTCTGGGAGCCTCGTGTCCTGGCATCATGTGGATGTGATGTACAGACACAATACCCTCTCCACAATCCTTAGAACGCTGTGGAATCTAGAAAAATGCTGCCATAGTTTCTAACCCTTGGTATATAATCACAGGCTCCACCCTGAATATGCTCACAGTCATATGACAACTAGGCTCCACCCTGAGTATGCTCACAGTCATGTGATAACTAATCACCCTGAATATGCTCACAGCCATATAACTAATCACCCTGAGTATGCTCACAGTCATATGACAACTAGGCTCCACCCTGAATATGCTCACAGTCATGTAATATTCACCTGAATATGCTCAGTCATGTGACAACTAATCACCCTGAATATGCTCACAGCCATATAACTAATCACCCTGAGTATGCTCACAGTCATATGACAACTAGGCCCCACCCTGAATATGCTCATAGTCATGTAATATTCACCTGAATATGCTCAGTCATGTGACAACTAATCACCCTGAATATGCTCAGTCATGTGACAACTAATCACCCTGAATATGCTCACAGTCATGTAATATTCACCTGAATATACTCAGTCATGTGACAACTAATCACCCTGAATATGCTCACAGCCATATAACTAATCACCCTGAGTATGCTCACAGTCATATGACAACTAGGCTCCAGCCTGAATATGCTCATAGTCGTGTAATATTCACCTGAATATGCTCAGTCATGTGATAACTAATCACCCTGAATATGCTCACAGCCATATAACTAATCACCCTGAGTATGCTCACAGTCATATGACAACTAGGCTCCACCCTGAATATGCTCATAGTCATGTAATATTCACCTGAATATGCTTAGTCATGTGACAACTAATCACCCTGAATATGCTCACAGCCATATAACTAATCACCCTGAGTATGCTCACAGTCATATGATAACTAGGCTCCACCCTGAATATGCTCATAGTCATGTAATATTCACCTGAATATGCTCAGTCATATGACAACTAATCAACCTGAATATGCTCACAGCCATATAACTAATCACCCTGAGTATGCTCAGTCATGTGATAACTAATCACCCTGAATATGCTCAGTCATGTGATAACTAATTACCCTTAACATGCTCTCAATCATGTGATAAGTAGGCTCCACCTAACTATGCTCACAGTCATATGACGGCTAATGACCCTGAATATGTTCACAGTCATGTGATAACTAGGCTCCACCCTGAATATGCTCACAGTCATGTGATAACTAGGCTCAAACCTGAATATGTTCAGTCATGTGATAACTAGTCTCCCCCTGACTATTCTCACAGTTATGTGATAACTAGTCTCCCCCTGACTATGTTCACAGTCATGTGATAACTAGTCTCCCCCTGACTATGCTCACAGTCATGTGATAACTAGTCTCCCCCTGACTATGCTCACAGTCATGTGATAACTAGTCTCCCCCTGACTATGCTCACAGTCATGTGATAACTAGTCTCCCCCTGACTATTCTCACAGTCATGTGATAACTAGTCTCCTCCTGACTATTCTCACAGTCATGTGATAACTAGTCTCCCCCTGACTATTCTCACAGTCATGTGATAACTAGTCTCCCCCTGACTATTCTCACAGTCATGTGATAACTAGTCTCCCCCTGACTATGCTCACAGTCATGTGCTAACTAGTCTCCCCCTGACTATTCTCACAGTCATGTGATAACTAGTCTCCCCCTGACTATTCTCACAGTCATGTGATAACTAGTCTCCCCCTGACTATGCTCACAGTCATGTGCTAACTAGTCTCCCCCTGACTATGCTCACAGTCATGTGATAACTTAGCTCCACCCTAAGGATGGCCAGTAGATAAAGTGGAGATTGGCCACGATAATGTCTCATTTTCAAGCTCGGCCGTCTGTAGGATCCTGTAGATTGATTGTCAGTGTAAGAAGTTTTCCTTGAAGTCATCCGTCTGTGCATAGGGAGATAAGAAACATGATGGAGATCTGTCATAACCGGACTGTTCCCTTATTGGAGGGTCTTATGCCAGCCGTTCTTGCCACTGCCCATAGATTTAAGGATCTGGACACACATTTTTCTTCATGGACAAAAATAATTTGTGCAATCAGGTTTCATCAAGGATTTTTCCCTGTTTGGCTTTGTACAGACTCATTGTTTCCCAGCTCATTGCTGACAGCAGAATGAATTAAAAAAAAAAAAAGGTGGGCACTCATATGCAAAAAACGGATGTGTGACTGAGCGCTAAGGCAGGTAAAAGGGTTACAAACGCTGTAAAAAGAGGGGCCCGCCAACACCAGCAGCTATTTCAACTGGACACAGACTTAGCTGAAGCGTATTGTGGTGCAGAGACCCGCCAGGTCCCTACACTGCCAACCAATCAGAAGCCGGCAGCTGACGTCATCTTGCCTGTCATGGGCAGCGTGTTGCAGTGACGTCATGCATTGCCCATGTTGGCACACTGAAGTCAACTGTTGGCTTCTTTGTCTGCTATAGAGGAGGATACCGCATGTCGTGGGAGCGGAAGAAGATAAGAATAGTCGTTTGTTTCTTCCTAAAATGTGTTTGAGAAAAATTAAGGACATTATTACTGGAATGGACCAGTATGGGAGACATTATACCAGGTAGAGGCCTGGGAAAGTGGGAGGCATTATTACAGGAAGTGGCCAGGAGGGGGAAATTATTACTGGAACGGGCCAGTATACGGTACTTTATACCAGGATGGAGGACATTATATCAGGATGGCGGACAAGATACCAGGAAGGGGTCCTGGATGGTGGATATTATACCAGGGTGGGGGCCATTATACTAGGAAGATGCCCGGGAAACTAGGAGGCATTATTACGATAAGGGACCAGGAGGGGGGACATTGTTATTGGAATGGGCCTGTATGGGGGACATTATACCAGGAAGAGGCCCGGGAAGGCAGGAGGCATTATTACAGTAAGGGGCCAGGAGGGCGACATTATTACTGGAAGGGGCCCAGGATGGGGGACATTATACCAGGATGGAGGACATTATACCAGGATGGAGGACATTATACCAGGAAATGGCCCAGGATAGTGGACATTATACCAGGAAATGACCCAGTGTGGTGGATATTATACCAGGGTGGGGGCCATTATACTAGGAAGATGCCCGCGAAACTAGGAGGCATTATTACGTTAAGGGACCAGGAGGGCGACATTATTACTGGAAGGGACCCAGGATGGGGGACATTATACCAGGATGGAGGACATTATACCAGGAAATGGCCCAGTGTGGTGGATATTATACCAGGAAGGGGTCTAGTTTGGGGGACATTGTTATACGATGGGAGAGAGCATTTTTATAGGAAGCGACTCAGCATGGGGGACATTATTACTGAAAGGGGCCAGGACGTGCAACCTTATTACAGGTAGGAGACAAGATGGGGGACATTAATACATGGGTGGTGGACAAGTATGTCTTTGTAGGATCTACAAGGGCCCATACATTTGACCAACATGCAGGTGGGGGCCCAGGTCCAAGTTTTGCATTGGGGCCCATAGTTACTCTAGTTACACCACTGCCTTTAACCCCGTCTTTTCTGTTGATGTGGCAGTAGCTCCCTTCCCCCACAATTCCTCTTGGCATCACGGCGCACAGAAATAAACCACACGGAGCCCATGTAGAAATATAGATCTAGAAATATATTTGCAGTCGTTTCTTGAACAGAGCGGAAATGAGGTGTCGATTACTGTGGTGACGAGAAGAAATGGTGGAAGAACGGGGAGAGGGGGAGCGAGGGACATGCACAAAAACATAGCCGGGCAAGTCATTCATCACGCTGTCGTCTGCAGAGCATTGCACCCGTCTCGGTGCTTTGTCCTAACCGTATTAACCTCTCACCTGCCAGAACTTTATCTTATAAGCGTCCCCCCCTCGCACTCCCTCTCATCAGATATCTGTTCCATCCCCTCAGGAGCTCCATCGCCAGCCAGACTAGGAAAGCCGCAGAGCATCGCCGCCCTGACAGTCACCCGTTTCACTGCCCACCTCTGCAGCGACGCTCTGCAGACTTAATCGTTGCTCTAGAAAGATAGCAGTGTTCAGGGTGAGGGTTGTGATGTGTAGCCAATCTATCCCTGCACCCTGGATGACTGTCATGTCTCCCATCTAGGCTGGGGCTGCACGGTGACTGTGGCGCCCCCCGCTGGATGGCATCTAGTGAAAGTGATCGCAGCAAAACAGACGTGTCGTCGTCGTGGTTGTGACATGTTGTGTGTCGCGACCACGTTCACCGTCAGTTGTGGTTTAGCAGTGCGACGTTGCGATCATCAAGTCGCCGTTTAGCCCCCGCCTTAAATAATAATAAAATAGTTTCTGCCCCCCATTTGCTGTAAAATCTAAAGTTTGTGAACCTGTGATTTAAATTACAAAAAAAAGAGAAAAAAAAAAATGCGATGCTCTGCGAATATCCCGAGACGGGTAGCAATGCTCTGCAGACGTCCACCTGAGCAAAATGAGGGGGGAAAAAAAAGGGAAATGTGACGCTCATTGTCAGTCTCTTGTAAAGTGGTGTCAGGCGCGGAGGGGATGGGTTTATGTCTTCACTGCCAAAGCATGAGCTGGCACAGAATGGGAAGCTTTACCCCTTTTCTGCCAGGAGAGCAGAAAGTGGGTAGGATGAACATCATTCTCTGCCAGAACAGCAGGTATGGGACGGGCAGCAATCTAATTGCCAGAAGGCAGGCTGGCACACAGCGGGCATCATCTATTTCTTCCTTTTGCAAGAGCAAACACAGATAGTGGGTAGCGTTTAACCCCCCTTTGCCAGAGCAACTAGCACACACTGGCATAGAATGGGCAGCATGAACTCCGTTCTCTGCCACAGTAGCAGGCACACACTGGCACGGAAGAGGGTGGTGTACGGGTTATTTGGGGGGGGAATGGACGGTGGTTACTCGGAGTTGTAATACTGATGGCTGTTATCGTAGTGCCCGTCCTCGTCGGGGATCAGGAGCATGTTGGGATCTCCGCAGTACTTGGCGTCGAAGACCTGGCGTGGGAGGCCGTACACAGTCATGCCTTGCTGAGATGCCCCCTTGTTTGTTCCCATTTGCAAGGGTATGGTCTGGGTGTCGCAGTGCTCCATGCCGAGCTTCTGCTCGAAGATCTGGCGCTTGGTGCCCGGAGCCGTCATGCCAGCCTGAGGAAACAGGTTATAGTGTTAGCCGGTGTCAGACACAAAGGGCCTCGCGCCTCCGCCTGCCTAAAAAACGACACATTTATCTCTTTGTACATAAAAAATTGGCATATATGAGACCGGCAGAGCACCCGCCTATAAACAAAACTAGCAGCCTGCTGCCCCCCACCCTAAAAAAAGGACATAGTTGCTTGACACTGCCATGAAATAAAAGATTACAATTCTGCCGTCTTGCAGTCACCACTAGGGGGAGCTCTCTGTAGACATATGTATACATCTACAATTGAAGTCAACCACTCATGCAGCGAGCTCCCTCTAGTGGTGGTGGCCAGAAATTATTTATGGGAAACTTCAAGGTGTGACAAGCAATCCAGGAAAGTACACGAGTATAATCTAACTCTGTATAAAGATTGTGATCCGCAGGTACAGATTAAATGAGTACCAAGAATATAAGTAGGCAGGACTTACACGCTGTGGGAAGGATTTGCAATGCAGTTATGGTTTTTAGGTTAAATATGGACATCTATAGGGCATTTGTTTTACTTTTTTTCTGCCAAAAATCATTTTAACAATTAGGATTCATTAACAATTTTGCATTGCTCGGCTTCTACATCCTCTATGCATCACTGTACATAGCGTTACCAGTGAGCTTACTCTGACGTCTGTAACTCTTATCTCTCTTCCTCAGAATCATCTGCTTAGCAGATTAAGACCAGATGCAACAGGAGAAGAGAGATAAGAGTCACAAACCAGGGCACGAGCTCCCTGACGGATTAGTGGGGGTACATCCCACAGTTTGTTATGTACAATGCTATATAAAGGATGTAGAAGTCAAAATGTCACAACATTTTTAATGAAAAAAAACCAAAACATTCACTTAAAAAAAAATAACTAAAAAAATGTTGCCCCGGTGGTGCCCATCTCCATTACACTTACATGTTTTACCTGTACAAACCGTGCAGCCGATCACCGCAGCGCAGGCCGCAATAAACATATGCGATTATAATACTGCTAACGTGTGAACCTGTCCTGATATCGGGGGAGACATGTACACTCACCTGGGATGCCCCTTTATTGGTGCCCATTTGTAAGCTGATGGTGGCTTGGTCCAGCGGCTGGTCGGTGCCCAGTTTGGGGTCATACAGATGTCTTCGGGTGCCATATGATGTCATTCCTTTTTGGCTGGCAAACTTGTTAGTTCCCATCTATAGTAAAACCATAGGTTTTAATAAAAGAAAGTCCTTATATATAAAGCACAATGGTCCCAATGCAAAATTCATAACAGAGGCCCCTACTACCATGCGGGGGGATCTTTTTATGTGGTAAAGGGGGCATGGGACCCTTTTAATTGTACCCATGGTCTCAGCTCTCCAAAATCACTAGATATTAACTAATAGCTCGTGCCATTCTCTAATGTATTACTCTGCTGCCACCATGTGGCGAATGCTGGTATATCACAATATAATTCTATTGTTAAGGGAACCTTTATCCAAAATGTATCATTTCCTTTTATGATGTATTTTTCTGCAGACTGTAGGCGTCTGTATGACCTGCTCAATACATATGTGCAATGTACAGAAACAATTTCCCCCTACTACATGCATTGCTTTACTTCAGCACCCACAGCTCCCCCTGCTGTTGTCAGGTGAGAATGCACAAAACCAAAACTCACCTGAAGTCCAATGATATTTCTTCCTTCCCTAAGTTTTTCAGGGTTGAATTTCCTCTCCTGTCGATCGGCATACTTAACTCCAAGGTTGACTTTGGCTCCTTTTGACTTGGCCTGGATTATTAGAGGATATATGTAAGCATAGCATTAACCATTTCAGTGCTATACTGGTGCATTGTGTGTTCAGTTACATTTAGGACAGAGATATGATCCATGCATGCATGTTAGCAGCATTGTCACTTGGAGCCTATGGTAGTCTGAAATGCATCTCCAGCCTCATACAAGGCTGTGTTTGTTCTGTCATTCTCCCATGCTTTACACTGCAGCAGTGCTCATTTCAGATTTTATGCTGCACATAACTTGAAACGCATCAGAAAGTCAGTGCATTATGCAGAATTACTTTGTCCCTCTCCAGCCGCATCCAGAGAAGCAATTAATTGTGAGCTGATATTTTATGTGCTAAACTCTGGTCCGCTTCATTCTGCGAGATGCAGCTTTGTATGTGAATGGAGTATAATGCACGGTCAGATCAGTGATAAGTGAAGTAGGTAGTGTAGGCGCCTAAAATACCAGATCATACCGTCAATGTGACATCAAATATCAAAATTACAAACTTGATTTTCCATCCAGTTGCATTGCCAGTATTGGCCACCAGGTGGCACAAGGAAACTGTAATCCTAATATTTGGTGCCTTTATGCAGTGATTCTAATGATCACTATTACAGCCCCTCTGACTAATATGTCTGTCATGTCCTCACTCTTCCTGGCGCTGTCAGATCAGGTGACGAACACTCATCAGGCTCCGGCCTGCAGGTGACGTAATATTCATAAGATAAAATATATATTGGGAGCAGTGACGTCATCACAGGGATGTGAGAAAGAAATCTGCAGAGGGAAATGCAGACACTGAAAAAGCAAGGAATGCCGGAAGATTTCAGCTCTGAAACCTGCTGTATTATTAATGTAGCTCTGGATTATAATACAGAATATAACTCAAGATCAGTACAGGACCAGTAATGTAATGTATGTACACAGTGACTGCACCAGCAGGATAGTGAGTGCAGCTCTGGAGTATAATACAGGATGTAACTCAGGATCAGTAATGTAATGTATGTACACAGTGACTGCACCAGCAGAATAGTGAGTGCAGCTCTGCAGTATAATACAGGATGTAACTCAGGATCAGTACAGGACCAGTAATGTAATGTATGTACACAGTGACTGCACCAGCAGGATAGTGAGTGCAGCTCTGGAGTATAATACAGGATGTAACTCAGGATCAGTAATGTAATGTATGTACACAGTGACTGCACCAGCAGAATAGTGAGTGCAGCTCTGCAGTATAATACAGGATGTAACTCAGGATCAGTACAGGATAAGTAATGTAATGTATGTACACAGTGACTGCACCAGCAGAATAGTGAGTGCAGCTCTGGGGTATAATACAGGATGTAACTCAGGATCAGTACAGGATCAGTAATGTAATGTATGTACACAGTTATTGCACCAGCAGAATAGTGAGTGCAGCTCTGGGGTATAATACAGGATGTAACTCAGGATCAGTACAGGATAAGTAATGTAATGTATGTACACAGTGACTGCACCAGCAGAATAGTGAGTGCAGCTCTGCAGTATAATACAGGATGTAACTCAGGATCAGTACAGAATCAGTAATGTAATGTATGTACACAGTGACTACACCAGCAGAATAGTGAGTGCAGCTCTGGAGTAAAATGCAGGATGTAACTCAGGATCAGTACAGGATCAGTAATGTAATGTATGTACACAGTGACTGCACCAGCAGAATAGTGAGTGCAGCTCTGGATTATAATACAGAATATAACTCAGGATCAGTAATGTATGTACACAGTGATTGCACCCGCAGAATAGTGAGTGCAGCTCTGCAGTATAATACAGGATCAGTAATGTAATATATGTACACAGTGACTGCACATGCAGAATAGTGAGTGCAGCTCTGGAGTATAATACAGGATGTAACTCAGGATCAGTACAGGATAAGTAATGTAATGTATGTACACAGTGACTGCACCAGCAGAATAGTGAGTGCAGCTCTGATCAGCTGTTGCTCACTGTGGTGATTGTGGGTGTAGTGGCTGCAGATCCTGCTGTGTGCTCCAGAGCTCTGAGAACCAACACCTCTCCACCTGGGGATCTGCTCTCTCTCCTACCCAGGGAGGGAGTGCGTTTCCTGGGATGAGTGATGGAGCCAAGTCCCAGGCTTCTACTTCCCGAACCAGACCGGCGGGGAGCAGGAGAAACCAGCAACCGGCCTGCACATCGGAGGACTCGGGGGTGGGACGCTCCACCAGGAGTCACAGAAATGTGGCTCCTACTCCCCCCGGGACTATGGAGACTCCTAGGAGCCGCAAGGCTTCCAGCATGGAGAAAAAGCCTGACAGCGTGCATGATGGCACTCCTTCCGGAGGAAAGCTGAGTGCTCACGGAGATGAGGCCGACCTCACTGAGGAAGGTTGGGCGATTCAAAGTCCCCGGGAGTCTGTGTCCACCTATGCCTCCCGGGTCATGAGCCACCTTCATGAGTATGAAGATGTGAGTAAGCTCGTCAGGAGGCTCCAATAGGAACTGCGTTGCACAAGCGCCAAAGCTGCAGGGGCCTCCAAATCGAGGAAGACAAAACTCCAAGCAGAGGTAAAGAGGCTAACAACTGAAATTAATGTGCTTGAACTTAGGAAAGCTACCATCAGAGAGCAGAGTGGTCCATTCAAGGGCTGATAACAGAGTGGTACATTCAGAGAAATGGCTGATAACAGAGAGCAAAGGCAGATGGGGCTGCAGCCTGAGAGCCAGGTGGATGATGAGAGTGATGATGACCAGCAGAAAGCCCCACCTGGCAGCCTGCAAAGTCACCCACAAGCCACGTGCAGCGAGCTCCCTGCAGGACAGGTGACAATGACATCCGGTCGCAGTTCTGCCGGCTCTGGGGAGGACAGTGACAGCAGCGGCCAGGGAGGGGCGCTAATGGCGGAAATAAAGCTCCTGTAGTCCCCAATGTGCCTCCAAAACTTCCATCTTGGTGACGATCTACCAGAAGAGGCACCTGGGGGCCACAAAAAGGCTAAGAAGACCAAGCTAAAGCTGCAGGAAGCGGTAAGCTATGTAAATCCCCCCCCCCCCTGTACCCCCTGAGTCGGCCACAGGGTCAGCTCGCTGTATAAGCCCCGTTGCCCAGCCCAGCCCGGGTTCTGCTGTGGATCCGGTGCAAAGGCGCAGGGAGATTACACAGCATGGTAGTGAGGCGCGGAGCTCCGTCTCTGTAGTAGCGGGGACGCAGCAGGAGGTGCATCAGCCGAGAGGCTGGACATTGAGGGCTGTCCGACGGCGGGTGTTCGGTCAGGCCACGATGCTGTGGTTCGCTCCTCAGTGGGAGTAGCCTCGGCGCCTCTGAATGCTGTTGCCGCTGATCGCATAGTTGAGGAGCAGCGGCAGTGTGAGGGGGCTATCGGGGCTGAGCGTTCCGGTCCTCCCACCAAAGTGTTATTTTGTGTTGGCACCGCTGGTCAGGAAGATCCTGATGCTAAAGATCAGCGGCGCCTCACAACAGCTAAAGATCAGCGGCGCATTATACCGAATGCCAAACAGAAACTACCAACTGATGATGTGGAGGGCACACATAAGACCGGGGGTGAGGTCGCCTCAAGTTCTATGGAGGTGACTGAGCCCCTTGTGCCTGATGCTGAGGTCAAAATGTCATCCACCATTGTTACTGGTCCAGCAGGAATGAATGTGGTGGTGGAGGCCAATTCATTTTCTAGTGGTGTGGTTGCTGGTTTGGTGGAGGGTGAGATGGAGGTGGGTAATGGTGATGCTGTTGGGGCTGATGTGGTCACTGGTCCGCTTGCCCCCCCGGTGGTGGCAACACCTGTCCAGAGTTATGCCAGTGTCACCTCCGGGGAAAATAGGGCATCCTCCTCGTCGTCTCTGGGGACGGCATGTTGCAACGGCGCCTTCTGGAGGCTCTAAAGAAGGGGGAGAGATCACTACTGGTAGAGGGTCGAGAGTAGAGATGAGCGGTGTTCGACTCGAACTGTTCGTCAATCTCAAATTCGAGCTGTTTTGGTCGGTGTTCGAGCCGTTCGGCGAACACGAACAATTTGAAAAAAATTCGGCTGTTCGAGGTTATGTTCGATAACTGTTCGTGCACCAAAATCATAACTGGATTTTTTCTCAGTAATGCTGAAAATTAATGTTAATACGCAGTTTGAGTGTACAGCGGGGCGGGGGGAGGGGCAGGGGATGGATCTCTGCAGGAATAATGAAGATCTCCATTTTTTTTTCTCTTTCCCGCATTTGCAGTGGGGAGGTGCAATCTGTCAGCCTATCAGCAGCGCACACACGGAGCGAACTGCTTTTTTTTCACACAAGCAAGGGCATGTGTCATTGGCAGTGTATGTCACATGTCCTTGCCCTAGAAGACCAAGCCATTTTCCCCGTCGCCACCATTTTCTCACTGCTGCAGCTGCGTGTTAGACGGCACCGCTGTTGCTGTGTGCGCTATACCTTGTTAATTTCAAGCCAATTTTCGCACAAATCTACAGATAGCTTGGGAGTAGGGAATAGTTGAGATTGCAGTCCTTTTAAGGACTAGGTTACTGCATTTCCTACAACTTTTATCAGGCAGGTCTGTGCTCTTAAATAGATAGGTTGGGAGTAAAGACTAATTGTAATTGGAGTCCTTTTCAGGACTAGGTTACATCAGTTCCTATCAGTTTTTGCCAGGCAGGTCTGTGCCAGTGCTGTGCAAGTTTTTTTCACAGCATTTGGCTAAATCTAGCAAAGCTAATCCTTTTTGGCCTATTGCAGTGTGTGTTAGTCAGTGGAGTAGCCTATCTGTGTTGCAAGCTACACCACCTGTGTATACAATACCAATTTTTTTACTGCACCTAGTGAAGTAAAATCTTTTGGGCATAGCATCATTCTATTAGTCCATCTATACTGACCTCCATCAGGTTGCAAATTGAATATAATTTTTTTCTGCATCTAGCTCTGAAAAAATATTTGGCCTTCTAGCAGTGTGTGGGACTTTCTCTATTAGTCCATCTATACTGACCTCCATCAGGTTGCAAACTGAATATATTTTTTTCTGCATCTACCTCTGAAAAAATATTGGGCTTCTAGCTGTGTGTGGGTCTTGTTCTATTAGTCCATCTATACTGACCTCCACCAGGTTGCAAATTGAATATAATTTTTTTCTGCATCTAGCTCTGAAAAAATATTTGGGCTTCTAGAAGTGTGTGGGACTTTCTCTATTAGTCCATCTATACTGACCTCCATCAGGTTGCAAATTAAAAATAATTTTTATCTGCATCTAGCTCTGAAAAAATATTTGGGCTTCTAGCAGTGTGTGGGACTTTCTCTATTAGTCCATCTATACTGACCTCCATCAGGTTGCAAATTCAATATAATTTTTTTCTGCATCTAGCTATGAAAAAATATTTCAGCTTGTAGCTGTGTGTGGGACTTGTTCTATTAGTCCATCTATACTGACCTCCATCAGGTTGCAAATTGAATATAATTTTTTTCTGCATCTAACCCAGCCAATACTTTTGGCCTAATACCACAGTTTGGCCACTCAGCTCTGCTCGGTTCCCATCCATTGTTTTTTTGTGCAAACAACTCCAGAGTTGTGAATTAGTTAACCACCAAAATGAGTGGATAAAGGCCTGCTGCTGGTGGAAAGGGGAATAGGCATGTTGGGAAGGGGAAAAAAGGTTGTGTCCGTGGGGTAGGTGTTAAAGCAACAGTAACATCTGCAGAAGAAAGACCATCTTCCAGCCAAACTAAAATGTCTACTTCTTTTAGCGGACAATGTGATAAGATCCCTTTCTTACGGCCACGCCAATCGCTACAAATTCCAGATGAGGCACAAAAACAGCAGGTGCTTCAACGGATATCAAGTGCTCCTTTAAGTGGGCTCTCCTCCACCTCAACTTCAACATCACAAATACTCCAGTCCTCAGAGGTGTCACCCCAATCGCACTTGCTTCCTCACAGCTCCCAAATCTCCAGCTGCCCGTCTGAGTATGAGGTAGAACAGATGGTTGAGTCTGCAGAGCTGTTTACTCATACTATAGCCTGGGAATCAGAGGTCGGCTCCAGAGCTTCTGTGAATTCAGACGAGGAAATGATCTGCACTGATGCCCAGAATCTTTATGAGTCGGATCCAGGACCAGACGCAGAAGGTTCTGACCATAATGTAGACCCTCATTCCCAAACTGTAACTCCTGTTGGTGGAGACAATGAGGAAGACGATGATGAGACTCAAATACCTGATTGGAGCGACTTTAGTTTTTTGTCAGGGTAGGAACAGGTTGGCTCTGAGGACGACGGGTGTGATAACACACAGGGTGATGATGATGAGGTTGGAGATCCCACTTACTGTCAACCCACAGTCAGCCAAGAGATGAGGTCAGCAGAGGAGGTGGAGGAGGATGCTAGTGATGACGAGGTCAGGTTGCGCCTTCCTGGACAGAGATGTAGTACTGGAAGCACGTCAACAACTGCATCCTCAAACACAACTCTGTGTAGCGTCGGCGTCCCTGCCCTCTGCTAGGCAGGGACGCTGTTCCCCTCACCTCTCCGCTCCGAGCCCGGCGTCCTCCTCCCGCTCTGCTGGCAGCGCGCGCTCCTTCCCGGTCACGGTGCTTAGGGCGCGCGCGCGCGCTTCCCCCCTCTTAAAGGGGCCGCGCGCGCCGTCCTAAGGAGTCCCCGGCCAATGGCCGGAGGACTTCACCATATATAAGGCACCTCCTCCAAAATGGAGGTGCCCGAGCAATGTTGTTGCACTGTTCACTACTCTGCTTCAGCCCTCAGGTCCCGTTTCCAGTTACCTGCCAGTTACCTGCCAGTTTCCTGCCAGATTGCTGTCTGATTCCTGCCTGTTATCCGCTTACCTGCTTGCTAGCCTGAGGTCCGACGATCTGCCTTCCGACACCTGTCAGTCTGTCTATGGACCAGCTTGCCCGCTCACCTGGGAGCGCCCACCTGCTACCCGCCTGCTAGCCTACCTGGAGGTTCCGCCGTCACGTGCTGTGACCACCTGCCAGTCCAGAGACTCTTGCCCGCTCACCTGGGAGCGCTCATCTGCTACCTGTCTGCTAGCCTACCTGGAGGCTCCGCCGTCATGTGCTGTGACCACCTGCCAGTCCAGAGACTCTTGCCCGCTCACCTGGGAGCGCTCATCTGCTACCTGTCTGCTAGCCTACCTGGAGGCTCCGCCGTCACGTGCTGTGACCACCTGCCAGTCCAGAGACTCTTGCCCGCTCACCTGGGAGCGCTCATCTGCTACCTGCCTGTTAGCCTACCTGGAGGCTCCGCCGTCACATGCTGTGACCACCTGCTTATCCAGAGACTCTCGCCTGCTCACCTGGGAGCACACATCTGCCATCTGCCTGCTAGCCTACCTGGAGGCTCAGCCGTCACAGGTCGTACCTACCCTTTACCCAGAGACTGTCCTGGTCACTTGCCGTGATCTTCTGCCCGTTCACCCAGAGACTGCCCCGGTCACTTGCCGTGACCTCCTGCCCGTTCACCCAGAGACTGTCCCGGTCACTTGCCGTGACCTCCTGCCCGTTCACCCAGAGACTGCCCCGGTCACTTGCTGTGACCTCCTGCCCGTTTACCCAGAGACTGTCCCGGTCACCTGCTGTGACTACCTGCCTGTCTTCCCTGGTCGCCACCCGCTTCCTTACAAGGACCGCCCCCTTGTATAAGTTGCTCAGAGGTTCCGCCTCCCAGACCCGTTACACTCTGCCTCTGACCACAAGTCGTGGTGGCTCTTCAGGTCGCATGGGTGCTAAGCCTTGCATAGCCTGGGCATTTTTTCAGATCGATAAAGATGACCCAACTCGTGTTATCTGTAACATTTGTCAGCAAAAGCTAAGTAGAGTCCAAAAAATACATAGTTTGAGTACTTCATGAATGAACCGGCACATGGACATGAAGCATAAGTTGCAGTGGGAAGCTCACTGTGCTACAATGCGGCCTAGCCGGCCGGGCCAACCACCGTCTGCCACATCTTGTGCATCCGCGGCCTCTTCATCCTCTGTGACTGGGGGGACAGCAGTCACACCTGTTTTGGGACGCAGACCTGCCACCTCTTTACCCGCAACAGCCAGCGTGATTGGCAGGTCATCATTTTCTTTGGAGGTGGTAACACTAGCTGGTGTTGAGCGCTGTCCGACATCGATAGCACCACCTTTGGATCAAGGCAACCTAACATGTCCGCCTGCATCTTCCTCACAGACCGGCAGTTTGCCGGGGACACCCTACTCAACCCCGTCTAAGCACAACAGCCAGCCCTCGGTCCCTGAGATGTGGACAAGTAAAAGACCATTTCCTCCTAGCCATGAGAAAGCTAAGAGGTTGAATTTCACCATCTGCAAGCTCTTGGCTAGAGAAATGCTGCCTTTCCACCTGGTGGACACAGAGGATTTTCGAGACCTTATGTCCGTCGCAGTGCCCCAGTACCAGATGCCCAGTCGGCACTACTTCTCAAAGAAAGGTGTGCCTGCGCTCCACCAGCATGTCGCACACAACATCACCGCTTCTTTGAGAAACTCTGTGTGTGACAGGGTGCATTTCACCACAGACACTTGGACGAGTAGGCATGGACAGGGGCGTTACATGTCGCTGACTGGGCACTGGGTAACTATGGTGACAGCAGGACAAGGGGCTGCTGTCCAAGTCTTGCCGTCCCCACGAGTTGTGCGTCAATCCTCTTTATCTCAAAGTTCCTCTACTACTTCTGCCTCCTCAACCTCCTCTCGGTCCTCCACCTGCACCCAAAGCCTGTCTGGTCATGCCACAAGCTTTCTAACTGCGCAGAAGGGATCCTGCACACCTCCTTACTATGCTGGCAGTAGGGCTCAACGTCATCAGGCGGTTTTTACATTGAAATGTCTGGGAAATGTGAGTCACACAGCTGAGGAGTTGTGGTCAGCTCTGGAGAACCAATTTCATGGATGGTTGTCTCCACTGGACCTGAAACCAGGGAAGGCCGTGTGCGACAATGCTGCAAACCTGGGTGCGGCCCTTCGCCGGGGCAATGTCACACACGTGCCTTGTATGGCTCACGTGTTGAACCTGGTTGTCCAGCAATTTTTAGCCCACTATCCCGGACTAGATGGCCTTCTGCAGAGGGCACGGTCGCTGTGTGCTCACTTCCGCCGTTCGCATCCCGCAGCTCAGCGACTTACATCTCTACAGAAGTCGTTGGGCCTGCCACTTCACCGGCTAAAATGTGATGTGCCTACCCAGTGGAATTCAACTCTGCACATGTTGCAGCGACTGTGGCAGCACCGACAAGCCCTGGTGCAATACGTTCTGACGTATAGCCTGGGCCAACGAGATCCAGAGGTGGGGCAAATCACACTGGAGGAGTGGTCTCAGATCAGGGACCTATGCACCCTTCTGCACAGTTTTGAAATGGCGACGAAGATGTTTAGTGCTGACGATGCCATTATCAGCATGACTATTCCGGTGATTTACATGCTGGAGCACACGTTAAACAGAATTCGGAGTCAGGTGGTGGCACAAGAGGAGGTGGAGGAAGTAGAGGAGGAGGAGTTGTATGCGGAAGGGCTAACATCTGCAAGGTCCAGACGGTCGGCAGCACCAAGGCGGCAGGCATGTGAGGGTGGGGGAGATGGTTTTACCAGGGCGCATGGTAGCAGCCAAACTAGTGAGGAAGGTGCAGGAGCCCAGGAAGGAGTGGAGGACGAACTGATGGAAGACTCATCAGATGAGGGAGACCTTGATCACATTTTTGTTGTGCGAGGTTGGGGGGAGAGGACAGAGGAAGGAAGCATGATTGTTACCTCGCCACCAACACAACAGGGACTTGGTGCTCCTGGATGCGCAACACACATGAGTGCCTTCTTGCTGCACTACCTGCAACATGACCCTCGAATTGTGAGAATTAGAAATAATCCTGACTACTGGGTTGCCACACTGTTAGATCCCCGGTACAAAAGTAAATTTGCAGAAATTATTCCTGCCATAGAAAGGGATGCACGCATGCAGGAGTATCAGCAGAGACTGTTGCAGAATCTTACATGTGCTTTTCCACAAAACACCAGTGGTGCACGTAGTGAATCTCACAGTTCCAACTTGCCAACCGTGGGACCGTCGAGTGTTCAGCACTCAAACCGTAACAGAAACACAGTATCTGCTGGTAGCATCAATTTTGCGGAATCATTTCACCACTTTTTTAGCCCATCCTTTGCAAGGCCACAGGAGACAAGAAGTCTGACACATAGTCAACGCCTAGAGACGATGGTACAGGAGTATCTCCAAGTAAACATTGAAGCCATGACTGTGTCACCGGACCCTTGCTGTTTTTGGGCTTCCAATCTGGATAAATGGCCGGAGCTCGCCACTTACGCCTTGGAGATCTTGTCATGCCCCGCAGCCAGCGTTCTGTCTGAACGTGTGTTCAGCGCTGCTGGTGGTGTGCTGACAGATAAGCGCACACGGCTCTCCACTGATAATGTAGACAGACTCACGTTCATAAAGATGAACAAATCATGGATCCGAAACGACTTTTCTACCCCTGTGTCATCCTGGGGAGAGTAAAAGCTTGATGATTGGTTAAAATCACCTCACCAACCGTTTTAAGCTTTCAAATTACTAATCATGTTTATCTGTATCTTGGCTGGAAAATTATTTGGGCTTTGTAGCAGTTTGCAGTACTGATTCTATTAGGCCATCTATACTAAGCTCCACCAGATTTAAAATTAATAATCATGTTTATCTGTATCTTGGCTGGAAAATAATTTGGGCTTTGTAGCAGTTTGCAGTACTGATTCTGTTAGGCCATCTATACTAAGCTCCACCAGATTTAAAATTACTAATCATGTTTATCTGTATCTTGGCTGGAAAATAATTTGGGCTTTGTAGCAGTTTGCAGTACTGATTCTATTAGGCCATCTATACTAAGCTCCACCAGATTTAAAATTAATAATAATTTTTAGCTGCATCTAGCCCGGAAAATAATTTTGGGGCTCCTAGATGCGCAAGACACATGAGTGCCTTCTTGCTGCACTACCTGCAACATGACCCTCAGATTGTCAGAATTCGAAGTAATCCTGACTACTGGGTTGCCACACTCTTAGATCCCCCACACTCTTCGATCAACCTTTTCATTTTAATAAAGAACAAAAAAATGGTCATTTTTGAAATTATAAGCATTAGCAGGTTATTAGAAACTGAAATCAAACAGTTTTCAACTCAAAACTTTATTATAGGTGATGTTACATTTGCACATAGGACCCCTTGTTCGAAAGGAGCTTCTGAACTCTCTCGTCCATTGAATTTGTCAGGTTTTGGATGGTTTCTGCTTCAATTGTTTTGCATGAGGACAGAATACCCTCCCAGAGCTGTTGCTTAGATGTGAACTGCCTCCCGCCATCATAGACACTCCTTTTGATGATGCTCCAGAGGTTCTGAATGGGGTAGAGGTCAGGGGAGCATGGGGGTCACACCATAAGTTTGTCCCCTTTTATGCCCATATCAGCCAGAGATGCAGGTGTGTTATGTGCAGCATGAGACGGTGCATTATCATGCATGAAAATGATCTTGCTGTGGAATACACGGTTCTTCTTCTTGAACCATGGCAGGAAGTGCTGTTTGAGAAACTCCACATACATTATGGAGTTCATCTTTACCCCTTCAGGGATCCTAAAGGGGCCGACAATCTCTCTCCCCATGATTCCAGCCCAAAACATTACTCCACCTCCTCCTTGTTGGCTCTGTAGCCGTGTTTGCGTGGGGTGTCCATCAACCAGCCATCCTCCACTCCATCCATCTGGACCATCGAGCGTTGCATGGCACTCATCCGTGAACAAAACAGTTTTGAAGTCAGTCTTCATGTATTGTTTGGCCCACTGGAGCCATTTCTGCTTGTGTGCAGTGGATAGAGGAGGTCGACAGGATGGCTTACGCACAGCTGCAAACCTCTGAAGGACCCTGCATCTTGTTTTTCGGGGGACGTTGGAGGCACCAGCAGCTTCAAAAACTTGTCTGCTGCTATGACAAGGCTTTTTTGCCGCTGCTCTTTTAACCTGATGTAATTGCCTGTAGGAAAGAGTCCTCAATTTGCCCTTATCAGCACGCACATGTGTGTACTGTGAATCAGCTACATACATCTTGATTGCCAAGACACTTCATCCTGATCATCGCACAATGTTGATTGTAGTCATGCCTTGACCTAAACACTCCACAATTTGTTGCTTCTCAGCAGCCGACACATCCTTTTTCTTTCCCATTTTGGCAGAAAATGTAGACTGCTTAATAATGTGGGACATCCTTCTTAAGTAGTCTTGCCTTTTATTGGACACACCTGCCAAACTAATTAGCACAGGTGTCTGCAATTGCTTACAGTGATATAAAGAGCCCTGACACACATCACCATCAATGAGTTTAACTGACAAACAAACAAATTCTTCCCTTATCACTCAAAAACACTTTTTGCATAATAATTTGGAACACAGTGTACATGTGCTTTTCCACAAAACACCAGTGGTTCACGTAGTGAATCTTACAGTTCTAACTTGCCAACCGTGGTCTGTATGGAGTTGTTCAATAAAGGGCCCAAAATTAAGATAACATAGACGGGAGAGGTCTCTATGAATAGGAATTCCTAAGTATTTGATACCCTGTGAGGGCCAGGCAAAGGGAAAGTTGGACTGGATGGAATCCTGTATGGATTTGGGGAGGGAGACATCGAGGGCCTCAGACTTCGCTGCATTGATTTTAAAATTTGACCATGTAACAAAGTGATCTATTTCAGCCATAACAGCAGGGATGGATATATGTGATTGAGTGATATATACTAGGACATCATCAGCAAATAGAGAGCACTTGTACTCGGTGCCTCCCACCTCAATCCACCTAATATTGGGGTTATGGCGAATTGATGAGAGCAGGTGCTCCGTCACTAGGATGTATAAGAGAGGGGACAGAGGACATCCCTGCCTTGTCCCATTGGTGATTATGAAAGGTGATGAAAATGTTCTGACGTGCCCCCTGGGCCTTGGGACACCCGACGCCGGACCCTTTTTGGTGGATGCTGGTGGTTGTAGTCTCTGTGGCGGCGACCCGGTTCCGTGGCTCAGGGCGGTCAAACCAGTGGCGGAACTATTTATGTGGTTTTGATGTTTAAATGTCCAACTACGCCACCCGTGGATTGTGGTCAGAGTGAACCGCCGCTGCAGGGCAGACCGCTGAGGCTGGTGTTGTGGGTGCAGCAGAGCGTAGTATAACTCCCCACGGGAGGAGTATAGCCTCAGGGCAGTGTATGCGGAGGATGGGGGTGATGGTGCAGGGCAGCAGCAGTAACGACACAGAGTCAGTGATGCAGTCCAGGGCCTTTACTCACAGTTCTTGTTATCCAGACCACTTCTGCAGGTAACGGCTGCCCACGTCGTACTGTGCTCACCAGGTGAGGGGCTCAGACAACTCCCAGATAACTTTGGAGCGCTTCACAGGACCCCCTTTGTGTGTCCTTTGTCTGGCCTTTCTTACCAACGCTTCTGTCCGGCGCCTCGGGCCTCCTCTTGGTAAACTTGGCGCCAGTTTCCCTGACCCTATGTGGTGCCTTCCTAGCGGGTGTAGCGAGGGGCTGCGCCACATAAAATGTCACAGCCTCCGGTTTCTAGCTGACGGTCGTTTCCCGCCTCCACTAGTTTCGGGGACCGGTCTCCCCCTTTGGCCTGACCCCTCCACGCAGGTGGATTCGGGCGTGCGGTGGCGACTCGCCCGTCCGCACCCCTGGGATCCCTTCATTCCTCGTTCCTGGAGCCTTCTCCGCTCCTCTTCCTTCCTTCTCCCTCTTCCAGGCCTGGGCCTCTGTTACTAGGCCCGCCTCCGGAGCAGAGCTCATGCAGAGCCCCTGCTCCCTGTCACTTCTGCTCAGACTTCTCTGCACTGAACTAAGATGGTGCCCACCTTTTATACTTCCTTCTCAATGCACCCAGGAACTGCTTCCTCCCTGCTCCTGCACTACAGGGTTCCCCTTCCTCAGTGTTCCCTCCCCCCACTCCAGCCAGGGACAGGGACTGTCGTGCCCATCTCAGGGGCATATTGGTCGCCCTGCCCCGCGGCAATGTGGTGTAATGCATGCAGGTGTCGGGATCCTGATCCACACTCCATCCTTACCTGAGAGTGAGATATCACACCTCTGGGTGAGGTGCAATACCTCTGTAGCAACCGAGCCCTCGGGGTGCTACAATTCCATTTATCTTCAGCCTAGGTGACGTATTGCGATACAGGGCCGTGATTTTGGCTATAAAAGGGTCCTCTAGACCCCTACCCCAAGCTTTTTAAGAGAATAATATATGGCGTGCCAGGAGACTCTATGGAATGCTTTCTCAGCATCCAACGAGAGTATCTAATTACAAATTTTTTACTGCATCTAGCCCAGGAAATACTTTGTGCCTAGTAGCAGTGTCTGCTAGTCAGCGGATTATCCCAGCTGTTAAGCAAGCTACACCACCTGTAGTTTGGACACTTAATTTTTTCAAAGGAAATGCTTCGGGACCCCGGGATACTCAGTGAAGAGCATCAGGAGGCACCCCAAGGCATAGGGGCTGGGACTGGCGGTAGGACGCCTTGCGGTGGACCGCCGAGCTCGATCCTTATAAAAGCTTTTTAACTGCAGCAGCTTTAGTGGACACTACTGGAGCTGGAATTACGCGGCTGCTGGCATGAGACTTGCCCTCCAATAGATCCTTGTAAAAGGATTTAAAGTGTATTCATTCAAATTAGAGAGACAATTTAAATTAAAAAGCTTAGACCTGCCTCCACCACAGGGGGGCTCGCTCGACCCACCAGCGGACAGGCACCAGTATTGGGAGAGGGGGGCTGGTCGTCAGGGTCCACCGCGGCTCTGGCACAAACCAGGCGACACGGAGGTGGCACGGGCAGGAACGGACTGGCCGTGTCGGCTTCTCACTTTTTGGATTTTAGAAGGGCATGACATGCCTATATCTGTGTCTCCCCCTCCTTTTACTCCTCCACCTCTTTTCTTTTCACATGACTATATGTACTTGTCACTTTTCCATGTGTTAGTTATGTCTTCTGAGCAGTTTGTCAGCTTTTGGACACCTTTGAAGGTGTTTTCTATGTGTTTCTATGTGTTTTTGTTTGCCTGCCATTGGTTTCAACGGTGTTCGAAGGTGTTCGACGAACAGTTCGGCGAACACAAGGGTGTTCGACGAACCGAACCGAACTCGAACACTACGGGGGTGGCTCAACACTAGTCGAGAGGTTGATCTATCCTTCTGGATAGAAAGGCACGGCCTCGGGGCCTTCCGAGAGCAAAAAGGGGGGGATACAGTGTGGTCCCTCCCAACAGCCGGGCCAGGCAGTGTGCGTAGGAATGTGGTCCGTCTTCGGTGGAGGGGCAGTGATGCATGTCCTCCAAGGTCTAAGGTTGTGGAGCTCCTGCTGAGGATGGGCTTCAAGGCGATTGACATCTACGCCTTGATACATCCCTATTCCACGCCTGAGTTTGATGTCAGCTTTGTTCGGCCGGAGGGGCTTGAGCTCTTCTGGACGAATTATGAGTTGGCAAAAAATGAGCCCGGCTGGTGAGACTTTGCCGTTCAGGCAGTGTCTCGCCAAAACCAAATCAAGAAAGTGACCGTGATGACTCGTAACGAGTCGCTTTCTTGTTATGACATCATGACGTGGCTTGGTCGGTATGTAGAGGTTGTGGAGATGCCAAAGAAAAACCGCGACGAGTTTGGTATCTGGTCAGGGGCCTGGACGTTTATGGTAAAACTTAAGCGTTCAGGTGGTACGGTTGCCCACATTCCATCATCTGCCTTCCTGGGTAGGGATCGTATCCTGGTCTTCTACCAGGGGCAACCGAAGCTCTGTCACAGGTGTGGCGACCCCACACACTTCAGCAGTGCAAACAGCACTGTGCAGAAATGTGCGTTGTGTGGGGGTGTCGGCCATCTTGCTGCCTCTTGTGTGGAGATTAGGTGCCACCTGTGTGGTGAGTTAGGTCACCCATTCAGCCGTTTTACTCGCTCCTTCGCTAATGCAGTCGAGACGCCGGTGGGAGAAAGCCGTGAGGCCGATTCTGCTGGGGAGGGGAGCTGAGGGGCCAGAGAAGAAAAGCAATAATAAGACGCCTGCCCAGCTGAGGCGTCTAGACAAGCGCAGACAGGAGAGGGAGCGAGGCGAGCCACAGGATACTGGGGCGGCCCCTGTCCTGGATGCCAGTGTTGCTGCTGAGGCCCCGAGGGATGATGAGTTGGATGAGGAGGTCAGGAGGATCCACAGGGAGGAAACCGCCTCTGCCTCAGAATCCTCCCATTATGAAAGTATGGATGAGGATAATAAGCGGTGGCTAGAGAACAAGCGTAAGCTCGGTACCAAAAAGAAGAGAAAGAAGGGCGATAAAACATCTACTCCCACTCTGGCCAAGGTACCTAAAGAAGGTAAAACTGACTCCCCTCTGGTTGGTCTTTCTAACCGGTTCCAAGCCCTTGATAACATCTCTTCCTCTGAGGAGGAGGCTGAGGGTGAGGTTCCGGCTTCGGCGGAGCTTACACGGGGCGCCGAGTCTCCTTCTCCTGGGGATGCAAGGTCCTTGGGGGGAAGGACTGGCCCAGAGTCCGGAGACGAGGACGAAAAAAGAAGGAAAAATGTAGGAATGGACACGTCTGTATCATTGAAGAGGGGGAAGGATTCCTCCTCTGAGGCAGAGGATAAGGGGAGTGGGAAGAAGAAAGCCATCTAACTCAATCACCAGTGATGGCGGTACCCACTCCGTTGACGCTGGCGTCCATTAATGTCGCCAGCATTAAGTCAAATACGGCTAGATTTGCGGCCTTTGATTTTCTCAGCCGGGTTGAAGCTGACATTTTCTTTTTGCAAGAGACCAGGCTGCCAAATATGGCAGAGGTGTTTATAGCTAAGAGGGAGTGGAGACTCGGGCCCTCCTATTGGTCTCTTGCGGCCGAGCCGTATAGCGGAGTGGCGGTCCTGTTTAACACACCGGTAGAATGCCGACGGGTTATTGAGTTAGAAATGGGGAGGTGCCTGATATTAGATGTCCTCATGAAGGGACAGGAGCTTCGGCTCATTAACATCTATTGTCCCCAATCTAAGTGGGACTGGAAGTGTCTCTTTATGAGGATCAAGCCCTACCTTTTTACGAGTCGGCAGGTCTTTTTTGGAGGGGACTTCAACACTGTCACGAGGCCCCGGGATAGAGGAGGTTCCAGAGTCAAGCTGACTTATGATAGCATCGCCCTTAATAGTATAGCTAGTGAGGCTCGCCTGGTGGATGTCCACATCTGGCACACCACAGGCCACGAGGGGTTCACCTATCACAGAGATAACTGTAGGTCCAGGATAGACAGGTTTTATTTAAAGGAGGAAGCCGTCTCTTCAGCAGTATCTGTTGTCAAGGTGGAGTTCTCCGATCACTGTATGATTTTGTTTTCCCTGAATGTTGCAGAGACCCCCCGGATGGGAAGAGGCTTTTGGAGGCTCAATTCGTCTCTCTTGGAAGAAGCGGAGATAACACAGTCCTTTGAGGATTTTCTTCAGAGCCAGGTACCCATACTGGATCTTTGTGGTAGTAAGTCAGAGTGGTGGGAGATGTTTAAGAAAAGGGTGGCGAGATTCTTCCCCCAGCTCTCGAGCCTCAGGAGCCTGGACAGGTACCGCCTGTATCAGGGCCTGAGGAGGAAACTCGAGCATCTTGTCTCAACTGGAGGTAGCCGCGAGGAGATCTCCAGAGTGAAATCTTTGCTAATGAGGTGTCAGTATGATAGACACGCATCTTTGGTTTTTGAGAGGGATTACGGGAAGTACCGCTCGCCCGACCCTTATAGAAACTGCAAGATGTCAGTGAATAGTAAAGTTGTTACAGGACTGGTTGACACTGCGAGGTCCCTGAAAAGATCCAGATCAGGGATCCTGGAGGTCGTCAGATCCTTCTACTCGCACCTCTTGGGGAAGAGGGATCTGGATTGGGATGAGATGTCGGCTTTTCTGGCTGAAGCCGTCCCCGAACCAGGGGTAGACCCCTCTCTTGGCGTTTTGACAGAGATGATCAGGGAAGAGGAAGTTAAGTTGGCGATTGAAGGGCTTGCCCTGAAGAAATCTCCCGGCCCGGATGGCTTAACATCTGAATTCTATAAGACCTTTAAGGACGCCTTGGTTCCCCTCTTGACTGAGGTATTCAATGAGTGTCTTTCCTCGGGCACTCTGCCAAAGTCAATGAGGAGGTCTGCCCTGATCATCTTGTCAAAGGGTAAGGACCCATTTTGCATTGAGAATTGGCGTCCCATAGCGCTTCTCAATGCAGACAGGAAGGTTTTGGCAAAGGTGCTGTTTAATCGGCTGGTGAAATTTGCACCCCAGCTCCTTTCGGGGGCCCAGCATTGCTCTGTTCCGGGCCGCAGTACAATTAGTGCTGTACTCTGTGTCCGAGAGGCGGTGGAGCAGGGTAGGGCTGGCCACTGGAAGGGGTACATGCTGTCATTGGACCAGGCAAAAGCGTTTGATCGGGTTAATCATGAGTACCTCTGGTCTGTCCTTCTGAGGTATGGCCTGCCGGGGGGGTTTGTTGATTGGCTTAAGACCTTGTACTCTGGGGCAGAGAGTTTCCCGCTTGTGAACGGTTGGATTGGCAGCTCTTTTGAGGTTGGGTGTGGTGTTCGCCAGGGTTGTCCCTTGAGCCCGCTACTGTACGTGTTTGCGATTGACCCACTTCTTAGGAGGGTGGAGCGTGGACCGTTGGCTGGGATCGGGATGGACCGGGCAGCACCGGAAGCCACTCTGAGAGTGGTGGCGTATGCCGATGACTTCACCGTTTTTGTTTCCTCTGATGGGGAGGCAGAATGGCTGATGTCAGAGGTAAATCGCTACTCGGAGGCATCCGGGTCCAAGATCAACCAGGATAAGTGTGAGAGTATCTGGTTTGGAGGAGGAGATCCTGGTCTTGATCTCCCGGACACCCTTCCAGGACCCAAAGTCTCTGCAAAAGTTCTTGGCATCGAATTTGGCCAGGGGGATTACCCCAAACAAAATTGGGACAGCAGGCTAGAGATCGCAACTCAGAAGGTGAACCAATGGAAGGGTTGGTCTTTGACCCTAAGGGAAAGGATAAACCTGATCAAAACTTACCTGCTCCCTTTGCTGATCTATCTGGGCAGTGTGTGCATCTTGCCAGAGCCTCTCTGGACTCGGGTCTACAGTTTGTTCTTCCAACTGTTATGGGGGAATAGACTGAACCTGGTCAAGAGGGAGGTTACTTACCGTACGAGGAGACTAGGAGGGTTGGGTATGGTCAACCCTGTGGTATTCCTTGTGAATACCTTCATTAAGATCAATATTGCAATCCTCTGGAAAGAGAGGGCTCCTCCGTGGGTATTCTCCTGTAGGGGATGGTTTCAGCCTTTCTTCCAGGAATGGGAGACAGGAGGGCAAGTGAAGGATCTACGCACACCGCATGGACATCTCCCGGCTTACGCTACCGTGGTTCTGAAGGTAATTCGCCGGTGGGGTCTGGGAATGTGGGAGGTCAGGACTCTGCCAAGGAAGCTCCTTGACAAAAGGGTTCTGTTGACCCATTTTCAGAGGCCTCTGGCGCTCAGTGATTGCCCAAGCCGGGATCTTGGGGTGGGTCTGCATCTTTTGAATTCTATCAGGATCCCCTCGAAGATTTGGGACTTGGCTTGGCGCTGCTTCCATGGGAAACTGTGTGTGAGGGACAATCTGAAGTGTAGGAGCTCTGAGGACAGGAACTGTCCTCGGGAGCATTGTGGTACCATGCTTGAAAGCATGGACCACTTCCTGCTTCGTTGTCCCTTTAAGACAGAGGTGTACAACAGGGTGGGCGCCTCCATTAGCTGGCCCCGGCTGGCCGGTCTCTCTTATGCGGAATGGGCCTATGGAGCATTCGGGGACCTGGGTGGTCGGGACCGCTGCACCTTATTTCTAGTTAGCGCAGTGGTTAGGTATCACACATGGAACGCACGGTGCTTAGTATCGACGCAACGGAAAATCCTCCCAGTGGACGATGTGTTTAGGACCATACTCGGTGACCTGGTGAAGGTGCGTTCTCTGGAGTATGAATGACTGGGTACACGGAGGGCCGCTCTCCTCTGGAGGGGCTTTTCTTTTAGCGTGCCCTAGTCTGGTCATCTCCTCTCCTGGTGGTGGGCTTCTGCTGACACCATAGATTTTTGTTTTGTTTTGATCAGTAGACAGTGATGTAGGGCTGCAGGCGCTGAACTTGGGCTTTGTCAGTTGTGGTTATTGTATTGTTTGTTATTCTATTGTTTGTTTCTGTATATATTGTATATATGGGTTTGGGTGTAGGTGTTAGGTTGGGTGGTGGGAAAAGGGGGGAGGTGGGTTCATCTTGAGGGACACTGGTTATTTCGGTGAATAACTGGCACTGCCTGATCTGACCTATGGACGTTGGACATGGACTGAGGCATGAGGCGCAGGACCAGCTCTTAGGTCAGTGCCGGGGTTGGGAATGGTGGGCTTAAGTGTGGGGTATTTTGTTTTGTTTTGTATATATTTATATAGTTAGTATTTATTTTAATTTAAAAAAAAGTGTATATATTAGTTTATATATAATTTTGTCAGCTATGGTTTATTTTACTTATTATATTGTTATTATTTGTTTGGTAACCGGACCAGATGTCACAGTGTAAGTAGTTATTATTGTGTATATATGTATAATATGTGTGTGAGGAGAGAGGGAGCGGCTGGACCAGTTCATTACATTGTTTATTTTCTGGTTGTTAATTTTGTTATGTTTCAGTTATTATTGTTATGTTTTTCATTTTTATAATAAAAAGATCTACAGGATGTAACTCAGGATCAGTACAGGATCAGTCATGTAATGTATGTACACAGTAACTGCACCAGTCAAATAGTGAGTGCAGCTCTGGAGTATAATACAGGATGTAACTCAGGATCAGTAATGTATGTACACAGTGACTGCACCAGCAGAATAGTGAGTGCAGCTCTGGAGTATAATACAGGATGTAACTCAGGATCAGTACAGGATCAGTCATGTAATGTATGTACACAGTGACTGCACCAGCAGAATAGTGAGTGCAGCTCTGGAGTATAATACTGGATGTAACTCAGGATCAGTACAGGATCAGTAATGTAATGTATGTACACAGTGACTGCACCAGCAGAATAATGAGTGCAGCTCTGGAGTATAATACAGGTTGTAACTCAGGATCAGTAATGTAATGTATGTACACAGTGACTGCACCAGCAGAATAGTGAGTGCAGCTCTGGAGTATAATACAGGATGTAACTCAGGATCAGTACAGGATCAGTAATGTAATGTATGTACACAGTGACTGCTCCAGCAGAATAGTGAGTGCAGCTCTGGAGTATAATACAGGATGTAACTCAGGATCAGTACAGGATCAGTAATGTAATGTATGTACACAGTGACTGCACCAGCAGCATACTGGGTGCAGCTCTGATCAGCTGCTAGTCAGTGTGCTGATTACGGGTGTGGTGGCTGCAGATCCTGCTGTGAGCTCCTGATCTGAGAAACCTCTCCACCTGGGGACCTGCTCTCTCTCTTTCCCAGGGAGGGAGCGGGTTTCTGGGATGAGTGAGGGAGCCAAGCCCCAGGCTTCTGTTTCCTGAACCAGGCCGGCGGGGGGCAGAAGAAACCAGCAACCGGCCTGCACATCAGAGGACTCGGGGGTGAGACTCTCCACCAGGAGTCGCAGCAATGTGGCTCCTACTCCCCCTGGGTTTGTGGAGACCCAGAGAAGCCGCAAGGCTTCCAGCATGGAGGAAAAGCCTGACAGCGGCGTGCATGATGGCGCTCCTTCCGGAGGAAAGCTGAGTGCTCACGGAGGTGAGGCCGACCTCCGTGAGGGGGGTTGGGCGCTGCAGGGACCCCGGGAGTCTGTGTCCACCTATGCCTACCGGGTCATGATCCACCTCCGTGAGTATGAAGATGCCAGTAAGCTCATCAGGAGGCTCCGGGAGGAGCTGCGCTGCACAAGCGCAAAAGCTGCAGGGGCCTCCAAACCAAGGAAGACAAAACTCCAAGCCGAGGTAAAGCGACTGACCAGTGAAATTCATCTCCTGGAACTAAGGAAAGCCACCATCTTAGAGCAGTGTGGTCCTTTCAAAGAAAAACTCATAAATGAAGACCGCTTTAGAGAAATGGCTGATACCAGAGAGCAAAGGCAGATGGGGCTGCAGCCTGAGAGCCAGGTGGATGATGAGAGCGATGATGACCAGCAGCAAGCCCCACCTGGCAGCCTGCAAAGTCACCAGCAGGCCACGTGCAGCGAGCTCCCTGCAGGACAGGCGATAGTGACATCCGGTCGCAGTTCTGCCGGCTCTGGGGAGGACAGTGACAGCAGCAGCCAGGGAGGGGCGCTAATGGCGGAGATTAAGCTCCTGGAATCCCCAGTGTGCCTCCAAAACTTCCATCTTGGTGATGATCTACCAGAAGAGGCACCTGGGGGCCACAAAAAGGCAAAGAAGACCAAGCCAAAGCTGCAGGAAGCGGTAAGCTATGTCTATGCCCCCTCCCTGTACCCCCTGAGTCGGCGGCAGGCTCAGCTCGCTGTATAAGCCCCGTTGCCCAGCCCAGCCCGGGTTCTGCTGTGGATCCGGTGCAAAGGCGCGGGGAGATTACAGAGCACGGTAGTGAGGCGCAGAGCTCCGTCTCTGCTTGTAGTAGCGGGGACGCAGCAGGAGGTGCATCAGCCGAGAGGCTGGACAGTGAGGGCGGCCCGGCGGCGGGCGTTCCATCAGGCCACGATGCTGTGGTGCGCTCCTCAGTGGGAGGGGGGAGCAGCCTGGTGTCGAGGGCAGCTCCGGTAGCCTCGGCGCCTCTGAATGCTGTTGCCGCTGATCATTTAGTTGAGAAGCGGCGGCAGTGTGAGGGGGCTATTGGGGCTGAGCGTTCCGGTCCTCCCACGAAAGTGCTATTTTGTGTTGGCGTCGCTGGTCCGGAAGATCCTGATGCTAAAGATCAGCGGCGCCTAACAGCAGCTAAAGATCAGCGGCACATTATACCAAATGCCAAACAGCGGAAATTACCGACCGATGATGAGGAGGGCACACATAAGACCGGGGGTGAGGTCGCCTCCAGTTCTATGGAGGTGACTGAGCCCCTTGTGCCTGATGCGGAGGTCAAAAGGTCATCCACCATTGTTACTGGTCCAGCAGGAATGAATGTGGTGGTGGGGGTGAATGAGGCTAATTCATTGTCTAGTGTTGTGGTTGCTGGTTTGGTGGAGGGTGAGATGGAGGTGGGTAATGGTGATACTGTTGGGGCTGATGTGGTCACTGGTCCGGTTGCCCCCCCGGGGGTGGCAACACCTGTCCAGAGTTATGCCAGTGTCACCTCCGGGGCAAATAGGGCATCCTCCTCATCTCCGGGCTTTGGGGACGGCATGTTGCAACGGCGCCTTCTGGAGGCTCTAAAGAAGGGGGAGAGATCACTAATGGTAGAGGGTCGAGAGGTTGATCTATCCTTCTGGATAGAGAGGCATGGCCTCGGGGCCTTCCGAGAGCAAAAAGGGGGAGATACAGTGTGGTCCCTCCCAACAGCCGTGTCAGGCAGTGTGCGTAGGAA
This sequence comes from Phyllobates terribilis, assembly GCF_046119375.1. Taxonomy (NCBI): domain Eukaryota; kingdom Metazoa; phylum Chordata; class Amphibia; order Anura; family Dendrobatidae; genus Phyllobates; species Phyllobates terribilis. The sequence goes on from NW_027362771.1 coordinate 582,747,124, forward strand.
TGTGGTCCGTCTTCGGTGGAGGGGCAGTGATGCATGTCCTCCAAGGTCTAAGGTTGTGGAGCTCCTGCTGAGGATGGGCTTCAAGGCGATTGACATCTATGCCTTGATACATCCCTATTCCATGCCTGAGTTTGATGTCAGCTTTGTTCGGCCGGAGGGGCTTGAGCTCTTCTGGGCGAATTATAAGTTGGCAAAAAATGAGCCCGGCTGGCGAGACTTTGCCGTTCAGGCAGTGTCTCGCCAAAACCAGATCAAGAAAGTGACCGTGATGACTCGTGACGAGTCGCTTTCTTGCTATGACATCATGACGTGGCTTGGTCGGTATGGAGAGGTGGTGGAGATGCCAAAGAAAAACCGCGACAAGTTTGGTATCTGGTTAGGGGCCTGGACGTTTATGGTAAAACTTAAGCGTTCAGGTGGTACGGTTGCCCACATTCCATCGTCTGCCTTCCTGGGTAGGGATCGTATCCTGGTCTTCTTACCAGGGGCAACCGAAGCTCTGTCACAGGTGCGGCGACCCCACACACTTCAGTGCAAACTGCACCGTGCAGAAATGCGCGTTGTGTGGGGGTGTCGGCCATCTTGCCACCTCTTGTGTGGAGATTAGGTGTCACCTGTGTGGGGAGTTAGGTCACCCATTCAGCCGTTGTCCTCGCTCCTTTGCTAATGCAGTCGAGACCCCGGTGGGAGTAAGCCGTGAGGCCGATTCTGCTGGGGAGGGGACTAGCAGGGGTGGGGGAGCTGAGGGGCCAGGGAAGAAAAGCAATAAAAAGACGCCTGCCCAGCTGAGGCGTCTAGATAAGCGCAGACAGGAGAGGGAGCGGGGCGAGCCCCAGACTACCGGGGCAGCCCCTGTCCTGGATGCCAGTCTTGCTGCTGAGGCCCCGAGGGATGATGAGTTGGATGAGGAGGTCAGGAGGATCCACAGGGAGGAAACTGCCTCTGCCTCAGAATCCTCCCATTATGAAAGTATGGATGAGGATAATAAGCGGTGGCTAGAGAACAAACGTAAGCTCGGCACCAAAAAAAAGAAAAAGAAGGGGGATAAAACATCTTCTCCCGCTCTGACCAAGGAAGGTAAAACCGACTCCCCTCTGGTTGGTCTTTCGAACCGGTTCCAAGCCCTTGATAACATCTCTTCCTCAGAAGAGGAGGCTGAGGGTGAGGTTCCGGCTTCAGCGGAGCTTACAGGGGGTGCCGAGTCTCCTTCTCCTGGGGATGCAAGGTCCTTGGGGGGAGGGACTGGCCCAGAGTCCGGAGACGAGGATGAGAAAAGAAGGAAAAATGCTGGAATGGACACCTCTGTATCATTAAAGAGGGGGAAGGATTCCTCCTCTGAGGCAGAGGATAAGGGGAGTGGGAAGAGGAAAGCCGTCTAACTTAATCACCAATGATGGCGGAACCCACTCCGTTGACGCTGGCGTCCATTAATGTCGCCAGCATTAAGTCAAATATGGCTAGATTTGCGGCCTTTGATTTTCTCAGCCGGGTTGAAGCTGACATTTTCTTTTTGCAAGAGACCAGGCTGCCAAATATGGCAGAGGTGTTTATAGCTAAGAGGGAGTGGAGACTCGGGCCCTCCTATTGGTCTCTTGCGGCCGAGCCGTATAGCGGAGTGGCGGTCCTTTTAACCGCACCGGTAGAATGCCGATGGGTTATTGAGTTAGAAATGGGGAGGTGCCTGATATTAGATGTCCTCATGAAGGGACAGGAGCTTCGGCTCATTAACATCTATGGTCCCCAATCTAAGTGGGACCGGAAGTGTCTCTTTACGAGGATCAAGCCCTACCTTTTTACGAGTCGGCAGGTCGTCTTTGGAGGGGACTTCAACACTGTCACGAGGCCCCGGGATAGAGGAGGCTCCAGAGACAAGCTGACTTATGATAGCGTCGCCCTTAATAGTATAGCTAGTGAGGCTCGCCTGGTGGATGTCCACATCCGGCACACCCCAGGCCACGAGGGGTTCACCTATCATAGAGGTAACTGTAGGTCCAGGATAGACAGGTTTTATTTAAAGGAGGAAGCCGTCTCTTCAGCAGTATCTGTTGTTGAGATGGAGTTCTCCGATCACTGTTTGATTTTGTTTTCCCTGAATGTTACAGAGACCCCCCGGATAGGAAGAGGCTTTTGGAGGCTCAATTCATCTTTCTTGGAAGAAGCGGAGATAAGACAGTCCTTTGAGGATTTTCTTCAGAGCCAGGTATCCTTACTGGATCTTTGTAGTAATAAGTCAGAGTGGTGGGAGATGTTTAAGAAAAGGGTGGCGAGATTCTTCCGCCAGCTCTCGAGCCTCAGGAGCCTGGACAGGTATCGCCTGTATCAGGGCCCGAGGAGGAAACTCGAGCATCTTGTCTCAACTGGAGGTAGCCGCGAGGAGATCTCCAGAGTGAAATCTTTGCTAATGAGGTGTCAGTATGATAGACACGCATCTTTGGTTTTTGAGAGGGATTACGGGAAGTACCGCTCGCCCGACCCTTACAGAAACTGCAAGATGTCAGTGAATAGTAAAGTTGTTACAGGACTGGTTGACACTGCGGGGTCCCTGAAAAGATCCAGATCAGGGATCCTGGAGGTCGTCAGATCCTTCTACTCGCACCTCTTGGGGAAGAGGGATCTGGATTGGGATGAGATGTCGGCTTTTCTGGCAGAAGCCGTCCCCGAACCAGGGGTAGACCCCTCTCTTGACGTTTTGACAAAGATGATCAGGGAAGAGGAAGTTAAGTTGGCGATTGAAGGGCTTGCCCTAAAGAAATCTCCCGGTCCAGATGGCTTAACATCTGAATTCTATAAGACCTTTAAGGACGCCTTGGTTCCCCTCTTGACTGAGGTATTCAATGAGTGTCTTTCCTCGGGCACTCTGCCAAAGTCAATGAGGAGGTCTGCCCTGATCATCTTGTCTAAGGGTAAGGACCCATCTTGCATTGAGAACTGGCGTCCCATAGCGCTTCTCAATGCAGACAGGAAGGTTTTGGCAAAGGTGCTGTTTAATCGGCTGGTGAAATTTGCACCCCAGCTCCTTTCGGGGGCCCAGCATTGCTCTGTTCCGGGCCGCAGTACAATTAGTGCTGTACTCTGTGTCCGAGAGGCGGTGGAGCAGGGTAGGGCTGGTCACTGGAAGGGGTACATGCTGTCATTGGACCAGGCAAAAGCGTTTGATCGGGTTAATCATGAGTACCCCTGGTCTGTCTTTCTGAGGTATGGCCTGCCGGGGGGGTTTGTTGATTGGCTTAAGACCTTGTACGCTGGGGCAGAGAGTTTCCGGCTTGTGAACGGTTGGATTGGCAGCTCTTTTGAGGTTGGGTGTGGTGTTCGCCAGGGTTGTCCCTTGAGCCCGCTACTGTACGTGTTTGCGATTGACCCACTTCTTAGGAGGGTGGAGCGTGGACCGTTGGCTGGGATCGAGATGGACCGGGCAGCACCGGAAGCCACTCTGAGAGTGGTGGCATATGCCGATGACGTCACCGTTTTTGTTTCCTCTGATGGGGAGGCAGAATGGCTGATGTCAGAGGTAAATCGCTACTCGGAGGCATCTGGGTCTAAGATCAACCGGGATAAGTGTGAGAGTCTCGGGCTGGGAGGAGGAGATCCTGGTTTTGATCTCCCAGACACCCTTCCAGGACCCAAAGTCTCTGCAAAAGTTCTTGGCATCGAATTTGGCCAGGGGGATTACCCCAAACAAAATTGGGACAGCAGGCTAGAGATCGCCACTCAGAAGGTGAACCAATGGAAGGGTTGGTCTTTGACCCTAATGGAAAGGGTAAACCTGATCAAAACTTACCTGCTCCCTTTGCTGATCTATCTGGGCAGTGTGTGCATCTTGCCAGAGCCTCTCTGGACTCGGGTCTATAGTTTGTTCTTCCAACTGTTATGGGGGAATAGACTGAACCTGGTCAAGAGGGAGGTTACTTACCGTACGAGGAGACTAGGAGGGTTGGGTATGGTCAACCCTGTGGTATTCCTTGTGAATACCTTCATTAAGATCAATATTGCAAACCTCTGGAAAGAGAGGGCTCCTCTGTGGGTATTCTCCTGTAAGGGATGGTTTCAGCCTTTCTTCCAGGAATGGGAGACAGGAGGGCAAGTGAAGGATCTCCGCACACCGCATGGACATCTCCCGGCTTACGCTACCGTGGTTCTGAAGGTAATTCGCCGGTGGGGTCTGGGAATGTGGGAGGTCAGGACTCTGCCAAGGAAGCTCCTTGACAAAAGGGTTCTGTTGACCCATTTTCAGAGGCCTCTGGCGCTCAGGGATTGCCCAAGTCGGGATCTTGGGGTGGGTCTGTATCTTTTGAATTCTATCAGGATCCCCTCGAAGGTTTGGGACTTGGCTTGGCGCTGCTTCCATGGGAAACTGTGTGTGAGGGACAATCTGAAGTGTAGGAGCTCTGAGGACAGGAACTGTCCTCGGGAGCATTGTGGTACCATGCTTGAAAGCATGGACCACTTCCTGCTTCATTGTCCCTTTAACTCAGAGGTGTACAACAGGGTGGGCGCCTCCATTGGCTGGCCCCGGCTGGCTGGTCTCTCTTATGCGGAATGGGCCTATGGAGCATTCGGGGACCTGGGTGGTCGGGACCACTGCACCTTATTTCTAGTTAGCGCAGTGGTTAGGTATCACACGTGGAACGCACGGTGCTTAGTATCGACGCAGCAGAAAATCCTCCCAGTGGACGATGTGTTTAGGACCATACTCGGTGACCTGGTGAAGGTGCGTTCTCTGGAGTATGAGAGACTGGGTACACGGAGGGCCGCTCTCCTCTGGAGGGGCTTTTCTTTTAGTGTGCCCTAGTCTGGTCATCTCCTCTCCTGGTGGTGGGCTGCTGCTGACACCATAGATTTTTGTTTTTGATCAGTAGACAGTGATGTAGGGCTGCAGGCGCCGAACTTGGGCTTTGTCAGTTGTGGTTATTGTATTGTTTGTTATTGTATATATTGTATATTTGGGTTTGGGTGTAGGTGTTAGGTTGGGTGGAGGGAAAAGGGGGAGGTGGGTTCATCTTGTGGGACACTGGTTATTTGGGTGAATAACTGGCACTGCCTTATCTGTCCTATGGACGTTGGACATGGACTGAGGCATGAGGCGCAGGACCAGCTCTCAGGTCAGTGCCGGGGAGGGACTGGTGGGCTCGAGTGAGGGGTGTTTTGTTTTGTCTTGTATATATTTGCATAGTTAGTATTTATTTTATTTAGAATAAAAAAAAAAAAAATGTATATATTAGTTTGTATATAATTTGTCGGTTATTGTTTATTATATTGTTATTATTTGTTTGGTAACCGGACCAGATGTCATGGTGTAGGTAGTTATTATTCTGTATATATGTATAATATGTGTGTGAGGAGAGAGGGAGCGGCTGGACCAGTTCATTACATTGTTTATTTTCTGGTTATTAATTTTGTTATGTTTCTGTTATTATTATTGTTATGTTTTTCATTTTTATAATAAAAGATCTACAGGTTGTAACTCAGGATCAGTAATGTAATGTATGTACACAGTGACTGCACCAGCAGAATAGTGAGTGCAGCTCTGGAGTATAATACAGGATGTAACTCAGGATCAGTACAGGATCAGTAATGTAATGTATGTACACAGTGACTGCTCCAGCAGAATAGTGAGTGCAGCTCTGGAGTATAATACAGGATGTAACTCAGGATCAGTACAGGATCAGTAATGTAATGTATGTACACAGTAACTGCTCCAGCAGAATAGTGAGTGCAGCTCTGGAGTATAATACAGGATGTAACTCAGGATCAGTACAGGATCAGTAATGTAATGTCTGTACACAGTGACTGCACCAGCAGCATACTGGGTGCAGCTCTGATCAGCTGCTAGTCAGTGTGGTGATTGCGGGTGTGGTGGCTGCAAATCCTGCTGTGAGCTCCTGATCTCTGAGAAACCAACACCTCTCCACCTGGGGACCTGCTTTCTCTCTTTCCCAGGGAGGGAGCGGGTTTCTGGGATGAGTGATGGAGCCAAGTCCCAGGCTTCTGCTTCCCGAACTAGGCCGGCGGGGGGCAGAAGAAACCAGCAACCGGCCTGCACATCAGAGGACTCGGGGGTGAGACGCTGCACCAGGAGTCGCAGCAATGTGGCTCCTACTCCCCCCGGGATTGTGGAGACCCCCAGAAGCTGCAAGGCTTCCAGCATGGAGGAAAAGCCTGACAGCGGCGTGCAAGATGGCGCTCCTTCCGGAGGAAAGCTGAGTGCTCACGGAGGTGAGGCCGACCTCCCTGAGGGGGAATGGGCGCTGCAGGGACCCCGGGAGTCTGTGTCCACCTATGCCTCCCAGGTCATGATCCGCCTCCGTGAGTATGAAGATGCCAGTAAGCTCATCAGGAGGCTCCGGGAGGAGCTGCGCTGCACAAGCGCCAAAGCTGCGGGGGCCTCCAAACCAAGGAAGGCAAAACTCCAAGCCGAGGTAAAAAGACTGAGCAGTGAAATTCAACGCCTGGAACTTAGGAAAGCCACCATCAGGGAGCAGAGTGGTCCTTTCAAAGAAAAACTTATAAATGAAGACCGCTTTAGAGAAATGGCTGATACCAGAGAGCAAAGGCAGATAGGGCTGCAGCCTGAGAGCCAGGTGGATGATGAGAGTGATGATGACCAGCAGCAAGCCCCACCTGGCAGCCTGCAAAGTCACCCGCAGGCCACGTGCAGCGAGCTCCCTGCAGAACAGGCGACAGTGACATCCGGTCGCAGTTCTGCCGGCTCTGGGGAGGACAGTGACAGCAGCGGCCAGGGAGGGGCGCTAATGGCGGAGATTAAGCTCCTGGAGTCCCCAGTGTGCCTCCAAAACTTCCATCTTGGTGACGATCTACCAGAAGAGGCACCTGGGGGCCACAAAAAGGCAAAGAAGACCAAGACAAAGCTGCAGGAAGCGGTAAGATACGTATATGCCCCCCTCCCTGTACCCCCTGAGTCGGCGGCAGGCTCAGCTCGCTGTATAAGCCCCGTTGCCCAGCCCAGCCCGGGTTCTGCTGTGGATCCGGTGCAAAGGCGCGGGGAGATTACAGAACGCGGTAGTGAGGCGCAGAGCTCCGTCTCTGCTTGTAGTAGTGGGGACGTAGCAGGAGGTGCATCAGCCGAGAGGCTGGACAGTGAGGGCGGCCCGGCGGCGGGCGTTCCATCAGGCCACGATGCTGTGGTGCGCTCCTCAGTGGGAGGGGGAAGCAGCCCGGTGTCGGGGGCAGCTCCGGTCGCCTCGGCGCCTCTGAATGCTGTTGCCGCTGATCACTTAGTTGAGAAGCGGCGGCAGTGTAAGGGGGCAGTTGGGGCTGAGCGTTCCGGTCCTCCCACGAAAGTGCTATTTTGTGTTGGCGTCGCTGGTCCGGAAGATCCTGATGCTAAAGATCAGCGGCGCCTAACTGCAGCTAGAGATCAGCGGCACATTATACCAAATGCCAAACAGCGGAAATTACCGACCGATGATGTGGAGGGCACACATAAGACCGGGGGTGAGGTCGCCTCCAGTTCTATGGAGGTGACTGAGCCCCTTGTGCCTGATGCGGAGGTCAAAAGGTCATCCACCATTGTTACTGGTCCAGCAGGAATGAATGTGGTGGTGGGGGTGAATGAGGATAATTCATTGTCTAGTGGTGTGGTTGCTGGTTTGGTGGAGGGTGAGATGGAGGTGGGTAATGGTGATACTGTTGGGGCTGATGTGGTCACTGGTCCGGTTGCCCCCCCGGGGGTGGCAACACCTGTCCAGAGTTATGCCAGTGTCACCTCCGGGGCAAATAGGGCATCCTCCTCATCTCCGGGCTTTGAGGACGGCATGTTGCAACGGCGCCTTCTGGAGGCTCTAAAGAAGGGGGAGAGATCACTAATGGTAGAGGGTCGAGAGGTTGATCTATCCTTCTGGATAGAGAGGCATGGCCTCGGGGCCTTCCGAGAGCAAAAAGGGGGAGATACAGTGTGGTCCCTCCCAACAGCCGGGCCAGGCAGTGTGCGTAGGAATGTGGTCCGTCTTCGGTGGAGGGGCAGTGATGCATGTCCGTCAAGGTCTAAAGTTGTGGAGCTCCTGCTGAGGATGGGCTTCAAGGCGATTGACATCTACGCCTTGATACATCCCTATTCCACGCCTGAGTTTGATGTCAGCTTTGTTCGGCCGGAGGGGCTTGAGCTCTTCTGGGCGAATTATGAGTTGGCAAAAAATGAGCCCGGCTGGCGAGACTTTGCCGTTCAGGCAGTGTCTCGCCAAAACCAGATCAAGAAAGTGACCGTGATGACTCGTAACGAGTCGCTTTCTTGCTATGACATCATGACGTGGCTTGGTCGGTATGGAGAGGTGGTGGAGATGCCAAAGAAAAACCGCGACGAGTTTGGTATCTGGTCAGGGGCCTGGACGTTTATGGTAAAACTTAAGCGTTCAGGTGGTACGGTTGCCCACATTCCATCGTCTGCCTTCCTGGGTAGGGATCGTATCCTGGTCTTCTACCAGGGGCAACCGAAGCTCTGTCACAGGTGCGGTGACCCCACACACTTCAGTGCAAACTGCACCGTGCAGAAATGCGCGTTGTGTGGGGGTGTCGGCCATCTTGCCGCCTCTTGTGTGGAGATTAGGTGCCACCTGTGTGGTGAGTTAGGCCACCCATTCAGCCATTGTCCTCGCTCCTTTGCTAAAGCAGTCGAGACCCCGGTGGGAGTAAGCCGTGAGGCCGATTCTGCTGGAGAGGGGACTAGCAGGGGTGGGGGAGCTGAGGGGCCAGGGAAGAAAAGCAATAAAAAGACGCCTGCCCAGCTGAGGCGTCTAGACAAGCGCAGACAGGAGAGGGAGCGGGGCGAGCCCCAGACTACCGGGGCAGCCCCTGTCCTGGATGCCAGTGTTGCTGCTGAGGCCCCGAGGGATGATGAGTTGGATGAGGAGGTCAGGAGGATCCACAGGGAGGAAACTGCCTCTGCTTCAGAATCCTCCCATTATGAAAGTATGGATGAGGATAATAAGCAGTGGCTAGAGCACAAGCGTAAGCTCGGCACCAAAAAGAAGAGAAAGAAGGGAGATAAAACATCTTCTCCCGCTCTGACCAAGGTACCTAAGGAAGGTAAAACCGACTCCCCTCTAGTTGGTCTTTCTAACCGGTTCCAAGCCCTTGATAACATGTCTTCCTCTGAGGAGGAGGCTGAGGGTGAGGTTCCGGCTTCAGCGGAGCTTACAGGGGGCGCCGAGTCTCCTTCTCCTGGGGATGCAAGGTCCTTGGGGGGAGGGACTGGCCCAGAGTCCGGAGACGAGGACGAAAAAAGAAGGAAAAATGTGGGAATGGACACCTCTGTGTCATTAAAGAGGGGGAAGGATTCCTCCTCTGAGGCAGAGGATAAGGGGAGTGGGAAGAAGAAAGCCATCTAACTCAATCACCAATGATGGCGGTACCCACTCCGTTGACGCTGGCGTCCATTAATGTCGCCAGCATTAAGTCAAGCATGGCTAGATTTGCGGCCTTTGATTTTCTCAGCCGGGTTGAAGCTGACATTTTCTTTTTGCAAGAGACCAGGCTGCCAAATATGGCAGAGGTGTTTATAGCTAAGAGGGAGTGGAGACTCGGGCCCTCCTATTGGTCTCTTGCGGCCGAGCCGTATAGCGGAGTGGCGGTCTTTTTTACCGCACCGGTAGAATGCCGACGGGTTATTGAGTTAGAAATGGGGAGGTGCCTGATATTAGATGTCCTCATGAAGGGACAAAAGCTTCGGCTCATTAACATCTATGGTCCCCAATCTAAATGGGACCGGAAGTGTCTCTTTATGAGGATCAAGCCCTACCTTTTTACGAGTCGGCAGGTCGTCTTTGGAGGGGACTTCAACACTGTCACGAGGCCCCGGGATAGAGGAAGTTCCAGAGACAAGCTGACTTATGATAGCGTCGCCCTTAATAGTATAGCTAGTGAGGCTCGCCTGGTGGATGTCCACATCCGGCACACCGCAGGCCACGAGGGGTTCACCTATCATAGAGGTAACTGTAGGTCCAGGATAGACAGGTTTTATTTAAAGGAGGAAGCCGTCTCTTCAGCCGTATCTGTTGTTGAGGTGGAGTTCTCCGATCACTGTTTGATTTTGTTTTCCCTGAATGTTACAGAGACCCCCTGGATGGGAAGAGGCTTTTGGAGGCTCAATTCGTCTCTCTTGGAAGAAGCGGAGATAAGACAGTCCTTTGAGGATTTTCTTCAGAGCCAGGTACCCTTACTGGATCTTTGTAGTAGTAAGTCAGAGTGGTGGGAGATGTTTAAGAAAAGGGTGGCGAGATTCTTCCCCCAGCTCTCGAGCCTCAGGAGCCTGGACAGGTACCGCCTGTATCAGGGCCTGAGGAGGAAACTCGAGCATCTTGTCTCAAATGGAGGTAGCCGCGAGGAGATCTCCAGAGTGAAATCTTTGCTAATGAGGTGTCAGTATGATAGACACGCATCTTTGGTTTTTGAGAGGGATTACGGGAAGTACCGCTCGCCCGACCCTTATAGAAACTGCAAGATGTCAGTGAATAGTAAAGTTGTTACAGGACTTGTTGACACTGCGAGGTCCCTGAAAAGATCCAGATCAGGGATCCTGGAGGTCGTCAGATCCTTCTACTCGCACCTCTTGGGGAAGAGGGATCTGGATTGGGATGAGATGTCGGCTTTTCTGGCTGAAGCCGTCCCCGAACCAGGGGTAGACCCCTCTCTTGGCGTTTTGACAGAGATGATCAGGGAAGAGGAAGTTAAGTTGGCGATTGAAGGGCTTGCCCTGAAGAAATCTCCCGGCCCGGATGGCTTAACATCTGAATTCTATAAGACCTTTAAGGACGCCTTGGTTCCCCTCTTGACTGAGGTATTCAATGAGTGTCTTTCCTCGGGCACTCTGCCAAAGTCAATGAGGAGGTCTGCCCTGATCATCTTGTCAAAGGGTAAGGACCCATCTTGCATTGAGAATTGGCGTCCCATAGCGCTTCTCAATGCAGACAGGAAGGTTTTGGCAAAGGTGCTGTTTAATCGGCTGGTGAAATTTGCACCCCAGCTCCTTTCGGGGGCCCAGCATTGCTCTGTTCCGGGCCGCAGTACAATTAGTGCTGTACTCTGTGTCCGAGAGGCGGTGGAGCAGGGTAGGGCTGGCCACTGGAAGGGGTACATGCTGTCATTGGACCAGGCAAAAGCGTTTGATCGGGTTAATCATGAGTACCTCTGGTCTGTCCTTCTGAGGTATGGCCTGCCGGGGGGGTTTGTTGATTGGCTTAAGACCTTGTACTCTGGGGCAGAGAGTTTCCCGCTTGTGAACGGTTGGATTGGCAGCTCTTTTGAGGTTGGGTGTGGTGTTCGCCAGGGTTGTCCCTTGAGCCCGCTACTGTACGTGTTTGCGATTGACCCACTTCTTAGGAGGGTGGAGCGTGGACCGTTGGCTGGGATCGGGATGGACCGGGCAGCACCGGAAGCCACTCTGAGAGTGGTGGCGTATGCCGATGACGTCACCGTTTTTGTTTCCTCTGATGGGGAGGCAGAATGGCTGATGTCAGAGGTAAATCGCTACTCGGAGGCATCCGGGTCTAAGATCAACCGGGATAAGTGTGAGAGTCTCTGGCTGGGAGGAGGAGATCCTGGTTTTGATCTCCCGGACAGCCTTCCAGAACCCAAAGTCTCTGCAAAAGTTCTTGGCATCGAATTTGGCCAGGGGGATTACCCCAAACAAAATTGGGACAGCAGGCTAGAGATCGCCACTCAGAAGGTGAACCAATGGAAGGGTTGGTCTTTGACCCTAAGGGAAAGGGTAAACCTGATCAAAACTTACCTGCTCCCTTTGCTGATCTATCTGGGCAGTGTGTGCATCTTGCCAGAGCCTCTCTGGACTCGGGTCTACAGTTTGTTCTTTCAACTGTTATGGGGGCATAGACTGAACCTGGTCAAGAGGGAGGTTACTTACCGTACGAGGAGACTAGGAGGGTTGGGTATGGTCAACCCTGTGGTATTCCTTGTGAATAGCTTCATTAAGCTCAATATTGCAAACCTCTGGAAAGAGAGGGCTCCTCCGTGGGTATTCTCCTGTAAGGGATGGTTTCAGCCTTTCTTCCAGGAATGGGAGACAGGAGGGCAAGTGAAGGATCTCCGCACACCGCATGGACATCTCCCGGCTTACGCTACCGTGGTTCTGAAGGTAATTCGCCGGTGGGGTCTGGGAATGTGGGAGGTCAGGACTCTGCCAAGGAAGCTCCTTGACAAAAGGGTTCTGTTGACCCATTTTCAGAGGCCTCTGGCGCTCAGGGATTGCCCAAGTCGGGATCTTGGGGTGGGTCTGCATCTTTTGAATTCTATCAGGATCCCCTCGAAGGTTTGGGACTTGGCTTGGCGCTGCTTCCATGGGAAACTGTGTGTGAGGGACAATCTGAAGTGTAGGAGCTCTGAGGACAGGAACTGTCCTCGGGAGCATTGTGGTACCATGCTTGAAAGCATGGACCACTTCCTGCTTCGTTGTCCCTTTAACACAGAGGTGTACAACAGGGTGGGCGCCTCCATTGGCTGGCCCCGGCTGGCCGGTCTCTCTTATGCGGAATGGGCCTATGGAGCATTCGGGGACCTGGGTGGTCGGGACCGCTGCACCTTATTTCTAGTTAGCGCAGTGGTTAGGTATCACACGTGGAACGCACGGTGCTTAGTATCGACGCAGCGGAAAATCCTCCCAGTGGACGATGTGTTTAGGACCATACTCGGTGACCTGGTGAAGGTGCGTTCTCTGGAGTATGAGAGACTGGGTACATGGAGGGCCGCTCTCCTCTGGGGGGGCTTTTCTTTTAGTGTGCCCTAGTCTGGTCATCTCCTCTCCTGGTGGTGGGCTGCTGCTGACACCATAGATTTTTGTTTTATTGATCAGTAGACAGTGATGTAGGGCTGCAGGCGCTGAACTTGGGCTTTGTCAGGTGTGGTTATTGTATTGTTTGTTTCTGTATATATTGTATATATGGGTTTGGGTGTAGGTGTTAGGTTGGGTGGAGGGAAAAGGGGGGAGGTGGGTTCATCTTGTGGGACACTGGTTATTTGGGTGAAAAACTGGCACTGCCTGATCTGGCCTATGGACGTTGGACTGAGGCATGAGGCGCAGGACCAGCTCTCAGGTCAGTGCCGGGGAGGGACTGATGGGCTTGAGTGTGGGGGGTTTTGTTTTGTCTTGTATATATTTGTATAGTTAGTATTTATTTTATTTTATTTATTTAAAAAAAAAAAAAAAAGAATGTATATATTAGTTTGTATATAATTTGTCGGTTATTGTTTATTATATTGTTATTATTTGTTTGGTAACCGGACCAGATGTCATGGTGTAGGTAGTTATTATTGTGTATATATGTATAATATGTGTGTGAGGAGAGAGGGAGCGGCTGGACCAGTTCATTACATTGTTTATTTTCTGGTTATTCATTTTGTTATGTTTCTGTTATTATTATTGTTATGTTTTTCATTTTTATAATAAAAGATCTACAGGATGTAACTCAGAATCAGTACAGGATAAGTGGATCTCTTGTCCTCTACTGATCCTGAGCTACATATATCCTGGTTGATATATATGTATCCTATGGATGTGACCTGACTACGTACCATGCTGGCCAGGGCGAGCAGTGTGGACTGAACTTGGGTGAGGTTAGTGTTCTCATACAGGTCATTTGCTTCAAATATATCGTGTGGTCTGAGTCCATACGCTGTGATGGCTTTAATGAAGTTTCCAATGTTTTCCAGCTGCAGAGACAAAAAAGCAGAAATATAGGATCATGGGAAAAATATTCCTTAAAGGGGTTAAAAAACATGTCTTCAGCTTTCCATGGATTGTAGCTGGCTGCAGTACCACACACATCCTGTATAAAGTGGGGGCACTGTTTTAGAAATAAAGTAGTCATGTTTTTCTAATCCTGGAGTATGGCTTTAAAGTGAAACATTCAGCTTGTGACTTGCAATAGGCTAAAAACTATCACTTTGCTAGAAGTCTCCATGAAAGGAATAGCTTTTTTAATTGATGTGACGTTTTTGCATTATGTGAGTGAACTGCCGAGATTTATTTTATTTTTGCCATTATTTTTTATATATTTTTTCTATTTTTACAGGATTTGAACATTTGATTGCTTGTGCATACAAGCCCACTTTGACTGTCGTGTATTATTACATTAGAATGTGTGAAAGGGTTAAAAAGAACCCATCATAATGATTTGACTACGTGTAAGTATTGGTATGGGTCAAACCAGTGTCAGACTGAATAACATTGGGACCATAAGAGAATTTGATTCCGAGAGCCCACCTTTCATTTTTGCAAAACCAGTGCAAAATTATTAAAGGTTTTTTTTGGACCAGGGATCATTTTCGTCAGGCGCTGTATAAGATACACAACGTTAGGATTCGATCGGCTATCATCGCGTGATCGCTCAGATACCGTTGAAATCCAGATGGTGGCGCCGGGTCAAGGGACCCATAGCGTCTGCAAGGTCAGCTGCTATAGATGCCCCTGAAGGAGGGTCCACCAGAGGATTCTCCAGTTCTTTGGTGGGCCAGTCCAGCCCTGGGTCACATCATACCAATAGTTACAGCCACACTACTGGCTTCAGTAGTAAAATCATCCTGACAGATTCCCTTTAAAGACCTAGAAAAAAAAAACCTTTGCAGTCTGTTGTCAGGTTGTAGTCTAGGGAGCAAGTAAGTATCAACAGTGCTCAGTGTCAGGGCTCTTTCATACGTCAGTATTTCCGGTCTGTGTGGTGACAATTTCCACATGTACCGGAGACACTGACACACGTAGGCCTATTCAAATCTATGGGTCTTTTCTGCAGCGTTTTTGCTACCAAGAGGTGCAGAAACGCTGCAGAAATTTCTGCAAGCAATTCCTGAACGTGCGCACATAGTCTAACAGGGCACCATGACCACATTTTTAGCTTACATTTTTTTTCCATTTTCCTCATTTAAAACCTAGGTGCGTCTTATAGTGCGAAAAATACAGTATATGGATTTTTTTTATTTTATTCTTATTTTTACAGGTGGAGACACGGGGAGCAGACTACTACTCTCATCATTAACCCCTGCTGGTGCTGATTGCAGCGCCGGCAGAGGTCTATGATGAGGGCAGCGTTCAGCACCTGGTGCTTGGGAACATCGCTAACTGTACGCTGGTTCCCAAACGCCGGTACATGTGTTCCTGGTGCGGCACACACACGGATATCTCCGGTACGGGCTTTTCCGGTACCTGAAATATCCGGACATGTGAAACCGGTCTCAGTAAGGTGCAGGAAAGCCACCGCTGTGTATTTCACTTACCTGATGCCAGTTTTGTGTAGACTCATTGATCTTCTTGACGGACCCAGGCTGCAGCTTATTAATTAAACTGTGAGAGAAAGAAGGAGAAGAATATAATAGAGATTGCACTGACGAAGCCGTATAATTCCAGACGACCCCCTCCCCCCTGTAATGTACTCACTCGCACAGGATGGCGCCATCTTTCAGTGACTCCATAAACTTGTTTCCGATCTTCCTCCCGGTTGTACTTTCTATCCATTCCCTCAACTCAGCCTCCAGGTGGGGGTCATACTTTGAGGCCAACTAAAAGTAGAGAACGCAGAATGTCAGAAGCAGTGCTTGTAACTACTGCAGCGGTAGGAGCGCATTTCATAGACCCACTCCATGCACAGCTGCCGTCGCATAAAAAGGATATAAATGACTCATGATCAGCGAATCAGCGGGGGTCCTTGGTTCAGACGGAATTGCCAAAAATTGAAAGATAGAAAAAAACGTTTTCCCCAAAACAGCGCCATTCCTGTATATAGGTTGTCTCTAGTATTGCAGCTTTGATCTACTGAAGAGAACAACGTTGATCTGCAATACCATACACAACCTGTAGACAAGGGTGGTGCTATTTTTGGAAGAAGGAGGCCATCTTTTTCTGCCCCTTTAAGGAATGTTCATACTAAGTTTTTATATGTGGATTTTAGTTGCAGAAAAGTTTGTTGATTTTGTTGCATTTTTGGTTTGGTTTTTATGTGTTTATTGTGTTTGGGGTGTTTTTTCTGCTTTAATCATTCAGTGTAAAAATGTGCAGCGTTTTTTTTCCAAGCAGAAACACCCCAAGGCTACGTTCACACAGAGTTTTTTTCTTGTGGATTTTAAAAGCAGATCCACATCAAAATCCACATAAAAAAAAAAAAAACTCCATGAGAACATAGCCCAAAAACAAACACGTTGCTTCTTTTTACACATGGAAACAAACCTGCACAATGTGAACTATAGGGGTAGCTGAGTTTTTTGTGCAGAAACTCTCCAAAAACCACAACCTTTGATTGGAGGGTTGAAGCGTTTCGGCTCCGAAAACGTAGCCGTATTCCCTAAGGATTGTTTTCCCATCAAAATCAATAGGAAGCTTATTTTAGGATTTGAAGAGGTTTTTCATGTGGATTTTGGAACAGAATCTGTTCCAAAATTCACATAGAAAAAAAACAATTCAGTGTGAACATAACCAAAGACTAAAAATCTGTACCAAGGAGCCTCCAAGATCATGGGACATTTCTACCTCTCTTATGTGGGAGACGGGGGACCCCACAAGCACGACTATAGTACAGAGGTTGGCCTAAAGGACTCATTTATCAGAAGTATTTACTAGGCCTTGTTGTTACATGAATCCAGCCAATCAGAGCTCAGATTTCATTCCTTAGACTGTTCGGGTAAAATGAAAGCTGTGCTCTGATTGGTTGCTATGGACGACAAGCCTCCGTTTATCTTTTAGACTGATTTGAAGAGGCCTAATGTTTAGGAAATTCACCCAAAAAATAAATAACAATTCATCTTCACATGAAAATGGGCATTATTATTAAAAATATAATTACATGAACCTCCTGTGGTAGTGGGTAATGGAGAAGATTTATCAGAATAAGGGCAAAAGAAATATGGAGTAGTTGCCCATAGCAATAAATCCGTTTAGGCCGAATTCAGACAATCATGAATCCGCTGGTCTCTTGACATGAACTCAACAACCGGTTCGGATATAGGAGCCCGCAGCAGATCTGTACACGGACCATGTTTCGCACGCGGGCCGTGTTTCGCACGCGGGCCGTGTTTCGCACGCGGGCCGTGTTTCGTACGCGGGCCATGTTTCGTATGCGGACCATGTTTCACCAATGTCTGAATTTGGACTAAGGGCCAAACTTTGATTATTTGCAATTGGCAATTACTCTTTTTTAGTACCATTTTTGATAAATTTCCCCATCGTAACAAAACCAGATTTACAAACTAAATCCCCCAAAAAGCTCAAAATGTTTAATTCTTCACCTCTACCCCAAATACTTTGTGTTATGACCCCTTACACTAAGCGGATCACATTAAATGTTGTCATAATATAATAAGTGCTGGCCCTCTAACTGATAGATCCGCTCAATTTCATGAAGTAGACCTTGCCTGCCAGACATAATTAATCGATGGATGCATTTTTTAGGTTACTGTCGCTTTAACACTGGCCTCTCTTGTCTGTTTTATTGTCACCAAATTCAACGATTGGCGAATGTGGAGAAGAGCAGCGGCGTTATCTCCCTGCGACCAGGCGGCAGGTTGGCAGGTGTGCCCCCACTTATGGCTTTGTTCATCTGGGTTGTAATTAATCAGGGAAATGCATTGTCACATCTGGCCGAAATGGAAAAAAAATTAGATTTACTGGAGTTGGCGCAAAAGGAAAATATGGCGTTATCATCATCAGCGACCAAGCAGACTAAATCCTCAGTGCAGATCATACGCTGTGCGCACACGTGCAGCCATAAAGTCACGACAGCCGTGCCCTCAGATGCCAATTATGCCCCCTTGAGTGCCCCCATTAATAGTTCCAGTTGGTATATTTTAATACATTTCCAGGCTCGTAGATAAAGATTGTGTTGCAAAAATTTTGCAAATATATTTTTCTAATATAAGGCTAAGGCTATGTGCCCACGATGCAGAAATGCTTCGGATTTTTCCTGAGCGTTTCAGCATCTCCCTGGCAGAAAAAAATGCATGTGGATTGTACATGCGGATTGTACATGCGGATTGTACATGCGGATTGTAAATACGGATTTTACATGCGTTTTTCCTGCCAGGGACATGTGGATGTGAAGCGTTCTTCACATGCATTTCCGCATGCGGGTTGTCATTCGCTTTCCAAGCGATTTTAGCATCACTTGGAAAGTGCTTGACAACTTGGTCACACAATATAAATCCATGCAACCGGCATGGATTTTATATAGTGTGACCAAGTTAGTTAAAAAAAAAAGATAAAAATGGTAAAAAAATATAAAAAAAACATTAAAAATAAAAAAATACAATATACTCACCTTCTGATGGCCCCCGGTCTCCTTATCCGATGCATCCGGTCTCCCCGGTGTCTCGCGGTTGTGTAAAAGGACCTTCCATGACGTCATTTAGTCATGTGACCCGTCACATGACTACATTACATCATGGCAGGTCCTTTTAGACCATCGCGAGCTGCCAGAGAGCCAGGACGCATCGTTATGGAGACCGGGGGCCATCAGAAGGTGAGTATATTGTATTTTTTTATCTTTAATTCTTTTTTTTTTTACAGGTACTATGGTACCCGGGTCTGGAGGAGAGACATTGAATCGCTTAATATCCGCATGCGCACATGTAGTCATGCGGATATTAAGCGATTCAATGCAAGTCAATGGCGGCGAAAACGCTAAATAATTGCTAGTGCTGCGGATTTTTCCGCAATGATAATCCGCAGCAAAAATTTCCGCAGCATGTGCACAGCACATGCGGATTATCATTGGGGACCATAGCAGACCTACTAACAAGCGTTTTTTAAGTGTTTCTGCAGCGGAATTGCCGCTGCGGAAACGCTGAAAAGACGCATAGTGGGCACACAGCCTAATTTGTGTTTCATTTTCTCAACATTTCTAGGATCTCTGCTTGCTGTCAGTGAATGGGATCATTCTTATTTACATCCAGAGACAAATTTACCTATAGGTCCCCTTTGGTAACTAGATCTGAGGAAGGGCAAATTTACATATAAGCAGAGTGTGGATTTATATGTGAATTATGCGCATGTTTATAAAGGTAATCACTGAGAGGAGGACACTGAGGGAGGCACAATGGTATCCGGCCTTGATGTCAGCTTGGCAAAAATCCAATTTCTTACTCTAGCCTTTTGTCTAAATGCCCTGACCAATACAGTTTTGCTTACTGGTGCTCCCTCTTAGCACCTAGCATGTGTAGAGCATGGGTCCAAAATCATTGGCTCGTGAGCCCCTGATGTTTGGCTCGCGAGTCCCTGACGTGTGGCTCGCGAGTCCCTGACGTTTGGCTCGCGAGTCCCTGACGTGTGGCTCGCGAGTCCCTGACGTGTGGCTCGCGAGTCCCTGACGTGTGGCTCGCGAGTCCCTGACGTGTGGCTCGCGAGTCCCTGACGTGTGGCTCGCGAGTCCCTGACGTGTGGCTTGCGAGTCCCTGATGTTTGACTCGCTAGCCCCTGAAGTTTGGCTCGCTAGCCCCTGATGTGTGGCTCGCGTCGTGGCTGTAAGTTCATGCGAGTGCCACTCAACTGTATTGGAGTCCATAGGAAGCGCATCTTTACTTGTAGGGGGCACTTAGGACAATATTACTTGATAAGAAACACTCAGGGCATAATTACTTTATAAGTGCCCCTCAGACCATTACTGCTTCCTCAGGTGGTACTCGGGACGTTATTACATTAAAAGTGGGCACTTGGGGCATTGATCATTTTTAAGGGGGTAATCGCAGGAATATTACTTCATAAAGGGGCACTCGGGGCATGAGTACTTTATAAGGGTCATTATTATTTTTCAGGAGGCACTCGTGACATTACTTTTCTAAGGGGCACTTGTAACATTATTACTTTATAAGGGGGCGCTCAGGGCATAAATACTTTATAAGGGAGCACTGGGGTCTCTATTACTTTTTAAGCGGCACTGGGGCCATTATTACTTTTTAAGGGGGCACTTGTGACATTACTTTTTAAGGGGCACTTGTGACATTATTACTTTATACAGGAGCACTGAGGGCATTGTTACTTGATAAGAGGGCACTCGGCTCATAAGTACTTGTACTTTATAAGGTGGCACTTGCAAAACAATTACTTTAAAAGCAGTCAATTAAAATGGGCATACGGGGGGGGGGGTCTTCTAAGATTTCTTTGCATAGAGTGTGGCTAATGACCATCTCTTAAAGCTGAATGTGGCTCTCAAGGTAAGATAGGTTTAGAAACTTTGATCTAGGGCTAATGCCATGCAAGCCTCCCTATTGTGTAAGGCAGGGGTGGGGAACCTCAGGCCCAGGGGCAGTTTATGGCCCTCGATGATCCTTTTATCCGGCCCTTGGGCAGGCATCTGTATTTTGGCAGCTGCCGGGCTTTTAATTTCTTCTTGCTCTGTGAGCGCACACACACAGTGTTCACTACTGAAAGCTAAGGCGCGTGCAATGAAAGATTATGTCCTGACACCAGTGCCAGCGTCAGGACGTACCTTGTGGTGGAGTTAGTGTGCAATTTGTACGGTCCCCGAAGGACGGTATAAATATCCAAATGGCCCTTGGCAGAAAAAAGATTCCCCACCCCTGGCCTAGGGGTTCAGTGTTCGGTTTTCTACGACAGTCCCATGGTCAAGAAATGGTGGGAGCTTGAGCTTTCTCACCTCCGCTCCATTCAAGATCACCCTCTAACGATCGGACCCCCAGAGATCAGCAAGTTATCCCTTATTCTACTGACATGTGATAACATGTTCTTTTTTTGAGGGTGATAACCCTTGAATAGCATCAGACTGTGAAGGGACCCACCTCATCGACAAGGGGGATGGAAACACCCAAGGACTGATTCATCATTGTTTTTGCACTTTTTTCTGGAGTAAAAATGGTTCTATTAGTTACTTTTTTAATAAAGGAGACCCCAGGTCAGTTTGGGTATTGCGGTCCTTGTGCAGACTATGAAATAAACATCTTAAGACCTGCTATTTTTTCATAGAAAATTGCAAGTAGTTACTAAAAGAGACATATTAGGGAAGGAAACGGGTCTTCAAATCCGTACATTCCTGTAGATGTGGTCAACTTGATTTATAAAACTTATAGAAAACGCATTATTTGTAAAAATAAACCATATTTGTTTTTACCTGGTGTAAATGCCGCTGTTCTCCTGGTTTTCTTTTGTTCCTGCTCCTCTCTGTTCCTGAGATATGATCCCTCTCTTCTCTGCATGTAAAGCTAGTCTTGTTAGCCAAGTGGGCGTAGTCATCAATTGTTTGTGGGCATCTTCATGAGGAACACACCCCCTTGACTAACAAGACCAGATTTACATATAGGGAAGAGGGGCCATATTTCAAGAATGGAAAAAAAAAACAGCTAGATTCAGAAGAACAGCAGCATTGGATATATCTATCAAAGAATTTTAGATTTTTTTTGCTTTTCAGCCTGTGGGTGTAAACATTAACTGAGAGCAAGCAGAGATCCTGAAATGGTGAGAAATCGGAGCACAAAGTACATCAGCAATTTGCAGAACTTCATGAGGTTGAGCTGACGGCTCCTGTTTCGGAGCTCTCCCTGTCATCAGGACAACCCCTGAGAAGTAGACAAGCCACATCACCTGCACAGTTGCCACACCTGGGGCATATGTCAGATCATGTGACTTCTGTAACACCTGCACCAGAACCAAGAAAGTGAAGAATACTCACTCTCCACACGGGGAAACCTTACCCCTTTGATTCCAGTCTTAGCCTCTCATCAAGCCAAATCAGATCTCATACTTTGTACTGATGAGGGGCAATACCCCGAAACACAGTGTCTACAAATTGAGATTCTGGTTTGGCTTTTTATCCCACGTCATATTTCAAGGCTCATTAGAGGTTCGATAATGACTTGTATTATTCCTACTTCCAATAGGTGGCGCTAGAGTTCAAGTCCTCTTCCTCTCTGAAGAGACAATTAGCATATTTAATTTCCCAGAGGAGCTTGCAAGGCGTTTAAGTCTCCTCATACTGGCGTGCCAGACCTGGCATGTCACACTCCACAAGCAGAAACGTTACCCCTTAGATCTCAATGTACACGCAAAATCTTTTGTATCATTCGTTCCTGATGCCAGGCGGGAAGCGGCAGAGAGGAATGTAGGAGGGGGGTATGGAGGAAGTATGCGTGGGTGGTATGCGTAGAAGGAGAGGGGCTTTTTAAAGCCCTCAGGGGCATCACCCTGGTGTCTATGAGGTTTATATAAAGAACAATAACCCAGTAAATCTCAGCGTGAACTATGGAGTCAGCTATGTGAGAAATCACCAGGCGGGCCAGCCAGCATTCACAGCATGCCAGACAGCTAGGACCACACAGCAGCGCCTCTAGGACACGCTTGTGAATGGCTATTATTAGAGCCGTTCTCTCCATATTAGATGAAGGAATTACAATAGTACGAGAGACTATTGTATCGCACTCTCAAAGGGCAAACAACAATACCCCTACTAATATCATAGCTAAAAGGGTCCTAAATATTAGAGGATCAGGTCTGTTGGGAGGCTGGTGAGGAGGTGGGGAACCAGGAAGATCAGGATGAACAGTGGAGTAGGCTAAATAAGGGAAAAGAGTATATTGATCAGGAACAGATGTAATGGAGTTATAGATTCAGCAGGAATGGCGAGGAGCGAAGTAGGGTGGGATAGCGGAGATGCTGATGCAATCAATGACACTAAACTCTCTCTGCTCTGCCAACCCAAACATTGTCAGATCTGGAATTGACCAAACTAGGGAGCAGACAAGAGACGGCACAGACCCAGCCGACATAGCTTTGCTATACACGGAGAGACAAGGGCCCATCCTCTATCTCATGCTCTGTATAATACAGAGGAATCCACAGAGTATCTCACCTGCAGCGAACACCTCATGACCTCATATGCAGAGCATTTAATGATGGAGGTGCGGTGCTACCTATAAGACCATATCACACATGATGGGGTTAGATACAATGACTAAGGAACAAATATCACACGCCATAAACTTAGATAATATTTATTTTACTCACTTATATAGCGCCAATAATTCCACAGCGCTGCACAGACATTATGGGCACTGTCCCCATTGGAGCTCACAATCTAAATTCCCTATCAGTATGTCTTTGGAGTGTGGGAGGAAACCCACGCAAACACGGGGAGAACATACAAACTCCTTGCAGATGTCATCCTTGGTGGGATTTGAACAGGACCCCAGCGCTGCCAGGCGGCAGTGTTAACCACTGAGCCACCGTGCTGCCAATATCAAATATATTAAACTTAGATACAGCATTTCAGGGAACAGTATCACATATGATAGGCTTAGATACAGAAGCTCAGTAAACAGTATCACATAGTAAAAGCTTAGACACACTTGCTAATTGCACAATTAATGCCCTTTAGAAAATGTACGAAGCTAAAGCTTCATTTTTCCATTCACACCATAAACTAAAATAATCACAGTCTGTGTAATCCGAGGGCAGGGGGTAGCGCGGGGGTCAGGATTAGGCACGTTCACACATTCAGCATTTGGTCAGTATTTTACATCCAGTATTTGTAAGCCAAAACCAGGAGTGGGTGAAAAATGCAGAAGTGGTGAGGTGTTTCTATTATACTTTCCTGTGACTGTTACACTCCTGGTTTGGTTTACAAATACTGATGCAAAATACTGACCAAATATTGAACGTGTGAACTTGGCCTTACACTGCTCTCCTCTGCTAGTGTGACAGTGTCCATTAAAAGGTCCTGTTTCCTGACTGTAGATGTCAGCCACACACAAACAAACAGCCTGGCAGAAAGAGTATAGCTGAGAAAGTCTGCATCATAGCTATCTAGAAGTAGGGGTGAGTAGTACTAGCTATATAATTGCATAACACCAGGGCTATGGTTAGGGTCAAAGAAGGGTGAAGGAAGATGCTCCAGTATGTTCTGCTGTCTTTAGTTTGTCCTAGATGAAGGAGACCAGCCCAACTGTAAAACAGTAGTACAGAGAGAGGGTAAGGATTGGTGCCACGGAAGGGAGCAGAGAGGCTTGTCCTTGTGAGTGAATAGAGTTATGGCTACTGGGTTGACTGGCCATAGCAGAGGGGGTATGAATGGCGATGCCTGTGCATGAATAACTATGGCCCCACAAAGACCGAAAGGAGGCTTACGCCTGAGTGTGAGTAACTGATATGGGGTAATAATGAGAGTAGGCCACAGAAGTATGTAAGATTGGACCATGTGCTTCATCAGTGCATTTTGGCCAAAAGAGGCGACCAGCTTAGTGTGCTGTGATGCCTTTTAAGAGAAAAACTTAGACTGTGCCAGAGTAAGCTGGGAGCTGCTGAGGTGTTTACCAGCAAGTGGTGTAAAGAGTCTCAAGTACATGTCTACTATTCATATTTTTTTGCCAATCATCTACCTCTATGCAAGTTGTTGCCTCTTTGTAACTACCACGCGTTTACCATTTAAGAGACTTTGTAACCATTAAGTACATTGTTCTTTAGTAGACACTAGGCAGCAAACTCGTTGTCTCCTCTTGAGTAACATTTCCTTGAACTGTCGCCTGTGTGGGGAACCAGTCAACCACCATGGGCCACTGTATCCTATATTTAAAGGGACCCAGCACACAACACAAGAAGCCCCGTTACACGCACACATAATAGTGCCATACTGAAATTGCTAAGTAGTGCTCAAATCTTAAGTGTGCACAAGACAAACACAAAGTATCCAGGTCTAACCCAAGATTTATAAATGTGCCCTCATAAATCACCAACTACTCAAGAAAATAGCTGGCGAAATTCCACCAGGGAATCCTGAGAGATCCGAGTTCCCAGCTTTCTGAAAATACCTTGGCCTTTTTATATCCTATTTTTGGTTTTGCATAAACCTAAATATATCTGCTGGTAATTATATGACCTGTAGTGATCCAACAAACATTTTCAGCTTGAAGCAAAGAAAAAAATATTCAACATGATTCTCATTATCAATTATTTCATATGAGTTCCTCCGCTTCATATACAGCACAGAGATACTTTTAGAATTCTCCTGGTTGCCCTTGGAAACAGACAGCAGTTTTGCTCCACCCCAATGTCAGTCAGATGACATGGGCATCATTGAGATCCCACAATACCTCTTTGGTGGCAGGCAAAAACAAAACACAAAAAAACCCTCCGAAGAATTCTGGAATTAGCATCAGACATACAGTATGTAGAAGAAAACATCATATCTCAAAATGAGTACAACACAAGTAGAATCGAGGATTTAAAGAATTATGACACACCTCTACTATGTCCTGGTGGGGAAGAGGTTACAGAACATATTATTTATCCACCAGACAGCACAGAAACTATTATTATGAATATCATATACACAAGAGACAATGGAAGTTTCTTAGCGAATCACTAGAAATCCGATATAATATCATTTACCCACGCCTCTTTTGTGACGCACTTCCGGCACGGCGCTCCGTGCCGGCACATTTAAACGCGATCCCCAGTGTCTTGCCATCAGCACCTGGACGCAGACACGCCGTCCTTCCCCTCCTCCCACATGAGCAGCCAGACCTGGGAGCGCATACCTTGAAACCACTGACGCAGGAGCGCCCTTTGCATCACAGCCCAGGTATTTAAAAGAACAGGGGTCCCTTTTGACTATTAAAGCAGCGGGACCTAATCTTGGGCCATTTATGTCTTTTAGTTCCTTACAGGTTGGCACACACAGGGATTACAATAAAGGTATTTAGCCTCTACATCTCCCTTCTCCGCTAAAGACTTGGGTATGATCTTGATTTATACCCCTTGTTATTACAGTGCTATATTGGACCTCTTCTTAAACCCATTAGCTATTTGTCTGGCACACATCCTCATCAAAACTAATGTAAGGTATCTCTGCTGTGGGTTATCTATGATACTCTATGATTGTATTTAATTGTGCATATGTATATATGGTTTTTAACCCCTCCTTTCCCCTCCTCCTCTTCCCCCTCCTCCCCCCTCCCCTTGCTTTCCTCACCTCCCCCATCACAGACCTTCCCTCGCCCTCCACCATTTCTTACAATTGGATGTATTACTTGTTACCATTGCCTTCCTCTTATTTTTGTATTCTAACGTCCTACCTCTCTTTTACAGTAGCGACCTAATGAATAAGGCCTGGTTAAGGCCGAAACGTCTACTATCACCATTACAAAAATTGGTTTGATGTTATGCCTGTAAATAAATGAAGACTGCAATTGAACCTATGAGTGTGCGATTAACTAATTTCATTCATTTACCCACTACACACCAGGGATAATATAATTTACCCGCTATCATTTACCCACTAGACACCAGGAAGATTATTATTAACCCACTAGACATCATGGAAATTAGCATTTACCCCCAGGGACACAAAAACATTATTTATCCACTACAGTCGTAGCCAAAAGTTTGGAGACTGACTCAAATTTCGGTTTCTATATGGTTTGCTGCTTTTGGCATTTTTTCAATCTTTTTGTCGGATATTTCTCTGGTTACTGAAGTTCAATTATCAGCATTTCATAAATTTTTGTAACTTTTATTGACAAATACACCAAGTTTCTGCAAAGATTCAGTATTTACAGTGTTGCCCCTTATCCTTCAAGACTTCTGACTTTTGCCCCCCGGCAGCTGGCTATTAGCTTCTGGGCCAAATCCTGAATGATGACCGCCCATTCTTGTCTAATCCGTGCTTGGAGGGACTGAATTGTGACAAAGTGGGGAAAGGTGCAGTACAGCAGAGCTGACAGTGCTATGAGAAGAGGAGAGCTGATGTAAGAGTTTGTAATGTGACAGTTCTAAACTCAGCTGTGCTGCCCCTTCCCACACAAGGATCTTATCTGAAAGGTGTGAATTATCTGTGCTCTAATCTTCCAGCAGTCTCTAATGAGATTAGATCAGGAGATCAGACAGAAACCTAAGCTAAGGTGGAGGCATGTTCTTTTTCTGTTGTTTTGCTGCCTGCTTATAATTGGGTAACTCATTCAAGGAGAAGAAGTACACACCACTAGTGAAAATATGTGATAACACCCACTTGGACTTAACAACAGTTAGCTCATTAGGAGCTAAATATCTATTGTATCCGCTAATACATCGTTTGTTAAGTTCAACATAAAAAAAATCAGAAAAGGGTCCCCTTTAAATAAAAATCTATATTGAACAAAGGAGAATAAATGCAGAATATACTGAACATGGACACCAAGTAAAAATAAACAGAATGTATTCATACCAGTAAAAGATGTGTTGTTTGCTCCCAGTCAAGGAGGACTGTTATCAATAAAGCATATGGATATGTGTAAATGGTTTGTATTTCCAGCAGATTTTTTGCTGCAAAAAATAGTGTTGGAAGGAAAAAAGCTGCTTAAAATATGCACATTTTTGCTGCGTTTTTGTGTATTTTTTTATGCGTTTTTACATGCATTTTTTTCCTGATTATTTGAATAGGCTAAAAATGCAGAAAGAACTGACATGCTGCAGATTTGAAAAAATGTTTTGAAGGTTGAATTCTGCAAGGAAAATTAATAAGCAGAATGTGCATGACATTTCAAAAATCAAATTCACTTTGTTGGTACTGTAAAATGCTGCTTTTTTCTGCCACAAAAGATTGTAAACAAGCCCCCAATAAAAGACTCCATCTAAAATTGTAAGTGTGCTATCCTAAATGGAAACCAGGTAAGTGCCATTGTTAAAGTGATTAAGCGTTTATATAATCTCAATAATCAGCACAGATGCATACAATGACCACAGCCACACATAGCATAGATGCCTGGGTATCAAACATGCAAAAAGCATTAAAGGGGTGGTCCAAAATACAAATTCATTTTCATCCTAAATTCCTATCTATTTAATGCCATAATCTAATATATTTTGTAATATACTTTAATTAAAAAAAAATCAATATCCTTCTCTACCTACACAATCTGTTTTTTTTTTACAACTCCATTTTTGATGATGCTTTGTTTGAGAACGAGCATGCTGAGATACTCAAACGAGACGTCATCAGGGGGCAGAGTCTGAGGTCACTGTCGCAGACCCTGCTCCCTACATAAAACAGGTGGTGGGGAATATGGCGGTGTAAGGATTCCTGTTGTCCTTCTTCAGTTTGACCAGTGTGGGGGGAATAGTGCAGAGAGGAGTGGTGTGGGGGGGAATATTACAGAGAGGAGCGGTGTGGGGGGGAATATTACAGAGAGGAGCGGTGTAGGGGTGATATGATGGAGAGGAGCGGTGTGGGGGGATATGATGGAGAGGAGTGGTGTGGGGGGGAATATGAAGGAGAGAAGCGGTGTGGGGGGGATATGATGGAGAGGAGCGGTGTGGGGAGGGATATGATGGAGAGAAGCGGTGTGGGGGGGAATATGATGGACAGGAGCGGTGTGGGGGAGAATATGATGGAGAGGAGCGGTGTGGGGGAGAATATGATGGAGAGGAGCTGTGGGGGGTAATATGAAGGAGAGGAGCAGTGTGGGTGGAGTATGACAGAGGGGAGCTGTGTGTAGGGGGGAATATTACAGAGAGGAGCGGTGTGGGGGTGATATGATGGAGAGGAGCAATGTGGGGGGATATGATGAAGAGGAGTGGTGTGGGGGGGGAATATGATGAAGAGGAGTGGTGTGGGGAAGGATATGATGGAGAGGAGCGGTGTGGGGGGGGATATGATGGAGAGGAGCGGTGTGGGGGAGAATATGATGGAGAGGAGCGGTGTGGGGGAGAATATGATGGAGAGGAGCAGTGGGGGGGGTAATATGAAGGAGAGGAGCAGTGTGGGTGGAGTATGACAGAGGGGAGCTGTGTGTGGGGGGAATATGATGGTGTGTGGATTCCTTTTGTCCTTCTACAGTATAAGAACTAGTGGCTGCTATTGTTCACCTTGATAATTGTGCTGCAATTCCACTCCCTACCAATGGAGGCTGCTGTTGAGTTCTTCAATTGCCCTTTACAAATATGGCAGATTTTGAACCTGTGAAATCCATCTTGTTTCCTGTTTGGGCCTACATAAAGCCATTTGGATCTCTCACTTATTGCTTGAGTATTGTCTAGATGTTAGTCTAGTTCCAGTCTCCAGCTCCTGAACGGTCTTACTCAGACTGTTATCACCTATTTCTGGATTGTTTCCTTCAACTCCTTTTCTATCTCCAAGGACTTCTATTACCGCTTGCTGTTCCCGCTCGTGCTCCTTCAGCCACTGGATTCCAGCAGTGGTACACCAGTATCGTAACAGGCAGAGAGGAACGGTGTAGGGGGCAGATATGACGGAGAGGAGGGTTATGTGGGGGAATATGATGGGGAGGAATATGATAGAGAGGAGCTGTGTGTGAAGAGGAATATGACAGAGAGGAGCAGTGTGGGGGGAATATTATGGAGTGAAGCTGTGTGTGGGGGACATCACAGAGAGCGGCGGTGTGGGGGGACATTATGGATAGGGGCAGTGTGGGGAGGTCATTTTAGAGATAGGCAGTGTGGGAGGGATATTTTGTGCAGGAAACACACTGAAGGGCAATTATTTGTTCAGGGGGCAGCATGGGAGATATTTATATTTATGGGGCAGTATAATGATACTTTTATTTTTAAGGGCACCATGTTGGGAAGTGTTACTGAAGACAGAAGAGAGAAGTCTGCAGTGATGACCACTGGGCATGAAATCTCGTCATGGCGTCTGTACTACATGGAGACAAAAGGGATGGGAATGATCAGAGAAGATGTCACCTTTAAGGTATCTGGATGTAAATGTTTATTTGTGATCCTTCCTGCGTTTCATCAGTGCTGTGGTTGTTGTATAGTCCAGTCTGATGATGGCTGGTAACAACAACTCCCAGCATCTCCTTACCATTATTAAGTGTAGCGCCCCGAGGGCTCCGCCGCTACAGGGGTATTGCACCTCTGCCGGAGGTGTGGTATTCCACTCCCGGGTAAGGATGGAGTATGGACCAGGGCTCAGTTAGCTGCATACAGCACACACACCCCATTTCCGAGGGACAGCTCAACGGTGCTCCCACTAGACAGAAGTGCAGGCACGACCGACTATGTCCCTGCCTGGAGTGGGGAGGGGGGTGGAACACCCAGTGCTGTAGGGGCAGATAGGGGTTGGTTCCTGAGTGTAGGAAGGAGCCCATTGGTTGCTGGTCACCTGGGCTCATGGTCAGAGGGAGGTATAAAAGGGGGGCACCATCTTAGATCTGGGTTCGTTCTGTCCAGAGAGGAGAAGACAGGGAGTAGAGGCTCTGTAGGAGCTCTACTCCAGGAGGGCCTAGTGAGAGGCCGAGGAGGAGGTGAAGGGGAGCTGTGGTGTCACCTCAGCCCAGCTCCACGAGAAAGGAGGAGAAGAAGGAACAGGAAAGAAGGAGGAGAGACAGAGAAACAGAAGGGCTCAGGAACAAGAAGGCAGAAGGGACCCTAAGAACCCACGAGAATACAGGGTGAAGGGTCAGGCAGATTAAGGGTGCCGGATCCCAAGTTGGTGGAGGAGAAACTACCCTCAGCCAAAGACCGGACGTCGTGACCATTTATTGGTGCGACACCTCATCAAACCTGCTAGGAAGGCACCATATAGGACAGCGGAGGACGGGGCCCACGTTTAACCGCACAAGCCCGCGGTAGCTGGACAAAAGTGGGTCACTGGTGAGGCAGGCCAGAGGAAGGATTAAAGGGGGTCCTGTGCCATACTCCTGAGCTGCCTGGGAGTTGACCGAGCCCCTCACCTGGTGGACGCAGCACGGCTCGGGCAGTCATTCCCTGCAGAAGTGACTTGGATATCAACCGTGAGTAAAGACCCTGGACTGCAGTACGTTGTCTGTGTGCTTTTTCGCTCCTCCGGCATTACCGGTACTGGGACTCTCACCACCATCACTCCCACCATCCACTACACTGCCCTGGGGTCGCACTCTTTCCGTGGGGAGTCACACCATCCCAGCTGCACACATCATCGGCCCCAGCGGTCTGCCCTGCAGCGGCGGTTCCTAATAACCGCAATCCACGGGTGGCGTAGTCGGACATAATCTAAAACATCTAAAAGACTGCCACCGGTCTGACCACCCTGAGCCACGGGACCGGGTCGCCACTACTACCCCCATCGTCTCCCTATTGCCCGGTTCCGAGTGCCCCACGGCCCAGGGGGCGAGTCATAAGGACATACTCAGAGCTTGCAGGTTTACGTGATACAAGTGTATTTGGGGCTTACCTGAAACTGCAATTGATCACTGTGTAATGCAGGTGCCGGAATGCAACGCACAGAGACACAAGGCGAGAACAGTCAGAAATGTTTGTAAACAGTTTTATACAACAGGTATACTGAAACAAGGGATTAGCAACAAGGGTAATGAACAGTGGTTTGAAATATCAGAAAAATACGAAATTTCTCAAAATAAGGCGCAGTCTCTTAAAATAAGGCGCAGTCTCTTAAAGTAAGGCGCAGTCTCTTAAAGTAAGGCGCAGTCTCTTAAAGTAAGGCGCAGTCTCTTAAAATAAGGCGCAGTCTCTTAAAGTAAGGTGATGCCCTCAAGCATGAGAAGCACCACACAAGTTCTTTAACCGTGAATTTGGCCCTAGCGGGGGTCACCGGTTATTCCCGCTAGGCCGTGAGTCTCTTTCCGGATGAATTCAATTAAATCACGTTGTGCTACTTTAGCCCCAACCGTCCCCCTCCCAACCTGAGTACTTAAACCCAATTGTCCCCGGTACCGTGGGTGAGCAGTGGAAGTGATGGCCCTGCTCACGTATGCAGCTCCTCTCTGCTTGGCTGTTGGGGGCAGTCTCTCGAGCCTTGGATAGGGGGGTCCAGGCCTCGTCTGTCGGCGGCCGACGTCGGGTTCCGCGAACTCACTCAGCACAGCGATCAGGTTCCTAGTATCCTCAGCAGGCACAGCACTCGAGTCACAACTGTGAGGGATCCGGAGCTCTTTTACCGGTGCCCGGCTGGAGCACCTCTCAGGCCTCTGGATTTGGCCTGTCACACGGGGTTTCTCAGGACGCAGGGAGCACGTCTGCTCCTCTCTGCTGCTTGGCGCCAAAGACCCCTCAGGTTTGGCGCGCTGGCCTCTTATCTCTGAACTCCTTCCTGGAAGTCACCTGATCGGGTCCAGCCTCTGAATCTCTCCTGCCTGCAACTTCCTTTGTGTATTTTGGTTCCGCTTGACTGTCTCTGGCCAGTAGATGGCAGTCTCGCTCCATCCTTGAAACGTCATGTTGAAGTTCTGTTACAAGCTTTTTAGCTCGTTCTACAACTGTACTAAGCTTGGTGATGTATTCCTGTGCTGATGGTGGTTCTGGCGCTGCTTTCATGTACTGACGGTAGTTCTGATCATGTAGCAATCCATAAAATGCTTCATGTTAAAACTGAAAAATCCTCAAAACTTTGTTTTGAGATTATGAGGAGCATTTGGTTGAGTTTCTGCTCCAAAACTCAGTGTAAGTTTGGGTGTGTTCACATAGATTTTTTTTTTGGAACAGAAACTCTCAAAACACTTCTCAAATACTCAAAACTTGGTTCTGCTGATGTATTCAGGTGAATACCCCTTTAAATTTTTGGCAGCCCATCGGATAGATTCAATATGACAATGTGGCCCTTGGACCAAACAGTGTTGTGCACCCCTGCACTGCATGGACCACAAAAGAAGCAGTGTGAACCAATAGAGTTTTTAAATGTACAGTTCTGTATGACAGTGTTATCTCAGTGGTTTGTTTTTCATTCAGTTCCTTCCCCAGCTATACATTGATAATAATCACACTGCACTGTATAATGATATATCTATATATACTGATAATAATCACACTGCACTGTATAATGATATATCTATATATACTGATAATAATCACACTGCTCTGTATAATGATATATCTATATACACTGATAATAATCACACTGCACCGTATAATGATATATCTATATACTGATAATAATCACACTGCTCTGTATAATGATATATCTATATATACTGATAATAATCACACTGCACTGTATAATGATATATCTATATATACTGCTAATAATCACACTGCACTGTATAATGATATATCTATATATACTGCTAATAATCACACTGCACCGTATAATGATATATCTATATACACTGATAATAATCACACTGCACTGTATAATGATATATCTATATACACTGATAATAATCACACTGCACTGTATAATGATATATCTATATATACTGATAATAATCACACTGCACTGTATAATGATATATCTATATATACTGATAATAATCACACTGCACTGTATAATGATATATCTATATACACTAATAATCACACTGCACCGTATAATGATATATCTATATACACTGATAATAATCACACTGCACTGTATAATGATATATCTATATACACTAATAATCACACTGCACTGTATAATGATATATCTATATACACTGATAATAATCACACTGCGCTGTATAATGATATATCTATATACACTGATAATAATCACACTGCACTGTATAATGATATATCTATATATACTGATAATAATCACACTACACTGTATAATGATATATCTATACATACTTATAATAATCACACTGCACTGTATAATGATATATCTATATACACTGATAATAATCACACTGCACTGTATAATGATATATCTATATATACTGATAATAATCACACTGCACTGTATAATGATATATCTATATACACTGATAATAATCACACTGCACTGTATAATGATATATCTATATGTACTGATAATAATCACACTGCACTGTATAATGATATATCTATATGTACTGATAATAATCACACTGCACTGTATAATGATATATCTATATACACTGATAATAATCACACTGCACTGTATAATGATATATCTATATACACTGATAATAATCACACTGCACTGTATAATGATATATCTATATACACTGATAATAATCACACTGCACCGTATAATGATATATCTATATACACTGATAATAATCACACTGCACCGTATAATGATATATCTATATACACTGATAATAATCACACTGCACTGTATAATGATATATCTATATATACTGATAATAATCACACTGCACTGTATAATGATATATCTATATACACTGATAATAATCACACTGCACTGTATAATGATATATCTATATATACTGATAATCACACTACACTGTATAATGATATATCTATACATACTTATAATAATCACACTGCACTGTATAATGATATATCTATATACACTGATAATAATCACACTGCACTGTATAATGATATATCTATATATACTGATAATAATCACACTGCACTGTATAATGATATATCTATATATACTGATAATAATCACACTGCACTGTATAATGATATATCTATATACACTGATAATAATCACACTGCACTGTATAATGATATATCTATATGTACTGATAATAATCACACTGCACTGTATAATGATATATCTATATACACTGATAATAATCACACTGCACTGTATAATGATATATATATATACACTGATAATAATCACACTGCACTGTATAATGATATATCTATATATATACTGATAATCACACTGCACTGTATAATGATATATCTATATACACTGATAATAATCACACTGCACTGTATAATGATATATCTATATACACTGATAATAATCACACTGCACTGTATAATGATATATCTATATACACTGATAATAATCACACTGCACTGTATAATGATATATCTATATATACTGATAATAATCACACTGCACTGTATAATGATATATCTATATATACTGATAATAATCACACTGCACTGTATAATGATATATCTATATACACTGATAATAATCACACTGCACTGTATAATGATATATCTATATACTGATAATAATCACACTGCACTGTATAATGATATATCTATATATACTGATAATAATCACACTGCACTGTATAATGATATATCTATATACTGATAATAATCACACTGCACTGTATAATGATACATCTATATATACTGATAATAATCACACTGCACTGTATAATGATATATCTATATACACTGATAATAATCACACTGCACTGTATAATGATATATCTATATACTGATAATAATCACACTGCACTGTATAATGATATATCTATATACTGATAATAATCACACTGCACTGTATAATGATATATCTATATATACTGATAATAATCACACTGCACTGTATAATGATATATCTATATATACTGATAATAATCACACTGCACTGTATAATGATATATCTATATATACTGATAATAATCACACTGCACTGTATAATGATATATCTATATATACTGATAATAATCACACTGCACTGTATAATGATATATCTATATACACTGATAATAATCACACTGCACTGTATAATGATATATCTATATACTGATAATAATCACACTGCACTGTATAATGATATATCTATATATACTGATAATAATCACACTGCTCTGTATAATGATATATCTATATACTGATAATAATCACACTGCACTGTATAATGATATATCTATATACTGATAATAATCACACTGCTCTGTATAATGATATATCTATATATACTGACAATAATCACACTGCACTGTATAATGATATATCTATATGTACTGATAATAATCACACTGCACTGTATGATATATCTATATATATACTGATAATAATCACACTGCACTGTATAATGATATATCTATATATACTGATAATAATCACACTGCACTGTATAATGATATATCTATATACACTGATAATAATCACACTGCTCTGTATAATGATATATCTATATACTGATAATAATCACACTGCTCTGTATAATGATATATCTATATACTGATAATAATCACACTGCACTGTATAATGATATATCTATATATACTGATAATAATCACACTGCACCGTATAATGATATATCTATATACACTGATAATAATCACACTGCACTGTATAATGATATATCTATATATACTGATAATAATCACACTGCACTGTATAATGATATATCTATATACACTGATAATAATCACACTGCACTGTATAATGATATATCTATATACTGATAATAATCACACTGCACTGTATAATGATATATCTATATATACTGATAATAATCACACTGCACTGTATAATGATATATCTATATATACTGATAATAATCACACTGCACTGTATAATGATATATCTATATATACTGATAATAATCACACTGCACTGTATAATGATATATCTATATACACTGATAATAATCACACTGCACTATATAATGATATATCTATATACACTGATAATAATCACACTGCACTGTATAATGATATATCTATATATACTGATAATAATCACACTGCACTGTATAATGATATATCTATATACACTGATAATAATCACACTGCACTGTATAATGATATATCTATATACTGATAATAATCACACTGCACTGTATAATGATATATCTATATATACTGATAATAATCACACTGCATTGTATAATGATATATCTATGTATACTGATAATAATCACACTGCACTGTATAATGATATATCTATATATACTGATGATAATCACACTGCACTGTATAATGATATATCTATATATACTGATAATAATCACACTGCACTGTATAATGATATATCTATATACACTGATAATAATCACACTGCACTGTATAATGATATATCTATATACTGATAATAATCACACTGCACTGTATAATGATATATCTATATATACTGATAATAATCACACTGCACTGTATAATGATATATCTATATATACTGATAATAATCACACTGCACTGTATAATGATATATCTATATATACTGATGATAATCACACTGCACTGTATAATGATATATCTATATATACTGATAATAATCACACTGCACTGTATAATGATATATCTATATACACTGATAATAATCACACTGCACTGTATAATGATATATCTATATACACTGATAATAATCACACTGCACTGTATAATGATATATCTATATATACTGCTAATAATCACACTGCACCGTATAATGATATATCTATATACACTGATAATAATCACATTGCACCGTATAATGATATATCTATATATACTGCTAATAATCACACTGCACCGTATAATGATATATCTATATACACTGATAATAATCACACTGCACCGTATAATGATATATCTATATACACTGATAATAATCACACTGCACTGTATAATGATATATCTATATATACTGATAATAATCACACTACACTGTATAATGATATATCTATACATACTTATAATAATCACACTGCACTGTATAATGATATATCTATATACACTGATAATAATCACACTGCACTGTATAATGATATATCTATATACACTGATAATAATCACACCACACTGTATAATCATATATCTATATATACTGATAATAATCACACTGCACTGTATAATGATATATCTATATACTGATAATAATCACACTGCACTGTATAATGATATATCTATATATACTGATAATAATCACACTGCACTGTATAATGATATATCTATATATACTGATAATAATCACACTGCGCTGTATAATGATATATCTATATATACTGATAATAATCACACTGCGCTGTATAATGATATATCTATATATACTGATAATAATCACACTGCACTGTATAATGATATATCTATATACACTGATAATAATCACACTGCACTGTATAATGATATATCTATATATACTGATAATAATCACACTGCACTGTATAATGATATATCTATACATACTTATAATAATCACACTGCACTGTATAATGATATATCTATATACACTGATAATAATCACTCTGCACTGTATAATGATATATCTATATACGCTGATAATCACACTGCACTGTATAATGATATATCTATATATACTGATAATAATCACACTGCACTGTATAATGATATATCTATATATACTGATAATAATTACACTGCACTGTATAATGATATATCTATATATACTGATAATAATCACACCGCACTGTATAATAATATATCTATATACACTGATAATAATCACACCGCACTGTATAATGATATATCTATATACACTGATAATAATCATACCGCACCGTATAATGATATATCTATATACACTGATAATAATCACACTGCACCGTATAATGATATATCTATATATACTGATAATAATCACACTGCACCGTATAATGATATATCTATATACACTGATAATAATCACACTGCACTGTATAATGATATATCTATATATACTGATAATAATCACACTGCACTGTATAATGATATATCTATATACACTGATAATAATCACACTGCACTGTATAATGATATATCTATATACTGATAATAATCACACTGCACTGTATAATGATATATCTATATATACTGATAATAATCACACTGCACTGTATAATGATATATCTATATATACTGATAATAATCACACTGCACTGTATAATGATATATCTATATATACTGATGATAATCACACTGCACTGTATAATGATATATCTATATATACTGATAATAATCACACTGCACTGTATAATGATATATCTATATACACTGATAATAATCACACTGCACTATATAATGATATATCTATATACACTGATAATAATCACACTGCACTGTATAATGATATATCTATATATACTGATAATAATCACACTGCACTGTATAATGATATATCTATATACACTGATAATAATCACACTGCACTGTATAATGATATATCTATATACTGATAATAATCACACTGCACTGTATAATGATATATCTATATATACTGATAATAATCACACTGCATTGTATAATGATATATCTATATATACTGATAATAATCACACTGCACTGTATAATGATATATCTATATATACTGATGATAATCACACTGCACTGTATAATGATATATCTATATATACTGATAATAATCACACTGCACTGTATAATGATATATCTATATACACTGATAATAATCACACTGCACTGTATAATGATATATCTATATACTGATAATAATCACACTGCACTGTATAATGATATATCTATATATACTGATAATAATCACACTGCACTGTATAATGATATATCTATATATACTGATAATAATCACACTGCACTGTATAATGATATATCTATATATACTGATGATAATCACACTGCACTGTATAATGATATATCTATATATACTTATAATAATCACACTGCACTGTATAATGATATATCTATATACACTGATAATAATCACACTGCACTGTATAATGATATATCTATATATACTGATAATAATCACACTGCACTGTATAATGATATATCTATACATACTTATAATAATCACACTGCACTGTATAATGATATATCTATATACACTGATAATAATCACTCTGCACTGTATAATGATATATCTATATACGCTGATAATCACACTGCACTGTATAATGATATATCTATATATACTGATAATAATCACACTGCACTGTATAATGATATATCTATATATACTGATAATAATCACACTGCACTGTATAATAATATATCTATATACACTGATAATAATCACACTGCACTGTATAATGATATATCTATATACACTGATAATAATCATACCGCACTGTATAATGATATATCTATATATACTGATAATAATCACACTGCACTATATAATGATATATCTATATACACTGATAATAATCACACTGCACTGTATAATGATATATCTATATACACTGATAATAATCACACTGCACTGTATAATGATATATCTATATACACTGATAATAATTACACTGCACTGTATAATGATATATCTATATACACTGATAATAATCACACTGCACTGTATAATGATATATCTATATATACTGATAATAATCACACTGCACTATATAATGATATATCTATATATACTGATAATAATCGTACTGCAGT
Source organism: Phyllobates terribilis (assembly GCF_046119375.1). Lineage (NCBI taxonomy): Eukaryota > Metazoa > Chordata > Amphibia > Anura > Dendrobatidae > Phyllobates > Phyllobates terribilis. The sequence goes on from NW_027362771.1 coordinate 582,786,922, forward strand.
GTATAATGATATATCTATATATACTGCTAATAATCACACTGCACTGTATAATGATATATCTATATATACTGATAATAATCACACTGCTCTGTATAATGATATATCTATATACACTGATAATAATCACACTGCACTGTATAATGATATATCTATATACACTGATAATAATCACACTGCACTGTATAATGATATATCTATATATACTAATAATCACACTGCACTGTATAATGATATATCTATATATACTGATAATCACACTGCACTGTATACTGATATATCTATATACACTGATAATAATCACACTGCCCTGTATAATGATATATCTATATATACTGATAATAATCACACTGCACTGTATAATGATATATCTATATACACTGATAATAATCACACTGCACTGTATAATGATATATCTATATATATACTGATAATCACACTGCACTGTATAATGATATATCTATATACACTGATAATAATCACACTGCACTGTATAATGATATATCTATATATATACTGATAATAATCACACTGCACTGTATAATGATATATCTATATATACTGATAATCACACTGCACTGTATAATGATATATCTATATACACTGATAATAATCACACTGCACTGTATAATGATATATCTATATATATACTGATAATAATCACACTGCACTGTATAATGATATATCTATATATACTGATAATAATCACACTGCACTGTATAATGATATATCTATATACACTGATAATAATCACACTGCACTGTATAATGATATATCTATATACACTGATAATAATCACACTGCTCTGTATAATGATATATCTATATATACTGATAATAATCACACTGCACTGTATAATGATATATCTATATATACTTATAATCACACTGCACTGTATAATGATATATCTATATACACTGATAATAATCACACTGCACTGTATAATGATATATCTATATATACTGATAAAAATCACACTGCACTGTATAATGATATATCTATATATACTGATAATCACACTGCACTGTATAATGATATATCTATATACACTGATAATAATCACACTGCACTGTATAATGATATATCTATATGTACTGATAATAATCACACTGCACTGTATAATGATATATCTATATACACTGATAATAATCACACTGCACTGTATAATGATATATATATATACACTGATAATAATCACACTGCACTGTATAATGATATATATATATATATATACTGATAATCACACTGCACTGTATAATGATATATCTATATACACTGATAATAATCACACTGCACTGTATAATGATATATCTATATACACTGATAATAATCACACTGCACTGTATAATGATATATCTATATAAACTGATAATAATCACACTGCACTGTATAATGATATATCTATATATACTGATAATAATCACACTGCACTGTATAATGATATATCTATATATACTGATAATAATCACACTGCACTGTATAATGATATATCTATATACTGATAATAATCACACTGCACTGTATAATGATATATCTATATATACTGATAATAATCACACTGCACTGTATAATGATATATCTATATACACTGATAATAATCACACTGCACTGTATAATGATACATCTATAAATACTGATAATAATCACACTGCACTGTATAATGATATATCTATATACTGATAATAATCACACTGCTCTGTATAATGATATATCTATATACTGATAATAATCACACTGCACTGTATAATGATATATCTATATATACTGATAATAATCACACTGCACTGTATAATGATATATCTATATATACTGATGATAATCACACTGCACTGTATAATGATATATCTATATATACTGATAATAATCACTCTGCACCGTATAATGATATATCTATATACACTGATAATAATCACACTGCACTGTATAATGATATATCTATATATACTGATAATAATCACACTGCACTATATAATGATATATCTATATATACTGATAATAATCGTAGTGCAGTGTATAATGATATATCTATATATACTGCTAATAATCACACTGCACTGTATAATGATATATCTATATATACTGATAATAATCACACTGCTCTGTATAATGATATATCTATATACACTGATAATAATCACACTGCACTGTATAATGATATATCTATATATACTGATAATAATCACACTGCACTGTATAATGATATATCTATATACACTGATAATAATCACACTGCACTGTATAATGATATATCTATATATATACTGATAATCACACTGCACTGTATAATGATATATCTATATACACTGATAATAATCACACTGCACTGTATAATGATATATCTATATATATACTGATAATAATCACACTGCACTGTATAATGATATATCTATATATACTGATAATCACACTGCACTGTATAATGATATATCTATATACACTGATAATAATCACACTGCACTGTATAATGATATATCTATATATATACTGATAATAATCACACTGCACTGTATAATGATATATCTATATATACTGATAATAATCACACTGCACTGTATAATGATATATCTATATACACTGATAATAATCACACTGCACTGTATAATGATATATCTATATACACTGATAATAATCACACTGCTCTGTATAATGATATATCTATATATACTGATAATAATCACACTGCACTGTATAATGATATATCTATATATACTGATAATAATCACACTGCACTGTATAATGATATATCTATATGTACTGATAATAATCACACTGCACTGTATAATGATATATCTATATACACTAATAATCACACTGCACTGTATAATGATATATCTATATATACTGATAATAATCACACTGCACTGTATAATGATATATCTATATATACTGATAATCACACTGCACTGTATAATGATATATCTATATACACTGATAATAATCACACTGCACTGTATAATGATATATCTATATGTACTGATAATAATCACACTGCACTGTATAATGATATATCTATACATACTTATAATAATCACACTGCACTGTATAATGATATATCTATATACACTGATAATAATCACTCTGCACTGTATAATGATATATCTATATACGCTGATAATCACACTGCACTGTATAATGATATATCTATATATACTGATAATAATCACACTGCACTGTATAATGATATATCTATATATACTGATAATAATCACACTGCACTGTATAATAATATATCTATATACACTGATAATAATCACACTGCACTGTATAATGGTATATCTATATACACTGATAATAATCATACCGCACTGTATAATGATATATCTATATATACTGATAATAATCACACTGCACTGTATAATGATATATCTATATATACTGATAATAATCACACTGCACTATATAATGATATATCTATATACACTGATAATAATCACACTGCACTGTATAATGATATATCTATATACACTGATAATAATCACACTGCACTGTATAATGATATATCTATATATACTGATAATAATCACACTGCACTATATAATGATATATCTATATATACTGATAATAATCGTACTGCAGTGTATAATGATATATCTATATATACTGCTAATAATCACACTGCACTGTATAATGATATATCTATATATACTGATAATAATCACACTGCTCTGTATAATGATATATCTATATACACTGATAATAATCACACTGCACTGTATAATGATATATCTATATACACTGATAATAATCACACTGCACTGTATAATGATATATCTATATATACTAATAATCACACTGCACTGTATAATGATATATCTATATATACTGATAATCACACTGCACTGTATAATGATATATCTATATACACTGATAATAATCACACTGCACTGTATAATGATATATCTATATACACTGATAATAATCACACTGCACTGTATAATGATATATCTATATATACTGATAATAATCACACTGCACTGTATAATGATATATCTATATACACTGATAATAATCACACTGCACTGTATAATGATATATCTATATATATACTGATAATCACACTGCACTGTATAATGATATATCTATATACACTGATAATAATCACACTGTACTGTATAATGATATATCTATATATATACTGATAATAATCACACTGCACTGTATAATGATATATCTATATATACTGATAATCACACTGCACTGTATAATGATATATCTATATACACTGATAATAATCACACTGCACTGTATAATGATATATCTATATATATACTGATAATAATCACACTGCACTGTATAATGATATATCTATATATACTGATAATAATCACACTGCACTGTATAATGATATATCTATATACACTGATAATAATCACACTGCACTGTATGATATATCTATATACACTGATAATAATCACACTGCTCTGTATAATGATATATCTATATATACTGATAATAATCACACTGCACTGTATAATGATATATCTATATATACTTATAATCACACTGCACTGTATAATGATATATCTATATACACTGATAATAATCACACTGCACTGTATAATGATATATCTATATATACTGATAATAATCACACTGCACTGTATAATGATATATCTATATATACTGATAATCACACTGCACTGTATAATGATATATCTATATAAACTGATAATAATCACACTGCACTGTATAATGATATATCTATATGTACTGATAATAATCACACTGCACTGTATAATGATATATCTATATACACTGATAATAATCACACTGCACTGTATAATGATATATCTATATACACTGATAATAATCACACTGCACTGTATAATGATATATCTGTATATACTGATAATAATCACACTGCACTGTATAATGATATATCTATATATACTGATAATAATCACACTGCACTGTATAATGATATATCTATATACACTGATAATAATCACACTGAACTGTATAATGATATATCTATATACTGATAATAATCACACTGCACTGTATAATGATATATCTATATATACTGATAATAATCACACTGCACTGTATAATGATATATCTATATACACTGATAATAATCACACTGCACTGTATAATGATACATCTATAAATACTGATAATAATCACACTGCTCTGTATAATGATATATCTATATACTGATAATAATCACACTGCACTGTATAATGATATATCTATATACTGATAATAATCACACTGCTCTGTATAATGATATATCTATATACACTGAAAATAATCACACTGCACTGTATAATGATATATCTATATACTGATAATAATCACACTGCACTGTATAATGATATATCTATATATACTGATAATAATCACACTGCACTGTATAATGATATATCTATATATACTGATGATAATCACACTGCACTGTATAATGATATATCTATATATACTGATAATAATCACTCTGCACCGTATAATGATATATCTATATACACTGATAATAATCACACTGCACTGTATAATGATATATCTATATATACTGATAATAATCACACTGCACTATATAATGATATATCTATATATACTGATAATAATCGTACTGCACTGTATAATGATATATCTATATATACTGCTAATAATCACACTGCACTGTATAATGATATATCTATATATACTGATAATAATCACACTGCTCTGTATAATGATATATCTATATACACTGATAATAATCACACTGCACTGTATAATGATATATCTATATATACTGATAATAATCACACTGCACTGTATAATGATATATCTATATACACTGATAATAATCACACTGCACTGTATAATGATATATCTATATATATACTGATAATCACACTGCACTGTATAATGATATATCTATATACACTGATAATAATCACACTGCACTGTATAATGATATATCTATATATATACTGATAATAATCACACTGCACTGTATAATGATATATCTATATATACTGATAATCACACTGCACTGTATAATGATATATCTATATACACTGATAATAATCACACTGCACTGTATAATGATATATCTATATATATACTGATAATAATCACACTGCACTGTATAATGATATATCTATATATACTGATAATAATCACACTGCACTGTATAATGATATATCTATATACACTGATAATAATCACACTGCACTGTATAATGATATATATATATACACTGATAATAATCACACTGCTCTGTATAATGATATATCTATATATACTGATAATAATCACACTGCACTGTATAATGATATATCTATATATACTGATAATAATCACACTGCACTGTATAATGATATATCTATATGTACTGATAATAATCACACTGCACTGTATAATGATATATCTATATACACTAATAATCACACTGCACTGTATAATGATATATCTATATATACTGATAATAATCACACTGCACTGTATAATGATATATCTATATATACTGATAATCACACTGCACTGTATAATGATATATCTATATGTACTGATAATAATCACACTGCACTGTATAATGATATATCTATATACACTGATAATAATCACACTGCACTGTATAATGATATATATATATACACTGATAATAATCACACTGCACTGTATAATGATATATATATATATACTGATAATCACACTGCACTGTATAATGATATATCTATATACACTGATAATAATCACACTGCACTGTATAATGATATATCTATATACACTGATAATAATCACACTGCACTGTATAATGATATATCTATATAAACTGATAATAATCACACTGCACTGTATAATGATATATCTATATATACTGATAATAATCACACTGCACTGTATAATGATATATCTATATATACTGATAATAATCACACTGCACTGTATAATGATATATCTATATACACTGATAATAATCACACTGAACTGTATAATGATATATCTATATACTGATAATAATCACACTGCACTGTATAATGATATATCTATATATACTGATAATAATCACACTGCACTGTATAATGATATATCTATATACACTGATAATAATCACACTGCACTGTATAATGATACATCTATAAATACTGATAATAATCACACTGCTCTGTATAATGATATATCTATATACTGATAATAATCACACTGCACTGTATAATGATATATCTATATACTGATAATAATCACACTGCTCTGTATAATGATATATCTATATATACTGACAATCACACTGCACTGTATAATGATATATCTATATGTACTGATAATAATCACACTTCACTGTATAATGATATATCTATATATATACTGATAATAATCACACTGCACTGTATAATGATATATCTATATATACTGATAATAATCACACTGAACTGTATAATGATATATCTATATACACTGATAATAATCACACTGCTCTGTATAATGATATATCTATATACTGATAATAATCACACTGCACTGTATAATGATATATCTATATATACTGATAATAATCACACTGCACTGTATAATGATATATCTATATATACTGATAATAATCACACTGCACTGTATAATGATATATCTATATATACTGATGATAATCACACTGCACTGTATAATGATATATCTATATATACTGATAATAATCACACTGCACTGTATAATGATATATCTATATACACTGAAAATAATCACACTGCACTGTATAATGATATATCTATATACTGATAATAATCACACTGCACTGTATAATGATATATCTATATATACTGATAATAATCACACTGCACTGTATAATGATATATCTATATATACTGATAATAATCACACTGCACTGTATAATGATATATCTATATATACTGATGATAATCACACTGCACTGTATAATGATATATCTATATATACTGATAATAATCACACTGCACTGTATAATGATATATCTATATACACTGAAAATAATCACACTGCACTGTATAATGATATATCTATATACTGATAATAATCACACTGCACTGTATAATGATATATCTATATATACTGATAATAATCACACTGCACTGTATAATGATATATCTATATATACTGATGATAATCACACTGCACTGTATAATGATATCTATATATACTGATAATAATCACTCTGCACCGTATAATGATATATCTATATACACTGATAATCACACTGCACTGTATAATGATATATCTATATATACTGATAATAATCACACTGCACTATATAATGATATATCTATATATACTGATAATAATCGTACTGCACTGTATAATGATATATCTATATATACTGCTAATAATCACACTGCACTGTATAATGATATATCTATATATACTGATAATAATCACACTGCTCTGTATAATGATATATCTATATACACTGATAATAATCACACTGCACTGTATAATGATATATCTATATACACTGATAATAATCACACTGCACTGTATAATGATATATCTATATATACTGATAATCACACTGCACTGTATACTGATATATCTATATACACTGATAATAATCACACTGCCCTGTATAATGATATATCTATATATACTGATAATAATCACACTGCACTGTATGATATATCTATATACACTGATAATAATCACACTGCACTGTATAATGATATATCTATATATATATACTGATAATCACACTGCACTGTATAATGATATATCTATATACACTGATAATAATCACACTGCACTGTATAATGATATATCTATATATATACTGATAATAATCACACTGCACTGTATAATGATATATCTATCTATACTGATAATCACACTGCACTGTATAATGATATATCTATATACACTGATAATAATCACACTGCACTGTATAATGATATATCTATATATATACTGATAATAATCACACTGCACTGTATAATGATATATCTATATATACTGATAATAATCACACTGCACTGTATAATGATATATCTATATACACTGATAATAATCACACTGCACTGTATAATGATATATCTATATACACTGATAATAATCACACTGCTCTGTATAATGATATATCTATATATACTGATAATAATCACACTGCACTGTATAATGATATATCTATATATACTTATAATCACACTGCACTGTATAATGATATATCTATATACACTGATAATAATCACACTGCACTGTATAATGATATATCTATATATACTGATAATCACACTGCACTGTATAATGATATATCTATATACACTGATAATAATCACACTGCACTGTATAATGATATATCTATATGTACTGATAATAATCACACTGCACTGTATAATGATATATCTATATACACTGATAATAATCACACTGCACTGTATAATGATATATATATATACACTGATAATAATCACACTGCACTGTATAATGATATATATATATATACTGATAATCACACTGCACTGTATAATGATATATCTATATACACTGATAATAATCACACCTCACTGTATAATGATATATCTATATACACTGATAATAATCACACTGCACTGTATAATGATATATCTATATTCACTGATAATAATCACACTGCTCTGTATAATGATATATCTATATATACTGATAATAATCACACTGCACTGTATAATGATATATCTATATATACTGATAATAATCACACTGCACTGTATAATGATATATCTATATATACTGATAATAATCACACTGCACTGTATAATGATATATCTATATACACTGATAATAATCACACTGAACTGTATAATGATATATCTATATACTGATAATAATCACACTGCACTGTATAATGATATATCTATATATACTGATAATAATCACACTGCACTGTATAATGATATATCTATATACACTAATAATCACACTGCACTGTATAATGATACATCTATAAATACTGATAATAATCACACTGCTCTGTATAATGATATATCTATATACTGATAATAATCACACTGCACTGTATAATGATATATCTATATACTGATAATAATCACACTGCTCTGTATAATGATATATCTATATATACTGACAATAATCACACTGCACTGTATAATGATATATCTATATGTACTGATAATAATCACACTGCACTGTATAATGATATATCTATATATATACTGATAATAATCACACTGCACTGTATAATGATATATCTATATATACTGATAATAATCACACTGAACTGTATAATGATATATCTATATACACTGATAATAATCACACTGCTCTGTATAATGATATATCTATATACTGATAATAATCACACTGCTCTGTATAATGATATATCTATATACTGATAATAATCACACTGCACTGTATAATGATATATCTATATATACTGATAATAATCACACTGCACCGTATAATGATATATCTATATACACTGATAATAATCACACTGCACTGTATAATGATATATCTATATATACTGATAATAATCACACTGCACTGTATAATGATATATCTATATACACTGATAATAATCACACTGCACTGTATAATGATATATCTATACACTGATAATAATTACACTGCACTGTATAATGATATATCTATATACACTGATAATAATCACACTGCAATGTATAATGATATATCTATATATACTGATAATAATCACACTGCACTGTATAATGATATATCTATATACACTGATAATAATCACACTGCACTGTATAATGATATATCTATATACTGATAATAATCACACTGCACTGTATAATGATATATCTATATATACTGATAATAATCACACTGCACTGTATAATGATATATCTATATACACTGATAATAATCACACTGCACTGTATAATGATACATCTATATATACTGATAATAATCACACTGCTCTGTATAATGATATATCTATATACTGATAATAATCACACTGCTCTGTATAATGATATATCTATATACTGATAATAATCACACTGCACTGTATAATGATATATCTATATATACTGATAATAATCACACTGCACCGTATAATGATATATCTATATACACTGATAATAATCACACTGCACTGTATAATGATATATCTATATACACTGATAATAATCACACTGCACCGTATAATGATATATCTATATACACTGATAATAATCACACTGCACTGTATAATGATATATCTATATACACTGATAATAATCACACTGCACTGTATAATGATATATCTATATATACTGATAATAATCACACTGCACTGTATAATGATATATCTATATACACTGATAATAATCACACTGCACTGTATAATGATATATCTATATATACTGATAATAATCACACTGCACTGTATAATGATATATCTATATATACTGATAATAATCACACTGCACTGTATAATGATATATCTATATATACTGATGATAATCACACTGCACTGTATAATGATATATCTATATATACTGATAATAATCACACTGCACTGTATAATGATATATCTATATACACTGATAATAATCACACTGCACTGTATAATGATATATCTATATACACTGATAATAATCACACTGCACTGTATAATGATATATCTATATATACTGATAATAATCACACTGCACTGTATAATGATATATCTATATACACTGATAATAATCACACTGCACTGTATAATGATATATCTATATATACTGATAATAATCACACTGCACTGTATAATGATATATCTATATATACTGATAATAATCGTACTGCACTGTATAATGATATATCTATATATACTGCTAATAATCACACTGCACTGTATAATGATATATCTATATATACTGATAATAATCACACTGCTCTGTATAATGATATATCTATATACACTGATAATAATCACACTGCACTGTATAATGATATATCTATATACACTGATAATAATCACACTGCACTGTATAATGATATATCTATATATACTGATAATAATCACACTGCACTGTATAATGATATATCTATATATACTGATAATCACACTGCACTGTATACTGATATATCTATATATATACTGATAATAATCACACTGCACTGTATAATGATATATCTATATATACTGATAATAATCACACTGCACTGTATAATGATATATCTATATACACTGATAATAATCACACTGCACTGTATAATGATATATCTATATATACTGATAATAATCACACTGCACTGTATAATGATATATCTATATATACTGATAATAATCACACTGCACTGTATAATGATATATCTATATATACTGATAATCACACTGCACTGTATAATGATATATATATACACTGATAATAATCACACTGCACTGTATAATGATATATCTATATATACTGATAATAATCACACTGCACTGTATAATGATATATCTATATATACTGATAATCACACTGCACTGTATAATGATATATCTATATACACTGATAATAATCACACTGCACTGTATAATGATATATCTATATGTACTGATAATAATCACACTGCACTGTATAATGATATATCTATATACACTGATAATAATCACACTGCACTGTATAATGATATATATATATACACTGATAATAATCACACTGCACTGTATAATGATATATCTATATATATACTGATAATCACACTGCACTGTATAATGATATATCTATATACACTGATAATAATCACACTGCACTGTATAATGATGTATCTATATACACTGATAATAATCACACTGCACTGTATAATGATATATCTATATACACTGATAATAATCACACTGCACTGTATAATGATACATCTATAAATACTGATAATAATCACACTGCTCTGTATAATGATATATCTATATATACTGACAATCACACTGCACTGTATAATGATATATCTATATGTACTGATAATAATCACACTTCACTGTATAATGATATATCTATATATATACTGATAATAATCACACTGCACTGTATAATGATATATCTATATATACTGATAATAATCACACTGAACTGTATAATGATATATCTATATACACTGATAATAATCACACTGCTCTGTATAATGATATATCTATATACTGATAATAATCACACTGCACTGTATAATGATATATCTATATATACTGATAATAATCACACTGCACTGTATAATGATATATCTATATATACTGATAATAATCACACTGCACTGTATAATGATATATCTATATATACTGATGATAATCACACTGCACTGTATAATGATATATCTATATATACTGATAATAATCACACTGCACTGTATAATGATATATCTATATACACTGAAAATAATCACACTGCACTGTATAATGATATATCTATATACTGATAATAATCACACTGCACTGTATAATGATATATCTATATATACTGATAATAATCACACTGCACTGTATAATGATATATCTATATATACTGATAATAATCACACTGCACTGTATAATGATATATCTATATATACTGATGATAATCACACTGCACTGTATAATGATATATCTATATATACTGATAATAATCACACTGCACTGTATAATGATATATCTATATACACTGAAAATAATCACACTGCACTGTATAATGATATATCTATATACTGATAATAATCACACTGCACTGTATAATGATATATCTATATATACTGATAATAATCACACTGCACTGTATAATGATATCTATATATACTGATAATAATCACTCTGCACCGTATAATGATATATCTATATACACTGATAATCACACTGCACTGTATAATGATATATCTATATATACTGATAATAATCACACTGCACTATATAATGATATATCTATATATACTGATAATAATCGTACTGCACTGTATAATGATATATCTATATATACTGCTAATAATCACACTGCACTGTATAATGATATATCTATATATACTGATAATAATCACACTGCTCTGTATAATGATATATCTATATACACTGATAATAATCACACTGCACTGTATAATGATATATCTATATACACTGATAATAATCACACTGCACTGTATAATGATATATCTATATATACTGATAATAATCACACTGCACTGTATAATGATATATCTATATATACTGATAATCACACTGCACTGTATACTGATATATCTATATACACTGATAATAATCACACTGCCCTGTATAATGATATATCTATATATACTGATAATAATCACACTGCACTGTATGATATATCTATATACACTGATAATAATCACACTGCACTGTATAATGATATATCTATATATATACTGATAATCACACTGCACTGTATAATGATATATCTATATACACTGATAATAATCACACTGCACTGTATAATGATATATCTATATATATACTGATAATAATCACACTGCACTGTATAATGATATATCTATCTATACTGATAATCACACTGCACTGTATAATGATATATCTATATACACTGATAATAATCACACTGCACTGTATAATGATATATCTATATATATACTGATAATAATCACACTGCACTGTATAATGATATATCTATATATACTGATAATAATCACACTGCACTGTATAATGATATATCTATATACACTGATAATAATCACACTGCACTGTATAATGATATATCTATATACACTAATAATCACACTGAACTGTATAATGATATATCTATATACTGATAATAATCACACTGCACTGTATAATGATATATCTATATATACTTATAATCACACTGCACTGTATAATGATATATCTATATACACTGATAATAATCACACTGCACTGTATAATGATATATCTATATATACTGATAATCACACTGCACTGTATAATGATATATCTATATACACTGATAATAATCACACTGCACTGTATAATGATATATCTATATGTACTGATAATAATCACACTGCACTGTATAATGATATATCTATATACACTGATAATAATCACACTGCACTGTATAATGATATATATATATACACTGATAATAATCACACTGCACTGTATAATGATATATATATATATACTGATAATCACACTGCACTGTATAATGATATATCTATATACACTGATAATAATCACACTGCACTGTATAATGATATATCTATATACACTGATAATAATCACACTGCACTGTATAATGATATATCTATATACACTGATAATAATCACACTGCTCTGTATAATGATATATCTATATATACTGATAATAATCACACTGCACTGTATAATGATATATCTATATATACTGATAATAATCACACTGCACTGTATAATGATATATCTATATATACTGATAATAATCACTCTGCACTGTATAATGATATATCTATATACACTGATAATAATCACACTGAACTGTATAATGATATATCTATATACTGATAATAATCACACTGCACTGTATAATGATATATCTATATATACTGATAATAATCACACTGCACTGTATAATGATATATCTATATACACTAATAATCACACTGCACTGTATAATGATACATCTATAAATACTGATAATAATCACACTGCTCTGTATAATGATATATCTATATACTGATAATAATCACACTGCACTGTATAATGATATATCTATATACTGATAATAATCACACTGCTCTGTATAATGATATATCTATATATACTGACAATAATCACACTGCACTGTATAATGATATATCTATATGTACTGATAATAATCACACTGCACTGTATAATGATATATCTATATATATACTGATAATAATCACACTGCACTGTATAATGATATATCTATATATACTGATAATAATCACACTGAACTGTATAATGATATATCTATATACACTGATAATAATCACACTGCTCTGTATAATGATATATCTATATACTGATAATAATCACACTGCTCTGTATAATGATATATCTATATACTGATAATAATCACACTGCACTGTATAATGATATATCTATATATACTGATAATAATCACACTGCACCGTATAATGATATATCTATATACACTGATAATAATCACACTGCACTGTATAATGATATATCTATATATACTGATAATAATCACACTGCACTGTATAATGATATATCTATATACACTGATAATAATCACACTGCACTGTATAATGATATATCTATACACTGATAATAATTACACTGCACTGTATAATGATATATCTATATACACTGATAATAATCACACTGCA
The DNA here is from genome assembly GCF_046119375.1 of Phyllobates terribilis. Taxonomy (NCBI): domain Eukaryota; kingdom Metazoa; phylum Chordata; class Amphibia; order Anura; family Dendrobatidae; genus Phyllobates; species Phyllobates terribilis. The sequence goes on from NW_027362771.1 coordinate 582,803,047, forward strand.
CTGTATAATGATATATCTATATATACTGATAATAATCACACTGCACTGTATAATGATATATCTATATACACTGATAATAATCACACTGCACTGTATAATGATATATCTATATACTGATAATAATCACACTGCACTGTATAATGATATATCTATATATACTGATAATAATCACACTGCACTGTAAAATGATATATCTATATACACTGATAATAATCACACTGCACTGTATAATGATACATCTATATATACTGATAATAATCACACTGCTCTGTATAATGATATATCTATATACTGATAATAATCACACTGCTCTGTATAATGATATATCTATATACTGATAATAATCACACTGCACTGTATAATGATATATCTATATATACTGATAATAATCACACTGCACCGTATAATGATATATCTATATACACTGATAATAATCACACTGCACTGTATAATGATATATCTATATACACTGATAATAATCACACTGCACCGTATAATGATATATCTATATACACTGATAATAATCACACTGCACTGTATAATGATATATCTATATACACTGATAATAATCACACTGCACTGTATAATGATATATCTATATATACTGATAATAATCACACTGCACTGTATAATGATATATCTATATACACTGATAATAATCACACTGCACTGTATAATGATATATCTATATACTGATAATAATCACACTGCACTGTATAATGATATATCTATATATACTGATAATAATCACACTGCACTGTATAATGATATATCTATATATACTGATAATAATCACACTGCACTGTATAATGATATATCTATATACACTGATAATAATCACACTGCACTGTATAATGATATATCTATATACACTGATAATAATCACACTGCACTGTATAATGATATATCTATATATACTGATAATAATCACACTGCACTGTATAATGATATATCTATATACACTGATAATAATCACACTGCACTGTATAATGATATATCTATATATACTGATAATAATCACACTGCACTGTATAATGATATATCTATATATACTGATAATAATCACACTGCACTGTATAATGATATATCTATATATACTGCTAATAATCACACTGCACTGTATAATGATATATCTATATATACTGATAATAATCACACTGCTCTGTATAATGATATATCTATATACACTGATAATAATCACACTGCACTGTATAATGATATATCTATATACACTGATAATAATCACACTGCACTGTATAATGATATATCTATATATACTGATAATAATCACACTGCACTGTATAATGATATATCTATATATACTGATAATCACACTGCACTGTATACTGATATATCTATATATATACTGATAATAATCACACTGCACTGTATAATGATATATCTATATATACTGATAATAATCACACTGCACTGTATAATGATATATCTATATACACTGATAATAATCACACTGCACTGTATAATGATATATCTATATATACTGATAATAATCACACTGCACTGTATAATGATATATCTATATATACTGATAATAATCACACTGCACTGTATAATGATATATCTATATATACTGATAATCACACTGCACTGTATAATGATATATATATACACTGATAATAATCACACTGCACTGTATAATGATATATCTATATATACTGATAATAATCACACTGCACTGTATAATGATATATCTATATATACTGATAATCACACTGCACTGTATAATGATATATCTATATACACTGATAATAATCACACTGCACTGTATAATGATATATCTATATGTACTGATAATAATCACACTGCACTGTATAATGATATATCTATATACACTGATAATAATCACACTGCACTGTATAATGATATATATATATACACTGATAATAATCACACTGCACTGTATAATGATATATCTATATATATACTGATAATCACACTGCACTGTATAATGATATATCTATATACACTGATAATAATCACACTGCACTGTATAATGATATATCTATATACACTGATAATAATCACACTGCACTGTATAATGATATATCTATATACACTGATAATAATCACACTGCACTGTATAATGATATATCTATATATACTGATAATAATCACACTGCACTGTATAATGATATATCTATATATACTGATAATAATCACACTGCACTGTATAATGATATATCTATATATACTGATAATAATCACACTGCACTGTATAATGATATATCTATATACACTGATAATAATCACACTGCACTGTATAATGATATATCTATATATACTGATAATAATCACACTGCACTGTATAATGATATATCTATATATACTGATAATAATCACACTGCACTGTATAATGATATATCTATATACACTGATAATAATCACACTGCACTGTATAATGATATATCTATATATACTGATAATAGTCACACTGCACTGTATAATGATATATCTATATATACTGATAATAATCACACTGCACTGTATAATGATATATCTATATACACTGATAATAATCACACTGCACTGTATAATGATACATCTATAAATACTGATAATAATCACACTGCTCTGTATAATGATATATCTATATACTGATAATAATCACACTGCACTGTATAATGATATATCTATATACTAATAATAATCACACTGCTCTGTATAATGATATATCTATATATACTGACAATAATCACACTGCACTGTATAATGATATATCTATATGTACTGATCATAATCACACTGCACTGTATAATGATATATCTATATATATACTGATAATAATCACACTGCACTGTATAATGATATATCTATATATACTGATAATAATCACACTGAACTGTATAATGATATATCTAGATACACTGATAATAATCACACTGCTCTGTATAATGATATATCTATATACTGATAATAATCACACTGCTCTGTATAATGATAGATCTATATACTGATAATAATCACACTGCTCTGTATAATGATATATCTATATACTGATAATAATCACACTGCACTGTATAATGATATATCTATATACACTGATAATAATCACACTGCACTGTATAATGATATATCTATATATAATGATAATAATCACACTGCACTGTATAATGATATATCTATATGTACTGATAATAATCACACTGCACTGTATAATGATATATCTATATATATACTGATAATAATCACACTGCACTGTATAATGATATATCTATATATACTGATAATAATCACACTGCACTGTATAATGATATATCTATATACACTGATAATAATCACACTGCACTGTATAATGATACATCTATATATACTGATAATAATCACACTGCTCTGTATAATGATATATCTATATACTGATTATAATCACACTGCTCTGTATAATGATATATCTATATACTGATAATAATCACACTGCACTGTATAATGATATATCTATATATACTGATAATAATCACACTGCACTGTATAATGATATATCTATATACACTGATAATAATCACACTGCTCTGTATAATGATATATCTGTATACTGATAATAATCACACTGCTCTGTATAATGATATATCTATATACTGATAATAATCACACTGCACTGTATAATGATATATCTATATACACTGATAATAATCACACTGCACTGTATAATGATATATCTATACACTGATAATAATTACACTGCACTGTATAATGATATATCTATATACACTGATAATAATCACACTGCACTGTATAATGATATATCTATATACACTGATAATAATCACACTGCACTGTATAATGATATATCTATATACTGATAATAATCACACTGCACTGTATAATGATATATCTATATATACTGATAATAATCACACTGCACTGTATAATGATATATCTATATATATACTGATAATAATCACACTGCACTGTATAATGATATATCTATATATACTGATAATAATCACACTGAACTGTATAATGATATATCTATATACACTGATAATAATCACACTGCTCTGTATAATGATATATCTATATACTGATAATAATCACACTGCTCTGTATAATGATATATCTATATACTGATAATAATCACACTGCACTGTATAATGATATATCTATATACACTGATAATAATCACACTGCACTGTATAATGATATATCTATATACACTGATAATAATCACACTGCACTGTATAATGATATATCTATATATACTGATAATAATCACACTGCACTGTATAATGATATATCTATATATACTGATAATCACACTGCACTGTATACTGATATATCTATATATATACTGATAATAATCACACTGCACTGTATAATGATATATCTATATATACTGATAATAATCACACTGCACTGTATAATGATATATCTATATACACTGATAATAATCACACTGCACTGTATAATGATATATCTATATATACTGATAATAATCACACTGCACTGTATAATGATATATCTATATATACTGATAATAATCACACTGCACTGTATAATGATATATCTATATATACTGATAATCACACTGCACTGTATAATGATATATATATACACTGATAATAATCACACTGCACTGTATAATGATATATCTATATATACTGATAATAATCACACTGCACTGTATAATGATATATCTATATATACTGATAATCACACTGCACTGTATAATGATATATCTATATACACTGATAATAATCACACTGCACTGTATAATGATATATCTATATGTACTGATAATAATCACACTGCACTGTATAATGATATATCTATATACACTGATAATAATCACACTGCACTGTATAATGATATATATATATACACTGATAATAATCACACTGCACTGTATAATGATATATCTATATATATACTGATAATCACACTGCACTGTATAATGATATATCTATATACACTGATAATAATCACACTGCACTGTATAATGATGTATCTATATACACTGATAATAATCACACTGCACTGTATAATGATATATCTATATACACTGATAATAATCACACTGCACTGTATAATGATACATCTATAAATACTGATAATAATCACACTGCTCTGTATAATGATATATCTATATATACTGACAATCACACTGCACTGTATAATGATATATCTATATGTACTGATAATAATCACACTTCACTGTATAATGATATATCTATATATATACTGATAATAATCACACTGCACTGTATAATGATATATCTATATATACTGATAATAATCACACTGAACTGTATAATGATATATCTATATACACTGATAATAATCACACTGCTCTGTATAATGATATATCTATATACTGATAATAATCACACTGCACTGTATAATGATATATCTATATATACTGATAATAATCACACTGCACTGTATAATGATATATCTATATATACTGATAATAATCACACTGCACTGTATAATGATATATCTATATATACTGATGATAATCACACTGCACTGTATAATGATATATCTATATATACTGATAATAATCACACTGCACTGTATAATGATATATCTATATACACTGAAAATAATCACACTGCACTGTATAATGATATATCTATATACTGATAATAATCACACTGCACTGTATAATGATATATCTATATATACTGATAATAATCACACTGCACTGTATAATGATATATCTATATATACTGATAATAATCACACTGCACTGTATAATGATATATCTATATATACTGATGATAATCACACTGCACTGTATAATGATATATCTATATATACTGATAATAATCACACTGCACTGTATAATGATATATCTATATACACTGAAAATAATCACACTGCACTGTATAATGATATATCTATATACTGATAATAATCACACTGCACTGTATAATGATATATCTATATATACTGATAATAATCACACTGCACTGTATAATGATATCTATATATACTGATAATAATCACTCTGCACCGTATAATGATATATCTATATACACTGATAATCACACTGCACTGTATAATGATATATCTATATATACTGATAATAATCACACTGCACTATATAATGATATATCTATATATACTGATAATAATCGTACTGCACTGTATAATGATATATCTATATATACTGCTAATAATCACACTGCACTGTATAATGATATATCTATATATACTGATAATAATCACACTGCTCTGTATAATGATATATCTATATACACTGATAATAATCACACTGCACTGTATAATGATATATCTATATACACTGATAATAATCACACTGCACTGTATAATGATATATCTATATATACTGATAATAATCACACTGCACTGTATAATGATATATCTATATATACTGATAATCACACTGCACTGTATACTGATATATCTATATACACTGATAATAATCACACTGCCCTGTATAATGATATATCTATATATACTGATAATAATCACACTGCACTGTATGATATATCTATATACACTGATAATAATCACACTGCACTGTATAATGATATATCTATATATATACTGATAATCACACTGCACTGTATAATGATATATCTATATACACTGATAATAATCACACTGCACTGTATAATGATATATCTATATATATACTGATAATAATCACACTGCACTGTATAATGATATATCTATCTATACTGATAATCACACTGCACTGTATAATGATATATCTATATACACTGATAATAATCACACTGCACTGTATAATGATATATCTATATATATACTGATAATAATCACACTGCACTGTATAATGATATATCTATATATACTGATAATAATCACACTGCACTGTATAATGATATATCTATATACACTGATAATAATCACACTGCACTGTATAATGATATATCTATATACACTAATAATCACACTGAACTGTATAATGATATATCTATATACTGATAATAATCACACTGCACTGTATAATGATATATCTATATATACTTATAATCACACTGCACTGTATAATGATATATCTATATACACTGATAATAATCACACTGCACTGTATAATGATATATCTATATATACTGATAATCACACTGCACTGTATAATGATATATCTATATACACTGATAATAATCACACTGCACTGTATAATGATATATCTATATGTACTGATAATAATCACACTGCACTGTATAATGATATATCTATATACACTGATAATAATCACACTGCACTGTATAATGATATATATATATACACTGATAATAATCACACTGCACTGTATAATGATATATATATATATACTGATAATCACACTGCACTGTATAATGATATATCTATATACACTGATAATAATCACACTGCACTGTATAATGATATATCTATATACACTGATAATAATCACACTGCACTGTATAATGATATATCTATATACACTGATAATAATCACACTGCTCTGTATAATGATATATCTATATATACTGATAATAATCACACTGCACTGTATAATGATATATCTATATATACTGATAATAATCACACTGCACTGTATAATGATATATCTATATATACTGATAATAATCACTCTGCACTGTATAATGATATATCTATATACACTGATAATAATCACACTGAACTGTATAATGATATATCTATATACTGATAATAATCACACTGCACTGTATAATGATATATCTATATATACTGATAATAATCACACTGCACTGTATAATGATATATCTATATACACTAATAATCACACTGCACTGTATAATGATACATCTATAAATACTGATAATAATCACACTGCTCTGTATAATGATATATCTATATACTGATAATAATCACACTGCACTGTATAATGATATATCTATATATACTGATAATCACACTGCACTGTATAATGATATATCTATATACACTGATAATAATCACACTGCACTGTATAATGATATATCTATATGTACTGATAATAATCACACTGCACTGTATAATGATATATCTATATACACTGATAATAATCACACTGCACTGTATAATGATATATATATATACACTGATAATAATCACACTGCACTGTATAATGATATATCTATATATATACTGATAATCACACTGCACTGTATAATGATATATCTATATACACTGATAATAATCACACTGCACTGTATAATGATGTATCTATATACACTGATAATAATCACACTGCACTGTATAATGATATATCTATATACACTGATAATAATCACACTGCACTGTATAATGATACATCTATAAATACTGATAATAATCACACTGCTCTGTATAATGATATATCTATATATACTGACAATCACACTGCACTGTATAATGATATATCTATATGTACTGATAATAATCACACTTCACTGTATAATGATATATCTATATATATACTGATAATAATCACACTGCACTGTATAATGATATATCTATATATACTGATAATAATCACACTGAACTGTATAATGATATATCTATATACACTGATAATAATCACACTGCTCTGTATAATGATATATCTATATACTGATAATAATCACACTGCACTGTATAATGATATATCTATATATACTGATAATAATCACACTGCACTGTATAATGATATATCTATATATACTGATAATAATCACACTGCACTGTATAATGATATATCTATATATACTGATGATAATCACACTGCACTGTATAATGATATATCTATATATACTGATAATAATCACACTGCACTGTATAATGATATATCTATATACACTGAAAATAATCACACTGCACTGTATAATGATATATCTATATACTGATAATAATCACACTGCACTGTATAATGATATATCTATATATACTGATAATAATCACACTGCACTGTATAATGATATATCTATATATACTGATAATAATCACACTGCACTGTATAATGATATATCTATATATACTGATGATAATCACACTGCACTGTATAATGATATATCTATATATACTGATAATAATCACACTGCACTGTATAATGATATATCTATATACACTGAAAATAATCACACTGCACTGTATAATGATATATCTATATACTGATAATAATCACACTGCACTGTATAATGATATATCTATATATACTGATAATAATCACACTGCACTGTATAATGATATCTATATATACTGATAATAATCACTCTGCACCGTATAATGATATATCTATATACACTGATAATCACACTGCACTGTATAATGATATATCTATATATACTGATAATAATCACACTGCACTATATAATGATATATCTATATATACTGATAATAATCGTACTGCACTGTATAATGATATATCTATATATACTGCTAATAATCACACTGCACTGTATAATGATATATCTATATATACTGATAATAATCACACTGCTCTGTATAATGATATATCTATATACACTGATAATAATCACACTGCACTGTATAATGATATATCTATATACACTGATAATAATCACACTGCACTGTATAATGATATATCTATATATACTGATAATAATCACACTGCACTGTATAATGATATATCTATATATACTGATAATCACACTGCACTGTATACTGATATATCTATATACACTGATAATAATCACACTGCCCTGTATAATGATATATCTATATATACTGATAATAATCACACTGCACTGTATGATATATCTATATACACTGATAATAATCACACTGCACTGTATAATGATATATCTATATATATACTGATAATCACACTGCACTGTATAATGATATATCTATATACACTGATAATAATCACACTGCACTGTATAATGATATATCTATATATATACTGATAATAATCACACTGCACTGTATAATGATATATCTATCTATACTGATAATCACACTGCACTGTATAATGATATATCTATATACACTGATAATAATCACACTGCACTGTATAATGATATATCTATATATATACTGATAATAATCACACTGCACTGTATAATGATATATCTATATATACTGATAATAATCACACTGCACTGTATAATGATATATCTATATACACTGATAATAATCACACTGCACTGTATAATGATATATCTATATACACTAATAATCACACTGAACTGTATAATGATATATCTATATACTGATAATAATCACACTGCACTGTATAATGATATATCTATATATACTTATAATCACACTGCACTGTATAATGATATATCTATATACACTGATAATAATCACACTGCACTGTATAATGATATATCTATATATACTGATAATCACACTGCACTGTATAATGATATATCTATATACACTGATAATAATCACACTGCACTGTATAATGATATATCTATATGTACTGATAATAATCACACTGCACTGTATAATGATATATCTATATACACTGATAATAATCACACTGCACTGTATAATGATATATATATATACACTGATAATAATCACACTGCACTGTATAATGATATATATATATATACTGATAATCACACTGCACTGTATAATGATATATCTATATACACTGATAATAATCACACTGCACTGTATAATGATATATCTATATACACTGATAATAATCACACTGCACTGTATAATGATATATCTATATACACTGATAATAATCACACTGCTCTGTATAATGATATATCTATATATACTGATAATAATCACACTGCACTGTATAATGATATATCTATATATACTGATAATAATCACACTGCACTGTATAATGATATATCTATATATACTGATAATAATCACTCTGCACTGTATAATGATATATCTATATACACTGATAATAATCACACTGAACTGTATAATGATATATCTATATACTGATAATAATCACACTGCACTGTATAATGATATATCTATATATACTGATAATAATCACACTGCACTGTATAATGATATATCTATATACACTAATAATCACACTGCACTGTATAATGATACATCTATAAATACTGATAATAATCACACTGCTCTGTATAATGATATATCTATATACTGATAATAATCACACTGCACTGTATAATGATATATCTATATACTGATAATAATCACACTGCTCTGTATAATGATATATCTATATATACTGACAATAATCACACTGCACTGTATAATGATATATCTATATGTACTGATAATAATCACACTGCACTGTATAATGATATATCTATATATATACTGATAATAATCACACTGCACTGTATAATGATATATCTATATATACTGATAATAATCACACTGAACTGTATAATGATATATCTATATACACTGATAATAATCACACTGCTCTGTATAATGATATATCTATATACTGATAATAATCACACTGCTCTGTATAATGATATATCTATATACTGATAATAATCACACTGCACTGTATAATGATATATCTATATATACTGATAATAATCACACTGCACCGTATAATGATATATCTATATACACTGATAATAATCACACTGCACTGTATAATGATATATCTATATATACTGATAATAATCACACTGCACTGTATAATGATATATCTATATACACTGATAATAATCACACTGCACTGTATAATGATATATCTATACACTGATAATAATTACACTGCACTGTATAATGATATATCTATATACACTGATAATAATCACACTGCACTGTATAATGATATATCTATATATACTGATAATAATCACACTGCACTGTATAATGATATATCTATATACACTGATAATAATCACACTGCACTGTATAATGATATATCTATATACTGATAATAATCACACTGCACTGTATAATGATATATCTATATATACTGATAATAATCACACTGCACTGTAAAATGATATATCTATATACACTGATAATAATCACACTGCACTGTATAATGATACATCTATATATACTGATAATAATCACACTGCTCTGTATAATGATATATCTATATACTGATAATAATCACACTGCTCTGTATAATGATATATCTATATACTGATAATAATCACACTGCACTGTATAATGATATATCTATATATACTGATAATAATCACACTGCACCGTATAATGATATATCTATATACACTGATAATAATCACACTGCACTGTATAATGATATATCTATATACACTGATAATAATCACACTGCACCGTATAATGATATATCTATATACACTGATAATAATCACACTGCACTGTATAATGATATATCTATATACACTGATAATAATCACACTGCACTGTATAATGATATATCTATATATACTGATAATAATCACACTGCACTGTATAATGATATATCTATATACACTGATAATAATCACACTGCACTGTATAATGATATATCTATATACTGATAATAATCACACTGCACTGTATAATGATATATCTATATATACTGATAATAATCACACTGCACTGTATAATGATATATCTATATATACTGATGATAATCACACTGCACTGTATAATGATATATCTATATATACTGATAATAATCACACTGCACTGTATAATGATATATCTATATACACTGATAATAATCACACTGCACTGTATAATGATATATCTATATACACTGATAATAATCACACTGCACTGTATAATGATATATCTATATATACTGATAATAATCACACTGCACTGTATAATGATATATCTATATACACTGATAATAATCACACTGCACTGTATAATGATATATCTATATATACTGATAATAATCACACTGCACTGTATAATGATATATCTATATATACTGATAATAATCACACTGCACTGTATAATGATATATCTATATATACTGCTAATAATCACACTGCACTGTATAATGATATATCTATATATACTGATAATAATCACACTGCTCTGTATAATGATATATCTATATACACTGATAATAATCACACTGCACTGTATAATGATATATCTATATACACTGATAATAATCACACTGCACTGTATAATGATATATCTATATATACTGATAATAATCACACTGCACTGTATAATGATATATCTATATATACTGATAATCACACTGCACTGTATACTGATATATCTATATATATACTGATAATAATCACACTGCACTGTATAATGATATATCTATATATACTGATAATAATCACACTGCACTGTATAATGATATATCTATATACACTGATAATAATCACACTGCACTGTATAATGATATATCTATATATACTGATAATAATCACACTGCACTGTATAATGATATATCTATATATACTGATAATAATCACACTGCACTGTATAATGATATATCTATATATACTGATAATCACACTGCACTGTATAATGATATATATATACACTGATAATAATCACACTGCACTGTATAATGATATATCTATATATACTGATAATAATCACACTGCACTGTATAATGATATATCTATATATACTGATAATCACACTGCACTGTATAATGATATATCTATATACACTGATAATAATCACACTGCACTGTATAATGATATATCTATATGTACTGATAATAATCACACTGCACTGTATAATGATATATCTATATACACTGATAATAATCACACTGCACTGTATAATGATATATATATATACACTGATAATAATCACACTGCACTGTATAATGATATATCTATATATATACTGATAATCACACTGCACTGTATAATGATATATCTATATACACTGATAATAATCACACTGCACTGTATAATGATATATCTATATACACTGATAATAATCACACTGCACTGTATAATGATATATCTATATACACTGATAATAATCACACTGCACTGTATAATGATATATCTATATATACTGATAATAATCACACTGCACTGTATAATGATATATCTATATATACTGATAATAATCACACTGCACTGTATAATGATATATCTATATATACTGATAATAATCACACTGCACTGTATAATGATATATCTATATACACTGATAATAATCACACTGCACTGTATAATGATATATCTATATATACTGATAATAATCACACTGCACTGTATAATGATATATCTATATATACTGATAATAATCACACTGCACTGTATAATGATATATCTATATACACTGATAATAATCACACTGCACTGTATAATGATATATCTATATATACTGATAATAGTCACACTGCACTGTATAATGATATATCTATATATACTGATAATAATCACACTGCACTGTATAATGATATATCTATATACACTGATAATAATCACACTGCACTGTATAATGATACATCTATAAATACTGATAATAATCACACTGCTCTGTATAATGATATATCTATATACTGATAATAATCACACTGCACTGTATAATGATATATCTATATACTAATAATAATCACACTGCTCTGTATAATGATATATCTATATATACTGACAATAATCACACTGCACTGTATAATGATATATCTATATGTACTGATCATAATCACACTGCACTGTATAATGATATATCTATATATATACTGATAATAATCACACTGCACTGTATAATGATATATCTATATATACTGATAATAATCACACTGAACTGTATAATGATATATCTAGATACACTGATAATAATCACACTGCTCTGTATAATGATATATCTATATACTGATAATAATCACACTGCTCTGTATAATGATAGATCTATATACTGATAATAATCACACTGCTCTGTATAATGATATATCTATATACTGATAATAATCACACTGCACTGTATAATGATATATCTATATACACTGATAATAATCACACTGCACTGTATAATGATATATCTATATATAATGATAATAATCACACTGCACTGTATAATGATATATCTATATGTACTGATAATAATCACACTGCACTGTATAATGATATATCTATATATATACTGATAATAATCACACTGCACTGTATAATGATATATCTATATATACTGATAATAATCACACTGCACTGTATAATGATATATCTATATACACTGATAATAATCACACTGCACTGTATAATGATACATCTATATATACTGATAATAATCACACTGCTCTGTATAATGATATATCTATATACTGATTATAATCACACTGCTCTGTATAATGATATATCTATATACTGATAATAATCACACTGCACTGTATAATGATATATCTATATATACTGATAATAATCACACTGCACTGTATAATGATATATCTATATACACTGATAATAATCACACTGCTCTGTATAATGATATATCTGTATACTGATAATAATCACACTGCTCTGTATAATGATATATCTATATACTGATAATAATCACACTGCACTGTATAATGATATATCTATATACACTGATAATAATCACACTGCACTGTATAATGATATATCTATACACTGATAATAATTACACTGCACTGTATAATGATATATCTATATACACTGATAATAATCACACTGCACTGTATAATGATATATCTATATACACTGATAATAATCACACTGCACTGTATAATGATATATCTATATACTGATAATAATCACACTGCACTGTATAATGATATATCTATATATACTGATAATAATCACACTGCACTGTATAATGATATATCTATATATATACTGATAATAATCACACTGCACTGTATAATGATATATCTATATATACTGATAATAATCACACTGAACTGTATAATGATATATCTATATACACTGATAATAATCACACTGCTCTGTATAATGATATATCTATATACTGATAATAATCACACTGCTCTGTATAATGATATATCTATATACTGATAATAATCACACTGCACTGTATAATGATATATCTATATATACTGATAATAATCACACTGCACCGTATAATGATATATCTATATACACTGATAATAATCACACTGCACTGTATAATGATATATCTATATATACTGATAATAATCACACTGCACTGTATAATGATATATCTATATACACTGATAATAATCACACTGCACTGTATAATGATATATCTATACACTGATAATAATTACACTGCACTGTATAATGATATATCTATATACACTGATAATCACACTGCACTGTATAATGATATATCTATATATACTGATAATAATCACACTGCACTGTATAATGATATATCTATATACACTGATAATAATCACACTGCACTGTATAATGATATATCTATATACTGATAGTAATCACACTGCACTGTATAATGATATATCTATATATACTGATAATAATCACACTGCACTGTATAATGATATATCTATATACACTGATAATAATCACACTGCACTGTATAATGATACATCTATATATACTGATAATAATCACACTGCTCTGTATAATGATATATCTATATACTGATAATAATCACACTGCTCTGTATAATGATATATCTATATACTGATAATAATCACACTGCACTGTATAATGATATATCTATATATACTGATAATAATCACACTGCACCGTATAATGATATATCTATATACACTGATAATAATCACACTGCACTGTATAATGATATATCTATATACACTGATAATAATCACACTGCACCGTATAATGATATATCTATATACACTGATAATAATCACACTGCACTGTATAATGATATATCTATATACACTGATAATAATCACACTGCACTGTATAATGATATATCTATATATACTGATAATAATCACACTGCACTGTATAATGATATATCTATATACACTGATAATAATCACACTGCACTGTATAATGATATATCTATATATACTGATAATCACACTGCACTGTATACTGATATATCTATATATATATACTGATAATAATCACACTGCACTGTATAATGATATATCTATATATACTGATAATAATCACACTGCACTGTATAATGATATATCTATATACACTGATAATAATCACACTGCACTGTATAATGATATATCTATATATACTGATAATAATCACACTGCACTGTATAATGATATATCTATATATACTGATAATAATCACACTGCACTGTATAATGATATATCTATATATACTGATAATCACACTGCACTGTATAATGATATATATATACACTGATAATAATCACACTGCACTGTATAATGATATATCTATATATACTGATAATAATCACACTGCACTGTATAATGATATATCTATATATACTGATAATCACACTGCACTGTATAATGATATATCTATATACACTGATAATAATCACACTGCACTGTATAATGATATATCTATATGTACTGATAATAATCACACTGCACTGTATAATGATATATCTATATACACTGATAATAATCACACTGCACTGTATAATGATATATATATATACACTGATAATAATCACACTGCACTGTATAATGATATATCTATATATATACTGATAATCACACTGCACTGTATAATGATATATCTATATACACTGATAATAATCACACTGCACTGTATAATGATATATCTATATACACTGATAATAATCACACTGCACTGTATAATGATATATCTATATACACTGATAATAATCACACTGCACTGTATAATGATATATCTATATATACTGATAATAATCACACTGCACTGTATAATGATATATCTATATATACTGATAATAATCACACTGCACTGTATAATGATATATCTATATATACTGATAATAATCACACTGCACTGTATAATGATATATCTATATACACTGATAATAATCACACTGCACTGTATAATGATATATCTATATATACTGATAATAATCACACTGCACTGTATAATGATATATCTATATATACTGATAATAATCACACTGCACTGTATAATGATATATCTATATACACTGATAATAATCACACTGCACTGTATAATGATATATCTATATATACTGATAATAGTCACACTGCACTGTATAATGGTATATCTATATATACTGATAATAATCACACTGCACTGTATAATGATATATCTATATACACTGATAATAATCACACTGCACTGTATAATGATACATCTATAAATACTGATAATAATCACACTGCTCTGTATAATGATATATCTATATACTGATAATAATCACACTGCACTGTATAATGATATATCTATATACTAATAATAATCACACTGCTCTGTATAATGATATATCTATATATACTGACAATAATCACACTGCACTGTATAATGATATATCTATATGTACTGATCATAATCACACTGCACTGTATAATGATATATCTATATATATACTGATAATAATCACACTGCACTGTATAATGATATATCTATATATACTGATAATAATCACACTGAACTGTATAATGATATATCTAGATACACTGATAATAATCACACTGCTCTGTATAATGATATATCTATATACTGATAATAATCACACTGCTCTGTATAATGATAGATCTATATACTGATAATAATCACACTGCTCTGTATAATGATATATCTATATACTGATAATAATCACACTGCACTGTATAATGATATATCTATATACACTGATAATAATCACACTGCACTGTATAATGATATATCTATATATAATGATAATAATCACACTGCACTGTATAATGATATATCTATATGTACTGATAATAATCACACTGCACTGTATAATGATATATCTATATATATACTGATAATAATCACACTGCACTGTATAATGATATATCTATATATACTGATAATAATCACACTGCACTGTATAATGATATATCTATATACACTGATAATAATCACACTGCACTGTATAATGATACATCTATATATACTGATAATAATCACACTGCACTGTATAATGATATATCTATATATACTGATAATAATCACACTGCACTGTATAATGATATATCTATATACACTGATAATAATCACACTGCTCTGTATAATGATATATCTATATACTGATTATAATCACACTGCTCTGTATAATGATATATCTATATACTGATAATAATCACACTGCACTGTATAATGATATATCTATATATACTGATAATAATCACACTGCACTGTATAATGATATATCTATATACACTGATAATAATCACACTGCTCTGTATAATGATATATCTGTATACTGATAATAATCACACTGCTCTGTATAATGATATATCTATATACTGATAATAATCACACTGCACTGTATAATGATATATCTATATACACTGATAATAATCACACTGCACTGTATAATGATATATCTATATACACTGATAATAATCACACTGCACTGTATAATGATATATCTATATACTGATAATAATCACACTGCACTGTATAATGATATATCTATATACTGATAATAATCACACTGCACTGTATAATGATATATCTATATACACTGATAATAATCACACTGCACTGTATAATGATATATCTATATACTGATAATAATCACACTGCACTGTATAATGATATATCTATATATACTGATAATAATCACACTGCACTGTATAATGATATATCTATATACACTGATAATAATCACACTGCACTGTATAATGATACATCTATATATACTGATAATAATCACACTGCTCTGTATAATGATATATCTATATACTGATAATAATCACACTGCTCTGTATAATGATATATCTATATACTGATAATAATCACACTGCACTGTATAATGATATATCTATATATACTGATAATAATCACACTGCACTGTATAATGATATATCTATATACACTGATAATAATCACACTGCTCTGTATAATGATATATCTATATACTGATAATAATCACACTGCTCTGTATAATGATATATCTATATACTGATAATAATCACACTGCACTGTATAATGATATATCTATATACTGATAATAATCACACTGCACCGTATAATGATATATCTATATACACTGATAATAATCACACTGCACTGTATAATGATATATCTATATATACTGATAATAATCACACTGCACTGTATAATGCTATATCTATATATACTGATAATAATCACACTGCACTGTATAATGATATATCTATATATACTGATAATAACCACACTGCACTGTATAATGATATATCTATATATACTGATAATAATCACACTGCTCTGTATAATGATATATCTATATACACTGATAATAATCACACTGCACTGTATAATGATATATCTATATACACTAATAATTACACTCCACTGTATAATGATACATCTATATACACTGATAATAATCACACTGCACCGTATAATGATATATCTATATACTGATAATAATCACCCTGCACTGTATGATATATCTATATACACTGATAATAATCACACTGCACTGTATAATGATATATCTATATACACTGATAATAATCACACTGCACTGTATAATGATATATCTATATATACTGATAATAATCACACCGCACTGTATAATGATATATCTATATACACTGATAATAATCACACTGCACTGTATAATGATATATCTATATATACTGATAATAATCACACTGCACTGTATAATGATATATCTATATATACTGATAATAATCACACTGCACTGTATAATGATATATCTATATATACTGATAATAATCACACTGCACTGTATAATGATATATCTATATATACTGATAATAATTACACTGCACTGTATAATGATATATCTATATACACTGATAATAATCACACTGCACCGTATAATGATATATATCTATATATACTGATAATAGTCACACTGCACCGTATAATGATATATCTATATATACTGATAATAGTCACACTGCACCGTATAATGATATATCTATATATACTGATAATAGTCACACTGCACCGTATAATGATATATCTATATATACTGATAATAATCACACCGCACTGTATAATGATATATCTATATACACTGATAATAATCACACCGCACTGTATAATGATATATCTATATATACTGATAATAATCACACCGCACTGTATAATGATATATCTATATACACTGATAATAATCACACTGCACTGTATAATGATATATCTATATATACTGATAATAATCACACTGCACTGTATAATGATATATCTATATATACTGATAATAATCACACTGCACTGTATAATGATAAATCTATATATACTGATAATAATCGCACTGCACTGTATAATGATATATCTATATACACTGATAATAATCACACTGCACTGTATAATGATATATCTATATATACTGATAATAATCACACTGCACTGTATAATGATATATATCTATGTATACTGATAATAGTCACACTGCACTGTATAATGATATATCTATATATACTGATAATAGTCACACTGCACCGTATAATGATATATCTATATATACTGATAATAATCACACTGCACTGTATAATGATATATCTATATATACTGATAATAATCACACTGCACTGTATAATGATATATCTATATATACTGATAATCACACTGCACTGTGTAATGATATATCTATATACACTGATAATAATCACACTGCACTGTATAATGATATATCTATATATACTGATAATAATCACACTGCACCGTATAATGATATATCTATATACTGATAATAATCACCCTGCACTGTATGATATATCTATATACACTGATAATAATCACACTGCACTGTATAATGATATATCTATATACACTGATAATAATCACACTGCACTGTATAATGATATATCTATATATACTGATAATAATCACACCGCACTGTATAATGATATATCTATATACACTGATAATAATCACACTGCACTGTATAATGATATATCTATATATACTGATAATAATCACACTGCACTGTATAATGATATATCTATATACACTGATAATAATAACACTGCACTGTATAATGATATATCTATATACTGATAATAATCACACTGCACTGTATAATGATATATCTATATATACTGATAATAATCACACTGCACCGTATAATGATATATCTATATACACTGATAATAATCACACTGCACCGTATAATGATATATCTATATACACTGATAATAATCACACTGCACTGTATAATGATATATCTATATATACTGATAATAATCGCACTCCACTGTATAATGATATATCTATATATACTGATAATAATCACACTGCACTGTATAATGATATATCTATATACACTGATAATAATCACACTGCACTGTATAATGATATATCTATATATACTGATAATAGTCACACTGCACTGTATAATGGTATATCTATATATACTGATAATAATCACACTGCACTGTATAATGATATATCTATATACACTGATAATAATCACACTGCACTGTATAATGATACATCTATAAATACTGATAATAATCACACTGCTCTGTATAATGATATATCTATATACTGATAATAATCACACTGCACTGTATAATGATATATCTATATACTAATAATAATCACACTGCTCTGTATAATGATATATCTATATATACTGACAATAATCACACTGCACTGTATAATGATATATCTATATGTACTGATCATAATCACACTGCACTGTATAATGATATATCTATATATATATACTGATAATAATCACACTGCACTGTATAATGATATATCTATATATACTGATAATAATCACACTGAACTGTATAATGATATATCTAGATACACTGATAATAATCACACTGCTCTGTATAATGATATATCTATATACTGATAATAATCACACTGCTCTGTATAATGATAGATCTATATACTGATAATAATCACACTGCTCTGTATAATGATATATCTATATACTGATAATAATCACACTGCACTGTATAATGATATATCTATATACACTGATAATAATCACACTGCACTGTATAATGATATATCTATATATAATGATAATAATCACACTGCACTGTATAATGATATATCTATATGTACTGATAATAATCACACTGCACTGTATAATGATATATCTATATATATACTGATAATAATCACACTGCACTGTATAATGATATATCTATATATACTGATAATAATCACACTGCACTGTATAATGATATATCTATATACACTGATAATAATCACACTGCACTGTATAATGATACATCTATATATACTGATAATAATCACACTGCACTGTATAATGATATATCTATATATACTGATAATAATCACACTGCACTGTATAATGATATATCTATATACACTGATAATAATCACACTGCTCTGTATAATGATATATCTATATACTGATTATAATCACACTGCTCTGTATAATGATATATCTATATACTGATAATAATCACACTGCACTGTATAATGATATATCTATATATACTGATAATAATCACACTGCACTGTATAATGATATATCTATATACACTGATAATAATCACACTGCTCTGTATAATGATATATCTGTATACTGATAATAATCACACTGCTCTGTATAATGATATATCTATATACTGATAATAATCACACTGCACTGTATAATGATATATCTATATACACTGATAATAATCACACTGCACTGTATAATGATATATCTATATACACTGATAATAATCACACTGCACTGTATAATGATATATCTATATACTGATAATAATCACACTGCACTGTATAATGATATATCTATATACTGATAATAATCACACTGCACTGTATAATGATATATCTATATACACTGATAATAATCACACTGCACTGTATAATGATATATCTATATACTGATAATAATCACACTGCACTGTATAATGATATATCTATATATACTGATAATCACACTGCACTGTATAATGATATATCTATATATACTGATAATAATCACACTCCACTGTATAATGATATATCTATATATACTGATAATAATCACACTGCACTGTATAATGATATATCTATATACACTGATAATAATCACACTGCTCTGTATAATGATATATCTATATATACTGATAATCACACTGCACTGTATAATGATATATCTATATATACTGATAATAATCACACTCCACTGTATAATGATATATCTATATATACTGATAATAATCACTGCACTGTATAATGATATATCTATATACACTAAGAATAATCACACTGCACTGTATAATGATATATCTATATATACTGATAATAATCACACTGCACTGTATAATGATATACAGTTATATGAAAAAGTTTGGGCACCCCTATTAATCTAAAGCTTAATGTTTTATAAAAATTTGTGTTTTTGCAACAGCTATTTCAGTTTGATACATGTAATAACTGTTGGACACAGTAATGTTTCTGCCTTGAAATGAGGTTTCTTGTACTAACAGAAAATGTGAAATCTGCATTCAAACAAAATTTGACAGGTGCATAAGTATGGGCACCCTTATCATTTTCTTGTTTTAAATACTCCTACCTACTTTTTACTGACTTACTAAAGCACTTTTTTTGGTTTTGTAACCTCATTGAGCTTTGAACTTCATAGCCAGGTGTATGCAATCACGAGAAAAGCTACTTAAAGTGGCCACTTGCAAGATGTTTGAATCTCCTCTGAAGAGTGGCATCATGGGCTCCTCAAAACAACTGTCAAATGATCAATTTTTATAAAACATTAAGCTTAAGATTTATAGGGGTGCCCAAACTTTTTCATATAACTGTATCTCTATATACTGATAATAATCACACTGCACTGTATAATGATATATCTATATACACTGATAATAATCACACTGCACTGTATAATGATATATCTATATGCTGATAATAATCACACTGCACTGTATAATGATATATCTATATATACTGATAATAATCACACTGCACTGTATAATGATATATCTATATATACTGCTAATAATCACACTGCACTGTATAATGATATATCTATATATACTGCTAATAATCACACTGCACTGTATAATTATATATCTATATATACTGATAATAATCACACTGTACTGTATAATGATATATCTATATATACTGATAATAATCACACTGCACCGTATAATGATATATCTAAATATACTGATAATAATCGTACTGCACCGTATAATTATATATCTATATATACTGATAATAATCACACTGCACTGTATAATGATATATCTATATATACTGATAATAATCACACTGCACTGTATAATGATATATCTATATATACTGATAATAATTACACTGCACTGTATAATGCTATATCTATATATACTGATAATAATCACACTGCACTGTATAATGATATATCTATATATACTGATAATAATCACACTGCACTGTATAATGATATACAGTTATATGAAAAAGTTTGGGCACCCCTATTAATCTAAAGCTTAATGTTTTATAAAAATTTGTGTTTTTGCAACAGCTATTTCAGTTTGATACATGTAATAACTGTTGGACACAGTAATGTTTCTGCCTTGAAATGAGGTTTCTTGTACTAACAGAAAATGTGAAATCTGCATTCAAACAAAATTTGACAGGTGCATAAGTATGGGCACCCTTATCATTTTCTTGTTTTAAATACTCCTACCTACTTTTTACTGACTTACTAAAGCACTTTTTTTGGTTTTGTAACCTCATTGAGCTTTGAACTTCATAGCCAGGTGTATGCAATCACGAGAAAAGCTACTTAAAGTGGCCACTTGCAAGATGTTTGAATCTCCTCTGAAGAGTGGCATCATGGGCTCCTCAAAACAACTGTCAAATGATCAATTTTTATAAAACATTAAGCTTAAGATTTATAGGGGTGCCCAAACTTTTTCATATAACTGTATCTCTATATACTGATAATAATCACACTGCACTGTATAATGATATATCTATATACACTGATAATAATCACACTGCACTGTATAATGATATATCTATATATACTGATAATAATCACACTGCACTGTATAATGATATATCTATATGCTGATAATAATCACACTGCACTGTATAATGATATATCTATATATACTGATAATAATCACACTGCACTGTATAATGATATATCTATATATACTGCTAATAATCACACTGCACTGTATAATTATATATCTATATATACTGATAATAATCACACTGTACTGTATAATGATATATCTATATATACTGATAATAATCACACTGCACCGTATAATGATATATCTAAATATACTGATAATAATCGTACTGCACCGTATAATTATATATCTATATATACTGATAATAATCACACTGCACTGTATAATGATATATCTATATATACTGATAATAATCACACTGCACTGTATAATGATATATCTATATATACTGATAATAATTACACTGCACTGTATAATGCTATATCTATATATACTGATAATAATCACACTGCACTGTATAATGATATATCTATATATACTGATAATCACACTGCTCTGTATAATGGTATATCTATATGTACTGATAATAATCACACTGCACTGTATAATGATATATCTATATACACCGATAATAATCACACTGCACTGTATAATGCTATATCTATATATACTGATAATAATCACACTGCACTGTATAATGATATATCTATACACACTGATAATAATCACACTGCACTGTATAATGATATATCTATACATACTGGTAATAATCACACTGCACTGTATAATGATATATCTGTATACCCTGATAATAATCACACTGCACTGTATAATGATATATCTATATACACTGATAATAATCACACTGCACTGTATAATGATATATCTATACACTGATAATAATTACACTGCACTGTATAATGATATATCTATATACACTGATAATAATCACACTGCACTGTATAATGATATATCTATATATACTGATAATAATCACACTGCGCCGTGTAATGATATATCTATATATACTGATAATAATCACACTGCGCCGTATAATGGTATATCTATATACATTGATAATAATCACACTGCACTGTATAATGATATATCTATATACACTGATAATAATCACACTGCACTGTATAATGATATATCTATATATACTGATAATAATCACACTGCACTGTATAATGATATATCTATATATACTGATAATAATCACACTACACTGTATAATGATATATCTATATACACTGATAACAATCACACTGCACTGTATAATGATATATCTATATATACTGATAATAATCACACTGCACTGTATAATGATATATCTATATATACTGATAATAATCACACTGCACTGTATAATGATATATCTATATATACTGATAATAATCACACTGCACTGTATAATGATATATCTATATACACTGATAATAATCACACTGCACTGTATAATGATATATCTATATATACTGATAATAATCACACTGCACTGTATAATGATATATCTATATATACTGATAATAATCACACGGCACTGTATAATGATATATCTATATACTGATAATAATCACACTGCACTGTATAATGATATATCTATATATACTGATAATAATCACACTGCACTGTATAATGATATATCTATATATACTGATAATAATCACACGGCACTGTATAATGATATATCTATATACACTGATAATAATCACACGGCACTGTATAATGATATATCTATATATACTGATAATAATCACACTGCACTGTATAATGATATATCTATATACACTGATAATAATCACACTGCACTGTATAATAATATATATACACTGATAATAATCACACTGCACTGTATAATGATATATCTATATATACTGATAATAATCACACTGCACTGTATAATGATATATCTATATATACTGATAATAATCACACTGCTCTGTATAATGATATATCTATATATACTGATAATAATCACACGGCACTGTATAATGATATATCTATATACTGATAATAATCACACTGCACTGTATAACGATATATCAATTTATGCTGATAATGATCACACTGCTCTGTATAATGATATATCTATATCCACTGATAATAATCACACTGCACTGTATAATGATATATCTATATATACGGATAATAATCACACCGCACTGTATAATGATATATCTATATACGGATAATAATCACACTGCACTGTATAATGATATATCTATATATACTGATAATAATCACACTGCACTGTATAATGATATATCTATATATACTGATAATAATCACACTGCACTGTATAATGATATATCTATATATACTGATAATAATCACACTGCTCTGTATAATGATATATCTATATACTGATAATAATCACACTGCACTGTATAATGATATATCTATATACTGATAATAATCACACTGCACTGTATAATGATATATCTATATACTGATAATAATCACACTGCACTGTATAATGATATATCTATATATACTGATAATACTCACACTGCACCGTATAATGATATATCTGTATACACTGATAATAATCACACTGCACTGTATAATGATATATCTATATACACTGATAATAATCACACTGCACCGTATAATGATATATCTATATACACTGATAATAATCACACTGCACTGTATAATGATATATCTATATATACTGATAATAATCACACTACACTGTATAATGATATATCTATATATACTGATAATAATCACACTGCACTGTATAATATATATACACTGATAATAATCACACTGCACTGTATAATGATATATCTATATATACTGATAATCACACTGCACTGTATAATGATATATCTATATACACTGATAATAATCACACTGCACTGTATAATGATATATCTATATATACTGATAATAATCACACTGCACTGTATAATGATATATCTATATATACTGATAATAATCACACTGCTCTGTATAATGATATATCTATATATACTGATAATAATCACACTGCTCTGTATAATGATATATCTATATATACTGATGATAATCACACTGCAGTGCATAATGATATATCTATATATACTGATAATAATCACACTGCACTGTATAATGATATATCTATATATACTGATAATAATCACACTGCACTGTATAATGATATATCTATATACACTGATAATAATCACACTGCACTGTATAATGATATATCTATATATATTGATAATAATCACACTGCACTGTATAATGATATATCTATATACACTGATAATAATCACACTGCACTGTATAATGATATATATACACTGATAATAATCACACTGCACTGTATAATGATATATCTATATATACTGATAATAATCACACTGCACTGTATAATAATATATATACACTGATAATAATCACACTGCACTGTATAATGATATATCTATATACACTGATAATAATCACACTGCACTGTATAATAATATATATACACTGATAATAATCACACTGCACTGTATAATGATATATCTATATATACTGATAATAATCACACTGCACTGTATAATGATATATCTATATACACTGATAATAATCACATTGCACTGTATAATGATATATCTATATCTACTGATAATAATCACACTGCACTGTATAATGATATATCTATATATACTGATAATAATCACACGGCACTGTATAATGATATATCTATATACTGATAATAATCACACTGCACTGTATAACGATATATCAAAATATACTGATAATAATCACACTGCTCTGTATAATGATATATCTATACATACTGATAATAATCACACTGCACTGTATAATGATATATCTATATCCACTGATAATAATCACACTGCACTGTATAATGATATATCTATATATACTGATAATAATCACACTGCACTGTATAATGATATATCTATATACACTGATAATAATCACACTGCACTGTGTAATGATATATCTATATACTGATAATCACACTGCACTGTATAATGATATATCTATATATACTGATAATAATCACACTGCACTGTATAATGATATAACTATATATACTGATAATCACACTGCACTGTATAATGATATATCTATATATACTGATAATAATCACACTGCACTGTATAATGATATATCTATATATACTGATAATAATCACACTGCACTGTATAATGATATATCTATATACTGATAATAATCACACTGCTCTGTATAATGATATATCTATATATATACTGATAATAATCACACTGCACTGTATAATGATATATCTATATACACTGATAATAATCACACTGTACTGTATAATGATATATCTATATACACTGATAATAATCACACTGCACTGTATAATGATATATCTATATATACTGATAATAATCACACTGCACTGTATAATGATATATCTATATACACTGATAATAATCACACTGCACTGTATAATGATATATCTATATATACTGATAATAATCACACTGCACTGTATAATGATATATCTATATACACTGATAATAATCACACTGCACTGTATAATGATATATCTATATACACTGATAATAATCACACTGCACTGTATAATGATATATCTATATACACTGATAATAATCACACTGCACTGTATAATGATATATCTATAGATACGGATAATAATCACACTGCACTGTATAATGATATATCTATATATACTGATAATAATCACACTGCACCGTATAATGATATATCTGTATACACTGATAATAATCACACTGCACTGTATAATGATATATCTATATATACTGATAATAATCACACTACACTGTATAATGATATATCTATATATACTGATAATAATCACACTGCACTGTATAATAATATATCTATATACTGATATTAATCACACTGCACTGTATAATGATATATCTATATATACTGATAATAATCACACTGCACTGTATAATGATATATCTATATATACTGATAATAATCACACTGCACTGTATAATGATATATCTATATACTGATAATAATCACACTGCTCTGTATAATGATATATCTATATACACTGATAATAATCACACTGTACTGTATAATGATATATCTATATACACTGATAATAATCACACTGCACTGTATAATGATATATCTATATATACTGATAATAATCACACTGCACTGTATAATGATATATCTATATACACTGATAATAATCACACTGCACTGTATAATGATATATCTATATACACTGATAATAATCACACTGTACTGTATAATGATATATCTATATACACTGATAATAATCACACTGCACTGTATAATGATATATCTATATATACTGATAATAATCACACTGCACTGTATAATGATATATCTATATACACTGATAATAATCACACTGCACTGTATAATGATATATCTATATATACTGATAATAATCACACTGCACTGTATAATGATATATCTATATATACTGATAATAATCACACTGCACTGTATAATGATATATCTATATATACTGATAATAATCACACTGCACTGTATAATGATATATCTATATATACTGATAATAATCACACTGCACTGTATAATGATATATCTATATACACTGATAATAATCACACTGCACTGTATAATGATATATCTATATATACTGATAATAATCACACTGCACTGTATAATGATATATCTATATACACTGATAATAATCACACTGCACTGTATAATGATATGTCTATATATACTGATAATAATCACACTGCACTGTATAATGATATATCTATATACACTGATAATAATCACACTGCACTGTATAATGATATATCTATATACACTGATAATAATCACACTGCACTGTATAATGATATATCTATATACACTGATAATAATCACACTGCACTGTATAATGATATATCTATATATACGGATAATAATCACACTGCACTGTATAATGATATATCTATATATACTGATAATAATCACACTGCACCGTATAATGATATATCTGTATACACTGATAATAATCACACTGCACTGTATAATGATATATCTATATATACTGATAATAATCACACTACACTGTATAATGATATATCTATATATTCTGATAATAATCACACTGCACTGTATAATGATATATCTATATATACTGATAATAATCACACTGCTCTGTATAATGATATATCTATATATACTGATAATAATCACACTGCACTGTATAATGATATATCTATATATACTGATAATAATCACACTGCACCGTATAATGATATATCTGTATACACTGATAATAATCACACTGCACTGTATAATGATATATCTATATATACTGATAATAATCACACTACACTGTATAATGATATATCTATATATACTGATAATAATCACACCGCACCGTATAATGATATATCTATATACACTGATAATAATCACACTGCACTGTATAATGATATATCTATATACTGATATTAATCACACTGCACTGTATAATGATATATCTATATACACTGATAATAATCACACTACACTGTATAATGATATATCTATATATACTGATAATAATCACACTGCGCTGTATAATGATATATCTATATATACTGATAATAATCACACTGCACCGTATAATGATATATCTGTATACACTGATAATAATCACACTGCACTGTATAATGATATATCTATATATACTGATAATAATCACACTACACTGTATAATGATATATCTATATATACTGATAATAATCACACCGCACCGTATAATGATATATCTATATACACTGATAATAATCACACTGCACTGTATAATGATATATCTATATATACTGATAATAATCACACTACACTGTATAATGATATATCTATATACACTGATAATAATCACACTACACTGTATAATGATATATCTATATATACGGATAATGATCACACTGCACTGTATAATGATATATCTATATATACTGATAATAATCACACTGCACTGTATAATGATATATCTATATACTGATAATAATCACACTGCACTGTATAATGATATATCTATATACACTGATAATCACACTACACTGTATAATGATATATCTATATATACGGATAATGATCACACTGCACTGTATAATGATATATATCTATATATACTGATAATAATCACACTGCACTGTATAATAATATATATACACTGATAATAATCACACTGCACTGTATAATGATATATCTATATACACTGATAATAATCACACTGCACTGTATAATGATATATCTATATATACTGATAATAATCACACTGCACTGTATAATGATATATCTATATACACTGATAATAATCACACTGCACTGTATAATGATATATCTATATACACTGATAATAATCACACTGCACTGTATAATGATATATCTATATATACTGATAATAATCACACTGCACTGTATAATGATATATCTATATACACTGATAATAATCACACTGCACTGTATAATGATATATCTATATATACTGATAATAATCACACTGCACTGTATAATGATATATCTATATACACTGATAATAATCACACTGCACTGTATAATGATATATCTATATACACTGATAATAATCACACTGCACTGTATAATGATATATCTATATACACTGATAATAATCACACTGCACTGTATAATGATATATCTATATATACGGATAATAATCACACTGCACTGTATAATGATATATCTATATATACTGATAATAATCACACTGCACCGTATAATGATATATCTGTATACACTGATAATAATCACACTGCACTGTATAATGATATATCTATATATACTGATAATAATCACACTACACTGTATAATGATATATCTATATATACTGATAATAATCACACTGCACTGTATAATAATATATCTATATACTGATATTAATCACACTGCACTGTATAATGATATATCTATATACACTGATAATAATCACACTACACTGTATAATGATATATCTATATATACTGATAATAATCACACTGCACTGTATAATGATATATCTATATATACTGATAATAATCACACTGCACCGTATAATGATATATCTGTATACACTGATAATAATCACACTGCACTGTATAATGATATATCTATATATACTGATAATAATCACACTACACTGTATAATGATATATCTATATATACTGATAATAATCACACCGCACCGTATAATGATATATCTGTATACACTGATAATAATCACACTGCACTGTATAATGATATATCTATATATACTGATAATAATCACACTACACTGTATAATGATATATCTATATATACTGATAATAATCACACCGCACCGTATAATGATATATCTATATACACTGATAATAATCACACTACACTGTATAATGATATATCTATATACACTGATAATAATCACACTACACTGTATAATGATATATCTATATATACGGATAATGATCACACTGCACTGTATAATGATATATCTATATATACTGATAATAATCACACTGCACTGTATAATGATATATCTATATACTGATAATAATCACACTGCACTGTATAATGATATATCTATATACACTGATAATAATCACACTACACTGTATAATGATATATCTATATATACGGATAATGATCACACTGCACTGTATAATGATATATATCTATATATACTGATAATAATCACACTGCACTGTATAATGATATATCTATATATACGGATAATAATCACACTGCACTGTATAATGATATATATCTATGTATACTGATAATAATCACACTCCACTGTATAATGATATATCTATATACACTGATAATAATCACACTGCACTGTATAATGATATATCTATATATACTGATAATAATCACACTGCACTGTATAATGATATATCTATATACACTGATAATAATCACACTGCACTGTATAATAATATATATACACTGATAATAATCACACTGCACTGTATAATGATATATCTATATACACTGATAATAATCACACTGCACTGTATAATGATATATCTATATACACTGATAATAATCACTCTGCACTGTATAATGATATATCTATATACACTGATAATAATCACTCTGCACTGTATAATGATATATCTATATATACTGATAATAATCACACTGCACTGTATAATGATATATCTATATATACTGATAATAATCACACTGCACTGTATAATGATATATCTATATATACTGATAATAATCACACTGCACTGTATAATGATATATCTATATACACTGATAATAATCACACTGCACTGTATAATGATATATCTATATATACTGATAATAATCACACTGCACTGTATAATGATATATCTCTATATACTGACAATAATCACACTGCACTGTATAATGATATATCTATATACACTGATAATAATCACACTGCACTGTATAATGATATATCTATATACACTGATAATAATCACACTGCACTGTATAATGATATATCTATATATACTGATAATAATCACACTGCACTGTATAATGATATATCTATATATACTGACAATAATCACACTGCACTGTATAGTGATATATCTATATACACTGATAATAATCACACTGCAGTGTAAAATGATATATCTATATGTACTGATAATAATCACACTGCACTGTATAATGATATATCTATATACACTGATAATAATCACACTACACTGTATAATGATATATCTATATATACTGATAATAATCACACTGCACTGTATAATGATATATCTATATACTGATAATAATCACACTGCACTGTATAATGATATATCTATATATACTGATAATAATCACACTGCACTGTATAATGATATATCTATATATACTGATAATCACACTGCACTGTATAATGATATATCTATATACAGTACAGACCAAAAGTTTGGACACACCTTCTCATTTAAAGATTTTTCTGTATTTTCATGACTCTGAAAATTGTACATTTACACTGAAGGCATCAAAACTATGAATTAACACATGTGGAATTATATACTTAACAAAAAAGTGTGAAAGAACTGAAAACATATGTTATATTCTAAGTTGTTCAAAGTAGCCATCTTTTGCATTGATGACTGCTTTGCACACTCTTGGCATTCTCTTGATGAGCTTCAAGAGGTAGTCACCGGAAATGGTTTTCACTTCACAGGTGTGCCCTGTCAGGTTTAATAAGTGGGATTTCTTGCCTTATAAATGGGGTTGGGACCATCAGTTGTGTTGTGCAGAAGTCTGGTGGATACACAGCTGATAATCCTACTGAATAGACTGTTAGAATTTGTATTATGGCAAGAAAAAAGAAGCAAAGTAAAGAAAAACGAGTGGCCATCATTACTTTAAGAAATGAAGGTCAGTCAGTGCGAAAAATTGGGCAAACTTTGAAAGTGTCCCCAAGTGCAGTTGCAAACACCATCAAGCGCTACAAAGAAACTGGCTCACATGAGGACCGCCCCAGGAAAGGAAGACCAAGAGTCACCCCTGCTTCTGAGGATAAGTTTATCCGAGTCACCAGCCTCAGAAATCGCAGGTTAACTTTAGCAATTACAGAACTAACAGGTCGAACTTGATGGACGCAAGTCTTTATTCGGCTTTACTAACTATGTAACTATGTAACAGCAGCTCAGATTAGAGACCAGGTCAATGCCACACAGAGTTCTAGCAGCAGACACATCTCTTCAACAACTGTTAAGAGGAGACTTTGTGCAGCAGGCCTTCATGGTAAAATAGCTGCTAGGAAACCACTGCTAAGGACAGGCAACAAGCAGAAGAGACTTGTTTGGGCTAAAGAACACAAGGAATGGACATTAGACCAGTGGAAATCTGAGCTTTGGTCTGATGAGTCCAAATTTGAGATCTCTGGTTCCAACCACCGTGTCTTTGTGCGACGCAGAAAAGGTGAATGGATGGACTCTACATGCCTGGTTCCCACCGTGAAGCATGGAGGAGGAGGTGTGATGGTGTGGGGGTGCTTTGCTGGTGACACTGTTGGGGATTTATTCAAAATTGAAGGCATACTGAATCAGCATGGCTACCACAGCATCTTGCAGCGGCATGCTATTCCATCCAGTTTGCGTTTAGTTAAACCATCATTTATTTTTCAACAGGACAATGACCCCAAACACACCTCCAGGCTGTGTAAGGGCTATTTGACCAAGAGGGAGAGTGATGGGGGGGCTACACCAGATGAGCTGGCCTCCACAGTCACCAGACCTGAACCCAATCGAGATGGTTTGGGGTGAGCTGGACCGCAGAGTGAAGGCAAAAGGGCCAACAAGTGCTAAGCATCTCTGGGAACTCCTTCAAGATTGTTGGAAGACCATTTCCGGTGACTACCTCTTGAAGCTCATCAAGAGAATGCCAAGAGTGTGCAAAGCAGTCATCAAAGCAAAAGGTGGCTACTCTGAAGAACCTAGAATATAAGACATATTTTCAGTTGTTTCACACTTTTTTGTTAAGTATATAATTCCACATGTGTTAATTCATAGTTTTGATGCCTTCAGTGTGAATGTACAATTTTCATAGTCATGAAAATACAGAAAAATCTTTAAATGAGAAGGTGTGTCCAAACTTTTGGTCTGTACTGTACACTGATAATAACCACACTGCACTGTATAATGATATATCTATATATATGGATAATAATCACACTGCACTGTATAATGATATATATCTATATATACTGATAATAATCACACTGCACTGTATAATGATATATCTATATATACTGATAATAATCACACTGCACTGTATAATGATATATCTATATACACTGATAATAATCACACTGCACTGTATAATGATATATCTATATATACTGATAATAATCACACTGCACTGTATAATGATATATCTATACACTGATAATAATCACACTGCACTGTATAATGATATATCTATATACACTGATAATAATCACACTGCACTGTATAATGATATATCTATATACTGATAATAATCAGACTGCACTGTATAATGATATATCTATATACTGATAATAATCACACTGCACTGTATAATGATATATCTATATATACTGATAATAATCACACTGCACCGTATAATGATACATCTATATATACGGATAATAATCATACTGCACTGTATAATGATATATCTATATACACTGATGATAATCACACTGCTCTGTATAATGATATATCTATATACTGATAATAATCACACTGCACTGTATAATGATATATCTATATATACTGATAATAATCACACTGCACTGTATAATGATATATCTATATATACTGATAATAATCACACTGCTCTGTATAATGATACATCTATATATACTGATAATAATCACACTGCACTGTATAATGATATATCTATATACACTGATAATAATCACACTGCACTGTATAATGATATATCTCTATATACTGATAATAATCACACTGCACTGTATAATGATCTATCTATATACTGATAATAATCACACTGCTCTGTATAATGATACATCTATATATACTGATAATAATCACACTGCACTGTATAATGATATATCTATATACACTGATAATAATCACACTGCACTGTATAATGATATATCTATATATACTGATAATAATCACACTGCACTGTATAATGATATATCTATATATACTGATAATAATCACACTGCTCTGTATAATGATATATCTATATACACTGATAATAATCACACTGCACTGTATAATGATATATCTCTATATACTGATAATAATCACACTGCACTGTATAATGATCTATCTATATACTGATAATAATCACACTGCTCTGTATAATGATATATCTATATACACTGATAATAATCACACTGCACCGTATAATGATATATCTATATATACTGATAATAATCACACTGCACTGTATAATGATATATCTATATACTGATAATAATCACACTGCTCTGTATAATGATATATCTATATACACTGATAATAATCACACTGCACTGTATAATGATATATCTATATATACTGATAATAATCACACTGCACTGTATAATGATATATCTATATATACTGATAATAATCACACTGCACTGTATAATGATATATCTATATATACTGATAATAATCACACTGCACTGTATAATGATATATCTATATACACTGATAATAATCACACTGCACTGTATAATGATATATCTATATATACTGATAATAATCACACTGCACTGTATAATGATATATCTATATATACTGATAATAATCACACTGCACCGTATAATGATATATCTATATACTGATAATAATCACACTGCACTGTATAATGATATATCTATATACTGATAATAATCACACTGCACTGTATAATGATATATCTATATACACTGATAATAATCACACTGCACTGTATAATGATATATCTATATATACTGATAATAATCACACTGCACTGTATAATGATATATCTATATATACTGATAATAATCACACTGCTCTGTATAATGATATATCTATATATACTGATAATAATCACACTGCACTGTATAATGATATATCTATATACACTGATAATAATCACACTGCTCTGTATAATGATATATCTATATATACTGATAATAATCACACTGCACTGTATAATGATATATCTATATACACTGATAATAATCACACTGCTCTGTATAATGATATATCTATATATATACTGATAATAATCACACTGCACTGTATAATGATATATCTATATACACTGATAATAATCACACTGCACCGTATAATGATATATCTATATATACGGATAATAATCACACTGCACCGTATAATGATATATCTATATATACTGATAATAATCACACTCCACTGTATAATGATATATCTATATACACTGATAATCACACTGCACCGTATAATGATATATCTATATATACGGATAATAATCACACTGCACCGTATAATGATATATCTATATATACTGATAATAATCACACTGCACTGTATAATGATATATCTATATACACTGATAATAATCACACTGCACCGTATAATGATATATCTATATATATACGGATAATAATCACACTGCACCGTATAATGATATATCTATATATACGGATAATAATCACACTGCACTGTATAATGATATATCTATATATACTGATAATAATCACACTGCACTGTATAATGATATATCTATATATACTGATAATAATCACACTGCACTGTATAATGATATATCTATATACACTGATAATAATCACACTGCCCCGTATAATGATATATCTATATATACTGATAATAATCACACTGCACCGTATAATGATATATCTATATACACTGATAATAATCACACTGCATCGTATAATGATATATCTATATATACTGATAATAGTCACACTGCACCGTATAATGATATATCTATATACACTGATAATAATCACACTGCACTGTATAATGATATATCTATATATACTGATAATAATCACACTGCACCGTATAATGAAATATCTATATATACTGATAATAATCACACTGCACTGTATAATGATATATCTATATACACTGATAATAATCACACTGCACCGTATAATGATATATCTATATATACTGATAATAATCACACTGCACTGTATAATGATATATCTATATACACTGATAATAATCACACTGCACCGTATAATGATATATCTATATACTGATAATAATCACACTGCACTGTATAATGATATATCTATATACACTGATAATAATCACACTGCACCGTATAATGATATATCTATATATATACGGATAATAATCACACTGCACCGTATAATGATATATCTATATATACGGATAATAATCACACTGCACTGTATAATGATATATCTATATATACTGATAATAATCACACTGCACTGTATAATGATATATCTATATATACTGATAATAATCACACTGCACTGTATAATGATATATCTATATACACTGATAATAATCACACTGCACCGTATAATGATATATCTATATATACTGATAATAATCACACTGCACCGTATAATGATATATCTATATACACTGATAATAATCACACTGCACCGTATAATGATATATCTATATATACTGATAATAGTCACACTGCACCGTATAATGATATATCTATATACACTGATAATAATCACACTGCACTGTATAATGATATATCTATATATACTGATAATAATCACACTGCACCGTATAATGAAATATCTATATATACTGATAATAATCACACTGCACTGTATAATGATATATCTATATACACTGATAATAATCACACTGCACCGTATAATGATATATCTATATATACTGATAATAATCACACTGCACTGTATAATGATATATCTATATACACTGATAATAATCACACTGCACCGTATAATGATATATCTATATACTGATAATAATCACACTGCACTGTATACTGATATATCTATATACACTGATAATAATCACACTGCACCGTATAATGATATATCTATATACACTGATAATAATCACACTGCACTGTATAATGATATATCTATATACACTGATAATAATCACACTGCACCGTATAATGATATATCTATATATACTGATATTAATCACTCTGCACCGTATAATGATATATCTATATACACTGATAATAATCACACTGCACTGTATAATGATATATCTATATATACTGATAATAATCACACTGCACTGTTTAATGATATATCTATATACACTGATAATAATCACACTGCACTGTATAATGATATATCTATATACACTGATAATAATCACACTGCTCTGTATAATGATATATCTATATATACTGATAATAATCACACTGCACTGTATAATGATATATCTATATATACTGATAATAATCACACTGCACTGTATAATGATATATCTATATATACTGATAATAATCACACTGCACTGTATAATGATATATCTATATATACTGATTATAATCACACTGCACTGTATAATGATATATCTATATATACTGATAATAATCACACTGCACTGTATAGTGATATATCTATATATACTGATAATAATCACACTGCACTGTATAATGATATATCTATATATACTGATAATAATCACACTGCACTGTATAATGATATATCTATATACTGATAATAATCACACTGCACTGTATAATGATATATCTATATATACTGATAATAATCACTGCACTGTATAATGATATATCTATATACACTGATAATAATCACACTGCTCTGTATAATGATATATCTATATATACTGATAATAATCACACTGCACTGTATAATGATATATCTATATACACTGATAATAATCACACTGCTCTGTATAATGATATATCTATATATACTGATAATAATCACACTGCACTGTATAATGATATATCTATATACACTGATAATAATCACACTGCTCTGTATAATGATATATCTATATATACTGATAATAATCACACTGCACTGTATAATGATATATCTATATATACGGATAATAATCACACTGCACTGTATAATGATATATCTATATATACGGATAATAATCACACTGCACTGTATAATGATATATCTATATACACTGATAATAATCACACTGCACTGTATAATGATATATCTATATATACTGATAATAATCACACTGCACTGTATAATGATATATCTCTATATACGGATAATAATCACACTGCTCTGTGTAATGATATATCTCTATATACTGATAATAATCACACTGCACTGTGTAATGATATATCTATATACACTGATAATAATCACACTGCACCGTATAATGATATATCTCTATATACTGATAATAATCACACTGCACTGTATAATGATATATCTATATACACTGATAATAATCACACTGCACCGTATAATGATATATCTATATATACGGATAATAATCACACTGCACTGTATAATGATATATCTATATACGGATAATAATCACACTGCACTGTATAATGATATATCTATATACACTGATAATAATCACGCTGCAATGTATAATGATATATCTATATACACTGATAATAATCACACTGCACCGTATAATGATATATCTATATACACTGATAATAATCACACTGCACTGTATAATGATATATCTATATATACTGATAATAATCACACTGCACTGTATAATGATATATCTATATACACTGATAATAATCACACTGCACTGTATAATGATATATCTATATACACTGATAATAATCACACTGCACTGTATACTGATATATCTATATACACTGATAATAATCACACTGCACTGTATAATGATATATCTATATATACTGATAATAATCACACTGCACTTTATAATGATATATCTATATATACTGATAATAATCACACTGCACTGTATAATGATATATCTATATACACTGATAATAATCACACTGCACCGTATAATGATATATCTATATATACTGATAATAATCACACTGCACTGTATAATGATATATCTATATACACTGATAATAATCACACTGCACTGTATAATGATATATCTATATACACTGATAATAATCACACTGCACTGTATACTGATATATCTATATACACTGATAATAATCACACTGCACTGTATAATGATATATCTATATATACTGATAATAATCACACTGCACTTTATAATGATATATCTATATATACTGATAATAATCACCCTGCACTGTATAATGATATATCTATATACACTGATAATAATCACACTGCTCTGTATAATGATATATCTATATATACTGATAATAATCACACTGCACTGTATAATGATATATCTATATATACTGATAATAATCACACTGCACTGTATAATGATATATCTATATATACTGATAATAATCACACTGCACTGTATAATGATATATCTATATACACTGATAATAATCACACTGCACTGTATAATGATATATCTATATACTGATAATAATCACACTGCACTGTATAATGATATATCTATATATACTGATAATAATCACACTGCACTGTATAGTGATATATCTATATATACTGATAATAATCACACTGCACTGTATAATGATATATCTATATACACTGATAATAATCACACTGCACTGTATAATGATATATCTATATACACTGATAATAATCACACTGCACTGTATAATGATATATCTATATATACTGATAATAATCACACTGCACTGTATAATGATATATCTATATACACTGATAATAATCACACTGCACTGTATAATGATATATCTATATATACTGATAATAATCACACTGCACTGTATAATGATATATCTATATATACTGATAATAATCACACTGCACTGTATAATGATATATCTATATACACTGATAATAATCACACTGCACTGTATAATGATATATCTATATATACTGATAATAATCACACTGCACTGTATAATGATATATCTATATATACTGATAATAATCACACTGCACTGTATAGTGATATATCTATATATACTGATAATAATCACACTGCACTGTATAGTGATATATCTATATATACTGATAATAATCACACTGCACTGTATAATGATATATCTATATATACTGATAATAATCACACTGCACTGTATAGTGATATATCTATATACACTGATAATAATCACACTGCACTGTATAATGATATATCTATATATACTGATAATAATCACACTGCACTGTATAGTGATATATCTATATATACTG
The DNA here is from genome assembly GCF_046119375.1 of Phyllobates terribilis. Lineage (NCBI taxonomy): Eukaryota > Metazoa > Chordata > Amphibia > Anura > Dendrobatidae > Phyllobates > Phyllobates terribilis. Next base: position 582,847,377 of record NW_027362771.1, read on the forward strand.
AGAATAATCACACTGCACTGTATAGTGATATATCTATATATACTGAGAATAATCACACTGCACTGTATAGTGATATATCTATATATACTGATAATGGTTCTTTGATGTAATTTGGATTATAATGGAAACATATTTTTAACTTCATTATAATAATCACTTTGAAAAAAATGTTGAGTATTTTCCAGCCATGAAAGCTCTGCTCGTCATATGTGTCCATGTCTTTGTACAATTATTAACTTTAAATTAAATGTATTCTTTTTAAATTAGTTCTTTATGTTGACAACGTTTTCTACTCTTTTCCTGGCAGACACTGTGGTGCACAGAATAGTCACCAAATCAGCGTCTATACAAAACCTTTATCTTTGGGTGCGGGGCCGAGAGTATTCAGCACTGTAGGTAATTTAATGTCACAGTACCTGGTTTTGTCAATTGTAGTCATTGGGCCGACAGATCCCAGCACATGACATATGTTTGCACTGTATACACTGTGATCTGTCTGAAAAAATGCAAAAAGAAAGCAATTAGCTTTGTCTTAAAATCAGTGGATCCCTTAATAACTGTAACATTTGCCCATGTGTCGGCTCTATGTACTATATTCATGTGTTCGTTTTATTTGGGTATTATAAGGCATGTCATTATAGTGTAGTATGTAGGTGTTAAGGGAGTTTTCATGTGTTTGGGGGCCTTGTGTTGGTATTATTAGGGTATGTGCAGCTGATTATTTAGGCATTGTATGATTTTATTACGGCCCTATTATGTGGGCTATGCTCATATTCGTTTATTCTACAGCACTTTTATGTTGGCTGTATATTGTCTTTTAAGCCATTGGTTGACGCAGCTAGGTTTGTAATATGTAGTTTTATTATTTAGGCATGCTCCTGCAATATTATATGGTCACTCTACTATATGTCATCACTTTGTGCCAATACATGATTGCTGGTAGTATGTGTAAAAGAATAAAAATAGAAAAAAACTTAAAAAAAATGCCTCTGTTAGATTTAAAGGAAATTTGTCACCAGGTTTTTGCTGCCCCATCTGAGAGCAGCGTGATGTTGGGACAGAGATCCTGATTCCAGTTATGTTTCACTTACTTGGCAGCTTGCTGCAGTTTTGATAAAATCCCTGTTTTATCTGCTGCAGATCTAGCAGTTCTCTGAATGCTGAGCCCTGTATAACCCCGCCCACACCACTGATTGGCTGCTTTCTGTGTACACTGGCAGCTTTCTGCCTATGCACAATCAGTGGTGGGGGCGGAGTTATATAGAGCTCATGAATTTGGAGAACTACATGGCAACAGGTTTAATCATCCTCTAGTGATATTCTACTGACAAAACAGGGATTATATTTAAACTACAGCAAACAGTAAATGAAGGCATGGCCATAATGGTGCCGTAATACAGATTATGTCCATACCTTTAATGAAGAAATCGGCCTGGTGGTTGTTCTTTGATCCACATTTGAAATTTTCAGGCAATTAGCTTATGGTGCATAGGTGCAGGACTGTGGATAGGATTTTTGGCTCCTGCCCCTCCTCCTGCCTCTGATGTCTGTATGACAGGTCACTGCATTGTCAGCAACCTGCTTCCTGTTTGAAATTTTGTGGCGTCCCTACTGTGGGCGGCGCATGCGCAGATTTATCTATACTTTTCAATAAAGTAGCACTGGTTGCAGCGTATGCGCAAATTGACGTCTACTTTTCAATAAAGGGACACTGGTGGCAGCGCGAATGCAGATTGATCTTCACTTTTCAATAAAGTGGCAGCGCATGCACAGATTGATCTCTACTTTTCAATAAAGTGGCACCGGTGGCATCGCGTACACACATTGACATCTACTTTTCAATAAAGTGGCATCGGTGGCAACCCATGCGCAGATTGATCTCTACTTTTCAATAAAATGGCACCGGTGGCAGCACATGCACACATTGACGTCTACTTTTCAATAAAGTGGCACTGATGGCAGCGCATGTGTGGCACCCCAGGGATCTGGTTTCCACAGTAACAGCAATGTTATGTCTGAGAGCAGGTGGGAGGTCTCTTGGTCAGGAATCCTATGCATGCCACACCTCCTGCCCAGTCCTGGGAGGGGAAGAACTTCCCCTATATAAACCTAGGGCTGAGGCAGGGTTAGTGAGTAGAGAAGAAGTAGAGACAGAGAAAAGAAGCAAATATAGGAACAGAACATCAGGAGCTCTGTGGGAGCAGTGTTACAAGGAGTCAGGGGCTGGCAGCTGCAGAGCTCGCCCTGACTGAGAAGATTTCTTACCGGACCCGGAGTCCGAGGCTGTGGGGACTAATCTCTACCCAGCAGCAGAAACCGACCGGCAGGGGATTGCAGGTCCTCTGGCCCAGAAACCCGAAGGCACGGTCACACGCGTGGGACCAGCACCGCCATCGTGGAGCGGAAGCCATTAGAAGGCCCCGAGTCACCGGCCATACGGGTGAGCACCACACGGTACACTCAGGGACGTGGGCTACTTTTACCCGCCTCTAGCAAGGTAGCCAGAAGAGTACAGTTAGTTGGGAAGGCCTACAACTCCGCCTGGCCAGGGGAGATCCCATCTGCTCAAGGACTGACCAGGCCCCGATTGCTAGCAAGTACTCCGGGAGGGTCTATCTTTGTAACCAGTAAAGACCCTGAACTACACCGCATCGTCTCTGAGTGGTTCCTGCTACCCCCATCATCCACGTCGGCTGCCCTGAGGCCATACCCCTCCCGTTGGGGGTTATACCATCCACGCTGCACCATCCTTCCACCGGCCTCAGCGGTCTGCCCTGCAGCGGCAGCTCCATAGCTGCATTCAACGGGTGGCGTAGTCATCCACCATCTACTGCTAATAGACTGCCACTTAGTCTGACTCCCTGGGCACGGACCGGGTCATCGCCACGAGACTACTACCCCCATCTTTTCCGGCTCCGGGTAGGCTCCCGCGTGCGCAACGCAGCGCGACTCAGGCCCAGGGGCGCGTCACATGCACAGATTGATCTCTACTTTTTAATAAAGTGGCACTGGTGGTGGCAGCGCATGCGCCGATTGATCTCTACTTTTCCATAAAGTGACACTGGTGGCAGCGCATGTGCAGATAGATCTCTACTTTTCAATAAAGTGTCACCGGTGGCGGCACATGTGCAGATTTAGTTATCGGCTCAATGACGTCCTTTAGAGATTGAATTGAACTGAGGTCTAAATCAGTGCATGCGCCATCACCTTCACCATTTTATTGAAAACTTTCAGGAGGTCAACTTACGCAAGAGCTGCTGCCGGTGCCACTTTTTGAAGACCGCCGGGAGATCAATCTGTGCATATGTCGCCCGCAGCAAGCACGGCGCCAGCATTAAATTTCAATCAAGAGGCAGATCACTCTCAAAGCAGTGACCCGTCATACACAACCAGAGGCAGGTGAAGGGCCTGGGGCAAGAGTTGCAGACCGCACCCACAGTCATGCCCTTTCACACCAAAATCTTATTACACCCAAACTTCAAATGCTGATGAAAGAACCACCACCATGCAAATTTTTTCACTAAAGGCATGTATTTAATCCATATAACAGTGCCATTATGGCCATGCCTTTACTTTACATTCCTAAATCATGCCGACAGGTTCTCTGTAAACAAAAGATTCACAGGACCTAGTTCCATCAGACCTGGGGTGAAATCATTATGTGGGGGGGTGATGCACACATGAGGTCACCCCAGAGATACCGGCAGGGCTCTAGTCAGATCTCTGCTCTGGACTACCAATCTGCAGGGCTCTAGTCTGATATCTGCTCTGGACTACCAATTTGCAGGGCTCTAGTCTGATCTCTGCTCTGGACTACCAATCTGCAGGGCTCTAGTCTGATCTCTGCTCTGGACTACCAATCTGCAGGGCTCTAGTTTGATCCCTGCTCTAGAGTACCAATCTGCAGGGCTCTAGTCTGATCTCTGCTCTGGACTACCAATCTGCAGGGCTCTAGTTTGATCCCTGCTCTGGGCTACCAATCTGCAGGGCTCTAGTCTGATCTCTGCTCTGGACTACCAATCTGCTGGGCTCTAGCCTGATCTCTGCTCTGGACTACCAATCTGCAGGACTCTAGTCTGATCTCTGCTCTGGACTACCAATCTGCAGGGCTCTAGTTTGATCCCTGCTCTAGAGTACCAATCTGCAGGGCTCTAGTCTGATCCCTGCTCTAGAGTACCAATCTGCAGGGCTCTAGTCTGATCTCTGCTCTGGACTACCAATCTGCAGGGCTCTAGTCTGATCCCTGATCTGGACTACCAATCTGCAGGGCTCTAGTTTGATCTCTGCTCTAGACTACCAATTTGGCTGCTGGACCAGAATCCTGTAAATCTTTGTATATGAGGTTTATGATGTTTAGGGTTTTCCATTCAGAAAGTTTGCAAAATGATATATTATATTAATGTGTTTAAGACACAATATCACAGAACTCTGGGCTCCACACAAGACACCAAACCACAGCTCTACAAAGTGAGAGCCCAAACAGACAACACCTCATGGGTCAAAGTTTTACAACTTTTTAATATACTTTATGTTTCATTCTTCATCACTTTAAAGATTTTTGCTGACAGTGAATAAGAACATTCCACCTTACATTCAGATGTAGAAAACACTTATCTCGCTAGGGCTAGGATGTGTGGGAGTTCTGTCTTTCTCTTCCTTTATTGGGACAGAAAAAGGGAACTTAAAAAATAAAACAAAAATGGTTTTATTCTGTGATGGACACAAATAGCACCCGATTGACGCCACTATAATGGTTTCCATTCGGGTGGCTGTCACTTAATTGAAATAAGGAGTGCAGCGTGCTGTACTTTTTTGGGTAAAGATTAGTGATGAGCGAACATACTCGCAAGTTCTCGGTACTTGCCCGAGCTCGCCGAGTACTTGCGAGATGCTCGGCGGGAGCTCGGGTCCCCTCCCTGCATGTTTGGCGCTCTTTAGAGCGACAATCAACGAGCAGGGATTGCCAGCCAGTCACTGTAATGCCGTAGCCATGTTGGTTGTGGCATTACAGTGATTGGCTGGCCGCACCGCGCCATCAGGTCTATATCAGACCTGGCGCCGCCATGCTCGTCACAGTCACTCCGGAATTAGACAGTGTATGGAGAGGTGCTGCTGCGTCAGGGAGAGATTTGCTTGTGTATTAGGTAGTGTAGGGAGAAAAACCGTACATTACACATATCCATCTTAACAAACAGTCCTTTTGAGGACTAATTAATCCATCTGCAGAGATATCAGGCAGGCAGTGTATATAGGCAGGCAGGCAGGGTATATAGCAGACTGCAGTGCATATAGCACAAGAGGCTCCATTCCAATTCTGCCTTCTGCTGCTGTTAGATATTTCTATACAAAGGCCCTGGTCTCAGGGGCCAGGAAAACTTTTTTTGGATCTTAATCCTCATTATTTGCTTAAAAAGCAATCAAGAGAACACCGTTTTTCTGCGCCATTTTCTTGCTGGCACTGCAGAATACAGCCAGGTCCTTTTCATATTACAGCGCTAGAAATCCAGCTATTTAAAAGTGTGTTTTCTCCGTCACACGGATCACATATACGCTGTCAGAATATACTGCCATTTTTGGCCTCCATTCAAATTTTTTTTCACTGTGTCAGTGAAGCAATTGACACCAGTTTGCTGTTCAAACTAGTTACCTACAGGCCAGGTATTTAAAACTGTGGTTTCTCCGTCACACGGATCACATATAAGTTCGCTCCAAATTCAGTCATTTGTAGTGAGCGTGGAAGATAATGTCCTCTATTTAAAATGGGCAAGGGACGGGGAACTGGACGTGATGGTGATGGTGCATGCAGAGGCCGAGGATAAGGCCGTGGATAAGGCCGTGGGCAAGCTGAAATTGTGCCACAACAAACACCCACATCTTCTTGCCCGACCTTCCTGTCCCAATTTCTAGGGGACCGCAGCACACCACTATTTAACCCAGAGCAGTGTCAAAAGGTTGTTGGTTGGATAGCGGATAATGCTTCCAGTCACTTAGCCACCACCACCACCACAATGTCTTCCACATGGTCAAGTCTCAGTAGCTGTGAGTCTGGACCGCATATTCCTCACCCTGATCCTCCTTCCCCCCACCATGCCAAGTACCCAGGGACAACTGATCCAACACTTGGACACTCTGAAGAGCTGTTCACTTTTCCATTTATAGATTCGGGCCTCTCGCCAGATCCACTTGAAGCGAGGCAAGAGGAGATCGCATGTAGCGATGCCCAAATATTTGAGCAGCCACGGTCACACGAAGGCGACGGTGGGAAAGTGTCACAAGAGGTGGACGATGATGAGACACAATTGCCAGAAAGTCAGTAGGAGGACCAGGGTGCGGAAGTGGAAGATGCGGTGGTGGATGATATAGTAAATGACCCAACCTGGCAGGAGGACATGCAGAGCGAGGACAGCAGCAGACAGGGGGAGGGAGGCAGAGCACCCCAACAGGCAAGAAGAAGCAGTGTGGTGGCCGCAGACAGAAGCCAGGCAACCGTTCCCCGTAACACCAACACAAAGGAAGTTGCCAGTACAACTGTTAGGTCTTCCCAGTCTGGTTGTTTTTTAAAGACTCTGCCGATAACCACAAAAAGGCCATTTGCACCACCTGCCAGGCCAGCATCAGCAGGGGTGGCAAAACGACCAGCCTGACTACCACCAGCATGATCAGGCACATGGCAGCAAAGCACCTGACTTTGTGGGCCGAACCCCAGGGTCCAGGAACAGTGTCTGCGGGTGGCACCATTGCTTCTTCCACTGTTGTGCATGCAAGCCAATCCCCTGTCCATGGTGCATGCGAAAATGCAAATTTATGTATCATGTGACTTCCATTTTGTATGCGATTGGTGAACAATGGTTTATATACCATGGGTATGCCATTTGCAAGCCAGTCTTGATAAAGAACGTATCTTTAGCGTTCGAAACGCATTACCCTGGCTACACTATGTGACTATGGAATCTGTTTTTAAAGAGTTTTTTTCACAATAAAGAAACCTATTTTTTGAACTATTCATGAAGCTGGTAATCCTTTCTCCTTATGCATGCGAAAATGCCTCCTGCCCTGCACCTGTCATTGCACACTCTCAAGTAGCAGCATCAGGAAGCACATCCACGTCCTTGTCCCAGCACAGCGTTCAGTTGTCCATACCCCAGTCCTTGGAACGCAAGCGCAAATACGCAGCCAAAGTCCCACAGCCCACACTACTAAATTCCCACATTTCACGACTGCTTGCGCTCAAAATGTTGCCTTTTAGGCTCGTGGAGACAGAAGCATTCCGCAACCTGATGGCGGCGGCTGTCCCTCGGTACTTAGTCCCCAGCCGCCACTATTTCTCCCGGTGTGCCGTCCCCGCATTACACAAGCACGTGCCCCAAAACATTAGCCGTGCCCTCAACAACGCAGTTACTGGGAAAGTCCACCTAACCACGGACACGTGGTCAAGTGCTTGTGGGTAGGGACGGTACATCTCGCTGATGGCACACTGGGTTAACATAGTGGAAACCGGGACCCAGTTGGACCTTGGGACAGAACACGTCCTCCCGAAGCCAAGGATTGCTGGCCCTAGGTCAATCAGGGTTGCCCCCACGGTCTACAGCTCCTGCGCCTCATCCTCAGCCTCCTCCTCCTCTTCAGCCTCCATCTCCGAAATGACCACATCAGTCACAAGCTGGAAGCACTGCAGCACTGCCTCGGCCAAGCGGCAACAGGCTGTGCTGAAGCTAATATGCTTAGGTGACAAACCGCACGATGCTGAAGAGTTGTGGACAAATCTGAAAGAGCAGGCAGATCTGTGGCTCACACCGCTGAACCTACAGCCAGACATGGTCGTGTGTGACAATGGCCGGAACCTAGTGGCGGCTCTGAGGCGAGGCGAGCTCACACATGTACCATGCCTGGCCCATGTGCTTAACCTCGTGGTTCAGCGGTTTCTCAAATCCTACCCGGAGCTGATGGATCTGCTTGTTAAAGTACGCCGCCTGTGTGCCCATTTTAGAAAGTCACCTACAGCTTCCGCCGCCCTTGCCGTGTTTCAGCAGCGTTTGCAGCTTACGGCTAACAGACTGGTGTGTGATGTCCCCACGCGTTGGAACTCTACACTGTAGATGTTGGGAAGGATTTGTGAGCAGAAGAGGGCAGTTGTTGAGTACCAGCATCAACAAGGCCGTTGGTATTCAGTTCAGACTCCACACATAAGACCTCAGGAGTGGACATGGATGTCAGACATATGTACCATCCTCCAAAACTTTGAGGACTCCACCAAGATGGTGAGCGGCGATGACGCCATAATTAGCATCACCATCCTACTTCTCTGTCTCTGAAACGCTCTCTGCTCACAATCAAAGAGGCTGCATTGCAGGCGGAGCACGATGAGATGGAGCAAGGAACCATACAGGGTGATTACACACAGCCCAGCCTCATCTCATCCCAACGTGGATTGGGTGACAATGAGGAAGAGGAGGAGGAGGAGGAGGAAGGACAGGAGCTAGTTTCATGCGCTAAAGACGGTACTACCTGCACAGTGGATGGCCAGAGGACAGAGAGGAGGAGGAGGAGGAGAGCATGGTCAGTCATCCTCTTGGTGAAGACACGGAAGTCTTGCCTGTTAGTAGTAGTCTGGCACGCATGGCTGAGTTTGTTACGCTGCCTTTCCCATGACCCTCGCGTTCTCAAAATTGTGGGTGACAGTCATTACTGGTTGGTGACACTTCTAGACCCACGCTACAAGGAGAACTTTATATCTCTTATTCCTGAGGCGGACAGGTCTACAAAAATGGGGCAGTACCAGAAGGCCCTTGTTGCAGAACTATTAAAAAAATTTGCATCTGAAAACGCTGGCGGCAGAGGTCACACTTCGTTGGACAACCAAGGAGTACATGCGAGAGAGACACAACTTCAATCCAGCAGAGGCAGGGGAACACTGTCAAAGTTCTGGGAGAGTTTTCTCAGCCCCTCCCATTGCACAAGCCCTGAGGCGTGGGGAACTTTGACAAGGAGTACAAAGTTTGGGAAGATGCTGAGGGAGTACCTTGCCGACCATACCAACGTCCTCCGTGATTCCTCTGTGACTTATAATTATTGGGTATCCAAGCTGAATACGTGGAATGAACTGGCTCTCTATGCCTTGGAGGTCCTGGCCTGCCCTGCTGCCAGCGTTTTATCAGAGCGGGTTTTTAGTGCTGCTGGTGGAATTATAACTGATAAGCGCATCCATATTAGAGAAAGAGATGGAGGGCACCACAATAATAATAATAGTAGTAGTAATGTACTATGGTGTTCAATCCGTCACATACCAAGCGATTAAAGTTAACTCATATGCAAGAAAAAAAAAAAAGAAGGACCGGGAGAAAAGGCAGGACGCTTACCTCAATTGCTGCACACTTTCTGGATTTTCACAAGGGCAGACCAAAGAATATTCGACTTGTGGGCTTCGAAATGGACTGCAAGAACATCCGAAATACGGATATTTTACCAGAACTTTTACGACATGAGTCCAAATGGATTTTCAGGCTGAACAGCTTATCCCCAAATGGCATTAATGAGGAACTTCTTTTTACGGGGTTCTATAGACCAAGATAACACCCATGGCTTTAGATTCTTGAGGGCACCATTATATTTCTCATTATATCTAGCGTATATGTAATTTATAAGGCATACCCCTTCCTTTGGGAGCAATGAGCATTTTCCCATTTATATACTTGTGATGTAAATGATCGGTTTCTCCGAACGTGCATACCTGCTAACCTGTTTGGTGGTAGGGCATACTCTTCTTTGCTATATGCTGTGGGTACGACCATGTAGTGGCTTATCTAACCTTCTTTAGTGAACGCTATTCACGCCTTAGGCGTACGGTGCGTGTCCTTCATATATGTATGCCCACCTCTGTGATGGGGTATTCTTTTGATTGCATGAACTATCTCTATCAATATATATAATAATAATAATAGTTTATTTTTATAGCGCCAACATATTCCGCAGCACTTTACAAATTTTAGGGGGGACTTATACAGACAATACAGAATAAGCATATCTCATATCGAACGGAGTGAGGGCCCTGCTCGCGAGCTTACAGTCTATGAGGAAGTGGGGGAGACACAAAAGGTAAAAAGTACATATATTGTATAATGCAGCCTTGATATACTGAATAGGATAAATAATAATACATGGACTGGTCGCCAGCCAGTATGTGTGCAGTCCTGACAGAGGCTTTTATGTGCATGGTTGGTTTGAACCCGAAGTTGAAGAAGATTTTAATATGGGGGAAAGCTGGGATGGGCAGAGTGTGTTTAGGTGATACGCCAGTCTAAAGAAATGTGTTTTTAGGGTTCGCTTGAAACTGTGGGTATTGGGAATTAATCGAACTGTCCTGGGTAGTGCATTCCAGAGAATTGGCGCAGCACGCGAGAAATCTTGGAGACGGGAGTGGGAAGTTCGGATTATGGAGGATTTTAGTTTCAAGTCATTTGCAGAACGGAGGGCACGTGTAGGGTGGTAGACTGAGACAAGGGAGGAGATGTAGGGGGGTACTGAAGCATGGAGCGCTTTGTGGGTAAGCGTGATAAGTTTAAAACGAACTCTATATTGGATGGGCAACCAATGCAATGACTGGCACAGGGAAGAGGCATCTGAGTAGCGGTTGGCGAGGAATATGATCCTGGCTGCTGCGTTCAGGACGGATTGGAGAGGGGAGAGTTTAGTAAGAGGGAGACCGATTAGTAGAGCGTTGCAATAGTCAAGACGAGAATGAATAAGAGCGACAGTAAGAGTTTTTGCCGAGTCAAAGGTGAGAAAAGTCCTGATTCTTGAGATGTTTTTGAGGTGTAGATGACATGAACGAGCGAGTGATTTGATGTGAGGAGTGAAAGAAAGATCTGAATCAAAAATGACCCCAAGACAGCGGGCTTGTAGCTGGGGAGTAATGGTTGAGCCACAAACGGAGATGGCAATATCGGGCACAGGTAGATTAATGGAGGGAGGAAAGACGAGTAGTTCAGTTTTTGACAGATTCAGTTTTAGGTAGAGGGAGGACATAATGTTAGACACAGCAGAAAGACAATCACTGGTCTTTTGTAGTAATGCAGGGGTGATGTCCGGAGCAGAGGTGTATAATTGGGTGTCATCAGCATAGAGATGGTACTGAAAACCGAATCTACTGATTGTTTGTCCAATAGGAGCGGTGTATAAGGAGAAAAGAAGGGGGCCTAGGACTGATCCTTGAGGAACCCCGACAGTAAGAGGAAGTAGGGAGGAGGAGGAGCCGGCAAAAGACACAGAGAAGGAGCGGTCAGAGAGATAAGAGGAGAACCAGGAGAGAACCGTGTCCTTGAGGCCAATAGTGTGGAGCATAGTGAGGAGGAGCTGGTGATCCACAGTGTCAAATGCTGCAGAGAGATCCAGGAGAATCAGCAGGGAGTAGTGACCATTAGATTTAGCTGTTAGTAGATCATTAGAGACTTTAGTGAGGGCAGTTTCAGTAGAATGTAAAGAGCGGAAACCAGATTGTAAAGGGTCAAGAAGAGAGTTGTCTGAGAGATAGCGGATTAGACGGGAGTGGACCAGGCGTTCCAGGAGTTTAGAGATAAAGGGAAGATTGGAAACAGGTCTGTAGTTGGCCGTGCAGTTCTGGTCGAGGGATGGTTTTTTAAGTAATGGTTGTATGCTGGCGTGTTTAAAAGAAGAGGGAAAGATACCAGATGAGAGGGAAAGGTTGAAAATTTTAGTTAGGTGAGAGGTGACAGCTGGAGCAAGGGACTGAAGGAGATGTGAGGGAATAGGGTCGCTGGTGCAGGTGGTAGGGCGAGAAGATGCAAGGAGCCTGATCACTTCATCTTCCGTGACTGGTTCGAAGTCAGAAAATGAGCAAGATACAATGTGGCGGGGGGGAGCATGCATAACATTTGGGGATTGGGAGAAAATTTCCTGTCGGATATGGTCAATTTTTTCTTTGAAATAGTTAGCCAGATCGTCAGCGCTGAGGTCGGTGGTGGGGGCCTGTGCTGTTTGATTGAGGAGAGAATGAAACGTGTCAAAGAGTCGTTTAGGATTATTGGAAAGTGAGATGATGAGGTTGTTAAAGTAGGTTTGTTTGGAGAGGTGAAGGGCAGAGTTATATGTTTTCAGCATAAATTTATAGTGGAGGAAATCTTCGGGCAGATTTGATTTTCTCCACAGCCGTTCAGCGCACCTGGAGTACCTCTGGAGAAGACGTGTTTGAGGCGTGTGCCAGGGTTGTCGCCGTCTATGCCGAATTGTTCTTTGTGTAGGAGGTGCGGCTTCATCCAGGGCGCATAGCATTATTTTGTTATAATGCTTCAATGCAGATTCGGGACATGAGAGGGAGGAGATTGGGGCCAATGATGATTGCAACCTTTTTATAAATTTCTGGGTGTTAATGGCGCGTAAATTTCTATAAGTGTGGACGGTGGGAGTGTCTTGAGTAGAGTCACAGTTCTTGACAGAGAATGAAAGAAGATTATGGTCAGAGAGTGGAAGGGGAGAGTTAGTAAAGTCATGTACTGAGCAAAGCCGGGAGAAGATCAGGTCCAATGTGTTCCCGTCCTCATGTGTAGGAGAATTAGCAAGCTGTGAAAGGCCGAAGGAGGAGGTTAATGATAAAAGATGCGTGGCAGATGGGGAAAGAGGATCGCCAATTGGGATGTTAAAGTCTCCCATGATTATCGTGGGGATGTCGCAGGATAGAAAATTTGTAAGCCAGGCAGCAAAGTGATCCAGGAATTGACGGGGGGGACCTGGGGGGCGATAGACAACCGCCACTCGCAGGGAGAAGGGCCGGTAGAGTCTGACTGTGTGGGCCTCAAAGGACGGGAAGATAAGGGAGGGTACAGGGGGGATAACCTGAAAAGTACATTTTGTTGAAAGAAGCAGACCAACACCTCCACCTGATCTGTTGTCAGGTCGCGGGGTATGAGAGAAATGTAGGCCACCATAGGAGAGAGCTGCAGCGGCGGTGGTGTCCGACTGCTGGATCCAGGTTTCAGTGAGAGCCAGAAGGTTGAGGGAATTAGAGAGGAAAAAGTCATGGATGTAAGAGAGTTTATTACAAGCTGAGCGTGCATTCCAAAGGGCACAGTTGAATGAGACAGAAGATATGCAGGGAATATTAATGAGATTAGCAGGGTTTCTGAATGTAACAGGGAAAGAGTTAGTGTTATTATTACCGGAGGGTCCTGGGTTGGGAGAAATATCACCTGCGACTAATAGAAGGAAGATACAGAGAGTGAGCAGATGATTGAGTGATTTGTGAGAGCGTTTCCTGCGTTGTATGGTGGGAATGAATGGATCTGCGTGGTATAACATTGTGAAGAGAGCATGACAACTGTACATAGGAGAAGAGAGGAGTGAGGGATTAATATGGATGAAGTGTGCCGCATTTGTGGGTGAACGGTGAATGTGGATGATTGTAGCAACCAGAGTATAAATGGCACAGATACAAATGGTGAATACTGTTTGCCAAAAAGATGACCTGGAAGCAAGTTTGTTTAATTGTCTTGCATGTCTTACCTGTCTCCTGCCCTGTCCAACTGCCATTTTCTAACTGCCAGGGCACTTTGCTAAATTATGGCACTTCGATAAAGTATGCATAAATGCTATATGCATAAATGCCCCCGCATAAATGCCTCCCCTTAACTAAGTCTCAATATATAGGGACGTATCTGCTTAGATCTGCACAGATTTAACTCATTAACAATCAATCACTAGCTTAAAAGACAACAGGAGACCATAAAGTGCAGGGGAAAAAAAAAAAAAAAAACAGACTAGTAAACTCGGCATGGATCATAAACTCTTAAAGTAAGTGTGATGACCTTTAAGTATCATGGAATAAAAAAGCTAGAGGAGTGAAAAAATATATACCAGAAATTGATAGGCTGCAGAGCATTGCATGGAGATATAATGCAGTTTTCAGGACAGATCACACAAGCAGTGAAAAATATATACCAGAAATTGATAGGCTGCAGAGCATTGCATGGAGATATAATGTAGTTTTCAGGACAGATCACACAAGCAGTGAAAAATATATACCAGAAATTGATAGGCTGCAGAGCATTGCATGGAGATATATATATACATATACAAAATAACAATAATAACAATAATAAAAACTTCTACAATATCATGAGGATATATGACGCGTTGATATATTTCTTGCTTTATTTTATGCATGGTTGAGTGGATGGTATGGCCATACATATGTGTTTTATTTATTTTTGAACCACTCTTTCAAACTTTGGGTCCTGTAGATAGGGCCCACTATTTTACTTACGAACTCCGGTTTATATTTATTTCATATGTTTATTGTTTTTTGACATCAATTGAATTTACATACATTTATACATATATGTACTATATATATATATATATATATATATATATATATATATATATATATATAATTTACTTAATTATTGATGTGCGCTCTAAATTATAGGTATATACACATAGGTCACTGTGACTTTATGGAGTGGTGTCTGGATGTATATGCCTGGACGCCCTCTGTGGCAGCCCATCGGTTATTCGATCTCCATGTAGACGCCCTGAGGCTTGAATGGGGTGTGCGCACATTGAAACCAGGACGCGCGCTGGGCCTGTTTGGCAGCCGGTGCGTAGGTTTCCAGGGAGACGACTGACGTGTTCCAGAGGGAGCGCATGCACATAGCGCACTCCCTTAAAACAAATACCACGCACGCGTGTATTACACCATGCAGGTCATGGTTGACCCGGAAGTAGCGATACTTCACTTCCCGGTCATTAACCTGTGTTCCCCTGTTTTGCTCCACCGCTCATGGGCACCATGGCGGCCTGCCTGACGGTGGTTCTCTTAAGCTGACATTGTTTAAAGGTAACTACCTAACAATATATAAAGCATTTGACTGGATGAACCGTACCATTACTACTTTCTCCCCTGATGAAGTCACCCTGGTAGTGGCGATACGCGTGGGGTTGGGGTTTTTTCCCCCCTCTTTTTACCTCTTCATGCATTTTTGCACACATCACAGGCATGGCACTTTGGGCACTTTTTCTAGATAAAGGCTCTTCACTTTTTCTTGATATGGTTGTGTCTGCAGCATAATAGAGTTTACCTATGTGAGTATCATTTAATTTGTTTCCTGCTTTATTTTGCACTTCAAGCAGGTATTAGATACATTGTTAGAACAATTTTTTGGAGTGTGCCAATTTGTATTTATCATGACTTTATGCTTGAGGTTTAGCCCACATAATATTGTGGTGGGGCTTGTTGTTATATTGAAGCCCTGTGCTTTTTAAATGTTTTTAGCCTTTGGTTTGTTTGTCCAGTTGCTTTGTTTAATAAAAGTATATCATTAAAATTTGGTGATCCCTGTCTATACATATTTCTTTTTTTCTTGCATATGATTTAATGATAAGCGCATCCGCCTGTCAACTGAAAATGCTGACAGGCTGACTCTTATAAAAATGAACAAGGGCTGGATTGGGCCAGACTTCTCAACACCACCGAATGATAGCAACGTAACAAACTCAAATCCAGTGTATTTTCTTGGGAGGTGTATTCCCATGCACCTTTTCACACCCAGACATGGGTATACGCTTCCTGATTTTGGCTATTTGCTTTTGTCCTCCTCCTTCTCCTCATCCTCCACCACCATATCACCAGGGTGACCGTGGTCCGTGATGCAACACCCACATAATTTTTTTTAAAGGGTGTTTATGCAGCCCGTAAAAAATTTTTTTATACAGTATGTTCATGTATACCCCCCAGGGGTAAATGTTTGTCAGCCCATACACTTAGTGCATGGGCATTACAAGTATAGGAGGCCCGCTCCTTTCTAATGGGAACATTTTTTATGAGGCCCTCATCCACGTCTCTTCCAAGGGGCATTGAAGTGCCTCCAAATTTTTGGCAGCCCTTGCATTCACTGCATAGGCAAACATAATGGGAGACCCACTTCCTAATAATGGGAACATTGCTTTCAGGAGGCCCTCTGACCTCCATGTCTCTTCCAAGGGGCATTGAAGTGCCTCCAAATTTGTGGAAAACCTTGCATTCACTGCATAGGTCAACACTATGGGAGACCCACTTCCTAATAATGGGAACATTGTTTTCAGGAGGCCCTCCTCTAAGTCTCTTCAAAGGGGTATTGGGGTGCGTCCAAATTTTGGGCAGCCCTGCCACTCACTGCATACACAATAACAGTATAGGAGACCCACACTTTAGTAATGGGAACAATAAAACATAGCCGGCTGATGGCTCTCTAAGAATAGTGAGGGCCGACTACTGGCCCTTTAAGAATAATAAAGGCCGCTTGATGGCCCTATAAAAATAGGCTTTGTGACTTTCACAGTCCCTCCTTCATAAATGAAACAGGATGTGTCTGATCATGTCTCACACACCCCATGGCCAGATAAGGTTGTAAAATGTTAAAATGACATTTCAAGGTGAATCCATTTGTCACGGTTGAAAGCAATACAAAAGTGCAAAAACGCTACATGTGAACATAACGTTGTTGACAGAAGTGACCTGGGAGTCAGAAATGCTTCCAGGGGTCTTCCCCATGCTGCTCCCATGTCATTTGAGCACTGTTCAGAAATGTTCCCATTGATTTGGTCAATTTTTAGGCCCTCTGCAGACCGCCGGGGGGAGCCGCCTGAAAAATGCTCGAGTTTCCCATAGACTTACATTGGGCTTGTTGCTCGGGTCGAGCACCCAAGTATTCCAATGTGCTCGACCCGAGCATCGAGCACCCAAGCATTTTAGTGCTCGCTCATCACTAGTAAAGATGTTGGATCTTGTCATTGAGGTGCCTGAAGAAGGTTTTGTTGCAAGTGTGAAGGTAGACAAACTCTACTGTGAGCAGAGAAGCAGATACAATGGTATCCCATGTAGTCATCCCACTGATCTAAACATCCCAGATTCCAGACTGATACATTGTAGCAAACTAGCGGAGAGATGTATTGTTTAGACTGGATATAACTGTATCCACTTCTTCATTGGGAGCAGGACTGGGTTATATATAGGTTTGCTATCTCTAAATGTCTAGAGATTCTAAAAAAAGGTGAGGAATTGGAAGAAAAGGTTTATTAGAAAGTTAATAATATTCTATTTTTGGAGAAAACCAGAAAAATTCTTTAACAAAGATGGACGTAAATAAGAATGCTCCATTCGCTTACAGCAAGCTCAGGTTTATAAAATGGTAAGGAAATGAACTTCTTATATTGGCAGCCAGAAGTTCTGGGCCCAAATTTAAACTCAGTACAAGGACCCCCACACATCATGTAAAGGGATGTGTTTGCCACTAGGCAATGGAGGAACGGTGACTAGGGCGGCAGGTGGAATTTGTGATGGGACAGTGTGAAGAGGGGGATCAGTATGGATTGAGGGGACAATGTAAAGAGACAGCTCAGTATGGAGTAGGGGGTAATGTGAAGGGGTGGCTTTGTATGGAGTTGGGGGACAGTGTGAGGAGTTGGTTCATTATAGAGTGGGGGCGGCATGGAAGGGAAAGTATGAAGAAACACTTCAGTATGAAGAATGGGTGGCCAGTGTGAAGAGTGGACTCTCGGTGTGGGGAGCAGAATGGGAGGACAATATGGAGGTCATAGTTCATAAAGGAGGAATGTGTGGTGAGTACAATCAGTTCATAAGGGGGTGGTTTGGCAGTTATAGTTCACAGCGGTTAACAGTGTGGCAGTCGTAGAATCGCAGGGTAATGATGTAGTGGTCATAGTATGTAAGGGAGGACAGTGTGGTGGGAATATTAAATAGGAGAAGATCGCGTGGAGACTAGGTATCATAAGTGGGACACAGCTGGGGTCATTTTTGTGCAGGGAGCACAGTGAGGGGCAATTATTTATTCAGGGGCATAGCGTTGGACTTATTTAAGGCACAGCATGGTTGGCTATTTTTATACAGGCAGCATAATAATGTCATGTTTATTTTTTTGGTGGGATGTGCTGCAGAAGGCCAGAGAAGAGGGAAGTCTGCAGAGATGAGCTGATGCTGTGAAAAACTCACCCTGGAGCGAGGAGCAGATGAAGAAGAAAGAGATGAAAACGCCTCCAATCAGAGAAAGACATCACCTATAAGGTACCTGGATCTATGGGTGCATTTCCCCATGACAATCACAACCTTTAAATTGCCGCGCATCGGCTATATGAAGCCAATCGACATTTTTAGACAGATCGACCTTATTTTCATGTGCACAGAATGATTGTTTATCAGGGGTGTCAAACGCGTGGTCCACGGGCCACATGTGGCCGGCAGGCATTGCAGCTCCCGTGATGATCACGGCCCGGTCCCGGAAGCCGACATCAGCAATTCTTTTCAGTTGAATGTGTGTCTCTCTGCGCCGCAACACCGATACCAGCCCCCAGCCAATCAAAGACTAGCAGCTGACATCGACAGGCCGGCGTGGACATTGTGTGATATCCCTGCCATGCGCCACCCAGGCTGTGAAGGAGAAGAGGACGCTGTTTGCCAAGGGAGCAGAGGCCATGTGAGAAGGATTTTTTTAATGTGTATGCGAAGCGTGGCAGAATTGGGGAAATTACAATATCATGGGGAACAGGATGGGTCATTACTACAAGAGGGGGACCAGGATAGAGGACATTACTACAAGATGCTGACCAGGATGGGCACATTACTACAAGATGCTGACCAGGATAGAGGACATTACTACAAGATGCTGACCAGGATAGAGGACATTACTACAAGATGCTGACCAGGATAGAGGACATTACTACAAGATGCTGACCAGGATGAGCACATTACTACAAGATGCTGACCAGGATGAGCACATTACTACAAGATGCTGACCAGGATGGGCACATTACTACAAGATGCTGACCAGGATGGGCACATTACTACAAGATGCTGACCAGGATGGGCACATTACTACAAGATGCTGACCAGGATGAGCACATTACTACAAGATGCTGACCAGGATGAGCACATTACTACAAGATGAGGACCAGGATGGGCACATTACTACAAGATGCTGACCAGGATGAGCACATTACTACAAGATGAGGACCAGGATGGGCACATTACTACAAGATGTGGAACAGGATGGGCACATTACTACAAGATGCTGACCAGGATGAGCACATTACTACAAGATGAGGACCAGGATGGGCACATTACTACAAGATGTGGAACAGGATGGGACATTACTGCAAGATGAGGACCAGGATGGGCACATTACTACAAGATGAGGACCAGGATAGAGGACATTACTACAAGATGTGGAACAGGATGGGCACATTACTACAACATAAGGATAAGGGTGGGGACATTACTACAAGATGAGGACCAGGATGGGGCACATTACTACAAGATGAGGACCAGGATGGGGCACATTACTACAAGATGAGGACCAGGATGGGCACATTACTACAAGATGAGGACCAGGATAGAGGACATTACTACAAGATGTGGAACAGGATGGGCACATTACTACAACATAAGGATAAGGGTGGGGACATTACTACAAGATGAGGACCAGGATGGGGCACATTACTACAAGATGAGGACCAGGATGGGACATTACTGCAAGATGAGGACCAGGATGGGACATTACTACAAGATGAGGACCAGGATGGGGACATTACTACAAGATGAGGACCAGGATGGGACATTACTACAAGATGAGGACCAGGATGGGACATTACTACAAGATGAGGATAAGGATGGGGACATTACTACAAGATGAGGACCAGGATGGGGACATTACTACAAGATGAGGACCAGGATGGGGACATTACTACAAGATGAGGACCAGGATGGGGACATTACTACAAGATGAGGACCAGGATGAGCACATTACTACAAGATGAGGATAAGGATGGGGACATTACTACAAGATGAGGACCAGGATGAGCACATTACTACAAGATGAGGACCAGGATGAGCACATTACTACAAGATGTGGAACAGGATAGATGACATTACTACAAGATGAGGACCAGGATGGGACATTACTACAAGATGAGGATAAGGATGGGGACATTACTACAAGATGAGGACCAGGATGGGGACATTACTACAAGATGAGGACCAGGATGAGCACATTACTACAAGATGAGGATAAGGATGGGGATATTACTACAAGATGAGGACCAGGATGGGGACATTACTACAAGATGAGGACCAGGATGAGCACATTACTACAAGATGTGGAACAGGATGGGACATTACTACAAGATGTGGAACAGGATGGGACATTACTACAAGATGTGGAACAGGATAGGGACATTACTACAAGATGAGGACCAGGATGGGCACATTACTACAAGATGAGGACCAGGATGGGCACATTACTACAAGATGTGGAACAGGATGGGACATTACTACAAGATGTGGAACAGGATGGGGACATTACTACAAGATGAGGACCAGGATGGGCACATTACTACAAGATGAGGACCAGGATGGGGCACATTACTACAAGATGAGGACCAGGATGGGCACATTACTACAAGATGGGGACATAACTACAAGATTTGAACCAGGATGGAAATATTACAACAAGATGGGGAACATTACTACAAGGTGTGGAACAGGAAGGGTCATTATTACAAGATGGGAAACAGGATGAGCACATTACTATAAGATAGGGACGTTACTACAAGATGTTGACCAGGATGGGGACATTATTACAAGATGGGAACCAGGATAGGGACATTACTATAAAATGGGAACTTTACCACAAGAGGGGGACCAGGATAGAGGACATTACTACAAGATGGGGACCAGGATGGGGACATTACTACAAGATGAGGAAACTACTACAAAATGGGGACCTTAATATAAGGTGTTGGTCAGAATTATTATATGGTGTTAATTGTAAGGCAATAACTGTATGTGGCCAATTAGGGGATGCAAAAAGGAAATAAAAATTGTAATATTGTAAAAAAAAAAATCAAAATCAAAGTATGAAAATTTTTTGGGGGATACTAAAAATGCAGTTTTATGTATAAACTAAAGTAAACAAAAAAAGTACACATTTGTTGTCACCACACCCGTAATGACCCAAACTATAAACTGTACAATAACCTATAAGATGAATGCCATTTAAAAGAATAAAATAAAAATAAGCCAAAAATGGTCAAGAAAAAGATCAAAAGGTGCATAGAAAAAAGAATATGGTATCACTAAAAATGCCATCTCATCCTGCAAAGAATGCTGCCCTACAATTTCCCATTTTTTCTATGTGCAGCCCATATACACCGCAGAGATTGAGACCCCTGGTTAAATCATTGTTGCGTGCACATAGAATAGCATTGTTTTTGGCATTTTTGGCATCACATTTTTACCTGATGTGCTACAGAGAGCGATGATATTTAAGTAAGCTTAAAAATAAGTTCTTCCAATGAACAAACATTTTGCTTGTGCATCAGGTGATTGACAGCCTGTTTAGATAGGCTGACAATCGGTTTTCTGATTATCGGATGCAGTGTAAATGCACCTTAATTAGTATCTAAACTTTTGGGAGATTTTTTTTATTTGTTTTAAGCCCATTAATTCTGAGCAGATCAGTGGCGGACCAGGTCCTGAGATGCCATCAATCACTCAAATGGCCTCTTAGAAGTGCGCAACTCAGGAGACAGGAGAGCATTCACCCAAAGCGCTGACCAAATACAGTAGAAAGTCATAGTCCAGTCTCCTGAGATTCTCACTTCTAAAGTCTTTTGCGCAATCTGTGAGAGTTTCAGATCCCAGACCTGCACCAATCTGCTCACAATAAATGGACCTATAATATATAAAATATCTCCTAAAAGTTAAGGGTTTAATAGTGCTACTGCCTGACTTTGTCTAATCTGTACTGTGGTTCCTGTGTGGTCCACAGTTTGATGATGATTGTTGACAACAAGAACTCCCATCATCTCCTTACCACTGTAAAGGACATAAAATGAGTTGTAGGTTAATGGGATACAATTGTATATGTGGTTGATTTGACATTGCACTTGATAGCTGTACTATACTTGGTGATGTATTCATGTGCTGATGATGGTTCTGGTGATGTAGTCATATTCTGATGGTGGTTTTGGTGATGTAGTCATGTACATTATATTGGTAGTTCTGGTGTTGTATTTATGTAGTGATGGTGATTCTGGTGAAGTATTCTTGTACTGACGGTGGTTCTGGTGACATTCATGTACCGATGGGGGTTCTAGTGATGTATTCATGTACTGAGGGTGGTTCTGGTGATTTATTAATGTACTGATGGTGATTCTAGTGATGTATTCATGTGCTGATGGTGTTTCTGGTGAAGTATTCCTGTACTGATGGTTATTTTGGTGATGTATTCATTTATTGATGGTATTTTTGATCCTATATTAATATAGATGTTGTAATCTTTAATGTATTATACATGATAAAAAAAGCATTATAGGGTTAGTGTGCTGGACTGAAAATACAGTCGTCTGAATGAGGCCAAATATATCAACCGATCAAGTGTTCGACTAAAGTATAGACAGCTATTTGATCATTTACTTAGCTGCTATCTTGGCCGACTCCCTCGTACACAGGAGCCCTCACTCTTCTGAGAGCGCTCCTCTGTTCTCTATGAGAAAGCTGCGCTGATTGACATCTCTGGTGGTGGCTTATCACTTAGAGAACAAAAGGATCTGAAGTCTGAAATCGGACCTGCTGGATCCTTATCTCCCCTGACATTATTTGTCAAAGACCCCTATACCTGTTGATATCAGCAGATTTGGACAACTTTAGTCTAATGTTTATGGTTGCCTTAACTATATCTAAAGGGTATCTGCACTCTTAGGGTATGTGAACATAAATGTCTTTTAGATGTCTGAGACCCCGGCAAGTTTTTCAGGTGGAAGACGCTTCAAGACACTCCATCATTTTGTCCTGAAGCGACTTTTTTTTTTTGCTTCTTTTTGGTCGTTTTTTCCATTTTTTTTCCATTTAAATTGCATTCAATAAATTAGTGAGCGGCTTCAAAGCGAAAATCAGATCACCTCTTTTAACCACTTTTTGTCTTTCGAAACCTTATGAAGGTCAAACAAAAGACTGAAGGTGTGCACAGCAAGTTGTTTTTACGCTACAACAATATGTACATTCTTTTTAGCATTTATTTAGTGCTTTTTCAGGCGGGTTAGGGAGCAGATCTGTCTGAAAAAGAAATCATGGGCACATAGTCTTATAGCATGAATACCAAATACGGCCCTGACCATGTGTCATTTATAATACAGTGGGACCTCGGGACCCCTTCAGGCACTAGAGCCTGGGTGCTACTGCTATAACTTTTCCCCTATAACTACCCCTGTGGTCTGCATGTTTCCGTATTACCCATCCCATTCGGTAGACGCATTGTGAGAGCCCAGATATCCCTCACAATCGCCCTGTGCCAGAAAAGAGGCAGATTCCTAAGAATAGCTGCAGAGCGCAGGATAGGGGTAGCGGCGGAGCGGTTCACGTGCAGGAATGTCCTGCTCCAGCATGACATGTAATTGCCAGATGCTAATTAACAGACGGCAGACAGAATGAATGGGGGATGTGAGAGAATTGTGACAGGCGAGGAGGGGGTCAATTTACACCTGGGTTATGGATTTCACCAATACCCTTATATAGTAGAGACGTCTCGTGTGAGAGGAGCCGGCCTTATATGGTCTGCGCTCTCATCTACACACATTCCCTGTGCTGTACACAGCTCCCTGCTGGAACGCACAGGGTTAAATCCACCGCTATTCATTGCCTGCTTCCAAGCTGGTAAATGTCACGTATTATATATTGGCTGCATCTGATCCCTGTCCACTGAGGATTACACTGCACCCCTCACCGAGGTATATCTACTGTGTCACCCTGTGGTGGGAGGAGCAGACTCCATGTCACATAGCTCCTCCCTCCTGACTGTCTTCCTGTGGTGGGAGGAGCAGACTCCATGTCACATAGCTCCTCCCTCCTGACTGTCACCCTGTGGTGGGAGGAGCAGACTCCATGTCACATAGCTCCTTCCTCCTGAATGTCACCATGTGGTGGGAGGAGCAGACTCCATGTTACATAGCTCCTCCCTCCTGACTATGTTACCCTGTGGTGGGAGGAGCAGACTTCATGTCACATAGCTCCTCCCTCCTGACTGCGTTACCCTGTGGTGGGAGGAGCAGACTTCATGTCACATAGCTCATCCCTCCTGACTGTCACCCTGTGGTGGGAGGAGCAGACTCCATGTCACATAGCTCCTCCCTCCTGACTGCGTTACCCTGTGGTGGGAGGAGCAGACTTCATGTCACATAGCTCCTCCCTCCTGACTATGTTACCCTGTGGTGGGAGGAGCAGACTCCATGTCACATAGCTCCTCCCTCCTGACTATCACCCTGTGGTGGGAGGAGCAGACTCCATGTCACATAGCTCCTCCCTCCTGACTGTCACCCTGTGGTGGGAGGAGTAGACTCCATGTCGCATAGCTCCTTCCTCCTGAATGTCACCATGTGGTGGGAGGAGCAGACTCCATGTTACATAGCTCCTCTCTCCTGACTGCATTACCCTGTGGTGGGAGGAGCAGACTTCATGTCACATAGCTCCTCCCTCCTGACTATCACCCTGTGGTGGGAGGAGCAGACTCCATGTCACATAGCTCCTCCCTCCTGACTATCACCCTGTGGTGGGAGGAGCAGACTCCATGTCACATAGCTCCTCCCTCCTGACTGTCACCATGTGGTGGGAGGAGCAGACTCCATGTCACATAGCTCCTCCCTCCTGACTGCGTTACCCTGTGGTGGGAGGAGCAGACTTCATGTCACATAGCTCCTCCCTCCTATGTTACCCTGTGGTGGGAGGAGCAGATTCCATGTCACATAGCTCCTCCCTCCTGACTGTGTCACCCTGTGGTGGGAGGAGCAGACTTCAAATGACATAGCTCCTCCTTCCTGACTATGTTACCCTGTGGTGGGAGGGGCAGATTTCATATCACATAGCTCCTCCCTCCTGACTATGCTCCTCCCACCACAGGGTAACATAGTCAGGAGGGAGGAGCTATGTGATATGAAATCTGCCCCTCCCACCACAGGGTAACAGACTCCATGTCACATAGCTCCTCCCTCCTGACTGTGTCACCCTGTGGTGGGAGGAGCAGACTTCACATCACATAGTTCCTCCTTCCTGACTGTGTTACCCTGTGGTGGGAGGGACACACTCTATATCACATAGCTCCTCCCTCCTGACTCTGTCGTCATGCAGTGAGATGAACAGACTCCATGTCACATAGCTCCTCCCTCCTGACTGTCACCCAGTGGTGGGAGCAGACTCCATGACACACAACTCCTCCCTCTATATTTGTTACAATAAAGTACAATGCGCAGACTCCATGTGGCACAGCTCCTCCCACTATATGCGCTACCCAAAAGTGGGAGGAGCTGACTCCATGCCACATAGCTCCTCCCTCCTGTCTGTTTTGCTCATAAGAGGGTGGAGCATACTGCTGTTACATGGCTCCTCCCTCTTGTTTGTGTCTTCCTGTGTTGGGAATAGGAGACTCCAAAACATTATTATATTATGTAATAAGTGTTTAATTACCTCCCTCGTACTTTACACCATCAGAAACTGTACAGAACCTGAGAAGAAGCGCCATCTGCCCATAACAAATAATTGTGGCATGTTAGTAATAATTCCCTATAAAACGTGACTTTTATGTGATGTACTAGACAGGTCTATAAAACCATCCAGGCTTTGCCCACTTTGTGGTGTTAGAGATTCCTAACATTTATTTCTACTGAATTTATGTGAATTAAAATCTTTTACCTGTCAGATGCACATCGTCATCGCCATGTCCTCTATGTATCACTATATACTAAAGATGCCCAGGTTATAGCAGCTGTACATATACCATAGAATCCTAGAATGTTAGAAGGGACCTCCAGGGTCGTCGTGTCCAACCCCCTGCTCAATGCAGGATTCACAAAACCATCTAATATATAATAATATACAAGAGATACCCAGGTTATATCAATATGACCTGCATCACTACATACAAGAAGATGTATAACTTACACCAGCTCTACATATATAATTCTTTGTAGACAATGCCCAGGTTATACCAGCTGTACATATACAATTAGGCTATGTTCACATGTTGCGTTTTTGCTGTGTTTTTTTTTGCTGCGTTTTTCATGCTGATACAGTTTTGTGCCTGTTGTTCCTGAGTTTTCTGCACCAAAAACGCAGCAAAACCTGATACCGGCGTTTTTGCATTTTCTCAATGATTTCAATGGGTGAAAAACGCGGAAAGAAGTGACACGCTGCAGTTTTCCAATTTTGTCAGGAAAAAAAAAAACCAATGTGTGTGCATGAGATTTCTGAAATCTGATAGCTTTTGCTGGTATTGTAAAACGCAGCTGAAAATTTGCATAAAAAAGCAGCAAAAAATGCAACGTGTGAACATAGCCTTGTGTACAGAAGATGCTCTTCTACAGGAAGGTTATATCAATATGGCCTATATTACTTCATAGAACAAGATGCCTAGGTTATATCAGTTATACATATATAATTCTATAAAGTAATTGCCCAGGTATAAGCTGTACATATATAATTATATACAGAAGATGCCCCGGTTATACCAGCTGTACATATAATAATATACATAATATACCCAGGTTATACCAGCTGTATATATATAATTATATACAGAAGATGCCCAGGTTATACCAGCTGTACATATATAATTATATACAGAAGATGCCCCGGTTATACCAGCTGTACATATAATAATATACATAATATACCCAGGTTATACCAGCTGTATATATATAATTATATACAGAAGATGCCCAGGTTATACCAGCTGTACATATAATAATATACAGAATATACCGAGGTTATACCAGCTGTACATATATAATTATATACAGAAGATGCCCAGGTTATACCAGCTGTGTATATAATAATATACATAATATACCCAGGTTATACCAGCTGTACATATACAATTATATACAGAAGATGCCCAGGTTATATCAATATGGCTTATGTCACTACATACAACAAGAATCCTAGGTTATACCAGTTGTAGATATATAATTATATACAGTAATTACCAGGTTATTCCAGCTGTACACATATCATTATATACAGAAGATGCCTAGGTTATACCAGCTGTACATATATAATTATATCCAGTATTTGCTCAGGTTATACCAGTATGGCTTATATCACTACATACGAGAAGATATATAACTTATGCCAGCTGTACATATATAACTATAAGATACCCGGGTTATACCAGCTGTAAATATATAATTATATAAAGAAGATTCCCAGGTTATATCAGCTGTACATATATAACTATAAACAGAAGATACCCGGGTTATACCAGCTGTACAGATAAAATTATATATAGAAGATACCCAGGTTATACCAGCTGTACATATATATAATTACTGTATATACAGAAGATTCCCAGGTTATACTAGCTGCAGATGTATAATTATAAACAGAAGATGCCCAGGTTATACTAGCTGGAGATGTATAATTATAAACAGAAGATGCCCAGGTTATACCAGTATGGCCTATATCACTACATAGAAGATGTATAACTCACACCATATTTTTAGCTACATGGAGATAACAGGATGCGTTGACCCTTTACCATCCATGAGCAAACAATAAGATTCTATTTTAGTCAGATAAAGAGCCTTCCATGCACCTAAGACAACTACTGGCTATGGGATGTCCATCTGACCAGCCATATGCGTAGACGCTCAGCCAGGAGAGCAGATGTATTCAATAGGCAGCAGGATCTGGCAGAAGCTTATCTCCTGCCACAAAGGATAGGGCCTGTCACCATTCCCTTTAATCTCTGACATCTGCTGTGAAGGGAGAGTTGGGAGGATCAGTTGATCCTTCTGAAATCATCAGTTTTGGCTAACTTCAGTCTAAAGATGAGTCCAGTCAAAGATGACTAGAGGATCTTCAAGCATCCATCAGAGGAGGTGAGGCAACATCTTATGCCCCTCTCTCTATAGACACACGGTCAGTGGAAGTCGAGAAGGAGCTGAGGAGAAAGAACCGATGGCAGAACTAGCTATTCGACTCCTATTATTTACATCATTGATGATAGACAAGGGTTTTCTGAAGAATATGTTCTTTTTTTTGGTCTTTACCGTACAATACTGTACCATTGTCAAGTCATTCATGAAATCCTTTTACCTGTGCCAGGTATACATGACATATGTCATTAATAAACTTTAGCAAACCACATGGGCCCATTCCAGAAATCAAGATGACACAATCCATCCACCTACGCCATTGCCTAATGGTTAGAGGTGCGTGTTGGTTGGATAAGAGTAATGCGAACCTGGAAGGAAATTCAGTCAGTCATCCCATGAATTTAATGGGAGGTCTGCTCTGCAGAAACCCTTTTCAGATACCTTCTAAGGAAAATTTAGTTATTGGGTAGGAGGTGGGAAGAATTACCCACTCAGATCCCACCAACCACTATTAGCTAGTGTCAAGTTACTCTCTGAAGGACCACAGAAAAGGTCTTCCAGAGAGTAAGAGACAATGGACAGAATGTTTTTTCCACTGATTGAAACAACTGATTTTGAAGGCTCTCACTAGTATCTTCAGCTTTTGGAACTAGGACATGTAATTTAAAATGTGGTCCTTGAAATTAGACAATCACCCTTTGGTCCAAATCAGTCAACCTCTGTAAGAAACTGCCATACAGGCTTCGGCAGATGGTCTACTGGTTTACCTTAGGACCACCAGAGAAACCTGTTCTTAGGATCAGATGTTCAGATAACACATGCCCATCAAACTGCTCTTGTAGACTTCCTCCTCTCGTATCTAGGTCCAGGAAGTAGACAACAACCATCTTTAACATCTATGGAGTTATCATTTTGTCATAAAATCATCAAGAAATACATGAGCTCAAGCTCTTCCCTGCCTCTATAGAAGAAAAGTGAAACATTTGGGATTGTAAGATCTTTAAGGTGGCCGTTGACTTTGAACTAAGGTTGGATGAACCTTAATCCAATGTCAACTTGTGTTTGAAGTTCGGCCAATTTTTTTTCGACTTATGCCAGAGAAAAAGAGTATCCTTTGTAGTCAATGGAGATAGGGCAGTGGCTTATTCCTCTCTCCCCATTTAGGAGACATGCATGCTTGTCTAAACTGAGTGTGCATGTGTATGATGGACATCAAAAGGAATAAAAATTGGTCAAATAAGCATTTTGCTACCAGCTTTGGCTTAAATAAATGGCATAGATGGCTAAGGACCTAGAAGTTAATTTCTAAAGGGTTCCTTGCATGCATCTGTCCCTGTCCCCCAGCTACATCCTGCTTATCCCACCTCAATGCTTTGTCACTGACCGAATCCAGTCTGCATTATCGGCTAAATCCTCACATCTGCTGCTGCCTGTAATCCCCTAAATTCCCAGTGCTATCATTGCTTAAATTAGCTCTGCCAACAATGACCACCTCCAAGTTAGGAGAGTCTATACCAATCGATTGTTGCTCACAACCTTTCACTTTTCAAGCTAGTAAAACTGGAGGGGCGCTATTGCACTGTTATCTATGGGAAAACATGTAACACTAGCAGAGGTGATTAGTGGTACTGCAACAATAATAATAATATAATAATCTTTATTTTTATATAGCGCTAACATATTCCACAGCGCTTTACATACATTATCGTCGCTGTCCCCATCGGGGCTCACAATCTAGATTCCCTATCAGTATGTCTTTGGAGTGTGGGAGGAAACCGGAGAACCCAGAGGAAACTCACGCAAACATGGGGAGAACATACAAACTCCTTGCAGATGTTGTCCTTGGTGGGATTTGAACCCAGGACCCCAGCGCTGCAAGGCTGCAGTGCTAACCACTGACAATATCTGTGACTGAAAAAATACTATGGAAAAACACAAAGAAATAACACTGGAAACAGATCATCCATTCTTCCTAAAGAATATGGACACTTTTTGACATTTCTTTATACTTAAAGGAGTTGTCCGGTTAAAACAAGGAATCACCAATCCAGAGGATAGGTGATAACTTGCTGATTGCTGGGGCTCTCACCTCTGGGATCCGCAATAATGGACAGATCAATGAACTTTGTATCCCTGTTACAAGGCAAGTCAGGCGCCCATTCATTCTCTGGGGGCTGCCAGAAAAAGACAAACACAGGTCTCAATAGTGCCATAGGAAATGAATGGAGCACAGGGTTGCACATGCTCACTGCCGCTTCATTCTTACAGGAGCACAGGGTCACACATGCTCACTGCCGCTTCATTCTTACATGAGCACAGGGTCACACATGCTCACTGCCGCTTCATTCTTACAGGAGCACAGGGTCACACATGCTCACTGCCGCTTCATTCTTACAGGAGCACAGGGTCACACATGCTCACTGCCGCTTCATTCTTACATGAGCACAGGGTCACACATGCTCACTGCCGCTTCATTCTTACAGGAACACAGGGTCACACATGCTCACTGCCGCTTCATTCTTACAGGAACACAGGGTCACACATGCTTACTGCCGCTTCATTCTTACAGGAGCACAGGGTCACACATGCTCACTGCTGCTTCATTCTTACAGGAGCACAGGGTCACACATGCTCACTGCCTCTTCATTCTTACATGAGCACAGGGTCACACATGCTCACTGCCGCTTCATTCTTACAGGAGCACAGGGTCACACATGCTCACTGCCGCTTCATTCTTACAGGAGCACAGGGTCACACATGCTCACTGCCTCTTCATTCTTACATGAGCACAGGGTCACACATGCTCACTGCTGCTTCATTCTTACAGGAGCACAGGGTCACACATGCTCACTGCCGCTTCATTCTTACAGGAGCACAGGGTCGCACATGCTCACTGCCGCTTCATTCTTACAGGAGCACAGGGTCACACATGCTCACTGCCGCTTCATTCTTACAGGAGCACAGGGTCACACATGCTCACTGCCGCTTCATTCTTACAGGAACACAGGGTCACACATGCTCACTGCCGCTTCATTCTTACAGGAGCACAGGGTCACACATGCTCACTGCTGCTTCATTCTTACAGGAGCACAGGGTCACACATGCTCACTGCCTCTTCATTCTTACATGAGCACAGGGTCACACATGCTCACTGCCGCTTCATTCTTACAGGAGCACAGGGTCACACATGCTCACTGCCGCTTCATTCTTACAGGAGCACAGGGTCACACATGCTCACTGCCTCTTCATTCTTACATGAGCACAGGGTCACACATGCTCACTGCTGCTTCATTCTTACAGGAGCACAGGGTCACACATGCTCACTGCCGCTTCATTCTTACAGGAGCACAGGGTCGCACATGCTCACTGCCGCTTCATTCTTACAGGAGCACAGGGTCACACATGCTCACTGCCGCTTCATTCTTACAGGAGCACAGGGTCACACATGCTCACTGCTGCTTCATTCTTACAGGAGCACAGGGTCACACATGCTCACTGCTGCTTCATTCTTACAGGAACACAGGGTCAGACATGCTCACTGCCGCTTCATTCTTACAGGAGCACAGGGTCACACATGCTCACTGCCTCTTCATTCTTACATGAGCACAGGGTCACACATGCTCACTGCTGCTTCATTCTTACAGGAGCACAGGGTCACACATGCTCACTGCTGCTTCATTCTTACAGGAGCACAGGGTCGCACATTCTCACTGCCGCTTCATTCTTACAAGAGCACAGGGTCACACATGCTCACTGCCTCTTCATTCTTACATGAGCACAGGGTCACACATGCTCACTGCCGCTTCATTCTTACAGGAGCACAGGGTCACACATGCTCACTGCTGCTTCATTCTTACAGGAGCACAGGGTCACACATGCTCACTGCCGCTTCATTCTTACAGGAGCACAGGGTCACACATGCTCACTGCCTCTTCATTCTTACATGAGCACAGGGTCACACATGCTCACTGCCGCTTCATTCTTACAGGAGCACAGGGTCACACATGCTCACTGCCGCTTCATTCTTACAGGAGCACAGGGTCACACATGCTCACTGCCGCTTCATTCTTACAGGAGCACAGGGTCACACATGCTCACTGCCGCTTCATTCTTACAGGAGCACAGGGTCACACATGCTCACTGCCTCTTCATTCTTACATGAGCACAGGGTCACACTTGCTCACTGCCGCTTCATTCTTACAGGAGCACAGGGTCACACATGCTCACTGCCGCTTCATTCTTACAGGAGCACAGGGTCACACATGCTCACTGCCTCTTCATTCTTACATGAGCACAGGGTCACACATGCTCACTGCTGCTTCATTCTTACAGGAACACAGTGTCACACATGCTCACTGCCGCTTCATTCTTACAGGAGCACAGGGTCACACATGCTCACTGCCTCTTCATTCTTACATGAGCACAGGGTCACACATGCTCACTGCTGCTTCATTCTTACAGGAGCACAGGGTCACACATGCTGACTGCTGCTTCATTCTTACAGGAGCACAGGGTCGCACATTCTCACTGCCGCTTCATTCTTACAGGAGCACAGGGTCACACATGCTCACTGCCTCTTCATTCTTACATGAGCACAGGGTCACACATGCTCACTGCCGCTTCATTCTTACAGGAGCACAGGGTCACACATGCTCACTGCTGCTTCATTCTTACAGGAGCACAGGGTCGCACATGCTCACTGCCGCTTCATTCTTACAGGAGCACAGGGTCACACATGCTCACTGCCGCTTCATTCTTACAGGAGCACAGGGTCACACATGCTCACTGCCTCTTCATTCTTACATGAGCACAGGGTCACACATGCTCACTGCCGCTTCATTCTTACAGGAGCACAGGGTCACACATGCTCACTGCTGCTTCATTCTTACAGGAGCACAGGGTCACACATGCTCACTGCCTCTTCATTCTTACATGAGCACAGGGTCACACATGCTCACTGCCGCTTCATTCTTACAGGAGCACAGGGTCACACATGCTCACTGCCGCTTCATTCTTACAGGAGCACAGGGTCACACATGCTCACTGCTGCTTCATTCTTACAGGAGCACAGGGTCACACATGCTCACTGCCTCTTCATTCTTACATGAGCACAGGGTCACACGTGCTCACTGCCACTTCATTCTTACATGAGCACAGGATCGCACATGCTCACTGCCGCTTCATTCTTACATGAGCACAGGGTCACACATGCTTACTGCCTCTTCATTCTTACAGGAGCACAGGGTCACACATGCTCACTGCCGCTTCATTCTTACAGGAGCACAGGGTCACACATGCTCACTGCCGCTTCATTCTTACATGAGCACAGGGTCACACATGCTCACTGCCTCCTCATTCTTACAGGAGCACAGGGTCACACATGCTCACTGCCTCTTCATTCTTACAGGAGCACAGGGTCACACATGCTCACTGCCTCTTCATTCTTACAGGAGCACAGGGTCACACATGCTCACTGCTGCTTCATTCTTACAGGAGCACAGGGTCACACATGCTTACTGCCGCTTCATTCTTACAGGAGCACAGGGTCACACATGCTCACTGCTGCTTCATTCTTACAGGAGCACAGGTCACACTTGCTCACTGTCGCTTCATTCTTACAGGAGTAGAGGTCACACATGCTCACTGCTGCTTCATTCTTACAGGAGTAGAGGTCACACATGCTCACTGCTGCTTCATTCTTACAGGAGCACAGGTCACACTTGCTCACTGTCGCTTTATTCTTACAGGAGCACAGGTCACACATGCTCACTGCTGCTTCATTCTTACAGGAGCACAGGTCTCACATACTCACTGCTGCTTCATTCTTACAGGAGCACAGGTCACACATGCTCTCTGCCCCTTCAGTCTTACAGGAGCAAAGGTTGCACATGCTCACTGCCACTTCATTCTTATAGGAGCAAAGGTCGCACATGCTCACTGCTGCTTCATTCTTACAGGAGTAGAGGTGACACATGCTCACTGCTGCTTCATTCTTACAGGAGCACAGGTCAAACATGTCCACTGCCGTTTCATTCTTACAGGAGCACAGGTCGCACATGCTCACTGCCGCTTCATTCTTACCGGAGCACAGATCGCACATGCTCACTGCTGCTTCATTCCTACAAGAGTACAGGTCACACATGCCCACTGGCGCTTCATTCTTACATGAGCACAGGTCGCACATGCTCTCTGCCCCTTCATTCTTACAGAAATACAGGTTACACATGCTCACTGCGGCTTCATTCTTACAAGAGTACAGGTCACACATGTTGACTGCCGCTTTATTCATACAGGAGCATATGTCGCGCATGCTCACTGCCGCTTCATTCTTACAGGAGCACAGGCCGCACATGCTCACTGCCACTTCATTCTTTCAGGAGCACAGGTCGCACATGATCTCTGCCGCTCTATTCTTACAGGAATATTGGCCGCACATGCTCTCTGCCGCTTCATTCTCACAGGCGCACAGGTCGCACATGCTCACTGCCGCTTCATTCTTACAGGAGCACAGGTCGCACATGCTCACTGCCCCTTCATTCTTACAGGAGCACAGGTCGCACATGCTCACTGCCACTTCATTCTTACAGGAGCACAGGTTGCACATGCTCAATGCCGCTTCATTCTTACAGGGGCACAGGTCGCACATGCTCACTGCTGCTTCATTCTTACAGGAGCACAGGTCGCACATGCTCACAGCCGCTTCATTCTTACAGGAGCACAGGTCGCACATGCTCACTGCCGCTTCATTCTTACAGGAGAACAGGTCGCACATGCTCAATGCCGCTTCATTCTTACAGGGGCACAGGTCGCACATGCTCATTGCCGCTTCATTCTTACAGGAGCACAGGTCGCACATGCTCACTGCTGCTTCATTCTTACAGGAGCACAGGTCGCACATGCTCACTGACGCTTCATTCTTACAGGAGCACAAGTCGCACATGCTCACTGCTGCTTCATTTTTACATGAGCACAGGTCGCATATGATCTCTGCCACTCCATTCTTACAGGAATATTGCCCACATATGCTCTCTGCCGCTTCATTCTCACAGGAGCACAGGTTCACACATGCTCACTGCCGCTTCAATCTTACACGCGCACAGGTCGCACATACCCATTGCCGCTTCATTCTTACAGGAGCACAGGTCACACTTGCTCACTGCCGCTTCATTCTTACAGGAGCACAGGTCGCACATGCTCACTGCCGCTTCATTCTTACAGGAGCACAGGTCGCACATGCTCACTGACGCTTCATTATTACTGAAGCACAGGTCGCACATGCTCACTGACGCTTCATTCTTACAGGAGCACAGGTCGCACATGCTCTCTGCTGCTTCATTCTTACAGGAGCACAGGTCACACATGCTCTATGCCGCTTCCTTATTACAGGAGCACAGGTCGCACATGCTCACTGCCGCTTCATTCTTACAGGAGCACAGGTCGCACATGCTCACTGACGCTTCATTATTACTGAAGCACAGGTCGCACATGCTCACTGACGCTTCATTCTTACAGGAGCACAGGTCGCACATGCTCTCTGCTGCTTCATTCTTACAGGAGCACAGGTCACACATGCTCTATGCCGCTTCCTTATTACAGGAGCACAGGTCGCACATGCTCACTGCCGCTTCATTCTTACAGGAGCACAGGTCGCACATGCTCACTGCCGCTTCATTCTTACAGGAGCACAGGTCGCACATGCTCACTGCCGCTTCATTCTTACAGGAGCACAGGTCACACATGCTCTATGCCGCTTCCTTATTACAGGAGCACAGGTCGCACATGCTCACTGACGCTTCATTCTTACAGGAGCACAGGTCGCACATGCTCACTGCCGCTTCATTCTTACAGGAGCACAGGTCACACATGCTCACTGCCGCTTCCTTATTACAGGAGCACAGGTCGCACATGCTCACTGACGCTTCATTATTACTGAAGCACAGGTCGCACATGCCCACTGCCGCTTCATTCTTACAGGGTTAAAACTTCCCCATTCTGCCAATCAGTGCAGATCCCAGTGGCCAGACACCCACCGATCAACAAGTTATCACTTATCGTGTGAATAGATGATAACTTGTTTTAATTGGAAAACCCCTTTAAATACATGTTACTTTTTTGCCTAAAAATTATTTTTGCAAATGAGCTTCATTACAATTTTTACGCCGTTTTCCTTCTAAAGCCTCCGTGTTGTGCTATTTATTTTTTGTTTGCAGAATGAGTTAATGCATTAGTGAGCTCATTCTGACTTGTAACTCCTTACCTGTCTTTTTTTTTAGCTCCTCTTTTGCGGATTTATGATCACAGACCACATTTAAGTTGAACTGTACTTTTATGTGGTCATGAATCATCTGAGAGGAACTCAGAAAAAGACAGAAAAGGAGTTACAAGCTCTCCTTTCACAATGAGCTCATCAGTTGATTCTCAGTTAACTCATTCTGCAGCTAGAACTGAGACTATTGAAGGCAAATGGTGCAAAATTTTTAATGAAACCAAATTGCAAAAATAATTTTTAGGCAAAAATACATGCATTTAAGAAAAAAAGAATTTACCCTGAAGGTGTCCATATCCCTTACATTTTTTAAAACCTCCTTAGCCTAACTCGTTGAGCTTGAAGATGAGACAAATTGGTAATATCTTCCATTACTGTCCTCATAAGCCCACAAGAAGTCACAGCATATAACACTTATTGGATGTTCTACATATCTAATCCAACAGTCCACAAGAATTTCTCATGCTCCAAGCTGTATGAGAGTAATATGTCTTCTCCAACAATGGACCCAAGACCATGACTATAAGTTGGTCAGGCTACTGAGGAGTTATAAGTGAGCTGGTGGGCTATATATTGAGCACAACAGATGAATGACCCTCAGCTCGGTGTAGACCGGACAAGAGCGCCCGCTCTTGAGGAGAAGCAGACAGCAGTAGCATCAGACGCACTTTCAAGTGGATTCAACAATCTGTCAACAAGCAATTATATCCCTCTGTTGTGACACCATCCATCACATTACAAGAATCCGGCGGCGAGCCCGAGTGCTACACCGAGAAGAGTGCAAGCTCCACAGGCAAAACATTACCAATCTACATCAATAGGGAAAACTAGTCCTTGAGATGTAGGATGAAGAATAATTACACACTGATACTCGGGGTATGGGATAATGACTCTGACACTTGGGGTACAGGATAATGACGCTGACACTTGGGGTACAGGATAATGACGCTGACACTTGGGGTACAGGATAATGACGCTGACACTTGGGGTACAGGATAATGACACTGACACTTGGAGTACAGGATAATGACACTGACACTTGGGGCACAGGATAATGACACTAACACTTGGGGTACAGGATAATGACACTGACACGGGGTACAGGATAATGACACTGACACTTGAGGTAGAGTATAATGACACTGACACTCGGGGTACAGGATAATGACACTGACACTTGGGGTACAGGATAATGACACTGACACTTGGGGTACAGGATTATGACACTTGGGGTACAGGATAATGATACTGACACTTGGGGTACAGGATAATGACACTGACACGGGGTACAGGATATTGACACTGACACTTGGGGTACAGGATAATGACACTGACTCGGGGTACAGGATAATGACACTGACACTTGGGGTACAGGATTATGACACTTGGGGTACAGGGTAATGACACTGACACTTGGGGTACAGGATAATGATACTGACACTTGGGGTACAGGATAATGACACTGACACTTGGAGTACATGATATTGACACAGACACTTGGGGTACAGGATATTGACACTGACACTTAGGGTACAGGATAATGACACTGACACGGGGTACAGGGTAATGACACTGACACTTGGGGTACAGGATAATGACACTGACACTTGGGGTACAGGATAATGATACTGACACTTGGGGTACAGGATAATGACACTGACACGGGGTACAGGATAATGACACTGACACTTGAGGTAGAGGATAATGACACTGACACGGGGTACAGGGTAATGACACTGACACTTGGGGTACAGGATAATGACACTGACACTTGGGGTAGAGGATAATGACACTGACACTTGGGGTACAGGATAATGATACTGACACTTGGGGTACAGGATAATGACGCTGACACTTGGGGTACAGGATAATGACACTTGGGGTACAGGATAATGACACTGACACTTGGGGTAGAGTATAATGACACTGACACTTGGGGTACAGGATAATGATACTGACACTTGGGGTACAGGATAATGACACTGACACGGGGTACAGGATAATGACACTGACACTTGGGGTAGAGGATAATGACACTGACACTTGGGGTACAGGATAATGACACTGACACTTGGGGTAGAGGATAATGACACTGACACTTGGGGTACAGGATAATGACACTGACACTTGGGGTACAGGATATTGACACTGACACTTGGGGTACAGGATAATGACACTGACACTTGGGGTAGAGGATAATGACACTGACACTTGGGGTACAGGATAATGACACTGACATTTGGGGTACAGGATAATGACACTTGGGGTACAGGATAATGACACTGACACTTGGGGTAGAGTATAATGACACTGACACTTGGGGTACAGGATAATGACACTCGGGGTACAGGATAATGACGCTGACACTTGGGGTACGGGATAATGATACTGACACTCGGGGTACAGGATAATGACACTGACACTCGGGGTACAGGATAATGACACTAGGGGTACAGGATAATGACGCTGACACTCAGGGTATGGGATAATGACGCTGACACTCGAGGTATGGGATAATGACACTTGGGGTACAGGATAATGACACTGACACTCGTGGTATGGGATAATGACACTGACACTTGGGGTACAGGATAGTGACACCTGGAGTACAGGATAGTGACACTTGGGGTACAGGATAATGACACTGACACTTGGGGTGCAGGATAATAAC
Organism: Phyllobates terribilis; assembly: GCF_046119375.1. NCBI lineage: Eukaryota > Metazoa > Chordata > Amphibia > Anura > Dendrobatidae > Phyllobates > Phyllobates terribilis. The sequence goes on from NW_027362771.1 coordinate 582,886,238, forward strand.
ACTGACACTTAGGGTACAGGATAATGACACTGACACTTGGGGTGCAGGATAATAACACTGATACTTGGGGTTCAGGATAATGACACTGACATTTAATAGAAGACTAATGGAAGACCTGTAAGAGTATATACACACAGCATCTAATAGACATGATTTATTTTTTTAATTATGTCTATAAACTTCCATATCGAAACCTCCAGAAAAATGGAGCGGTCACTTCCTTCAGCCGCTTCACAACTTACAAAACATAAAGAAGTTAAAAGAAGCTCAGAAAACAGACCATATAGACTGCCAGTCGATAGGACATTACTGTGCACATGTTCATTCTTTTTTGGGTGGGTTCCAGGTGGAATTTCCCTCAAAAAGATGTCGTGTGCACGTACCCTTAGACTGTCAGCTCTCCAGATCCCATCCAAAATCTACAACTATACGGCAGAAAAAGTGTCAGCTCCACAGATCAGACATAGAGATAGTTGTAATAGCGAGTCCGTGGAGCCATAGGACATCAATACACATTCTGATTTTGATTGCATGCTCTTGGTACAAGCTCCTCACCTTGCTCTTAACCTCTGCACTGAGTCCATAGGCCGGGCCCCTGATGAAGTGAGCAGCAGCCATGTTGATCTGTCCTGTAGCCTTGCTCCTTCAGAAGATGCTCTTAAAATCTTCCCTTCAACTTTTTAAATGTCCCATTATCCAGGAGATGTGTGTCTGCGGAGGGGCTGAGGGATTGGTTCAGTGTGTGGCCAATTGTAGAGCGGTGTTCCCTGTGATGTCAACATGTTGGTATTAAAAAAAAAATGAAATATATATATATTTATACAGTGAGATATATCAGGACTGTGTCAGATTTTCCAACTTTGGAATTTTTTGGACTGATGATGGCAGAGAGAGAGGGAACGAGGGCGGGGGGAAGGGAGGAAGCCAGACGGAGGATTGAAAAATGAAGATAGGGAGTGAGGAGCGAAGGCGCATAACATTTAATAGGATCAGATGATTAAGGGGTTAAATAGAGGCAGGAGGGAAAGACGGAGCGAGAAATCATAAATAGAAGTTATTGAGCTAAATAACAGCTAATGAGCACTGACAACACAGCAGAGGTGGAGAGTGATCTACTACCAACATAGAAATGACTGGACTGTCAGCTCCGCAGCACAAGTCAGATTCTACCCCCCACCTCTACATCCAGCGACAGATCCGACAGATCCATTATCGCTTCACATCCAGACTTCAATTACATATCTGTTTGTATATAAAGATCTGGACTTATAAGGAGAGTATATGTCTGGAATTCCCCATATGACTGTATTATATACATCTTTATTTATTTTACTTGACTGAGGGGAAAAGATCTATGAGCAACTTTCAAGTGTTATAATCCATCTTATAATAGTAACTCAGCTACATACCTCCCCTGTAATTACCGAAACCGTCCACACAGGATCTTATTACCCTGTAACCACTCATTACAGTAACCCGGCTCCTGATCCTCTTATTACAGTAACCCGGCTCCTGATCCTCTTATTACAGTAACCCATCTCCTGATCCTCTTATTACAGTAACCCGGCTCCTGATCCTCTTATTACAGTAACCCGGCTCCTGATCCTCTTATTACCCTGTAACCACTCATTACAGTAACCCGGCTCCTGATCCTCTTATTACAGTAACCCGGCTCCTGATCCTCTTATTACCCTGTAACCACTCATTACAGTAACCCGGCTCCTGATCCTCTTATTACAGTAACCCAGCTCCTGATCCTCTTATTACAGTAATCCGGCTCCTGATCCTCTTATTACAGTAACCCGGCTCCTGATCCTCCTATTACCCCTCTAACCTCTTATTACAGTAACCCGGCTCCTGATCTTCTTATTACCCTGTAACCTCTTATTACAGTAACCCGGCTCCTGATCTTCTTATTACCCCTGTAACCTCTTATTACAGTAACCCGGCTCCTGATCCTCTTATTACCCCTGTAACCTCTTATTACAGTAACCCGGCTCCTGATCCTCTTATTACCCCTGTAACCTCTTATTACAGTAACCCGGCTCCTGATCCTCTTATTACCCTGTAACCTCTTATTACAGTAACTCGGCTCCTGATCCTCTTATTGCCCTGTAACCTCTTATTACAGTAATCCGGCTCCTGATCCTCTTATTACCCCTGTAACCTCTTATTACAGTAACCCAACTCCTGATCCTCTTATTACCCTGTAACCTCTTATTACAGTAACCTGGCTCCTGAGCCTCTTATTACCCTGTAACCTCTTATTACAGTAACCCGGCTCCTGATCCTCTTATTACCCCTGTAATCTCTTATTACAGTAACCCGGCTCCTGATCCTCTTATTACCCCTGTAACCTCTAATTACAGTAACCTGGCTCCTGATCCTTATAACCCTGTAACCTCTTTTACAGTAACCCGGCTCCTAATCCTCTTATTACCCTGTAACCTCTTATTACAATAGGGGTACCCCTGTCAGAGGCGTATCTAGGTGCGGATAACCGGAGCATGTGCCTTGGGCACAGCCAGCATGGGGGTGCAGTCAGGCCACCTAATGTGGCTGTCCAAAGTGTCCCCCCCGGCGGCTGCATTCTGCCACCCCAGGAATGGGTGTCGGCCATTCTCTGAGATGGCTATCAAGGTGAAAGAACGTGCAACGGTCCGGCTCCCAGTGATAACTGTACTCGCGTCTTACAGAGCAATGTCAGCAGAGTGATCAGGTCATGTGATCACGCTGCTGACATAAATCGCTGGCGCGGAGAGCATTTGTGGTATGTGCTCCATGTTAGTGGAGCTGAAAACACCGACGTTGGGGGGAGGATTTAGTGTAATGGGGCTGGGGGATATTTACTGCCTTGGGGGTTATTTACTGACTTGGGGTATTTACTGTGTGTGCTGGTGTATTTACTGTGTGTGGGGGTATTTAATGTGTGGGAGAGTATTACTTTGTGTGTGTGTGTGTGTATTTACAGTGTCGGGGGTGTATTTACTGTGTGTGGGGGGTATTTACTGTGTGTGGGGGAGATTTAATGTGGTGGGGGTATTTAGTGTAACTGGAAACTTCATAAAATCTTTAAACTTTATTAGGTCCACATAAAAACAATGTTGTAAGAAAGTCACAGCCTCTTGCAAGGAGGGGCAAATGCGTTTCAGACCGCCAGGTCTTTAATCATTGCATGACCAACACGTTTTCCCATCCCCCCCTCCTTGCAATAGGCTGTGATTTCTTACAACATTGGTTTTATGTTGACCTAATAAAGTTTACAGATTTTATTAAGTTTTCGGATGCCGGATTCACTTAATTTACCTCATCTTCTCTTGTAGCACTACTGACTCGCCCCCTGGGCCGTGGGGCACTCGGAACCAGGCAGTAGGGAGACGATGGGGGTAGTAGTGGCGACCCGGTCCCGTGGCTCAGGGTGGTCAGACCAGTGGCAGCCTTTTAGATGTTTCAGATAATGTCCGACTACGCCACCCGTGGATTGCGGTTATTAGGAACCGCCGCTGCAGGGCAGACCGCTGGGGCCGATGATGTGTGCAGCTGGGATGGTGTGACTCCCCACGGGAAGAGTGCGGCCCCAGGGCAGTGTAGTGGATGGTGGGAGTGATGGTGGTGAGAGTCTCAATATCGGTAGTGCTGGAGGCGCGAAGGAGCACACAGACAACAAGTTACAGTCCAGGGTCTTTACTCACAGTTCATATGCTCCGGGTCACTTCGGCATCAGTAGTGACCGCCCGAGCCGTGCTGCGTCCACCAGGTGTGGGGCTCGGTCAACTCCCAGGCAGCTCAGGAGTATGGCTCAGGACCCCCTTTTGTCCTTTCTGTGGCCTGCCTCATCAGTGACCCACTTTTGTCCAGCTGCCGCGAACTTGTGCGGGTAAACGTGGGCCCCGTCCTCCGCTGTCCTATATGGTGCCTTCCTAGCAGGTTTGATGAGGTGTCGCACCAATAAATGATCACGACGACCGGTCTTTGGCTGAGGGTAGTTTCTCCTCCACCAACTTGGGATCCGGTACCCTTAATCTGCCTGACCCTTCACCCTGGATTCTCGTGGGTTCTTAGGGTCCCTTCCACCTTCTTGTTCCTGAGCCCTTCTGTTTCTCTGTCTCTTCTTCTCCTTTTCTGTTCCTTCCTGTTCCTTTCTCTTGGAGCTGGGATGAGACGCAATCTCAGCTCCCCTTCACCTCCTCCTCGGCCTCTCACTAGGCCCTCCTGGAGTAGAGCTCCTACAGAGCCTCTACTCCCTGTCTTCTCCTCACTGGACAGAACGAACTTCCCCTAGAACTAAGATGGTGCCCACCTTTTATACCTCCCTCTGACCATGAGCCCAGGTGACCAGCAACCAATGGGCTCCTACCTACGCTCAGGAACCAACCCCTATCTGCCCCTACAGCACTGGGTCTTCCACCCCCCCTCCCCACTCCAGACAGGGACATAGTTGGTCGTGCCTGCACTTCTGTCTAGTGGGAGCACCGTTGAGCTGTCCCTCGGAAAGGGGTGTGTGTGCTGTATGCAGCTAACTGAGCCCTGGTCCATACTCCATCCTTACCCGGGAGTGGAATATCACACCTCTGGCAGAGGTGCAATACCCCTGTAGCGGCCGAACCCTCGGGGCGCTACACTACCACTTCTTGAGCATTGGACTTCTAAGTGGGTGAGCTGACTTTTTTTCATTTTTTCCTTATTTAGTGTAATGGGTCTGGGGGAGATTTAGTGTAACGGGGGGATGATCTGAGGACACAAGTTTGGGGAGCAAAGAAGGGACAGTTGTCTGTAATGCCAAACGAAGAGATCTTGTGCAACCAACTGCAGGGCAACAGTCTGTCACATCTGAAACACCCGTGACAGTACCCACCCCCCCGACGAGTGGCCTCCGGACAGCCTCTCTTCTAAGAAGATGCCTGTAATGCCAAACATAGAGATCTCCTGAAACCAACTGCAGGGCGACTGTCTGTCACCTCTGATACACCCGTGACAGTACATCCCCTTTCCCCTACGAGTGGCCTCCGGACACTCAGGACCAGGTTTCTGAGGATAAGAGGTGTGGAATGAACAAACCAACTTGGAAGTGTTCACCTCTGATGCTGAAACCCACATCCTCTCTTCTGGACCATAACCCTTCCAGTGCACCAAGTATTGTAGGGAACGACGTTGGAGACGAGAATCTACAATCCTCGAAATCTGAAACTCCAGATTACTATCAACCATTATTTGGGGTAGGCGGTAGGGGTGAGGGCTGAAGAGGTTCCACATATTTCTTGAGTAAGGACCTTTGGAAAACATTGTGGACCTTAAGGGTCCGAGGAAGCTCAAGACGAAACGCTGCTGGGTTAATGACGGCGGTTATTTTATAGGGACCAATAGACCTAGGTCCCAGCTTCCAAGAAGGGACTTTCAACTTGATATTCCTGGTAGACAACCACACAAAGTCATTCACATTCAGGTCCGGACCTGGCAAGCGTTTTCTGTCAGCCATAGGTTTATACCTGTCTCCCATGATCTTTAAATTTCTCAGAACCCCCCGCCACACCGAGGAGAGCAACAAAGCAAAACGTTCCTCCTCAGGAACTCCCGAAGCTCCTTCCCCACTAAAGGTACTAAACTGTGGATGGTAACCGTATGCACCAAAGAACGGTGACCTGCCAGTGGATTCTTGACGATGATTATTAATGGCAAATTTTGCCAGCGGTAAGTAGGATGTCCAATCCACCTGATTTTCGGAGACGAAACACCTGAGGTAGGTCTCCAAATTCTGATTGACGCGCTCGGTCTGTCCATTCGACTGAGGGTGGAAGGCAGAGGAAAAGGACAGCTGAACCCCTAGTCGAAAACAGAATGCTTTCCAGAACTTGGAAACAAATTGGGTCCCCGATCTGACACCAGATTGGAGGGAACCCCGTGAAGCTTTGCAATCTCATTTATAAACACCTGAGCAAGTGTCTTGGCATTTGTAAGTGCAGGTAATGTGATGAAGTGAACCATTTTACTGAACTCATCTACAACCACCATAACCACCATTTTCCCTGCAGAAACTGGTAGGTCAGTAATAAAATCCATTGACAAGTGTGTCCATGGCCTGCTAGGAATAGGTAGCGGAAGAATAGTACCAGACGGACGGGTATGCGATACTTTAGAACGTGCGCAAATACTAGAAGCAGATACGTGTTCAATCACATCCCAATGCAACCCCGGCCACCGAAAATGACGAGAGAGGAGGTCTGCGGTTGTCTTACCACCTGGATGCCCAGCAAGCACAGAGTTATGATGTTCCTTAATTACTTTGCGGCGCAGATTAGGTGGTACAAATAACCTTCCTGAAGGGTAGGATGCAGGGGCGTCCCACTGAGCCTCCAACACCTCACCCTCCCGTTCAGTATACAATGTTGAAATGACTACCCCCTTCTGTAATATCGGGGCCGGGTTCTTATGGTCACCGCCACCAGGGAAGATCCGGGAGAAAGCATCAGCCTTGACATTTTTGACCCCTGGACGAAAAGTGACAACAAAATTGAACCTAGTAAAAAACAGGGACCATCTGGCTTGCCTAGGGTTGAGACGTTTAGCTGATTGGAGATATGACAGGTTCTCATGGTCAGTAATAACAGTAATAGGATGGACAGCCCTCTCCAACCAATGTTGCCATTCTTTGAATGCTAATTTAATCGCCAAAAATTCCCTATTACCCACGTCATAATTTCTCTCAGCCGAAGACAATTTTTTAGAAAAGAAAGCGCATGGACGCCATTTACCAGGGACCGACCCTGTGACAACACAGCCCCAACCCTGACATCCGACGCATCAACTTCCACAATAAAGGGTTGGGAAACATCGGGCTGACGGAGTATAGGTGCCGTGGCAAAACAATTCTTTAAGGAAGAAAAAGCCTGGAGGGAGGCATCCGACCATTTGGAAATATCAGACCTCTTGCTAGTCATGTCAGTAAGGGGTTTCACGATTACTGAGTAATTTTGGATGAATTTCCGGTAAAAATTAGTAAAGCCCAGAAAACGTTGCAGAGCCTTCAGGGTTTTGGGATGGTCCCCATCAAGGACTGCACGGATCGTCTCTGGATCCATCCAAAAACCCGAAGATGACAACAAGTACCCCAGAAACTGTCCCTCCTGAATGGCGAAAACACATTTTTCTAGTTTGACATATAGTTTGAGTTTACTTAAACGAAAATATTGTCCAGATAGACCACCACAAACCTCCCCACCAAATGATGAAAGATATAATTTATTTAATGCTGGAGCACCGCAGGTGCATTGGTCAAACCAGAAGGCATAACCAGACTCTCGAAATGCCCTTCAGGGGTATTGAACGCTGTTTTCCATTCGTCCCCTTCTCTGATTCTAACCAGATTGTAGGCTCCCCTTAAATCCAACTTGGAGAATACCTTAGCTCCCACAACCTGGCTGAACAAATCAGGAAACAGAGGAAGAGAGTATGGAACTCGGATTGTAATTTGATTTAATTCCCGGAAATCTAAACAGGGACGTAGGCCACCATCTTTTTTCTTCACGAAGAAGAACCCTACTGCGACGGGCAAAGATGAGGGCCTGATGTGTCCCTTCTCCAGACTTTCCGCAATGAAATCCTTCATGGCTTGTCCCTCAGGGCCAGAAAGATAATACAGTCTGGACTTTGGTAGTTTAGCTCCGGGGGTCAGGTTAATGGGACAGTCATATGCACGTTGAGGCTACAAATCCTGACACCCTCTCTCAGAAAAAATGTCCTCAAAACCAGACAGAAAAGCAGGTAATATTTCTGTAGAGACTGTAGCAAGGGAAATAGCTAAACAGTTCTCATGGCAGTAATATCCCCATTCAAGGATCCCTCTGGCTTGCCAATCCAGCAACGGACTATGTTTCACCAACCAGGGAAAACCCAAAACAATTCGTGTGGGAAGACTGTCTAGGAAATAGCAAGGGATTATTTCACAATGAAATGACCCCACCCTCAGTTTTACATTATGTACAATCTGAATTAATGCTTTCTGTGCAAGTGGCGCTGAGTTGATGACGAAGATGGGAATAGGCTTAGCTAAAGTACAGCAAGCAAGACCATGAGTTTTCACAAACTCAGCATCAACAATGCTGACTCCAGCTCCACTGTCTACAAACACAAAAATTTTCTTGGTTTTGCTCTCTAGCTCCACTTCTACTGTCAGGACAAACTGGGAATTGCAGGTTGGCGATAAATGCACCCCTTGCTTATCCAACTCCAGACTACCAAGGGTTAATCGAGTTTCCTTTTGCTTAGGAATCGAGGGACAGGCCCCAATAAATTGTCCCTTTTTCCCCACAAAAAAAATATGCCTTTTTTCTTACGAATCTCCAGGGAAATGTATGATGCAGAGGCACCCCCTAACTGCATGGGCTCCTCCACCTCTGCCAGTACTGGTTCACCGCCAGACCGCTCCCCCCCGGGAGAGATACATAACCACAACAAGAAGGCCTCGGAGAATGTGGTCTCACCCTCCTATTCCGAAGGCTATCAATATGTATAGCCAACGACATGGCAGCCTCCAAGGACTCAGGGGTTTCATATACTACCAAAGCATCTTAAAACCTTTCAGTAAGGCCCTCACAAAATTGGCTTCTAAGGGCTGAGACATTCCATTTAGAATTCGTTGCACATCTACGGAATTCAGAACTGTACGTCTCCAATGACCGATTCCCTTGCTGAAGGCGATATAGCCTAGACTCTGCCAAGGCGACTTGGTCAGGGTCATCATAAATGAGGGCCAGAGCCCCAAAAAAACCCTCCACAGACTGGAGACAAACCGAATCCTGTGGTAAAGAAAAAGCCCAGGATTGTGGATCTCCTGTCACGGGTATGTCAGATATGACAGACAGTCGCCCTGCAACTGGTTGCAGGAGATCTCTTTGTTTGGCATTACAGACACCTTCTTAGATCTGTCTCACTCTAGGACCCAGTGGCTACCTTCCTCTTGCTGATTAATACCCTGGCCTGAGTGTATAAATATTCACTCGACCCCTTGTGAAGGCTTGGAGCAAGTGCAGTTCTTATTTCCTCTCTGGTGCTAAGAGTACGTGTGTGCAATCTCTCTGAAGTCGACTCAAGCTAAGTTACGTCCCCCGTGTCTGTCTCCCCTTGCTGTCTTTAGGGTTAGTGGGGACTGACTAGCGCTCATCCCCCCCGTTCCCTAGCCAGACCCTAGCTCTAGGGAGAGACGGGGTTTTAGGTTCCTGCTCGGCAATTGGTGAGCAACCAATATAGGGACGGTAGGGAAGGACAGGGTGATATCAGATCAGCCTAGAGGTCTCCACCCCCTCTGTCCTTAGTGATTGGGCTCCCTTTCCCTCATCCCTTCGTGTTGCACTTTATATTTCCTACACTGTGCGTGACATCTCCCTGCAGCAGTGAGATCACAATTTCCACTCATTGCTCCTCACTTCCGGAGGAGTAAGGACGAAGTTTAAAGTAGAGTTTGCAGGCCTCCTTGAATACAAAAAACTTGTCCCTACCTCCTGAAAACCTGTCCGGGAGGGCAACCTTGGGTTCAGGCTGGACAAGCCTACCTGCTGAGACCCCCACATTAGCGATCTGTAGCCGCTGATGCTGTAGCTGAACCACACAGCGGAGGTCATTCACCTCCAGAGACAGACTGCGCAGCTGATCTGCAAGCTCTGCAACTGAACCCATACCAGAAAGGAAAAAAAAAAACACGCCCAAAAACCCCCCCACACACAAATAAACTTAGGTGTCAGGTTTTTTTTTTCCTAAATATGCATGGCCGGTGATAATGTCACGCAAGGTGTGGGGAAGTCTAAGTGCAACACGAAGGGAAGAGGGGAAGGGAGCCCAACACTAGGGAAAAACGGAGTGGAGACCTCCTAGGCTGATCTGATATCACCCTGTCTCCCCTATCATCCCTATATTGGTTCCTCACCAATCGCCGAATGGGAACCTGCACCCTGTATTTCCCTAAAGCTTGGCCCTGGATAAGGAAGGGGGGATGAGTACTAGTCAGTCCCCACTAACAACTAAAGACAACAAGGGAGACAAACACGAGGGAAAGTAACTTAGCTTGAGCTGACTTCAGAGAGATTACACCATACGTCCTCTTAGCACCAGAGAGGAAGTAAACAGACTGCAATAGTTCCAAGCCTTCACAAGGGAACATGTGAATATCACTGGCACCTCCCTGTAGCAAGCAAAAAGTATTTAAACACCCAAGCCTGGATGTCAATTAGCAGGAGGGAGGTAGCCACTGGGTCCTAGAGTGAGACAGATCTAAGAAGGTGTCTGTAATGCCAAATAAAGAGATCTTCTGCAACCAACTGCTGGGCGATTGTCTGTCACATCTGACACACCCGTGACAGTGCGGCAGATATTTTTTATTCAGGAGCATTATAATGACACTGCTATCTTTAAGGGCATCGTGTGGGGATGTGCTGCAGAAGACCAGAGAAGATGGAAGTCTGCAGAGACACGCTGTTGATGAGAAAAGTCATCATGGTGTCTGGACAAAATGAAGAAAAGAAACAGAATGAATCCAGAGACAGCGTCATCTATAAGGTACCTGGATGTTTTTTTGTGATACTGACAAATTGACATATTTTTATTTATGTTAAGAGCATTAAAGGGGTTGTCCAAGTTTGTATTTTGTGATGAGTCTGCAGTCATACTATGTGCCTGCAGGCTTTTGAATTCTCACAGTGCCCACTGCATGCTGTCAAGATTCTCTCATGCCGGCGATTTGGCATACATGCGGTCAAGTACCGACTAGACATGCGTGGACTCACTCAATGAAAATAAATTGAGCAAGGCCATATACGTCTAGTAGGAATGTGGCCAGAAGTATACAAATTGCATACTTGTGCAAGGGAGAATCCTAAAAGTGTGCAGTGCATGTGCTATAAGAATTTAGAAGCTTGCAGTCACATAGAGTGACTGCAGACTTTCATCTCAAACCTGGACGAGCCATTTAATTATAAAATAAGCCCTGTAGTCAATCCTAACAGCGTGTAATATACTCACTGTCAGGATTCCGCTCTGCTTGCTGGTTCCAGCAGTTATCGGATGACCACTTCATTCATATGCGATTTACAATCTTACGGTCAAGTGACAACTAGCAGCTTCTCTTTATGCTTCTCTGTTTTTTCACTGAACACTGAGAGGAAGAGCAGCTTGTCGGCACGTGACTTAGTATGACTAATTACTCTGTAACCTCTTATTATATTGAGCTGCTTCTAAGCCTTTTGCTACGTTGGTAACATTTTTTACAGTAACCCTAATAAGTCCTGTTCCATTTGCATAGAGTTTGATCTGGGGCCTATCTATAAGTAGGGATGAGCAGACCCATGGAAGTTCGGGTTCTGGTAGCTACTAGAGTTGAGCCACCCCCGTAGTGTTCGAGTTCGGTTCGGTTCGTCGAACACCCGTATGTTCGCCGAACTGTTCGTCGAACTGTTCGTCGAACACCTTCGAACACTGTTAAAACCAATGGCAGGCAAACAAAAACACATAGAAAACACATAGAAAACACATAGAAAACACTTCAAAGGTGTCCAAAAGCTGAAAAACTGCTCAGAAGACACAACTAACACATGGAAAAGTGACAAGTACATATAGTCATGTGAAAAGAAAAGAGGTGGAGGAGTAATAGGAGGGGGAGACACAGATATAGGCATGTCATGCCCTACTAAAATCAAGAAAGGCTGGAGTAAAAATCTAAAATCAGCCTACCAACACCCAGACGTCGTGACAAGAAAATTAAAAAAAGAAATATCTTTAAGTAGAATGGCGGTTCCATTCAGAACACTTTCCTTACAAGACGTAGTGGTATCCCCGTTGTGAGTTGTGCCAAAAACGGAACCCAATACATTTGGACTAATCCACCATTTGTCATATCCAAGGGGCAGGTCCGTAAATGACAACATCGACGAGGAACCAAGTACAGTAGTATATACTGTACATCCTTTGACAAGGCAATCAGGCGGATCAAGAAGTTGGGAAGGGTCACCCTAATGGCCAAAACAGACATTGATGCGGCGTTCCGGTTACTTACTACCTGTGCCTCCAAATAGGGTCCACCAATTGGGCTGCTTCTGGGAAGGAGCATACTATATAGATCGCTGTTTGCCCATTGGATGGTCCAGATCCTGGGCACTATTTGAGGCGTTTAATTGCTTCCTCGAATGGGTTGTAATGGACGTTTCTAAGGGGGCACATATTATCCATTACCTCGACAACTTCTTATGCCTGGACCCAAAAGATTCGCCACAGTGTGAATACACGCGGTAGTCCACCTGTGAGAAGGAGAGAGATGGAGGGAGAGCGGACACCACAGAGCCGAGGGGTTAGATGGAGAATGGAAGAAGGAAAGAGGGCGAGGGAGGTAAGGGAGTACAGTGGAAGGCCGACCTGAGCTCCCCCACGTTCCTGCTGGGCGGGGAACAGCCCTGGGAAGAAAAGCCGCTTGCGCATCCCTTTGAGGTTACGGACGAGAGCGGGTAGAGGGACTACGCTGGAGTGCGAAGCCGACACGGCCAGTCCGTTCCTGCCCGTGCGACCTCCGTGTCGCCGGGTTTGTGCCAGAGCCGTGGTGGACCCTGACGGCCAGCCCCCCTCTCCCAATACTGGTGCCTGTCCGCTGGTGGGTCGAGCCCCCCCCCCGTGGTGGGGGGGGAGTAAGATCTGCAGAAGAAAGACCAGCTTCCAGCCAAACTAAGATGTCTACTTCTTTTCGTGGACAATGTGATACGATCCCTTTCTTACGGACACGCCCATCTCTACAAATTCCAGATGAGGCACAAAAACAGCAGGTGCTTCAACGGATATCAAGTGCTCCTTCAAGTGGGCTCTCCTCCACCTCAACTTCAACATCACAAATACTCCAGTCCTCAGAGGTGTCACCCCAATCGCACTTGCTTCCTCGCAGCTCCCAAGTCTCCAGCTGCCCGTCTGAGTATGGGGTAACACAGATGGTTGAGTCTGCACAGCTGTTTAATCATACTATAGCCTGGGAAACGGAGGTCTGCTCCAGAGCTTCTGTTAATCCAGATGAGGAAATGATCTGCACTGATGCCCAGAATCTTTATGAGTCGGATCCAGGACCAGATGAAGAAGGTTCTGAGCATAATGTAGACCCTCGTTCCCAAACTGTAACTCCTGTTGGTGGAGACAATGATGAAGACGATGATGAGACTCAAATACCTGATTGGAGCGACAACTTGACTTTTCGGTCAGGGCAAGTTGGCTCTGAGGACGATGGGTGTGAGAACACACAGGGTGATGATGACGAGGTTGGAGATCCCACTTACTGTCAACCCACAGTCAGCCAGTCGATGAGGTCAGCAGAGGAGGTGGAGGAGGATGTGACTAGCCCAGGGGATGGGGATGACTCGGTACCCGGGCCTTTGCCTGGCCTTGGGGATGTCGCGGTGGTCGGCTCCCGGGCCCATACCCTGGGGTCACTCTTTAAAAGGGTGGATAATTGTTAATTTTATAAGAGTTCGTGATGCCACCTGTGGTATCTGGTGAGAAGCACCAGCGCTGCAGCAGTCCACTGAGGCCGGTGATAAGGCAGCTCGATAGTATAGCTCCCCACAGGTGGAGCTAGGCCTCAGAAAAACGTATGCAGGGGGAATGCAGGACAGGCGAGACCCAGCTGGGTCAGAGCAAGAACGGGAACGGACACGGTAGTCACTCCAGTACCTTTTACTGGTGGAAATTCAGGCACATCCCGGAGCACTGTAGGGTGAAGGGTGCATATCAGGATCCTCCCCAATGAGCGGGTATAGGGCCTCCTGTTTCTTGCCTCTGCGTAGTAAGTTTCTGACCTGCCTGGAGCTAGGCCTAACTTTGTCTCTGTCCTGCGCTGGCTGACCTTGTGGTAGGGCCTTGTCTTGGAGTTCACGCTCCCAGTATGCGGGGCCTAAGCGTCTCCTGGCTCTGTTACGTATCAGCACCTTAGCGATCCTGGGACTTGTAGTTCTCCAGGGATTCCGGTTATGCCTTACTGGGTCATAGAGATCCCGGTAAGCTTGGATCCGGTGTCCGGTAAATGCTTCGGGGTGAGCTCCTCTGCCCCCTATGTACTAACTCTCCACTCGCCTTCGGCCTACTCGGGCCCTCACTAGGCTATACACACTAACGGCAGCTTGTCGCGCTTCACCGATCTTATGGCGCCGGCACACCTTAAGCTCTAACTGGGCTCCCTGAATCTAGCTAGCAGGAGCCTCGTGCTCCACTGCTGAACTATTAACTGAGTTCTCTAGACTAGACTGCGCTCCACTGCAGAATGACCTCTCTTAGGCTTCTCTACTGCAGGAACTCTTCAGAGGAACTGAACTGCCTAGCTCCACCTTCCCTATTTATATCCCTAACGGGCTCCCTCTGCTGGACTGAGGTGGAAGGTCGAGATGTGTGAATGTTTATGGGGGCCTCTTGTGGAGGATTCCATCAATGCACTCTTTTAGGATCTGTGATACCAAGCGCAGCTGGGCGTCACAGATGCTATCGACGACGAGGTTAGGTTGCGCCTTCCTGGACAGAGATGGAGTACTGGAAGCACGTCAAAAACTGCATCATCAACCACAACTCTGCCTCTGACCACAAGTCGTAGTGGCTCTTCAAGTCGCATGGGCTCTAAGCCTTGCATAGCCTGGGCATTTTTTCAGATCGATAAGGATGACCCAACTCGTGTTATCTGTAATATTTGTCACCAAAAGCTAAGTAGAGGCCAAAAAATCCATAGTTTGAGTACTTTATGCATGAACCGTCACATGGATATGAAGCATAAGTTGCAGTGGGAAGCTCACGGTGCTACAATGCGGCCTAGCGGGCCGGGCCAACCACCGTCTGCCCCATCTTGTGCATCCGCGGCCTCTTCATCCTCTGTGAGTGGGAGGACAGCAGTCACACATGTTTTTGGATGCAGACCTGCCACCTCTTTACCCGCAACAGCCAGTGTGATTGGCAGGTCATCATTTCATTTGGAAGTGGAAACTGTTATGATCTGCTACAAGCACTAAGGAAAGAAAGGAGATCTGTCCCTACAATAGAACTAAGCTAGATCCCTACGATGTAACGGGGAACCTGATCCTGCGATCAGACCCGCTAAAGTCCTCGGCTAGTCTGTACGAAGACCTATAGATGCAAGGAAGGGATCCCTACAAGAACTAGGGACTGGGATAAAGTTGGACACCTCCTAGCAGAAATTGTAGCAGTAAAAGACAAACACACAACATAGAACAAAGGTCCGAAGACCTAGGAAAACTGACTGAGAAAGGTATCTAAGCACCAAGCTAGCTTAAGAGTAGAAATTACAATGAAGTCCAGCAAGGCCAGGAGGGCGGAGCAGAACTAAATAGGCAAAAAAGGTCATGTGACCAGCAAGATAGAAAAAACCTAACAGGAGAGTTCTAACAGTACCCCCTCTTCTATGAGGATCCTCCGGATCCCCTAGGCCCAGGCTTATCAGGAAACCTCTTGTGAAACACTCTGACAAGTCTGGAAGCAGAAACATCATCCGCCCTCACCCATGAGTTATCCTCAGGTCCGAAACCCTTCCAAGAGACGAGATACTGCAAACTCCCTCTATACCGTCTAGAATTTAGGATGCGGGAAATTTCGTATTCCCCGTCCTCCACCACCGGAGGAACAGTGGCAGAGGCGTCTCCATCCGACGCATAAGCTCTTTTCAACAGAGAAACATGAAACACCGGATTAATCTTCCAGGAGGTAGGAACCTCCAACCTAACAGCAGATTGGTTAACTACCTGAAGCACCTTAAAGGGCCCTACAAACTTGGGACCCAGTTTTTTAGAAGGAATCCTCAACCGCAGATTCTTAGAGGACAACCAAACCATGTCACCAATAGCAAACAAAACATCTTGCCGTTTCCTATCAAACTACCTCTTAGATTTTTTGTTACCCTCCTGAAGATTACCACGCACATCCGTCCAAACTCTCTCCAAATCACCGGAAAAACTCTCCTCCTCAGGCACAGCCGATACCAATTTGGAGAATGACCCAAAAGACGGATGTCTCCCAGAACAACAAAAAAAAGGCGAACACCCAGCAGAAGAGGATGTATGGTTGTTAAGAGCAAACTCAGCAAGTGGCAGAAACTCAGACCACCTCTCCTGATTGTCTGCCACAAAACAACGCAAGAACTGCTCAACATCCTGATTCTTCCTTTCTGTCTGACCATTAGACTCAGGATGATATCCGGATGAAAACGACAAATGAACTCCCAACCTGTCACAAAAAGCATGCCAAAAACGAGCCACGAACTGAGGTCCCCTGTCCGAAACAATGTCAGTAGGAACGCCATGTAGTCTGACAATTTCCTTGACAAAGGCCTTAGCGAGTGTCTTAGCGCAGGGCAGTTTGATGAAAGGAACCAAGTGACACATCTTGCTAAAACGGTCCACGACCACCCAGATGACCGTGAAACCCTCAGAGGGGGGAAGGTCAGTAATAAAGTCCATAGCCAGATGTGTCCAAGGTGCACTAGGAACCTCCAGAGGGCAAAGCAACCCCGCTGCAGGAGTATGTGAAGACTTAGATCTAGCACACACCGTACATTGACGCACCCACTTAATGACTTCCTTCAGCCATCCAGGCCACCAAAAACCGCGACCCACAAGTCTCTTGGTCTCAGAAATTCCTGGATGACCTGCCAACCGAGACTCATGCCACTCGACAAACAAATCTCTCCTAAAGGTCCTAGGCACAAACAACCTCCCATGGGGAGTGTTAGATGGGGCATTCTCCTGTGCTTTAAGAATCTCATCTTCCAAAACAGAGTCCAAAGCAGCAATCACAACACCTTCTTGCAAAATGCTCTCCTCCTCCTCAGCACCGACCATGGGAGAAAAGCTGCGAGACAAAGCATCAGCTTTAACATTCTTGGTGCCCGGGATGTAAGTAACGGAAAAATTAAACCGCGAGAAAAAAAGTGCCCACCTAGCCTGACGGGCATTCAAGCGCTTGGCAGCATCAAGATAGATCAGATTTTTATGATCAGTGAAAACCTGAATGGGAAATTCAGCACCTTCCAAGAGATGACGCCAGTGTTCAAATGCGAGTTTAATAGCCAGCAATTCCCGATTACCAATATCGTAATTAAGTTCAGTCTCAGAAATTTTTTTTTGAAAAAAAAGCACAGGGATGTACTCCATCCTTGTTTTTCTGAGACAACACCGCACCGACCCCCACCGAAGAAGCATCAACCTCAACCAAAAACGGCTTAGTCACATCAGGCTGCATAAGGATGGGAGCAGAGGTGAACCTCTCCTTTAGAAACACAAAAGCTTCAATGGCCTCAGTAGTCCACTGAACCGCATTAGCACCTTTCCTGGTGAGATCGGTCAGCGGTTTGACAATAATAGAAAATTTTTTAATGAATTTTCTGTAATAATTGGCGAAACCCAAAAACCTCTGTATCGATTTCAAACCAATAGGCCTAGGCCATTCCTGCACAGCTTGAACTTTCACCGGGTCCATCTCAAAGCCCTCGCTGGAGATAATGTAGCCCAAAAAACTAATTCTCTGTACAGCGAACTCACATTTCTCCAGCTTAGCAAAAAGCGAATTGTCAATTATTAACTGTAATACCTCACGTACGCTCCGCCAACGAGACTCCAGATCCGGTGAATAAATCAAAATGTCATCCACATACACAACCACATTTTTGCCGATCAACGGTCTAAGGATGTCATTAATAAGATTCTGAAAAAATGCTGGAGCATTGGTAAGACCAAAAGACATAACCAGATTCTCAAAATGACCCACAGGAGTGTTAAAAGCAGTCTTCCATTTGACTAGCCCCCTGGGCCGTGGGGCACGCGGATCCGGGCGATAGGGGAACGATGGGGGTAGTAGTGGCGGCCCGGTCCCGCGGCTCAGGGTGGTCAGACCAATGGTAGTCTGCTACGTGCTTTAGATAATGTCCAACTACGCCACCCGTGGATTGCGGTTATTAGGAACCGCCGCTGCAAGGCAGTCCGCTGGGGCCGATGATGAATGCAGCTGGGATGGTGTGACTCCCCACGGGAAGAGTGCGGCCCCAGGGCAGTGTAGTGGATGGTGGGAGTGATGGTGGTGAGAGTCCCAGTACCGGTAGTGCTGGAGGCGCGAAGGAGCACACAGACAACAAGTTACAGTCCAGGGTCTTTACTCACAGTTCATTTGTTCCGGGTCACTTCTGTACAGGTAGTGACCGCCCGAGCCGTGCTGCGTCCACCAGGTGTGGGGCTCGGTCAACTCCCAAGCAGTTCAGGAGCATGGCACAGGACCCCCTTTAATCCTTTCTCTGGCCTGCCTCACCAGTGACCCACTTTTGTCCAGCTGCCGCGGACTTGTGCGGTTAAACGTGGGCCCCGTCCTCCGCTGTCCTATATGGTGCCTTCCTAGCAGGTTTGATGAGGTGTCGCACCAATAGATGATCACGACGACCGGTCTTTGGCTGAGGGTAGTTTCTCCTCCACCAACTTGGGATCCGGTACCCTTAATCTGCCTGACCCTTCACCCTGGATTCTCGTGGGTTCTTAGGGTCCCTTCCACCTTCTTGTTCCTGAGCCCTTCTGTTTCTCTGTCTCTCCTTCTCTTTCTCTGTTCCTTTCTGTTCCGTTCTCTTGGAGCTGAGATGAGCCAAAATCCCAGCTCCCCTTCTCCTCCTCCTCGGCCTCTCACTAGGCCCTCCTGGACTAGAGCTCCTACAGAGCCTCTACTCCCTGTCTTCTCCTCTGGCTGAACTGACCCAGAACTAAGATGGTGCCCACCTTTTATACCTCCCTCTGACCATGAGCCCAGGTGACCAGCAACCAATGGGCTCCTTCCTATGCTCAGGAACCAACCCCTATCTGCCCCTACAGCACTGGGTGTTCCACCCCCCTCCCCACTCCAGGCAGGGACATAGTCGGTCATGCCTGCACTTCTGTCTAGTGGGAGCACCGTTGAGCTGTCCCTCGGAAATGGGGTGTGTGTGCTGTATGCAGCTAACTGAGCCCTGGTCCATACTCCATCCTTACCTGGGAGTGGAATATCACACCTCTGGTCTGAGGTGCAATACCCCGTAGCGGCCGAACCCTCGGGGCGCTACACATTCATCACCCTCCTTCATGCGCAACAAATTGTATGCCCCCCGGAGATCAATTTTAGAGAACCACTTGGCCCCCACTAACTGGTTAAACAAATCAGGAATCAATGGCAGTGGGTAAGGATTGCGTACAGTAATTTTATTAATCTCACGAAAATCCAGACAAGGACGTAAACCGCCGTCCTTTTTTTTAACAAAAAAAAATCCAACAGCCACAGGAGACTTGGAAGGCCTAATGTGACCGGCGGCCAAGCTTGTCTGTATGTATTCCTCCAAAGCCTTTCTCTCAGGAATAGTAAGATTAAATAAACGACTTTTAGGAAGAGTCACTCCAGGGACAAATTCAATGGTACAATCATAGTCTCTATGGGGAGGCAAAATTTGTGACTCCTCCTCAGAAAAAACTCTCCAAAAATCCTGAATAGGTACAGGTAATTCCCCTTTTTCCACCGCAGCAATACGTCCATTACAACACTTGTCATAACACTTAGGGCTCCAGGACTTAATTTCATTGGTAGACCAATCCAGTACAGGATTGTGCAATTTTAACCAGGGCAATCCCAAAACTACTGGAGAAGGCAAATTATTTAATACTACCAAATCCAGATTCTCTTGGTGAACACCATTAATAGTGAGGGGAAATTCACAGACCTTGTGAGTAACACTCTTCAAGAGAGAGCCATCGACAGAAACCACAGCAATAGGGGATGACAAAGGTTTGGGTTTTAATTTAAGTTTTTCCAAGAATCCCTCATCAATCACATTCAGAGTAGAACCACAATCCACAAATACCCGAAATTCAATTAATTCTTCCTGAGCAGCAGTAGTAGCAGAAAGAAATACCCCCTTAGTATTTAAACAGGCTATACGGGCGTAACTGACCTTTTTTTTTCTTTGTTCATACGCAGCACACAGTTCTTAATAAAATGGTCAGATTTCCCGCAATAAAAGCACAAACCTTCAGAATACCTGCGGTCTTTTTCCTGAGAGTGGGGTGCCATCGCCCCAATCTCCATCGGCTCTCCAATGTCAGTACAGACCCTCCCAAGACTCGGAGCTGACATGGCAGAGGATTTACTCTCATTAACCCTTGCACGCAGTCTCCTGTCCACCCGTATAGCTAATTGCATTGCCTCCTGCAAGTTTCCAGGTGTGGGATAAGCAATCAGCAAATCCTTAACCCTTTCACCTAGCCCCGCAAGAAACAAACTTTTCAAAGCTGAATCGTTCCACCCCACCTGGGCAGACCACCGACAGAAGTGAGAACAATATTTTTCCACATTACCTGATCCCTGCCTCAAACGTCTCAATTCAGTCTCAGCTGATGAGACACGATCAGGATCATCATACAACAAACCCAAAGCAGAAAAAAAACTATCCACTGATCTAAAGCATGGATCACTAGGTTGGAGAGAAAAGGCCCATCCCTGAGGTTCTTTGCGCAAAAGTGACATTATGAACCCTATGCGCTGTGATTCATCGCCAGAGGATCTGGGTCTCAAATGAAAATACAACAAACAAGCATTTTTAAAGGAAAAAAATTCTTGTTGATCACCGAAAAATAAATCAGGCAAACGTACCTTTGGCTCCACAAAATGTGCTCCAGAACAGCTACTCACGTGTTGTTGGAGCTCGGCCACCTCCAGAGAGAGTCCCTGCAGGCGTTGAGCCAAATCCTGAACCGACACCATGATGGAAACTGGAAGTCTTTCCTTAGAGATATTTTTGGGCTGGACTTACTGTTATGATCTGCTTCAAGCACTAAGCTAAGAAAGGAGATCTGTCCCTACAATAGAACTAAGCTAGATCCCTACGATGTAGCGGGGAACCTGATCCTGCGATCAGACCCGCTAAAGTCCTCGGCTAGTCTGTATGAAGACCTATAGATGCAAGGAAGGGATCCCTACAAGAACTAGGGACTGGGATAAAGATGGACACCTCCTAGCAGAAATTGTAGCAGTAAAAGACAAACACACAACATAGAACAAAGGTCCGAAGACCTAGGAAAACTGACTGAGAAAGGTAACTAAGCACCAAGCTAGCTTAAGAGTAGAAATTACAATGAAGTCCAGCAAGGCCAGGAGGGCGGAGCAGGACTAAATAGGCAAAAAAGGTCATGTGACCAGCAAGATAGAAAAAATCTAACAGGAGAGTTCTAACAGAAACACCAGCTGGTGTTGAGCGCTCTCCGACATCGAGAGCACCACCTTTGGATCAAGGCAACCTAACTTTTCCGCCTGCATCTTCCTCACAGACCGGCAGTTTGCCGGGGACACCCTACTCAACCCCGTCTAAGCACAACAGCCAGCCCTCGGTCCCTCAGATGTGGACAAGTAAAAGACCATTTCCTCCTAGCCATGACAAAGCTAAGAGGTTGAATTTCACTATCTGCAAGCTGTTGGCTACAGAAATGCTGCCTTTCCGCCTGGTGGACACAGAGGATTTTCGAGACCTTATGTCCGTCGCAGTGCCCCAGTACCAGATGCCCAGTCGGCACTACTTCACAAAAAGAGGTGTGCCTGCGCTCCACCAGCATGTCGCACACAACATCACCGCTTCTTTGAGAAACTCTGTGTGTGACACCCAAAGCCTTTCTGGTAATGCCACCCGCTTTCTAACTGCGCAGAAGGAATCCTGCACACCTCCTTACTATGCTGGCAGCAGGGCTCAACGGCATCAGGCAGTGTTTACTTTGAAATGTCTGGGAAATGTGAGTCACACAGCTGAGGAGTTGTGGTCAGCTCTGGAGACCCAGTTTCATGAATGGTTGTCTCCACTGGACCTGCAACCAGGGAAGGCCGTGTGCGACAATGCTGCAATCCTGGGTGCGGCCCTTCGCCGGGGCAATGTCACACACGTGCCTTGTATGGCTCACGTGTTGAACCTGGTTGTCCATCAATTTTTTGCCCACTATCCCGGACTAGATGGCCTTCTGCAGAGAGCACGGTCGCTGTGTGCTCACTTCCGACTTACATCTCTACAGAAGTCGTTGGGCCTGCCAGTTCACTGGCTGAAATGCGATGTGCCGACACGGTAGAATTCAACTCTGCACATGTTGCAGCGACTGTGGCAGCACCGACAAGCCCTGGTGCAATACGTTCTGACGTATAGCCTGGGCCAACGAGATCCAGAGGTGGGGCAAATCACGCTGCAGGAGTGGTCTCAGATCAGGGACCTATGAAGTTGACGCGCCCCCTGGGCCGTGGGGTACCTGGAGCCGGGCCGGTAGACGCTGGGGGTTGTAGTCACTGTGGCGGTGACCCGGTCCGTGACCCAGGGCGGTCAATCCAAGGGTAATTTGTATATATGAGTTTCATAATGTTCGATTACGCCACCTGTGGAGTGCGGCCAAAGGGGCCGGCCGTCGCTGTGGAACAGTCCTCTGAAGCTGGTGGTTTTGCAGCAATGGTATTATTACTCCCCACAGGAAGAGTGTAGCTTCAGGGCCGTGTGGGTGGATGATGGTGGTTGTAGTGCAGGGAGTCAGTAATGAACACAGAGTCCGTGTGATGCAGTCCCAAGATCTTTACTCACAGTTGTTGCAGTCCAGATTACAGGTACCAGAGCAATCTCCCCCGTCGTGCTGTGCGTACTCAGTGAGGGGCTCAGTCCACCCCCAGATAGCTCCGGAGTACTTAGCAGGACCCCCTTCTGTGTGTCCTTTCTCTGGCCTTCTCCCTGCACCTCACACCCAGTGACACTTCTATCTGGTATCCTCGGGCCTTGGCGGGCGACGTGTGTTCCGTCCCCTGGGTCCTATGTGGCTACCTTCTTAGTGAGACTGGTGTGGACTTTGGCCTGCAGTACATGAAATGCTGCAGCCTCCGGTTTCTAGTTGAGCCTTGCTATTTCTCCGCTAGTTGAGGGACCGGTTCCCCTTATCTGGCCTGACCCCTCTACCTCCTGGTAGCAGCAGGCGTACGGGTGGCTTTCTGCACGGCCCGTACCCCTAGGGTCCCTTCGGTTCCTGGAGCCTTCCTGCTCCCACTCCTCTCTTCTCTCCTTCAGTCCTGGGCCTCCCAGGCTAGGCCCGCCTCCGGAGCAGAGCTCATGCCTAGTCTCTGCTCCTGTCACTTCTCCTCCTCTGACTGGCTTGCTCTTTCTAATATGGCTTCCTATTTATACTCTCCCTGTCATGTGCTCCCCTAAGCTGCCTTCTCCACCCACACCCACTACATAGGACCCTCCCGCCAGCTAGGGACCTGGGACTGTGCTCTCCCTTAGGAGCAATCTCGCCCTACCCCCACTGCGGGTATGTGTTGGATGCAGGTGTTAGGGCCCCGAGCCATACTCCTTCCTTACCTGAGGGTGAGATACCACACCTCTGGGTGAGATGCAGTACCTCTGTGGCGACTGAACCCTCAGGGGCGCCACACACCCTTCTGCACAGTTTTGAAATGGCGACGAGGATGTTTAGTGCTGACGATGCCATTATCAGCATGACTATTCCGGTGATTTACATGCTGGAGCACACGTTAAACAGAATTCAGAGTCAGGTGGTGGGACAAGAGGAGGTGGAGGAAGTAGAGGAAGAGTCGTATGCGGAAGGGATAACATCTCCAAGGTCCAGACTGTCGGCAGCACCAAGGCGGCAGGCATGGGAGGGTGGGGGAGAGGGATTAACCAGGGCGCATGGTAGCAGCCAAACTGTTGAGGAAGGTGCAGGAGCCGAGGAAGAAGTGGAGGACGAACTGGCGATGGGCATGTAAGACACATCAGATGAGGGAGACCTTGATCACATTTCTGTTGTGTGAGGTTGGGGGAAGAGGGCAGAGGAAGGAAGCATGATTCTTACCTCGCTACCAACACAACAAGGACTTGGTCCTCCTGGATGCGCAAGACACATGAGTGCCTTCTTGCTGCACTACCTGCAACATGACCCTCGGATTGTCAGAATTCGAAGTAATCCCGACTACTGGGTTGCCACACTCTTAGATCCCCGGTACAAAAGTAAATTTGCTGAAATAATTCCTGCCATAGAAAGGGATTCACGCATGCAGGAGCAGAGGCTGTTGCAGAATCTTACATGTGCTTTTCCACAAAACACCAGTGGTGCACGTAGTGAATCTCACAGTTCTAACTTGCAAACCGTGGGACTGTCGAGTCTTCATCACTCAAACCGTAACAGTAACACAGTATCTGCTGGTAACAGCAATTTTGTGGAATCGTTTCACCACATTTTTAGACCATCCTTTGCAAGGCCACAGGAGACAAGAAGTCTGACACATATTCAACGCCTAGAGACGATGGTACAGAAGTATCTCCAAGTGAACATCGAAGCCATGACTGTGTCACTGGACCCTTGCTCATTTTGGGATTCCAATCTGGAAAAATGTCCGGAGCTCGCCACTCGCGCCTTGGAGATCTTGTCATGCCCTGCAGCCAGCGTTCTGTCTGAACGTGTGTTCAGCGCTGCTGGTGGTGTGCTGACAGATAAGCGCACGCGGCTGTCCACTGAGAATGTAGACAGATTCACGTTCATAAAGATGAACAAATCATGGATCCGCAAGGACTTTTCTACCCCTGTGTCATCCTGGGGAGACTAAAAGCTTGAGGATTTGGTAAAATCACCTCACCAACCGTTTTAAGCAACTCTGGGGCAATTGATGCCACTTGGGTCGCCACCCCCCCCCCCCCCTTTTAACTGTAAAAAACTACATACACTATGGCTTGGGGTAACACGGATGGTTGAGTCTGAAGAGCTGTTTACTTAGAGGTCTGCTCCAAAGCTTCAGTGTCTGCTAGTCCGCGTAGAATTTTTAACTGCATTTAGCCTAGGCAGACTGTGGGGACCCCCAACCAAACCCAGACGCTCAGCCCCCCTACCGCCCCCCTTTCCTTGACAATACAATAATGTAACTCTTACAACTGGATGGGTGAGGATCGGTCACAGCTTTATTAACTCTTTATACTCATTCCATTAGAAAGGCATTTTATTTCTAAAATAATTCAGCTTGTTGCAGCATGCCCTGGGTCTCCACACCGGCAAGTTGGCCAACAAGTGTAACTCTCCAACATGTTCTTTCTATTTCCAGGCCACGGTGGATCCTGCGTACTCGTATGCAGGACTCTGACCCCCATCCATCACTCTTAACGCTTGTTCCACTCCGTCCTGGAGTCCTGACAGGAATATGTCCAGTCCAATATCCATTAAGTGGACACCGTCGGGCCGTATGAGGCCTGCTTTATCTCCTTCCAGTTGTCGGTGTTGTATCACTACACCGCCTTTGTCTCTTCTAAATTTTGCCATCCGAATATTTATTACCCGCCTTGTCCGTTCGATGGCCGTGATGTCTCGCGCACCTTGCCATACCGCTATCGGCACAATCTCTGACCATACTATAGTTAGTTTTGTGAAAAATTCTCTGAAGCGCTCAGTGTCTAGTTTCATTATTGCCATTAGTTATGCGCTCTTGTGATGACCTAGGTCGTTTTCCCCGGCCTGTATAACTAAGATGACCGGACCTCTTGCCTCTCTCCCTACCTTGATTACCTCCATTAGTACCTGTGGCCATAGCAGGCCTCTAATACCTCTCCAGTTGAAATATGTGTTATGAAACTCTAATTTCCTCCCGCCTGGGCGGACTTTCGCCCTTTTTTCTGCCCAATATATATACGAGTGCCCTATCACCCACACTGTTGGCTTAGCGTCACCTGTAAAAGAAACAAACCACGTTAGGATAACAAGTCTGGTCTTATGTATCTCGCCAAACACGTGGATCGCCATCTCCCTATCCTCTGAACTTCCGTTTCTGACAGTCCTGCTCTTGCTGCTTCCGTGGCCGCGCCTATGCGGAATGAGTGTGTCCCATAATCTTTGGGGTGGTTCCCTGCCGATGTTATGCATTTATTAAATATAGCTTGGAACTGGTATCTTGATAATGGCATTCCATCAATGTGTGATAGGAAGAAATTACTTTGTGATCTGATGGTTATATATGTTTTTACTATTGTTACCCGACTCATTGTACCGTTTGTGGGTTGTAGAAGTACCCAAGTGCCACTACCCACTGGAGCTGTTTTCGATTGGCGTATGCGTAGACGTATTGCATTATTGGCTATGACTACGTCCTGGTGTAATAAGCCTCCACTGGTGGTAATTTTGGATTGAGGGACTAATTCGCTTATGCATAGCGCCCCGAAGAAGGCGATCACAAATGCAGTAGACAGTAGTGTTGCTTCAAATTGTGAGTGTCATGTTAATGGTGTTAGGGATATGATGTGAGAAATCAGTTTTAGTGACACGGGACGGGACGTCTACACTCCTGACTTGGCTGACCCCTTTTCCACCCTTTTACGGATTGTCTGATGATGAATCTCTTTGTCAGACACCGCTGCGCTGACGCTCCTGATATGCCCCTCATGATTAGCTTGTAGAGAAATTCTATGGTGAATTGTAATCTGGCTTGTTCACATTGGTCAACCCGTCTGCCTGCTACTAGTCGTGTCCACTCTTCCCATGCCTTACCGTATGCTTGCCACGTCGACGGGGCAACTGACGCTCTGATTAATGGCATCAACTATTCGCCACTAGATCCCATTGGGAGGGTGTGCAACTGTTGCCCGATGGGTGGACGTTGGGGAGGAGCTCTGTGAAAATCCGCCAATTGAATTGTGATAAAGCGTTAGCAGCAGCTTTAGACCCCTCAGCATCGTGGCTAGAGCGGACCCATACATTGTGTTTTAGGCACAGGAATGCTAGCCAGGTTAGTAGGCCTAGCACTGGGAAAGACGATGATGCCATCTTATTAATGCAGTGCGCTAGGCTGGTGTTTTTTGTTATGAAGCGTATATTTTTGTTAGCCAGGCGCGTGCCCATATTTCTACTGCTACCACTATTGGGAAGAAAAATTAGTTTCCGGGCTAGATGCAGCTAAAAATTATTATTAATTTCAAAGCTGGTGGAGCTTGGTATAGATGGCCTAATACAATGAGTACCACACACTGCTACTATGCCCACAATTATTTTCCAGGCAAGATGCAGCTAAAAATTATTAGTAATTTGAAAGCTGGTGGAGCTTAGTATAGATGGCCTAATAGAATGAGTACCACACACTGCTAATATACCCAAAATTAGTTTACAGGCAAGATGCAGCTAAAAATTATTATTAATTTCAAAGCTGGTGGAGGTTGGTATAGATGGAATAATACAATGAGTACCAGACACTACTACTATGCCCAAAATTATTTTCCAGGCAAGATGCAGCTAAAAATTATTATTAATTTCAAAACTGGTGGAGCTTGGCATAGATGGCCTAATACAATGAGTACCACACACTGCTAATATGCCCAAAATTATTTTACAGGCAAGATGCAGCTGAAAATTATTATTAATTTCAAAGCTGGTGGAGCTTGGTGTAGATGGCCTAATAGAATGAGTACCACACACTGCTACTAAGCCCAAAATTATTTTCCGAGCTAGATGCATCTAAAAATTATTTGTAATTTGCAAGTTGGTGGAGCTTAGTATAGATGGACTAATAGAATGAGTCCCACACACTGCTACAAGCCCAAAATTATTTTCCGAGCTAGATGCAGATAAAAATTATTTGTAATTTTCAAGCTGGTGGAGCTTAGTATAGATGAACTAATAGAATAAGTCCCACACACTGCTACAAGCCCAAAATTATTTTCCGAGCTAGATGCAGATAAAAATTCTTAGTAATTTGCAAGCTGGAGGAGCGTAGTATAGATGGCATAATAGAATGATGCTATGCCCAAAAGGTTTTACTTGGCTAGGTGCAGTAAAAAAAATTGTATTCTATACACAGGTGGTGTAGTTTGCAACACAGATACGCTACTCCACTGACTAACACACACTGCAAGAGGCCAAAAAGGATTTGCTTAGCTAGATTTAGCCAAATGCTGTGAAAAACGCTTGCACAGCACTGGCACAGACCTGCCTGGCAAAAAGTCCTAGGAAATGCTGTAACCTAGTCCTCAAAAGGACTACAATTACAACTAGTCCCTACTCCCAAGCAGTCTATTTAAGAGCACAGACTTGCCTTCTAAAAGTCGTAGGAAATGCTATAACCTAGTCCTCAAAAGGACTGCAATCACAACTATTCCCTACTCCCAAGCAATCTATATATTTCTGAGAAAATTGGCTTGAAATTAACAAGGTATAGCGCACACAGCAACAGCGGTGCCGTCTAACACGCAGCTGCAGCAGTGAGAAAATGGTGGCGACGGGGAAAATGGCTGGGTCTTATAGGGCAAGGACATGTGACATACACTGCCAATGACACATGCCCTTGATTGTGTGTAAAAAAGCAGTTCGCTCCGTGTGTGCGCTGCTGATAGGCTGACAGACTGCACCTCCCCACTGTAAATGCGGGAAAGAGAAAAAAAAATGGAGATCTTCATTATTTCTGCAGAGATCCATCCCCTGCCCCTCCCCCCGCCCCACTGTACACTCAAACTGTGTATTAATATTAATTTTCAGCATTACTGAGAAAAAATCCAGTTATGATTTTGGTGCACGAACAGTTATCGAACATAACCTCGAACAGCCGAATTTTTATCAAATTGTTCGTGTTCGCCGAACGGCTCGAACACCGCCCAAAACAGCTCGAATTTGAGATTGGCGAACAGTTCGAGTCGAACAACGCTCATCTCTAGTAGCCACTAGATCTTTAGTCCAAAGTTCGGTTCGGGTACCAGAACTGTACATGAACTTGAACCAGAACCCGAAGCCAATTGAAAAATATGGAGTCCCAAACTTTGGAACTGGAAAAAATCTCTCTCTCTTTCTTTAAGTTTAGGTTCACTCATCTCTATCAATGAGGAGAACCTTTATTGCTTATTTTGCTTATCTTGTACTTTTGGATTTTAAATCAGCAGTCCTCATACCAAAATTGCAAAAAACCTTTAAAAATATGTAAAAGAGACATTGCAAGAAATGCTTCAAATAGCTACGCACCCTTAAAAACATACACACCAAAAGACTGTGAATTTTGTCTATGTTTTCTCTTTAACCTCCCACTAAGAAAATGATACCCGCCTAGGCTAGTGTGTATAAGAAAATGACCTAAAGGATTAACATAGTTGAAATGATTGTTATCTCAAGGCTGAAACCTGTTTTTATATATTTCGCCCAGGTGTCCTCCCTCTTCACAATTTCCCAATTTCCCTATACACAGGACTATGTTGTTATCATTATAGTAACATTTTATAAACTACACATACATACCTCAAATAACATTTCCTCCAACCCATTGTATCCGACCTTTACCCAGCGGTTGAGTATGTAAAAAATGAAGAAAAAAAGTGAGTGGACTTTTGGAGTTGGTCCACTCTGAAAAATGCTTTAAAATTTGTTAAAAAAAAAGCTTGAAAGATTGTTCCTATTAATTTCTATTGTAAAATAACTTACTGGTCATATGTTCTGTCATTTATAATTTTTCCCCTAGAAAACTGATGATACTGCTTCATGCAGCAGTTTCAGTGTATTCTATGTAATTGTTTTAATCTGTTTCCCATGGCTCCTGCTTGTAAGAGCTGTCAAGAAGAAACTTATTACAAGAAGGCAGAAGAGATATCACATGGAATAAACTGAGAGTCTGCAGTGTTACTTACCAATATTTATGTTTAGGTTCCTCCTCTGGTCCCAACTGTAAATGCCCCAGTATTAAATTGCTCTGTACATTGTAGCCTAACAGCTCTAAATAAGATTTTCATGGACACACTTTCTTCTAGCTTCTCCATCTATCAGGTTCCAGAGGAACCCTGCACTTCACCCTTCATTTGGATTTACTCCGGAGCCCTGGGTTGAGTCCACAGAGTACCTGCTGGCCAATGTAACAGGCTGGTCAGGGAATGTCAGATTACTGGGTCAGAACTAGGAAATATGGATAAGGAGCCAAAACATCAGGCAGACAAATAGTCGGAAAATAACCCGAGGTCTGAAACAGGAATCAGCACCAGCACTACATGAGCAGAGAACAGAGGTGCGGACCAGGTAAAGCAGTATAGTGGGAGTATAGCGCCCCGAGGGTTCGATTGCTACAGGGGTATTGCACCTCAACCAGAGGTGTGATATTTCACTCCCAGGTAAGGATGGAGTATGGACCAGGGCTCAGTTAGCTGCATACACACACATACACACTCCCCATTTCCGGGGGACAGCTCGACGGTGCTCCCATATAATTGCAGGCACAACTGACCATGTCCCTGGCTGGAGTGGGGAGGGGGGAGAGAACACAGTCATGTAGGAGCAGTAGGGGACGGTTTCTGGAGCATAGAAAGGAGCTCATTGGGTGCAGGTCACCTGAGCTCAGACACAGAGAAGCAGATAAAAGGTGGGCACCATCTTAGATCAGTGGTTGGTTAGTTGGGAGAGAGTTCAGTCAGTGAGAGCTGACAGGGAGCTGCGGCTCAGCCTGAGCTGAGCTCCACGAGGCAGGCCTAGAGAGAAGACCGGGGCCAGAGAGAAGAAGGGAGAAGGAGAAGGAAGGAAAGAGAAGAGACAGAGGAGTAGAAAGGCTCCAGAAACAAGAAGGCAGAAGGGACCCTAAGAGAGCAGAACGGACAGCAACCGTTGCAAGCCCGCGTTATATCGGGTGAAGGGTCAGGTCGTGGAAGGGTACCGGATTCCCAAGTTGGTGGAGGTAAATCATCCCTCAGCCAAAAACCGGAGGTCGTGATCATTTATTGGTGCGACCCCTTGCTACACCCACTAGGAAGGCACCACATAGGGTCAGGGAAACTGGCGCCAAGTTTTACCAGAGAAGGCCCCGAGGCAGCAGGACAGAAGCGTGGTCACTGGTGGGGCACCAGAGGCCAGAGAAAGGATAGAAGGGGGTCCTGTGCCATACTCCTGAACTGCCTGGAGGTTGACCGAGCCCCTCACCTGGTGGACGCAGCACGGCTTGGGCAGTCATTGCTGACAGAAGTGACTTGGAAAACAACTGTGAGCAAAAGGCCTGAACTGCACCATTAGACTCTGTGTGATTTATGCTGCGCCTGCACCATCACCCCCAGCATCCTCCTACATTGCCCTGAGGCTACACTCTTCCCGTGGGGAGTTATCCTATCCCTGTGCTGCACACCAACACCAGCCTCAGCGGTCATCCCTAACCGCAATCCACGGGTGGCGTTGTTGGACATTCATAACTCTACAAATAGACTGCCACAGCATTTGGTCTGACCACTCTGAGCCACGGGATCGGGTTGCCACTACTACCCCCATCATCGCACTGAAGCCCCACGGCCCAGGGGGCGAGTCAGGAGACAGGGATTCAGAAGCTTATTTAGTGAGCAGTTTTGCCCTGGGCTCACAGTAGGGAGAAAATACTAAACCAAAGATAGGAACTCCCGAACTCACTGTCTGGACGACACCACAAGTTCCAGAGAATTAAACAGGACTGGCGCCTTGTCACCCGCAATGAAGGTGCAGTGTCAACTGACTACAGAACCGAAAACAGAGTGGGAAGTTACTGATATGGATGTGACACTCAGTCCCACTATTGGTGAAGATTTTTGGGCAGGGATTACTTTACCTCTGCCCCATTTCAGCCCGGTATACCCCAAATCTACTGGGCCTGTATCAGAAAATTCAAGAAAGTTTGCGAGCATGAGAATTGAGCTTCATTCATAGGATACACTGAGACTCTGCTGACTCTGACTTGACATACATGACATACACTGAGAATCTGTTGTATACATGACATACACTGAGAATCTGTTGTATACATGACATACACTGAGAATCTGTTGTATGCATGACATACACTGAGAATCTGTTGTATACATGACATACACTGACACTCTGCTGTATAATCACATAGGATACACTGAGACTCTGCAGTGTGAAAGTAGACCATATTTCTATGTAACTGATCTGTCACTATTGCCTTTAGATAGGCCTAAAAGCATAGAAAATGCAATACCGATGAAACTTCTCCTCTCTGTAAGGCTATGTGCACACATAGTGTTTTTGATGCGTTTTCGTGCTGCTGAGTGCTGATCGGAGGGATGTAGCGGCTAACCAAACAGCTGTAAGCTGTTAATTATGGCCAGGGACCATGTTTGCAAATGGCACCTTCCTAGGCTAAAAATAGCAGCTCACAGTTGCCCCATAAATTACATGAATGAAAATGCTAATAAGATTGGACCCTTTCATGACCAAGCCTAATTAAAGTAAAGTAAAGAGTTAAATAACCACACAGACACAGAGCAAACACTTTATTTGAAATACAACAGCCATTTAAATTAACCAATATACTCACCCCAGTTCTGAAGATAATCCAAGGGTTTAAGCAATGTCCCACCAAATAACTTTATTTAGCTCCAAAAAGCATTCATTGATGTACAAAAACGCTTCAAAAACCTTATAAAAAAATGCATCAAAAACGCTCGGTTTTTCCGCAGCGTTTTTTCTGCCAAGGAGATGCAGAAACGCTCAGGAAATTTCTGCTTCAAATCCTGATTGTGCACACATAGTCTAAAGCCAGATGCATCATGGGAAATGCACAGGAGGACCCAGCAAATAGAGAAAGACCTCCGGGAGGAGTTGGCTAATCTACTAGACAGACTCTGCGTTCAACTGCACTGATACCATCTTTAAAGTCTGTCAGAGGCCATCAGCTCAAGAAGAACAGACTTGGTGCTTGGCACTTTCACAGGTCCCAGAACAACCTCGACCTTCAATCTTGAAGCCCTATATAAGGATATGGATTTACAACAGGGTCCCCTGGGTTGCATCCATGGAGAAGTTGCTGGCTGGAGGAGAGAGCCTGAGGCAAAGATGGTCAAATACAAGAGGGGTCAGTATTAGGAGGGACAAAAATAGAACAAAAAACTGTATTCTAAGGAATAGCTGTGGTCAAATACCAGATGGTCAGACAAAAGCTAAGTCAGTCCGGCCGGTCTCAAAGTCTGGAGGGTTTACAGAGACTTAGTCAGGGTCAAGATCAGCATAAACAGTACCGTGAGAAAACTCCAGCATACCGGGATAAATCCAAGCACAATAACTGGCAACTCCCAGCAGTAGGCTGGGAGTGTACTGTAAGTAGGGTGTGGTACTGTCCCCTTGGCCATAACAGAGATCTGATCACTGCGGTTGAGCTGTTGGACAGCAGCCACACTAGAACCTGTGCCTCCCAGTGATATTGGCCGTGTTGTCCTCTCAACCACAAGCGGCACCAGGGTGGATATGGTGATGCCAGTTCCAGGTCTTTAACACCATGAAAGAGTTTGTCCATCAGTTCCCTGTTCTGCTAATTACTTTGGTAGGCTGCAGGCTGTATAAATTTTGTTTGGGGTTACAAAAAGAGGACATTACTGTGTAGGGGCACAGCTGCACAAAGAGCATTTTTAATATTATGTGAGGGCACAGATTGGTCACTATTATTATATGGAGGCTCAAAGGGGTCACAACTGCTATGTGGAAGCACAGATAGGGCACTATGACTGTGTGGAGACACAGAGGGGGCACTGGTAACATGTGTGGACAAAGATTGGTCACTATTCCTGTGTGGGGGCAGTAGAAACATGTAGAGGAATAGAGGCAGCACGAATATTATGTAATGCGGGTCAGTAGCGAGGCACTCGTCTTCTTCTGTCATGCCCCGGCGCGCTGCATGAAAGAGTGGGCCCAGTCTTGATGCTGGTATTAGAGTTGTGTTGGCCGTACGCCCGTGCAGGCTGACTTTAGCCAATGGTGCTGGCTGGCCAGGACCACGAATTTCACAGATTAAGAGCTGAAGACAGCTCTTCTGACTAGGAGCAAAACTTTAGGGGTTTCCTTGTCTGCTGTAAATTTGGTCATCAAATGTTAATGTCTTAACTAATTTATTTTTTTCAGTCTCTTGCATGGTAGTGGATATTTTTTGAGAAGTTTTGCAGGAGTTTTGTGAACAAAGCCTTGAAGGGGTTGTCCTCTGAAGATTAGATATCACCTATCACCAGATAGTCAGAACACGGCACTTTTGTCTCCGTTATCCCCATTTAGAATGATGCCCGTGCCTGTCGGCTGCTCCATTCATTCTCTATGAGGCTGCTGGAAAAAGCAACGTTTCTCAGTGTGGAAAGTGACATACCTGACATGCTAGTGTGCGGAGGCTTATAAGCCATGAAATGCTCCTCCTGGGAAATTAAATATGCAAATTGTGTCTCTTCAGAGAGGAAGAGGACTTGAACTCTGAAGCCACCTATTGGAAGTAACAAACCCAAAAATCAATATCGACCCTACAACGTCAATATTGGCGAATTGCTACTTCCAATAGGTGGCACCAGAGTTCAAGTCTTCTTCCTCTCTGAAGAGAATTAAAATTCAGGAACATCAATCTCTCCAGTTAGGAAGTATATGCAATTGTGAATCAATGTCACGTTCTTTAGTGAAAATTAAATTCACCACTAACCAAACAACACCATGAAGACCAAGGAGATCTCCAAACAACTGAGGGATAAAGTTATTGAGAAGTACAAGTCAGGGTTGGATTATAAAAAATATAACTCAATCTCTGATGATTCCCCCATAGTACCATAGTACCATCAAATCCATTATCATCAAATGGAAAGAACATGGTACCACAACAAACCTGACAAGAGAGGGCGCCCACCAAAACTCTCAGCCCTGGCAAGGAGGGCATTAATCAGAGAGGCAGCACAGAGGCCAAAGGTAACCCTGAAGGAGCTGCTGAGATCCCAAGCAGGGGCTGGAGTATCTGTCCATACGACCGCAATAAGCCGTAGACTCCAGAGAGGTGGCCTTTATGGAAAAGTGGCTAGAAAAAAGCCATTATTTTAACACAAAAATTGTACGGCTCATTTTGAGTTTGCCAAAAGACATGTGAGAGACTCCACAAATGTATAGAGGAAGGGAGGAAGGTGCTGTGGTCAGATGAGGCCAAAATTTAACTTTTTGGCCACCAAGGTAAATACTATGTCTGGCGCCAAACCATCACAGCTCATCACCCCAAGAACACCATCCCCACAGTGAAACATGTGGGGGCTAGAGCAGTTTTGCCTTGAGGAATGGGCAAAAATCCAAGTGGCAAGATGTGGAACGCTCATAGGGACTTATTCAAAGCGACTTGCAACTGAAATTGCCGCAAAAGGAGGCTCTACAAAATACTGACTTTAGGGGGGTGAATAGTTATGTACAGTAACGTTTTCAGTTATTTTGTCCTATTTGTTGTTTGCTTCACCTTAAAAAGAAAGCCAAATGTTCACAGTTGTAGGCATGTTCTTTACATGAGCTGATACAAATCCTCAAAAAAACTGTAAAAATCCAGGTTGTTAGGTAGCAAAACACAAAAAATAATACTTTTGCAAGCCACTGTATTCAGAACGTGACAGGGTGGAGGAGGTGGGTGAGTAGCTAACTGCTGTATAGAAATCAATGAGCTGGAGAAAGTTGTCTGGGATGTTAAGAGTTAACCCCTATCCTGGAATGTAACTATTGTGGACTCTCAGCTAGGCACTACAGGCGAGCTCCATGAAAACCAGCTGTACACCATAAACGATGAACGCTGTCATTGCAGGAGAATGACAGCAGCTAGAAAAAGCAAGTCAATTGCAAACTTGCTTATTTTCATGTTGTCTAAATAAAGCAATTTAAGAACTTGAGAAAACCCCATTAAGTTATCCAAAAATTGTAACCTGGTCCAGCAGATCCCAATAACCAATTAGACTTAATTGATGAATGGATGGAAATTGGTCACCTCATAATAGTTTCCTCTGGTGGGCCTACAGAACCCAGCCTGACACTGAATTATGTCTAATTTTTCTCTAATCTTACAAAACATCTCACAATGTGTGGCCACCATTATTTCAACCATAATAAATTTAAGATAAAGACTGGAGTGAGGCCAGCAGATTGGACCAAGAAAGTCTAATGGTCACACACTGTCTGGTTGCAGGTGCAACTATTTGGAAGCGAAACATCTGTCTACTCTCATGTGGATGACATTATTTTTTTGATTCAACAGATCACCATAATAAATATTGTATGTATCTTCAGACATTGCTAGAAAACTCTGTTAAAGGATGAAAGGAACAGCTGTGCTACAAAATTTAGGATAAGGGAAATAGTAAAGATTACAAACTCTGGCAGACGCTCTAATATCTCTTCTTATTTTCCTTTCTGTCCTTACAAGGACTCTTATTGGATAAGGCTATCATGTTTTTAGATGCGTCTTCTGTTCCGGATGTGGGACTTAAAGAAAAATTAAGCTTGTCTGTAAAAGGTTTTAGGTAACGTAGCTCATATTATAAACTTTTGTTCTGAATACCTTATATACATGTACTCTCAATTCGACCAAGCATATATGTTTTTTTTCCAGTGGTGAGAGGAAAATTAGACACTACCAGATGATTGGGTATGTTGAAATTAACATGCCTGATTTTTCCTTCACATGACTTCTAAGATCAGAAGAGAGTCGAGACACCCCCATGCAAATTAGATGGTAGGTCAATCTCATTGAAATCAATGGGTTCAAATTAGTTCTCTCTATTGTGCATGAGAACATTAACAATATAATATCGAATAACATGGTTGGGTTTGGGCCAGAACTGCGGATGCTACCAAGGTCTCTGTTGTGTGCCAGATTAGAAATGTAATACTTGTCATTAAAAACGTGATAAAACAAAGATAATGTTTCAGATGGAAAAACAAGATGGGTATGTAGTGAAACTAGGATTTGTATTTTCATCCTTGACCCATAAAGGCCTAGATACCTTGTCAATTAGCTGTGGTGCCATGATTATACTGTCATTACACAACAACCTCGCTTCCCAAAGGTGGCCACACGAGAGAAGACTTATGTCCAGTTTTGGAATAGTTATATCTCCCAATCAGACTACATATGACAATTCGACCTCTTTGGGCCATTTTGTTGGATCATACCATGCTCTATTGTAGACTTCTAGTGACACCACATTTGGTAAGATTGGATATTAAAATTATTGGACTTGATTTTCTTGGTCCCACGAGAGGAGATGTTCTGAACGGCTGTCTTCTGAAGAACCTTTGGGGCTCATTAGTGTGTTGAAGACTAATTGAGGATCTTGTTCTTGGAAGGTTAGTCCAACACTTTGTGAAGCTCACCTTGTGAAGTGGACCCACTAAGCCCCTGGTCTGGATGAGCACATGGACTCCGGGCGTTGGTGCAGCTAGCAAGATGGAACATGGGGAACAAGGAAGTGGCACACTCAGGAATCTTGGGAGCCGCAGGACAGATTTAGCTGAGGTCAGCAGGGATTTGAAGCAGGTTAGTACAGTGTCCACAGAAGGTGGAGTACACCAAACTAAAGTCGTGAATCTCAATCATAAGACCCAGGTGTGTGTCCTAATGATCCTTAAAAGGCCTAAAGAGATGATGCCACTGAGCCACAATGATCAACCTGCAAAACGAGACGTGGAGCACAACAGAGGGCACCGGACCGAGGTTAAGGGAACAAAGCCCAGAATACTTGGGAGAGTGTGTAACGAATTTTGACTGTTTTTATTTGCCATATTTCATCCAATAAAGATACAAACAGTAAAGTAAGAAAAAGGACAGTAAGTATGGACACAAGTTACCAATGTTAACATGCTGTAATACAGGGGGATAAAGCTCAGAATAGTGACCACCACCCCACTACACCACTACATGAATCACCCATTCTGATTATCACACTTGATGAATTGATATTACATCTTACCACTGTGTTTTATAATCATAGTAAAATAAGCAATAAAGAATTTAGGAATCCTTAACTATAAATAATGCTGTGGAAGGATTATAATGACTCACACCGTCATCATCATTACCCAGAGATTACAACTAGTCATTTGGTATAATAAAACAAATTTATAAGGCGCTCTCTTCTTTGGACAATCATTATTGTTGGAAAAGTCTTCTGATTCACACTGATTAAACCTTACCATCCCCTATCAGTGTGACAGACTATGTACGTTCATTTACTACTGTCTCTGTAAATGTATGTGATTCAATACCTATGGGTTACTGCTGAATTACGGGACCCCCTTCGATGCCCAGAATAGGACTTTGGAAAACCTCTAGGACAGGATTTTGCATACGTGGTGCACATGCTTGGCTTCAGCTCCATTCATTGTCTATGGGACTGCAAGACAAAGCCGAATACAGCACTCCACTATTTGTGGCAGCCCCATTGATAATGGAGCAGAGGCTGAACATGTGCACCACCGTTCCATTCGAGATGGGGCTCATAGAAACTGTTATGTGGTATTGTGTTTTATCACACTATGAAGAGTAAATGTGTTATTCTTATAATTTTTTCCAAACTCTCTATAGTAACCCCTCTAAAGTAGCACAGCCGTGTCTTCAGATACTCACTGACCAATTTCTAACATAATTTCCTCAGTCAGTGTCATACCTCCCAACTTTTACATAATAGAAAGAGGGACAAATTATGGGGCATACATAGGAGGCAAGAGGAGATGTCAGAGGTGGTGGTGGCAATGAGGGACGTTCAGCAGACCTCCCTGGACTGCAGGATGTAGACCCAAATCCGGGACTGTCCTACTGTATTCGGGACTAAAAATGAGCAGATTGATTCACGGGACTCAGGTCAAGCGTCCATGTCAATGGAGGTCAGCTGACACAAGGTGAGGTTTTAATACTAGAGATAGGACCGTCCCGATTGGGTACACCTTGTCGCGGTGGGATGGCTTTTATGGTTTTCTTTATCAAAATAGTGTAAACTAAGTACGTACCTTCTGTTATTTACATGTACTTTTACTTGTTTACTTACTGCAGGGTATTTGATCTTTTAGTTTTTTCTCTTGGTTCTTGGGAAATGGCCACAGTGTGAACATGCTCCTACACATTGCACATATACCAACTTATTATGGCTCATTTTTTTTTGCTTTTGCAGTGGTAACTGGCGGCCAGACAGGAGGCTCACGAATCTCTTGCCTTCTGGCGTCCCTGACGCGGCTTTTGATCAGCTAGGACTGTTGCGAAGGTCAGAGAGAAGACATCGCTGCTCGGAGTGAGTAGAAGTCGGTAAAGAGCCCTGACCTGCTGGGACAGCGGGACTGCTCCCTCAGAAAGGGACAGTTGGTAGCTATGGCCAGTGTCTCTGCTGTTTCAGATATATTCCCCCTATGGGTCTCCTCCTGGACCCAAAACCTGTCTTTGTTACCTATAGCAACCAATCGCAGAGCAGCTTTCATTTTACCAGAGCTGTTTAAGAAATGAAAGCTCAGCGCTGATTGGTTGCTATGGGTGATAGAGACGGTTCCTCCATTAGACAGTACAGATAACGGCCCAGTTGTATTTATATTGTATTTATGGATAGGAGACGTCCAGTATAACAAATATGGACAGAAATATTCATGATTTTAATGAGAAAATCTATTGATGGTTTAGTGGTCGGTGCTCCTGCACTGCTTCGTCTATCACACAGCCGAATGGCGCAGTCGGAGAAGAGACCAGTTGTTCCTCCTTTGTCAGGAGGTGGGAACACAAGATCACAAACGCGCTGTGTCACTGCAAAGCAAGGGCAGACACAGACAGAAGATGGCCCCTGTGCAAGAACAGTATCTGGGATATTTGCAGTCTAGTAGCCCATCATAATGCACTTTTGGAGGTAGGGGTGGCCCCCTTACTTCTTGGGCCCCTGTGCACCTGCATACGCTGCACCAATGATATGTCTGCACCTGATGCAAAGTAAGAAGAGGATATCCACCATAGCAGACTAGCAGGTATCTACTGAGCATGTGCGACCTGTCATGAAAGAACTACAGAACGTATCCTCTGACATGCACGGTAAAATCCTGGCGATATCCAGAGCGGTGAGCACTTTTATAAATTGATTGCATTTGATGTTATTTCTGGATTTTAAACCACTGATATATGATATTGCGGGAATAACTCTGACAGCTGATACATGCTTCCCGATCCACGGGAGACTAGTCGGACAGTTGGATCCCGCCTACTGCCAGTGACTGACAGGTCTCTCCCTGTGTGCATGTATAGGAGTGGACGGGTAAAGCTGCGTGAACCCACTTGCCTTTTAAATTATGATTTTCTCTGAAATGTTTCTCAGTCAAATATACCTGGCTGGAATCATGCAGCCAGCGTCTGATACAAGCTGCTCGATCCACAGTTTCAGGGCCGGCATCAGCACCCGGCGCACCCGGGCAAATGCCGGGGCCCTGAGCAGGTGGGGGGCCCACTCACTGTCGGGCACCCCGGCGCGCTATGGGACCCGTAAGCGGTGTGGTGCCGGTGTCAGAACCCGCTCCCCCCAGCTTGCTCAGGGCCCCAGCATGATACTTACCTCTCCCCGTGCCTCCGCATCAGCTCCGGTCTCTTCCACGGCAGCTGCACTGTGACGTCTTTACACCGCGCTCTCTCCTGAGCTGTCACAGGCAGCGCAGAGCGGGAAGACGCCGGCGCGGATGAGGGGTCCGGAGCAGCGGCAGCAGGTGAGAAGTGAGGTGAGTATTTGATTTTTTTTTTTTCATATGTATGGAGTTATGGGGCATTATATGGTGTGGGGGGGGGACAAGTGACATCCCGCATGGGGCATTATATGGGGGATAGAGGTGACATCCTGCGTGGGGCATTATATGGGGGGAGAGGTGACTTCCTGCATGGGTCATTTTATGGGGGGGAGGTGACATCCTGCATGAGGCATTATATGGGGGGGTGACATCCTGCATGGGGCATTATATGGGGGGAGTGACATCCTGCTTGGGGCATTATATGGAGGGGAGAGGTGACATCCTGCATGGGGCATTATATGGGGGGGAGGTGACATCCTGCATGGGGCATTATATGGGGGGGAGAGGTGACATCCTGCATGGGGCATTAGATGGGGGGGGTGACATCCTGCATGGAGCATTATATGGGGGGGAGAGGTGACATCCTGCATGGGGCATTATATGGGGGGTGACATCCTGCATGGGGAATTATAAGGGGGGGTGACATCCTGTATGGGGAGTTATGTGGGGGCCAGTATTCTGTAAGGAGAGTTATAAGGGGGCCAGTATCCTCTATGGAGCATTATATGGGGACCAGTATCCTGTATGGAGCGTTATATGGGGACCAGTATTCTGCATGGAGCAATATATGGGGCCCATAATACTGTATGGAGGACTATACTGTCTGGTCTGCACTGTGCATTGAGAGAATTCGCCAGTTTCTGAGCTATTGTAGAATTTACTATAGATATCACTCATGTAATGTAAGAAGTGAAATCTTTGGCCTTGTACTATATAGATATTTCTCTGCGGTATCTTTGCATCATGAATTGTGGTATGCGTTAAAGAGGCCCACTGAGACTCTTTCACCCAGGGCCCACAAAAACCTGGAGCCGGCCCTGTCTAAAAGGCCTAAAGTTATTGATGACACATTTCTTTTGTGTTTTAGGCAAAAAAAAAATATTGTCATCTTTTACATTTTAAAAACTACAAAAAAGAGAATGGGCCAATGCAAAAGTTTTGGCACACTGCATTGTTAGTACCTAATAGCATCCCCTTTTGAACGTATCACAGCTTGTGAATGCTTATGTAGCCAGACAGGAGTCTTTCATTTCTTGTTTGAGGGATTTTCATCCATTCTTCCTTGGAGAATTCTTCCAGTTCTGTGAGATTCATGGGTCGTCTTGTACCTACTGCTATTTTGAGGTCTAGCCACAGATTTTCAATGATGTTCAGATCAGGGGACTGTGAGGGCCATTGTAAAACCTTCAGCTTGCGCCTTTTGAAGTTATCTATTGTGGATTTTGCCGTGCGTTTAGGATCATTACCCATTTGTAGAAGCCATCCTCTTTTCAACTTTTTTTACAGATGGTGTTATGCTTGCATCAAGAATTTGTTGAAATTTCATTGAATCCATTCTTCCCTCTACCAGTGAAATATTCCCCATGCCTTTGGCTGCAACACAATCTCAAAGCATGATTGATCCACCACCATGCTTAATGGTTGGCGAGATGTTCTTTTCCTGAAATTCTGTGCCCTTTTTTCTCCACACATACATTTGATCATTGTAGACAGGCTTGTTTAGATGTTCTTTTGCATACTTCTGATGCTGAATTTCATGGTGAGGACGCAGGAGAGGTTCTGATGACTCTTCCATGAAGGCCATATTTGTGCAGGTGTCGCTAAACAATAGGACAATGTACCACAACTCCAGAGTCTGCTAAATCTTTCTGAAGGTCTTTTGGTTCTGATTTGCCTCTCTAGCAATTTTATGAGCAGCTGTCACTGAAAATTTGATTGGTCTTCCAGACTTTATTATAACCTTTATTGTTCCTGGTTTATTGTTTTCTTGATTACATTTTGAACTGAGAAAAGGGACACTTGAAAACGCTTTGCCATCTTCTTATAGCCTTCTCTTGATTTGTGGGCCTCCGCCATTTTCAGAGTGCTAGGCAGCTGCTTAGAAGAACCCAGGGCTGCTGTTTTTTGGCACAAGGTTAGAGGAGGCTGGTTATTATAAAGCTGGGAAATTTGCATCACCTGGCCTTTCCTAGCAATAATAGTGAACAAGCCATAACCCTAACAGGTTAATTAAGGTCTGAAACTTGGTCAAAGTTATCTGAGCACACAAATCTCCAAGGGTGCCCAAACTTTTGCATAGGCCCATTTTGATTTTAGTAATATTTAATATGTAATAGATGACAATACATATATTTTTTTGCCTAGACGCAAGACGACCCAGGAATCTCGCAGAACTGGAAGAATTTTCCAGGTACGAATGGATGAAAATCCCTCAAACAAGAATTGAAAGGCTCTTGTCTGGCTACATAAAGCATTTACAAGCTGTGATACTTTCAAAACGGGGTCACCCAGCATTGTTAGTATGTCAGAGATTGACAGTGGCATTTAATAGGTTAACAACCGGGGGCGGAGCTCCAACTCCACACACAGCTGTTAGAGGTACATGATGGCTGATTAAATGAGCCATCATCAGCCAAGAAAGATGCGGGCTCAGAGTGCGAGCCTGCATCAAAGTCAGGAACACGATGTATGATGTAAATGCAGTCACTCTTCACTATTAGAAGTAGAAGCAGGTTCTAAATTGGAGATCTAAAAAGTCTTAAAGGGACAACGTTGAGCATCAGTACCAGAGATGAAACCCTCAACAAAGTGTTAACATATTCTATACCTTTATGAGATTGAAACGACCTTTTAATGATTGGCATTGGTAACATCTGTGTCATGATGCAAAATTTGCAAAAGGCCCTATTTTGTGGCATTTGTAGGTCTGGTTTTCTCATATGGGACCTTATGGACCCTCTCAGGCTCCGGGACAAGGGAGTGACAGCAATCTCTATATCTTCTAAGATCTTGCTCATGAGGATTCCATGGAAAATCTTATCATGCTTAACCCTGACTGTTTGTAGGATAACACAATGAATGTCCCACAGAAGGCCCTTTCTGCTATGTTATAGTGCAGGTGAGCACATAGTAGTAGCTGGTGTATAGTGATGCTGTGCTGGCTCTCTTCTGCCGTCCTCGCACCGCGCTCCTTATAAGTCCGTCTCCGGGAATATCTCAGTTTTTACTCTTAAATAAATCTAGTAGCAATGCAGAGAGCAGAAGCAAGAAGGAGCGAGTCTGGCAAGAAGCCGGAGGGAGGGAGAAAATCCAAGAGGAAG
This sequence comes from Phyllobates terribilis, assembly GCF_046119375.1. Lineage (NCBI taxonomy): Eukaryota > Metazoa > Chordata > Amphibia > Anura > Dendrobatidae > Phyllobates > Phyllobates terribilis. The sequence goes on from NW_027362771.1 coordinate 582,929,898, forward strand.
ATAAATTCCTGTCTTTAAACCAACTTTTGTAAACAGATGAATGTGCCACTGATTCAGTCTTTATATGGAGAAGAGGGTCTCAAGTAACCAGCACACAATCCTCTTATATGAATGTAACCTTCGAGCCAGAGAACCTGGAAAGCCACATTCTAGATAGTCTATTGAAAGCATCAATACTGCCCTGACATCAGGAGAAATACTGCAATAAAACTGTATTAAAACAACCTCCTTTTGATTATATTAATACACCACTAATCTTCTAAAATAGGGTCCTAGAGAGTTATTAAAGTAAACTGGGTTGTGATTATTATTATTTTTATTCTCTAACTTCTTATTATAATAACCCGGCTCCTGGTCCTCTTATTACCCCTGTAATCTCTTATTACAGTAACCCGGCTCCTGATCCTCTTATTACCCCTGTAACCTCTTATTACAGTAACCCGGCTTCTGATCCTCTTATTACCCCTGTAACCTATTATTACAGTAACCCAGCTCCTGATCCTCTTATTACCCTGTAAACTCTTATTACAGTAACCCGGCTCCTGATCCTCTTATTACCCCTGTAAACTCTTATTACTGTAACCCGGCTCCTGATCCTCTTATTACCCCTGTAACCTCTTATTACAGTAACCCGGCCCCTGATCCTCTTATTACCCCTGTAAACTCTTATTACAGTAACCCGGCTCCTGATCCTCTTATTACCCCTGTAAACTCTTATTACTGTAACCCGGCTCCTGATCCTCTTATTACCCCTGTAACCTCTTATTACAGTAATCTGGCTCCTGCTCCTCTTATTACCCCAGTAGCCTCTTATTACAGTAACCCGGCTCCTGATCCACTTATTACCCCTGTAATCTCTTATTATAGTAACCCGGCTCCTGATCCTCTTATTACCTCTGTAACCTCTTATTACAGTAATCCGGCTCCTGATACTCTCATTACCCCTGTAACCTCTTATTACAGTAACCCGGGTCCTGATCCTCTTATTACCCCTGAAACCTCTTATTACAGTAATCCGGCTCCTGATCCACTTATTACCCCTGTAACCTCTTATTACAGTAACCCGGCTCCTGATCCTCTTATTACCCCTGTAACCTCTTATTACAGTAACCCGGCTCCTGATCCTCTTATTACCCCTGTAACCTCTTATTACAGTAACCTGGCTCCCGATCCTCTTATTACTCCTGTAACCTCTTATTACAGTAATCCGGCTCCTGATCCTCTTATTACCCCTGTAACCTCTTATTACAGTAACCCGGCTCCTGATCCTCTTATTACCCCTGTAACCTCTTATTACAGTAACCCGGCTCCTGATCCTCTTATTACACCTGTAATCTCTTATTACAGTAACCCGGCTCCTGATCCTCTTATTACCCTGTAACATCTTATTATATAAGTTAGTATGATTCATGTATATGTTTTTGAATTATTTTGTCTTATTGGAAGGCAAAGTGAAAACCCATTACAAGCCAATTCCTCCTTGAAGAGGTTTAAAAGTCACATTCTGTTCTAAATCCCCGCAGAGCAGTCAGACTAGGGCATTGGCTCATTTTAGCTCTCTTCCAAAAGAATCCAATCATCTCAATAAAAGAAAGACAAAATAATGCTTTTGTGAGGGCACTGGCAATTTCTATTAGGTAAACACACCATAAAAGGAATAAAACCGCTGAAAATGAGGTCACCTTCTAGGTATAGTTCTTACACAGGAGGACTATCTATTAATGTAAACGTTAGTCTCTTGGATCAGGCTTTCCCTTATCCCGATTATCATATTATACTATATGCAGAAAGTAGGTTTGAGGGGGCTATCAAGCCAATTTGAAATAAGACCAGTCCGTAATCTAACCAGTGCCATATTATGAAATGTGGAGTCACTAGTTTGGTTCACAGTCCATGTTTTTAAAGGCAGGAAAGAAAACAATGACAGAAAAGCAACTCCAGGGTTTTTTATTACAAAATAATACTGACATACAGTGCCAATGTAGTACACAACATATCTATTAGCCAGAAGCTAAAGTTATCTTATTTGGTGATTTTTTTTTACAGCAACTAAACTTTACCTGTAATTTCAGAACAAGCTGTCTTGTGGATACATGGGGACTAATACTATTCACGGTCTTTCTACCGTAAGACTTGCGTCCTGCATTTTTCACCAGTTGTTCCCGGCTCTTTCTCTGATCTCTAAGGTAGTGTTTGCTTCCCGTACTCAGCATGTAAAATAAGATAAAAAAAAAAAACAGAAACAGGATGGCGCCTCGAGTAATACGTTTGACGGATTAGTATACAAAGCTGAGGTACCCAACAAGGGAATGCTCACCTTTTAACTGTTGGTAAAAGGGTAAAAGAAATAATAGTGACTGCTGATGACCAGCGTCTCCTGATGTGTCTTCCTTTCTCCAGAGGAGTTTCGGATTGTTCACCAAACTAAAGAATGTAGGTATAGAGCAGAAAAATGTGTTTTTACTCTGCTACGTACGTCCTACAGAAAGCACACAAACACAAGGAATTTCTGCTCACCTGTCTCTATGTAGTACAGGTTCAGAAGCAGGAGGAGTATGGAGAACATTATATAACAGCATTGAGCATTATAGCTGTGAAAAAATGACTGGGGTGAAATAAAACACTAGAATGCAGCAGCATAGAGTGCATTGTACAGCTGGACTGAGCAGTGTAGCTGTGAATCCTGACGAAGCCGCGTTCAGAGCGGTGAAACGCGCATTGAGGCATTATTATACCCCATCATTTCTCAGGCACCATGAGCACAGGTATTTCATGCTATTACTATTGGGTATACGTACTAGCAGAAGCTATATTCTAGATCATAATTAATTTGGCTGGTAGATACCTTGATAAATGCAAATATCATGGTAACACGATATATGGATTTTGATTCTCTGTAGCATTCCAGCTATATTTATTCTATAGTATTCTCCATATATCACATTTGCATTTGAGCAAGGCTATACAACATATTAATTCATCTATATTAGCATACACACTCTTAAATTCAGATTCATTATTATATCATATGGTATCATATGAGTGTTATGTTATGCAATATATGGCTACATTATATTTTAAGGCAATTTAATAAAGACAATTAGACTGTTATATGTACTGTACTTTATTGACTTTAAATGGCTAATTTATGTGACTGACCTTATGTTCAGACGCTTTTGCTATTGATCTGTTATTGGGGAATATTGTACTTCTGTTTCATGTTCGCCATAATATTATCCTTTATGTGAGGTTACCTGTGTGGTTTACCTTTGTGTGTTGATGTAATCCTGAATATATAAATTTGATATTGACTTTATATACTAGCATCCCATATCTCTTGTGTACTCTATAGGTTTAATATAGCTGTGAATCCAAGGCTGAGATGAGATTAAACATTAGAATGCAGCAGCATAAAGTACATTGTACAGAAGTACTGAGCAGTGTAGCTGTGAATCCATGACTGGGGTGAAATAAAACACTAGAAAGTGACAGCAGCATGGAGAGCATTATACAACAACACTGAGCAATATAGCTGTGAATCCATGACTGGGGTGAGATAAAACATTAGAATGCCGCAGCATGGATTATATTGCACAGCAGTACTGAGCAGTATAGCTGTGAATCCATGACTGGGATGAGATTAAATATTAGAAAGTGGCAGCCGCATGGAGTACATTATACAACAGCACTGAACGATGTAGCTGTGAATCCATGACTGGGGTGAGATAAAACACTAGGAAGCAGCAGCATGGAGCACATTGTACAGCAGTACTGAGCATCACAGCTGCAAATAAAACACTTACTAAAAACTGGCAGCACAGGATTATGTGTGTGTGTCTCTTTTCTTTCAGTCTTCTCCTCCCCCTTCTCCATAGATTTCAATAGCCATCTGTAATCTGATACCTCAATATATGGATTTAAGCAGTTTTTCAGAGTGAATGATGAGTTCTGGAGGCTGGCTCTAAAGATATATAAGATAGATTGCAAAGTTTCGTATATTTGTTTGCACTATTCATTTATGCCAAGTTTACTGAAAAGACAGTGACCAGTAAGGTTAAGGAAGGGCTCCGGTGTTCAAATTTTACTATCGCGATAACGAAGGGAAAATGAAAAATGCCACAGTTTTTCTATTGAAGTCAATAGACTGTCTGTTTGACGCATGGACTCTTGTGTTAGCCAAGAAAAATGGCATCCACAAAAGAGTAAAAGCCATTTTCTTTATTGTACTACAACAAAGCCAGAGATATGGTAAATCCCTACAGTAGAAGCAAGTGAACACTGAAGTCCAAAAAATAAATATACTTTATTATTAGAAAGTGAATATCATACATAAATATACACATAAATATAAAATGAGGGAACGCGGAAAGAGGTAATAAAAATACAATGCATAGAATACATGAGTATATACTGTATATATATCAACCAGTGTGTACACGTATAGGTCTTATCAAAAAATCAACAACCACCTAAGTAATCCATATATGGCATTGTGAAAATGGCCAATCAGCTTAAAGATTAGTAGTTAGGATATTACTTATAGTGTGTTTAGCTGCAGCCAGAGATTAAAGACCATCACTGCGTCCCTCCACCCCGACGCACGTTTCTCCTAGCTTCTTCAGGGAGTGTGTCTTTACTATTAAAAGGGTTGTCCAGGACTTCTATAGCAGATCAATGGGGTTCGAAAACTGAAACACCCACTAATCAGCAGGTCCCTTGGTCACCGGATGTACACAAGGTACAAAACGGTTAAACCACTGCTCCATACACTGCGTAGTGGCCAATCTTAGGTACTATAACTTAGCTCCTATTTGGAAACTGAGTCGCTGTGCCAAAGAACAGCCACTACACAGATCCACCTATGATGTTCTTGCTTCGTACACTGTGTACACCCATCAGTTGCGCGAATTGCTTACTGCCGATCAGTGGTGGTGTGTGGTGTCAGACGCCCATCGTTATCATATTGATAAGAACAAACCCCTTTAGGTCACAATTCCCTATTGGGATAACTAAAAATCGGTTTTCTTACTTAGAAAAAGAGATCTTTACAGTTTTAATAACATGCTATACCGTGCAGAGCATAGCCAGTAACTTGAAACCATATAATGGGAATTCTACTAGGTCCAAAGGGCATTTTATCACAATGGCTCTTGCCCTCCTTGCCTTGTTTACTGTCCTTCAAGTTGAGAAAGGTCCAGAGAGGCCAGACCCATTGGAATTTCTCCATTTGTCACTGGCTCGTGCCTTACAATTGTGATCCCTGCATATTGAAGATGAGGTGGTGGAGGCTCATTGATCAACTTTGCCATTTTTTGGCCATGTTCTTCATATTTTCACTATTGGCTCCAAGGACAACAGCCTCTTTAATATAAAGCATCCATGAATGTCTGAGCCCCTGATTGCTCTGTGGTTTAGGTGGAATGAACTCTTCCATAGTATTTAGGAAAGTGAATTCTCCCCTGGGAATGAAGCAATCATTTCGTACGAACAATTTATGCGAACAATGTATTTTTGTCTGATGAACATTATGTTTTATCCCTTGGGGCAGTCATTGAAATAGGATATGTCCTAACCTGCATGGCACGCTTGCCGGAGATCGTTCCTTGCTGAGTATAGGATACTCTGAGATCACAATAGTTTTTTATAGCTTCAGAATTATTTTCCTCTGAATTCCAGATGTAGTGAAGGTATTTAAAGTGAATCCGACACTGTGTCAAAAACAGAGGCATCTAAATGTACTCAGTCAGTGAAGGTATGAAGGGCATAAGCATTTCCAGGACTAAGAATGTGACTGTGAGCAAAAGGAGTCTTCATCTGTGCAACTGTGCAGAGTGTTCGACTGTCTACGATTGTGTGATCAGTAATATAACCACTATAATGCAGCTCCTATGTATAAGACTATAACTACTATAATACTGCCCCCTATGTACAAGAATATAGCTACTATAATACTACTCCTATGTACAAGAATATAACTACTATAATACTGCCCCTATGTAAAAGAATATAACTACTATAATACTGCCCCCTATGTACAAGAATATAGCTACTATAATACTGCTCCTATGTACAAGAATATAACTACTATAATACTGCCCCTATGTAAAAGAATATAACTACTATAATACTGCCCCCTATGTATAAGAATATAACTACTATAATACTGCTCCTATGTACAAGAATATAAATACTATAATACTGCCCCCTATGTACAAGAATATAGCTACTATAATACTGCTCCTATGTACAAGAATATAACTACTATAATACTGCCCCTATGTAAAAGAATATAACTACTATAATACTGCCCCCTATGTATAAGAATATAACTACTATAATACTGCTCCTATGTACAAGAATATAACTACTATAATACTGCCCCCTATGTATAAGAATATAACTACTATAATACTGCTCCTATGTACAAGAATATAGCTACTATAATACTGCCCCCTATGTATAAGAATATAACTACTATAATACTGCTCCTATGTACAAGAATATAACTACTATAATACTGCTCCTATGTATAAGACTATAACTACTATAATACTGCACTTAAGTACAAGAATGTAACTACTATAATACTGCCCCTATGTACTAGAATATAACTACTATAATACTGCCCCTATGTACAAGAATATAATTACTATAATACTGCCCCTATGTACAAGAATATAACTAGTATAATACTGCTCCCTATGTACAAGAATATAATTACTATAATACTGCTCCTATGTACAAGAATATAACTACTATAATACTGCTCCTTATGTACAAGAATATAACTACTATAATACTGCCCCCTATGTACTAGAATATAACTACTATAATACTGCCCCCTATGTACAAGAATATAACTACTTTAATACTGTTCCCTATGTACAAGAATATAACTACTATAATACTGCTCCTATGTACAAGAATATAACTACTATAATACTGCCCCCTATGTACAAGAATATAACTACTATAATACTGCTCCTATGTACAAGAATATAATTACTATAATACTGCTCCTATGTACAAGAATATAATTACTATAATACTGCCCCCTATGTACAAGAATATAATTACTATAATACTGCCCCCTATGTACAAGAATATAACTACTATAATACTGCTCCCTATGTACAAGAATATAACTACTATAATACTGCTGCTATGTACAAGAGTATAACTACTATAATACTGCCCCCTATGTACAAGAATATAGCTACTATAATACTGCCCCCTATGTACAAGAATATAACTACTATAATACTACTCCTATGTACAGGAATATAACTACTATAATACTGCTCCTATGTACAAGAATATAATTACTATAATACTGACCCCTATGTACAAGAATATAACTACTATATTACTGCCCCTATCTACAAAAATATAACCACTATATTACTGCCCCCTATATACAAGAATATAACTACTATAATACTGCCCCTATGTACAAGAATATAACTACTATAATACTGCCCCTCTGTATAAGAATATAACTGTTATATTAATTCTCCTATGTACAAGAATATAACTACTATAAAACAGCTGTACAAGAATATAACAACTATAACATTGCTCCTATATACAAGAATATACAGTAACTACTATAATACTGCCCCTATGTACAAGAATATAACTACTATAATACTGCCCCCTATGTACAAGAATATAGCTACTATAATACTGCTCCTTTGTACAAGAATATAACTACTATAATACTGCCCCTATGTAAAAGAATATAACTACTATAATACTGCCCCCTATGTATAAGAATATAACTACTATAATACTGCTCCTATGTACAAGAATATAACTACTATAATACTGCCCCCTATGTATAAGAATATAAGTACTATAATACTGCTCCTATGTACAAGAATATAGCTACTATAATACTGCCCCCTATGTATAAGAATATAACTACTATAATACTGCTCCTATGTACAAGAATATAACTACTATAATACTGCTCCTATGTATAAGACTATAACTACTATAATACTGCACTTAAGTACAAGAATGTAACTACTATAATACTGCCCCTATGTACTAGAATATAACTACTATAATACTGCCCCTATGTACAAGAATATAATTACTATAATACTGCCCCTATGTACAAGAATATAACTAGTATAATACTGCTCCCTATGTACAAGAATATAATTACTATAATACTGCTCCTATGTACAAGAATATAACTACTATAATACTGCTCCTTATGTACAAGAATATAACTACTATAATACTGCCCCCTATGTACTAGAATATAACTACTATAATACTGCCCCCTATGTACAAGAATATAACTACTATAATACTGCTCCTATGTACAAGAATATAATTACTATAATACTGCTCCTATGTACAAGAATATAATTACTATAATACTGCCCCCTATGTACAAGAATATAATTACTATAATACTGCCCCCTATGTACAAGAATATAGCTACTATAATACTGCCCCCTATGTACAAGAATATAACTACTATAATACTACTCCTATGTACAGGAATATAACTACTATAATACTGCTCCTATGTACAAGAATATAATTACTATAATACTGACCCCTATGTACAAGAATATAACTACTATATTACTGCCCCTATGTACAAAAATATAACCACTATATTACTGCCCCCTATATACAAGAATATAACTACTATAATACTGCCCCTATGTACAAGAATATAACTACTATAATACTGCCCCTCTGTATAAGAATATAACTGTTATATTAATTCTCCTATGTACAAGAATATAAGTACTATAAAACAGCCGTACAAGAATATAACAACTATAACATTGCTCCTATATACAAGAATATACAGTAACTACTATAATACTGCCCCTATGTACAAGAATATAACTACTATAATACTGCCCCCTATGTACAAGAATATAGCTACTATAATACTGCTCCTATGTACAAGAATATAACTACTATAATACTGCCCCTATGTAAAAGAATATAACTACTATAATACTGCCCCCTATGTATAAGAATATAACTACTATAATACTGCTCCTATGTACAAGAATATAACTACTATAATACTGCCCCCTATGTATAAGAATATAACTACTATAATACTGCTCCTATGTACAAGAATATAGCTACTATAATACTGCCCCCTATGTATAAGAATATAACTACTATAATACTGCTCCTATGTACAAGAATATAACTACTATAATACTGCTCCTATGTATAAGACTATAACTACTATAATACTGCACTTAAGTACAAGAATGTAACTACTATAATACTGCCCCTATGTACTAGAATATAACTACTATAATACTGCCCCTATGTACAAGAATATAATTACTATAATACTGCCCCTATGTACAAGAATATAACTAGTATAATACTGCTCCCTATGTACAAGAATATAATTACTATAATACTGCCCCTATGTACAAGAATATAACTACTATAATACTGCTCCTTATGTACAAGAATATAACTACTATAATACTGCCCCCTATGTACTAGAATATAACTACTATAATACTGCCCCCTATGTACAAGAATATAACTACTATAATACTGCTCCCTATGTACAAGAATATAACTACTATAATACTGCTCCTATGTACAAGAATATAACTACTATAATACTGCCCCCTATGTACAAGAATATAACTACTATAATACTGCTCCTATGTACAAGAATATAATTACTATAATACTGCTCCTATGTACAAGAATATAATTACTATAATACTGCCCCCTATGTACAAGAATATAATTACTATAATACTGCCCCCTATGTACAAGAATATAGCTACTATAATACTGCCCCCTATGTACAAGAATATAACTACTATAATACTACTCCTATGTACAGGAATATAACTACTATAATACTGCTCCTATGTACAAGAATATAATTACTATAATACTGACCCCTATTTACAAGAATATAACTACTATATTACTGCCCCTATGTACAAAAATATAACCACTATATTACTGCCCCCTATATACAAGAATATAACTACTATAATACTGCCCCTATGTACAAGAATATAACTACTATAATACTGCCCCTCTGTATAAGAATATAACTGTTATATTAATTCTCCTATGTACAAGAATATAACTACTATAAAACAGCCGTACAAGAATATAACAACTATAACATTGCTCCTATATACAAGAATATACAGTAACTACTATAATACTGCCCCTATGTACAAGAATATAACTACTATAATACTGCCCCCTATGTACAAGAATATAGCTACTATAATACTGCTCCTATGTACAAGAATATAACTACTATAATACTGCCCCTATGTAAAAGAATATAACTACTATAATACTGCCCCCTATGTATAAGAATATAACTACTATAATACTGCTCCTATGTACAAGAATATAACTACTATAATACTGCCCCCTATGTATAAGAATATAACTACTATAATACTGCTCCTATGTACAAGAATATAGCTACTATAATACTGCCCCCTATGTATAAGAATATAACTACTATAATACTGCTCCTATGTACAAGAATATAACTACTATAATACTGCTCCTATGTATAAGACTATAACTACTATAATACTGCACTTAAGTACAAGAATGTAACTACTATAATACTGCCCCTATGTACTAGAATATAACTACTATAATACTGCCCCTATGTACAAGAATATAATTACTATAATACTGCCCCTATGTACAAGAATATAACTAGTATAATACTGCTCCCTATGTACAAGAATATAATTACTATAATACTGCCCCTATGTACAAGAATATAACTACTATAATACTGCTCCTTATGTACAAGAATATAACTACTATAATACTGCCCCCTATGTACTAGAATATAACTACTATAATACTGCCCCCTATGTACAAGAATATAACTACTATAATACTGCTCCCTATGTACAAGAATATAACTACTATAATACTGCTCCTATGTACAAGAATATAACTACTATAATACTGCCCCCTATGTACAAGAATATAACTACTATAATACTGCTCCTATGTACAAGAATATAATTACTATAATACTGCTCCTATGTACAAGAATATAATTACTATAATACTGCCCCCTATGTACAAGAATATAATTACTATAATACTGCCCCCTATGTACAAGAATATAGCTACTATAATACTGCCCCCTATGTACAAGAATATAACTACTATAATACTACTCCTATGTACAGGAATATAACTACTATAATACTGCTCCTATGTACAAGAATATAATTACTATAATACTGACCCCTATTTACAAGAATATAACTACTATATTACTGCCCCTATGTACAAAAATATAACCACTATATTACTGCCCCCTATATACAAGAATATAACTACTATAATACTGCCCCTATGTACAAGAATATAACTACTATAATACTGCCCCTCTGTATAAGAATATAACTGTTATATTAATTCTCCTATGTACAAGAATATAACTACTATAAAACAGCCGTACAAGAATATAACAACTATAACATTGCTCCTATATACAAGAATATACAGTAACTACTATAATACTGCCCCTATGTACAAGAATATAACTACTATAATACTGCCCCCTATGTACAAGAATATAGCTACTATAATACTGCTCCTATGTACAAGAATATAACTACTATAATACTGCCCCTATGTAAAAGAATATAACTACTATAATACTGCCCCCTATGTATAAGAATATAACTACTATAATACTGCTCCTATGTACAAGAATATAACTACTATAATACTGCCCCCTATGTATAAGAATATAACTACTATAATACTGCTCCTATGTACAAGAATATAGCTACTATAATACTGCCCCCTATGTATAAGAATATAACTACTATAATACTGCTCCTATGTACAAGAATATAACTACTATAATACTGCTCCTATGTATAAGACTATAACTACTATAATACTGCACTTAAGTACAAGAATGTAACTACTATAATACTGCCCCTATGTACTAGAATATAACTACTATAATACTGCCCCTATGTACAAGAATATAATTACTATAATACTGCCCCTATGTACAAGAATATAACTAGTATAATACTGCTCCCTATGTACAAGAATATGATTACTATAATACTGCTCCTATGTACAAGAATATAACTACTATAATACTGCTCCTTATGTACAAGAATATAACTACTATAATACTGCCCCTTATGTACTAGAATATAACTACTATAATACTGCCCCCTATGTACAAGAATATAACTACTATAATACTGCTCCCTATGTACAAGAATATAACTACTATAATACTGCTCCTATGTACAAGAATATAACTACTATAATACTGCCCCCTATGTACAAGAATATAACTACTATAATACTGCTCCTATGTACAAGAATATAATTACTATAATACTGCTCCTATGTACAAGAATATATTTACTATAATACTGCCCCCTATGTACAAGAATATAATTACTATAATACTGCCCCCTATGTACAAGAATATAACTACTATAATACTGCTCCCTATGTACAAGAATATAACTACTATAATACTGCTCCTATGTACAAGAGTATAACTACTATAATACTGCCCCCTATGTACAAGAATATAGCTACTATAATGCTGCCCCCTATGTACAAGAATATAACTACTATAATACTACTCCTATGTACAGGAATATAACTACTATAATACTGCTCCTATGTACAAGAATATAATTACTATAATACTGACCCCTATGTACAAGAATATAACTACTATATTACTGCCCCTATCTACAAAAATATAACCACTATATTACTGCCCCCTATATACAAGAATATAACTACTATAATACTGCCCCTATGAACAAGAATATAACTACTATAATACTGCCCCTCTGTATAAGAATATAACTGTTATATTAATTCTCCTATGTACAAGAATATAACTACTATAAAATAGCCGTACAAGAATATAACAACTATAACATTGCTCCTATATACAAGAATATACAGTAACTAGTATAATACTGCCCCTATGTACAAGAATATAACTACTATAATACTGTCCCCTATGTACAGGAATTGAACTACTATAATACTGCTCCTATGTACAGGAATATAACTACTATAGTACTGCACCCGATGTATAAGAATTAGTGTTGAGATAGCACTAAAATGCTCGGGTGCTCAAAGATGGGGCCAAGCTCACCGTGATACTCGAGTGCTCGACCCGAGCAACGAGCCCAATGTTAGTCTATGGGAGACCCGAGAATTTTTGCGGCGGCACCCCCGGCAGTCTGTAGAAAGCCTAAAAAGTGCCCAAAACGATAGTGACAGTGCTCAAATGACATGGGGACAGCATGGGGATCGCCCCAGGAAGCATTTCTGACTCCCAGGTCACTGCTGTCAACAACGTGGTCAGAGGTATTAAGCCACTTTTACGGGCTCACAATAAAACGTTCAAAAACGAAACTGAAAGTGCTTTCCTGTGAAATATGTTAAGGAACATCCTTTCCAGGGTAAAGACTTGTGTATAAGGTAAAATAAATAACCAAAAACAAAAATACTCTTCCACACCTTGGGCTATGTTCACAAGTAGCATTTTTTATGCGTTTTTGCACTTTTGTATTGCTTTCAACCATGACAAATGCATTCACTGGGAAATGTCATTTTAACATTTTACAACCTTATCTGCCCATGTGCTGTGTGACACATGCATACAGTGCTGAAAACACATGGAAACAGCATGGGGAAGACCCCTGGAAGCATCTCTGACACCCAGGTCACTGCCTAAAAGTGTGCCCATCAGAAGTGATTCTTGCCGCATCAGACTTGCAAGTCCTTATCCCAGGGCAGTGTTCAATTGTACCTCCCCCATTCCTTGCAATGCAAGCGCAAGTATGCAGCCTTGGTGAGGAGCATGATGATGATGATGATAGAAGTTAGCATCTGTTTTGTTTTCTTGGAATGCAAGCGGAAGTGTGCAGCCTGCCACCCACCCACCCCCAGGCTGCAATACCATACTGCTAGCTTGCTTGCACTTGAAATTGGGCCTTTTAGGCATGTGGAGGTGGAATCTGGCCACCACGTCATGGCTGCGTCAGCAGCCTGGTATCCATACTCAGTCCCCAGCCACCCGGCGGCCGGGTGTCCATGCTTGGTCCCAAGCCGCCAGGGGGCGGCCGGGTGTCCATAAACGGTCCCCAGCCGCCCCTATTTGTCCCGGTAATCTTCTCCACACTTTTCTTAGCCTGGCCTGCTTTAGGGCAGCATTGGCCGAGCCCACCAGATAACCAGACTCCTCCGGTGGGCCCTGATTTCTCCATCAGAGGAGTTGAGAGTGCCAAGGTGAGGAGCATGATGATGATGATAGAAGTTAGCATCTGCTTTGTTTTCTTGGAATGCAAGCGTAACTGTGCAGCCTGCCACCCACCCACCCCCAGGCTGCAATATCATACTGCTAGCTTGCTTGCACTTGAAATTGGGCCTTTTAGGCATGTGGAGGCGAAATCTGGCCACCACATCATGGCTGCATCGGTGGCCTGGTATCCATACTCAGTCCCCAGCCGCCAGGCGGCCGGGTGTCCACGCTTGGTCCCCAGACGCCAGGGGGCGGCCGGGTGTCCACGCTCGGTCCCCAGCTGCCAGCGGGCTGGGTGTCCACTCTTGGTCCCCAGCCGCCAGGGGGCGACCGGGTGTCCATAAACGGTCCCCAGCCGCCCCTATTTGAAGGACAGCCTAACCACAAACACGTGGACAAGTGAATGTGGCCAGGGATGGTCCATCTCACTGACGCCTTCACACTGGGTTAATATTGTGGAAGCCAGGACACAGTTGGACACTGGGATGCAACATGTCCTCCAGACATAGAGGATTGCGGGTCCTGGGTCAATCAGGTTTCAACACAAAGTTCAGAAGGTAGACAGTAGCAGTGGTCGGCCTCCTATCCAACGAGTAAATTATTCATGATCATGAGACCATCCATCTCCTTAGCTTTCTGTTCCTTGGAATGCAAGCGCATGTATGTAGTAGCGGCTAGGCCTGAGGTGGTCAGCGTTTTGGAGCATATCCTACCTCCTCCGAGGATTGCTGGATGTTTTCCTGCTACTATCCCAGTTCTATGACTCCCGTTAAAACAAAGCTTCAGGTGATAAATGATGGATGAGGTGGTGGAAAAGGAGAAAGAGCAGGAGGAACAGGGACCATTCACATTAATATCAGGCCAGTCAACCACATATGTCTTGTAGGATATGTTTCTGTACCAAAAGGAGCGGTTTGGCTACACAGTTATAGGGCATACAGTGAGTGCAATGCCTACCAAAAATTTCGAGGCACTCCAATGCCCCTTGGAAGTGACATGGAGGTCAGAGGGCCTTAACTAAACAGTTTTTTCCATTTATAGCAACTGGGTCTCCTGTACACTGTTGACCTAAGCAGTGAATGGAAGGCTTTCCAAAAATTATGAGGAACTGCAATGCCCCTTGAAACAGACGTGGATTACAGCGTACTAAAAACCTTCTACCCATTATTTGGGAGTGGGTCTCCCTTTGTGTTCGCCTATGCATTGAAAAGCAAAAGCTGACTAAAATTAGGAGGAAATGCAATGCCCGTTGGAAGAGTCGTGGAGGCTAGAGTTAATTTAAAACAACATTTCAATGCCCGTTGGAAGAGCTGTGGAGTTCAGAGTGGTTTAACAAGACGATTTTAATGCCCCTTGATAGAGCGGTGGAGGTCGCAGTAGCTTAACAAGATGGTTTTAATGCCCCTTGGAAGAGTGGTGGAGGTCGCAGTAGCTTAACAAGATGGTCTTAATGCCCCTTGGAAAAGTGGTGGAGGTCGCAGTAGCTTAACAAGATGGTTTTAATGTCCCTTGGAAGAGCGGTGGAGGTCGCAGTAGCTTAACAAGACGGTTTTAATGCCACTTGGAAGAGTGGTGGAGGTCGCAGTGGAATAAAAAGACAATATCAATGCCCCTTGGAAGAGTGGTGGAGGTCGCAGTAGCTTAACAAGACTGTTTTAATGCCCCTTGGAAGAGTGGTGGAGGTCGCAGTAGCTTAACAAGACGGTTTTAATGCCCCTTGGAAGAGAGGTGGAGGTCGCAGTAGCTTAACAAGACGATTTTAATGCCCCTTACAAGAGCCATGCAGTACAGCATATTAAAAACATTATTCCCATTATTGGGGAGTCGGTCTCCCATAGTCTTTGCCTATGCCTTCCAAGCAAAAGCTGCCAAAATTTAGGACGGAGGAACTTGCAATGCTGGCAACACGGACCATGGCCACCCCGGTGGTATAGTGGTGGTAGAGGCTGAGGATAAGGAGAAGAGCAAAAAACAGCCGAAATGAGGAAGCGTATACCCATGTGTGGGTGTGAAGTGGTGCATGGGAATACACCTCCTGAAATAACACAGTGGATTTGACTTTATGTTACTCTGCTGTCATTTGGTGGTGATGAGAAGTCTGGCCCAATCCAGCCCTTGTTCATTTTGATAAAGGTCAGCTTGTCAGCATTGTCAGTTGACAGGCGAGTGCGCTTATCAGTTATAATTCCCCCAGCGGCACTAAAGACACGCTCCGATAACACGCTAGCGGCAGGGCAGACCAGGACCTCCAAGGCGTACAGAGCAAATTCATTCCAAGTGTCCACCTTGGATACCCAATAATTAAAAGGCACAGAGGAATCACGGAGGACGCTGGTACAGTCGGCAAGGTACTCCCTCACCATCTTTTGAAACTTTCTACTCCTTGTGAGAGTACCCCGTGCCTCAGGGCCTGTAAGCTGGGCGGGTCTCAGAAAACTGTCCCAGAATGTTGACACTGTTCCCCTGCCTCTGCTGGATTGGAGTTGCATCTCTCTCGCCTGTACGCCTTGGTTGGTCAGCGAACTGTGACCTCTGCCGCTAGCGTGTTCAGATGGGAATTTTTTTAACAGTTCTGCAGCAAGGGCCTTGTGGTACTGCCACATTTTTGTAGACCTCTCCACCTCAGGAATAAGAGAGTGAAAGTTCTCCTTGTAGCGGGGGTCTAAAAGTGTCACCAACCAGTAATGACTGTCACCCAACATTTTGACAACACGAGGGTCACGGTTAAGGCAGCGTAACATAAAGTCAGCCATGCGTGCCAGACTGGTAACGGGCAAGACTTCCGTGTTCTCACCAAGATGACGACTGACCATGCTCTCCTCCTCCTCCTCCCCTTGTCCTCAGGCCACCCACGCTGAACCGATGGTCTGACAGTTGTACAGGCACTACCGTCTACAGCGCATGATACCAGCTCCTGTTCTTCCTCCTCATCCTCCTCCTCTCCCTCATTGTCCCCCAATGCACGTTGGGATGAGATGAGGCTGGGCTGTGTGTAATCGCCCATTACGGCTTCTTGATCCATCTCATCATACTCTGGCTGCAATGCCTCCTCTTTAATTCTCTGCAGAGAGCGTTGCAAAAGACAGACAAGTGGGATACTGACGCTAATGATGGCGTCATCGCCACTCACCATCTTGGTGGACTCCTCAAAGTTTGTCAGGATGGTACATGTGTCAGACATCCAGGTCCACTCCTGAGGTCTTATGTGTGGAGTCTGACCTGAATATCGACGGCCTTGTTGCAGCTGGTACTCCACAACTGCTCTCTTCTGCTCACAAATCCTTTGCAACATGTGGAGGGTAGAGTTCCAACGTGTGGGGACATCACACACCAGTCGGTGTGACGGAAGCTGAAAACGCCTCTGCAACACAGCAAGGGCGGCGGAAGCTGTAGCCGACTTCCAAAAATGAGCTGACAGACGGCGTACTTTGACGAGCAGATCTGGCTACTCGGGGTACGATTTAAGAAACCGCTGAACCACGAGGTTAAGCACATGAGCCAGGCATGGTACGTGTGTGATCTCGCCTCGCCTCAGAGCCGCCACCAGGTTAAGGCCATTGTCGCACACAACCATGCCTGGATGTAGGTTCAGTGGTCTCAGCCACAGATATGCCTGCTCTTTCACAGCTGTCCACAACTCACAAGCAGTGTGAGGTTTATCACCTAAGCTTATGAGTTTCAGCACAGCCTGTTGCCGCTTGGCTGAGGCTGTACTGCAGTGATTCCAGCTTGTAACTGATGTGGTGATATCTGAGATGGAGGCTGAACATGAGGAGGAGGAGGAGGATGATGCGCAGGAGCTGTACACTGTGGGGGCAACTCTGACTGACATAGGGCCCGCAATCCTCGGTGTGGGGAGGATGTGTTCCATCCCAAGGTAAGACTGGGTCCCGGCTTCCACTATGTTTACCCAGTGTGCCTTCAGGGAGATGTACAGTCCCTGGCCACAAGCACTTGTCCACGTGTCCATTGTCAGGTGAACTCTCCCAGTAACTGCGTTGTTGAGGGCACGGCAGATGTTTTGGGACACGTGCTTGTGTAGTGCAGGGATGGCACACCGGGCAAAATAGTGTCGGCTGGGGACCCAGTACCGAGGGACTGCCACTGCCATAAGGTTGCGGAAGGATTCTGTCTCCACCAGCCTAAAAGGCAACATTTCCAACGCAAGCAGTCGTGAAATGTGCGAATTTAGGACTGTGGCCTGTTGGGCGTTGGCTGCGAATTTCTGCTTTCGTTCAAAGGTCTGGAATATGGACAATTGAACGCTGCGGTGGGACGTGGACGTGAACGTTGATGCTGTTTCTTGAGAAACTGCCATAACAAGTGAAGACTGAGAGGAGGGGGCATCTTTGCATGCAGTATGGATGGGGGATTGCCTTGCACGCACAACAGGGGGTTCTCTTACACGCACAACAGCTGAAGAAGCAGTGGTGACACCCGCTGACACTGGTCGTGGACCCTGGGGTTCGCCCCACAAAGTCGGGTGCTTTGCTGACATGTGCCTGATCATGCTGGTGGTGGTCAGGCTGGTAGTTTTGTCACCCCTGCTGATGCTGGCATGGCAGGTGGTACAAATGGCCTTTTTGGGGTTATCAGCAGAGTCTTTAAAAAAATTCCAGACTCTGGAAGACCTACCGGTTGTACTGGCAACGTCCCTCGTGTTGGTGTTACGGGGAACGGTTGCCCGCCTTCTGTGTGCGGCCACCACACTGCTTCTTCCTGCCTGTTGGGGTACTCTGCCTCCCTCCCCCTGTGTGCTGCTGGCCTCGCTCTGCATGTCCTCCTGCCACGTTGGGTCAGTTACTAGATCATCCACCACCTCCTCCTCTTCCACTTGCGCACCACGATCCTCCTCCTCACTTTGTGGCAATTGTGTCTCGTCATCGTTCACCTCTTGTGACAAATTGCCAGCGTCGACTTCCTGTGGCCGTGGCTGTTCAAATATTTGGGCATCGCTACATGGGATCTCCTCTTCCACCACTTCAAGCGGAGCAGGCGAGGGGCACAAATATGGAAATGAACCAGTGAACAGCTCTTCAGAGTGTCCAACTGTGGGATCAGTTGCTGTCTGACGACACTCGGCATGGTGGAAGGAAGGAGCATCAGGGTGAGGAGGAGTATGCGGTCGAAACTCACGGCTACTAAAACTTGACTGTGTGGAAGACAGACCGGAGGTGGTGGTGCCCAGGTAACTGGAAGTATTATCTGCTATCCAATTAATAACCTGTTCACACTGATCAGTTCACAATACAGGTGTTGTTGTGTGCTTCCCTAGTAATTCGGTCAAGAAGTGGGAGCGAGAAGATGTGGCTGTTGGTTGTGGCACATTTTCACCTTGGCCACGGCCCCGTCCTCTACATGCACCATCACCAGAACGTCCAGTTCCACGTTCCTTCCCACGCGCCTTGCCCAATGTAAATTAAGTAAAATAGCTTACACTCGCATTATCAATGGAAAAAGGGTAATAAAAAGGCGATTAGAACCGTGGAAGAGGAAAACCACAGTTCTATTTCTCTGGCCTACACCAGACTCTTTTAAACAGATATATTGGTGTCTGACCAGTCAGGGAGACACTATTACTGTTTTTTTTATGTAAAAAAGGCCAAAAGCTGCATAATACTGAGATTTGAACCGTGGAACTGCAAGACCAAACTTCTAGTTATCTGGCCTACACCAGAATATTTTAAACAGATATATTTGTGTCTGAACAGTCAGGGAGACACTATTACTGTTTTTTTATGTAAAAAAGGCCAAAAGCTGCATAATACAGAGATTTTTACATAGTTTATAAGGCCTATAAGCGTCCATCCAGTTCAGCCTATTTCTTGTGCACTGCAGCTATTCCGCAGCGTTGATCCAGAGGAAGGCAAAAAAAAAACCATGCGGTATAGGCCAATTTACATCATTGAGGAAAAATTCTCTTCCCGACTCCAATCTGGCAGTCAGATTAAATCCCTGGATTAATTAACTATCACTAAGCATAAGATGTAATTTTATTGTTCTCAAGAAAGGCGTCCAGGCCTCTCTTGAACTCATTAAGTGAGTTGGACATCACCACTTCCTCTCCCAGAGAGTTCCAGAGTCTCACGGCTCTGACCGTAAAGAATCCCCTTCTATGCTGGTGCAGGAACCTCCTTTCCTCCAGACGCATAGTGTGCCCCCTCGTCTTTGTCACCATCCTTGGTATAAACAGGTCATGGGAGAGATCTCTGTACTGCCCCCTGATGTATTTATACATGTTTATGAGGTCTCCCCTAAGCCTTCTCTTTTCCAACGTAAATAGGCCTCATTTTGACAACCTCTCTGGGTATTCTAGTCCCTCCATTCCCTTTATTACCTTAGTCGCCCTCCTTTGTACCCTCTCTAACTCCAATATGTCTTTCCTGAGCACCGGAGCCCAGAACTGTGCACAATATTCTAAGTGCGGCCTTACCAGCGCTTTATACAGAGGAAGAACAATGTTCTCATCATATGCCCTTATTCCTCTTCTGATGCATGCCATGACTCTATTTGCCTTCGCAGCTGCTGCCTGACACTGGGCACTCCAATTTAATTTGCTGTTAACCAAGACGCCTAGGTCCTTCTCCATGTCAGATTTCCCCAACGGTTTCCCATTTAATATGTATGGGTGACTGCTGTTTTTCTTTCCCATGTGCATGACCTTACATTTATCGGCATTGAACCCCATTTGCCATTTTTTGGCCCAACTCCCCAATTTATCTAAATCCTCCTGTAGCTGTGCCCTATCCTCATCTGTATTAACTACTTTACAAAGTTTAGTATCATCTGCAAATATTGCTATTTTACTATGCAACCCTTCCACTAGATCATTAATAAATATATTAAATAATATAGGGCCCAAGACAGACCCTTGAGGCACCCCGCTAGTAACCCTGACACCCCCTGAGCTTACTCCATTGATAACCACCCTCTGCTTTCTATCACTCAGCCAGCTATTTACCCACTTGCACACATTATCCCCCAGACCAAGCATTCTCATTTTACATACCAACCTTTTGTGTGGCACGGTATCAAACTCTTTGGAGAAGTCAAGGTATACAACATCCACTGACTCTCCCTGGTCCAGCTGTGAGCTCACCTCCTCGTAGAAGGCCATCAGGTTTGTTTGGCAGGAGCGATCCCTCATGAATCCATGTTGATATGGAGTTAGACAGTTATTATCATTAAGATATTCTACAATAGCATCTCTAAGAAATCCTTTGAACCGTGGAACTGCAAAACCAAACTTCTAGTTACCTGGCCTACACCAGAATATTTTAAACAGATATATTGGTGTCTGAACAATCACAGACACACTCAATTTTTATTTTTTTTTTGGGGGGGGAATACCAAAAGGTTAATAAGATGCGTATTTGTACAGTCTGACTGAGGAAAAAAAATACAGGCTTTAGATAAAAAAAAAAAAGGATTTTTCCTGGCCCCTGAGACCGGGGGATAAGTGTAGCTATTTGACCAGCAGGAGCACACAGGACTGTAATGCACTGTTTGTTGGCATAACAACTGCGTCTCCTATACAGCCTGCCTGCCTGCCTGATATCTGGGATGGATATTAGTCCTGAGAACGACTGTTTGTTTGATTTGGCAGGCTTTAGAGACCCTACACTACCTATTTCGCACTATATTTATGCGGGGGCATTTATGCATATAGCATTTATGCATACTTTATCGAAGTGCCATAATTTATCAAAGTGCCTTGGCAGTTAGATATGGCAGTTGGACAGGGCAGGAGACAGGTAAGACTTGCAAGACAATTAAACAAACTTGCTTCCAGGTCATCTTTTTGGCAAACAGTATTCACCATTTGTATCTGTGCCATTTATATTCTGGCTGCTACAATCATCCACATTCACAGTTCTCCCACAAATTCGGCACACTTCATCCATATTAACCCCTCACTCCTCTCTTCTCCTATGTATAGCTCTCATGCTCTCTTCACAATGTTATACCACACAGATCCATTCATTCACACCATACAACACAGGAAACGTTCTCACAAATCTCTCAACCATCTGCTCACTCTCTGTATCTTCCTTCTCTTAGTCGCAGGTGATATTTCTCCTAATCCAGGACCCTCCAGTAATAACATTAACTCTTTCCCTGTTACATTCAGAAACCCTGCTAATCTCATTAATATTCCCTGCATATCTTCTGTCTCCTTCAACTGTGCCCTTTGGAATGCGCGCTCAGCATGTAATAAACTCTCTTACATCCATGACTTTTTCCTCTCTAATTCCCTCAACCTTCTGGCTCTCACTGAAACCTGGATCCAGCAGTCGGACACCACCGCCGCTGAAGCTCTCTCCTATGGTGGTCTACACTTCTCTCATACTCCGAGACCTGACAACAGATCAGGTGGAGGTGTTGGTCTGCTTCTTTCAACAAAATGTACTTTTCAGGTTATCTCCCCAGTACCCTTCCTTATCTTCCCTTCTTTTGATGCCCACACAGTCAGACTCTACCGGCCCTTCGCCCTGCGAGTGGCGGTTGTCTATCGCCCTCCAGGTCCCTCCCGTCAGTTCCTGGATGACTTTGCTACCTGGCTTCCAAATTTTCTATCCTGCAACATCCCCACGATAATCATGGGAGATTTTAACATCCCAATTGGCGATCCTCTTTCCCCATCTGCCGCTCACCTTTTATCACTAACCTTCTCCTTCGGCCTTTCACAGCTTGCTAATTCTCCTACACATGAGGACGGGAACACATTGGACCTGATCTTCTCCCGGCTTTGCTCAGTACATGACTTTACTGACTCTGCCTTTCCACTGTCTGACCATAATCTTCTTTCATTCTCTGTCAAGAACTGTGACTCAACTCAAGACCCCCCCCACTTTCCACACTTATAGAAATATACGCGCCATTAACACCCAGAAATTAATGAAAAAGTTGCAATCATCATTGGCCCCAATCTCCTCCCTCTCATGTCCCGACTCTGCATTAAAGCATTATAACGAAATAATGCTATGCGCCCTGGATGAAACCGCACCTTCGACACAAAGAACAATTCTGCATAGACGGCGACAACCCTGGCACACACCTCAAACACGTCTTCTCCAGCGGTGTTCCAGGTGCGCTGAAAGGCTGTGGAGAAAATCTAATCTGCTTCCATATTTCCTCCATTATAAATTTATGCTGAAAACATATAACTCTGCGCTTCACCTCTCCAAACAATCCTACTTTCACAACCTCATAATCTCACTTTCCAATAATCCTAAATGACTCTTTGACACGTTTCATTCTCTCCTCAATCAAACAGCACAGGCCCCGATCACCGACCTCAGCGCAGACGATCTGGCCAATTATTTCAAAGAAAAAATTGACCATATCCGACAGGAAATTTTCTCCCAATCCCCAAACGTTTTGCATGCTCTCCCCCGCCACATTGTATCTTGCTCACTTTCTGATTTCGAACCAGTCACGGAAGAGGAAGTGATCAGGCTCCTTGCATCTTCTCACCCTACCACCTGCACCAGTGACCCTATTCCCTCACATCTCCTTCAGTCCCTTGCTCCAGCTGTCACCACTCACCTAACTAAAATTTTCAACCCCTCCCTCTCATCTGATATCTTTCCCTCTTCTTTTAAACACGCCAGCATACATCCATTACTTAAAAAAACATCCCTTGACCAGAACTGCACGCCAACTACAGACCTGTTTCCAATCTTCCCTTTATCTCTAAACTCTTGGAACGCCTGGTCCATTCCCGTCTAATCCGCTATCTCTCAGACAACTCTCTTCTTGACCCTTTACAATCAGGTTTCCGCTCTTTACATTCTACTGACACTGCCCTCACTAAAGTCTCTAATGATCTACTAACAGCTAAATATAATGGTCACTACTCCCGGCTGATTCTCCTGGATCTCTCTGCAGCATTCGACACTGTGGATCACCAGATCCTCCTCACTATGGTCAGCACTATTGGCCTCAAGGACACTGTTCTCTCCTGGTTCTCCTCCTATCTCTCTGATTGCTCCTTCTCTGTGTCTTTCGCCGGCTCCTCCTCCTCTCTCCTTCCCCTTACTGTAGGGGTTCCTCAAGGTTCAGTCCCAGGCCCCCTTCTTTTCTCCTTGTACACCGCTCCCATTGGACAAACAATCAGCAGATTCGGTTTTCAGTACCATCTCTATGCTGATGACACCCAATTATACACCTCTGCTCCGGACATCACCCCTGCATTACTACAAAAGACCAGTGATTGTCTTTCTGCTGTGTCTAACATTATGTCCTCCTTCTGTCTAAAACTGAATCTGTCAAAAACTGAACTACTCGTATTTCCTCCCTCCACTAACCTACCTGTGCCCGATATTGCCATTTCCGTTTGTGGCTCAACCATTACTCCCCAGCAACAAGCCCGCTGTCTTGGGGTCATTTTTGATTGAGATCTTTCCTTCACTCCTCACATCAAATCACTTGCTCGTTCATGTCATCTACACCTCAAAAACATCTCAAGAATCAGGACTTTTCTCACCTTTGACTCGGCAAAAACTCTTACTGTCGCTCTTATTCATTCTCGTCTGGACTACTGCAACTCTCTACTTATCGGGCTCCCTCTTACTAAACTCTCCCCTCTCCAATCCGTCCTTAACGCAGGAGCCAGGATCATATTTCTCACCAACCGCTACACCGATGCCTCTTCCCTGTGCCCGTCATTGCATTGGTTACCCATCCAATATAGAGTTCAATTTAAACTTATCACACTTACCCACAAAGCGCTCCATGCTTCAGTACCCCCCTACATCTCCTCCCTTGTCTCAGTCTACCACCCTACACGTGCCCTCCGTTCTGCCAGTGACTTAAAACTTAAATCCTCCATAATCCGAATTTCCCACTCCCATCTCCAAGATTTCTCGCGTGCTGCGCCAATTCTTTGGAATGCACTACCCAGGACAGTTCGATTAATTCCCAATACCCACAGTTTCAAGCGGACCCTAAAAACCCATTTCTTTAGACTGGCGTATCGCCTCCACACACTATCTGTCCATCCCAGTTGTCCGTCCCAGTTTTCCCCCATATTAAAATCTTCTTCAATTTCAAGTTCATACCAACCATGCACATAATAGCCTCGGTCAGGACTGCACACATACTGGCTGGTGACCAGTCCATGTATTATTATTTATCCTATATAGTATATCAAGGCTGCATTATACAATATATGTACTTTTTACCTTTTGTGTCTCCCCCATTTCCTCATAGACTGTAAGCTTGCGAGCAGGGCCCTCACTCCTTTCGATATGAGATATGTTTATTCTGTATTGTTTGTTTGTATAAGTCCCCCCTAAAATTTGTAAAGTGCTGCGGAAAATGTTGGCGCTATAAAAATAAAAATTATTATTATTATTATATATCTCTCCCTAACTCAGCCACACTCTCCCTACACTGTCTGATCTGGAGCGACTGTGTCCAAGCTGGCGGCGTCCGGTTTTAAATACTCGAGGTGACGCTGTGGGGCCAGCCAATCACTGTAATGCCCACAAACAACATGGCTGCGGCATTACAGTGACTGGCTGGCAATCCCTGCATGTTCATTGGCTCTGTAACGAGCGCAAAACGTGCAGGGCGGAGACCCGAGCTCCCGCCCGAGTAACCCGGAAATGCTCGGTGCTTGCCGAACATCCCGAGCAGCGAGATGCTCTGGCGAGTACCGAGCAGTGTCGAGCATGCTGGCTCAACACTAATAAGAATATAACTAATATAATACTGCTCCTATGTACAAGAATATAACTACTATAATACTGCTCCTATGTACAAGAATATAACTACTATAATACTGCTCCTGTGTACAAGAATATAACTGCTATAATACTGCTCCTATGTACAAGAATATAACTACTATAATACTGTCCCTCTGTACAAGAATATAACTACTACAATACTGCCCCTATGTACAAGAATATAACTACTATAATATTGCCCCCTATGTACAAGAATATAACTACTATAATACAGCCCCCTATGTACAAGGATATAATTACTATAATACTGCCCCTATGTACAAGAATATAACTAGTATAATACTGATTCCTATGTACAAGAATATAATTACTATAATACTGATCCTATGTACAAGAATATAACTAATATAATACTGCCCCTATGTACAAGAATATAACTACTATAATACGACTCCTATATACAAGAACATAAATACGATAATACTGCCCCCTATGTACAAGAATATAACTACTATAATATTGCTTCTATGTACAATAATATAACTACTATAATACTGCCTCCTGTGTACAAGAATATAATTACTATAATACTGCCCCCTTTGTACAAGAATATAACTACTATAATACTGCTCCCTATATACAAGAATATAACTACTATAATACTGCTCCTATGTACAAGAATATAACTACTATAATACTGCCCCCTATGTACAAGAATATAACTACTATAATACTGCTCCTATGTACAGAAATATAACTACTATAATACTGCTCCTATGTACAAGAATATAACTACTATAATAGTGTCCCATATGTACAAGATTATAACGGCTATATTACTGCTCTTATGTACAAGAATATAACTACTATAATACTGCCCCCTATGTACAAGAATATAACTACTATATTACTGCCCATATGTACAAAAATATAACCACTATATTACTGCCCCGTATATACAAGAATATAACTACTATAATACTGCCGTACAAGAATATATTTACTATAACATTGCTCCTATATACGAGAATATACAGTAACTATTATAATACTGCCCCTATGCACAGGAATATAACTACTATGAAACTACCCCTATGTACAAGAACTGAACTACTATAATAATGCCCCATATGTACAAGAATCTAACTTCTATAATCCTGCACCCGATGTATAAGAATCTAACTAATATAATACTGCTCCTATGTACAAGAATATAACTACTATAATACTGCCCCCTATGTACAAGAATATAACTACTATAATACTGTCCTCTGTACAAGAATATAACTAATACAATACTGCCCCTATGTACAAGAATATAGCTACTATAATACTGCTCCTATATACAAGAATATACAGTAACTACTATAATACTGCTGCCTATGTACAGGAATATAACTACTATAATATTGCCCCTATGTACAGGAATATAACTACTGTAATACTGCTCCTATGTACAAGAATATAACTACTATAATACTGCCCCCTATGTACAAGAATATAACCACTATAATACTGCTCCCTATATACAGGAATATAACTACTATAATACTGCCCCCTATGTACAAGAATATAACTACTATAATACTGCCCCCTATGTACAAGAATATAACTACTATAATACTGCCCCTATGTACAAGAATATATCTACTATAATACTGCCTCCTATGTACAAGAATATAATTACTACAACGCGTGCAGAATTATTAGGCAAATGCGTATTTTGCTCACATGATATTTTTTATACATGTCGTCCTACTCCAAGCTGTATAGGCTTGAGAGCCAACTAACAATTAAGTAAATCTGGTGATGTGCATCTCTGTAATGAGGAGGGGTGTTGTCTAATGACATTAACACCGTATATAAGGTGTGCTTAATTATTAGGCAACTTCCTTTCCTTTGGCAAAATGGGTCAGAAGAGAGATTTGATGGGCTCTGAAAAGTCCAAAATTGTGAGATGTCTTGCAGAGGGATGCAGCTGTCTTGAAATTTCCAAACTTTTGAAGCGTGATCACCGAACAATCAAGCGTTTCATGGCGTTTCATAGCCAACAGGGTCGCAAGAAGTGTGCTGGCCAAAAAAGGCGCAAAATAACTGCCCAAGAATTGAGTAAAATCAAGCGTGAAGCTGCCAAGATGCCATTTGTCACTAGTTTTGCCATATTTCAGAGCTGCAACGTTACTGGAGTATCAAAAAGCACAAAGTGTGCGATACTCAGGGACATGGCCAAGGTAAGGAAGGCTGAAAAACGACCACCTTTGAACAAGAAACATAAGATAAAACATCAAGAATGGGCCAAGAAATATCTTAAGACTGATTTTTCAAAGGTTTTATGGACTGATGAAATGAGAGTGACTCTTGATAGGCCAGATGGATGGGCCAGAGGCTGGATCAGTAAAGGGCAGAGAGCTCCACTCCGACTCAGACGCCAGCAAGGTGGAGGTGGGGTACTGGTATGGGCTGGTATAATCAAAGATGAACTTGTGGGACCTTTTCGGGTTGAGGATGGAGTGAAGCTCAACTCCCAGACCTACTGCCAGTTTCTGGAAGACAACTTCTCCAAGCAGTGGTACAGGAAGAAGTCGGTATCGTTAAAAAAAAAGATGATTTTCATGCAGGACAATGCTCCATCGCATGCATCCAACTACTCCACAGCGTGGCTGGCCAGTAAAGGTCTAAAAGAAGAAAAAATAATGACATGGCCCCCTTGTTCACCTGATCTGAACCCCATAGAGAACCTGTGGTCCATCATAAAATGTGAGATCTACAGGGAGGGAAAACAGTACACCTCTCGGAACAGTGTCTGGGAGGCTGTGGTGGCTGCTGCACACAATGTTGATCGAAAACAGATCAAGCAACTGACAGAATCTATGGATGGAAGGGTGTTGAGTGTCATCATAAAGAAAGGTGGCTATACTGATCAGTAATTTTTTTTTGTTTTTGTTTTTGCATGTCAGAAATGTTTATTTCTAAATTTTGTGCACTGATATTGGTTTATCTGGTGAAAATAAACAAGTGAGATGGTATTATATTTGGTTTTTATTAAGTTGCCTAATAATTCTGCACAGTAATAGTTACATGCACAAACAGATAGCCTCCTAAAATAGCCAAATCTAAAAAAATCCCACTCCAACTTCCAAAAATATTAAGCTTGGATATTTGGGTTGATTGAGAACATAGTTGTTGATCAATAATAAAAATAATCCTCTAAAATACAACTTGCCTAATAATTCTGCACACAGTGTATAACACTGCTCCTATGTACAAGAATATAACTACTATAATACTGCTCCTATGTACAAGAATATAACTACAATAATATTGCCCCCTATGTACAAGAATATAACTACTATAATACTGCTATTATATACAATAAAACTACTATAATACTGCCCTTATGTACAGAAATATAACTACTATAATGCTGCTCCAATGTACAAGAATATAACTACTATAATAGTGCTCCAATGTACAAGAATATAACTACTATAATACTGCCCCTATGTACAAGAATATAACTACCATATACTGTTCCTATGTACATGAATATATCTACTATAATACTGCTCCAATGTACAAGAATATAACTACTATAATACTGCCCCTATGTACAAGAATATAACTACCATATACTGTTCCTATGTACAAGAATATATCTACTATAATACTGCCCCCTATGTACAAGAATATATCTACTATAATACTGCCCCCTATGTACAAGAATATAACTACTATAATACTGCACCTACGTACAAGAATATAACTACTATATACTGTTCCTATGTACAAGAATATATCTACTATAATACTGCCCCCTATTTACAAGAATATAACTACTATAATACTGCCCCTATGTACAAGGATATAACTAGTATATACTGCTCCTATGTACAAGAATATATCTACTATAATACTGCCCCCTATGTACAAGAATATAACTACTATAATACTGCACTTATGTACAAGAATATAACTACTATAATACTGCACCTATGTACAAGAATATAACTAGCATAATACTGCTCCTATGTACAAGCATAAAGCTACTATAATAATGGCCCCTATGTGCAAGAATATAACTACTATAACACTGCTCCTATGTACAAGAATATAACTACTATAATACTGCTCCTATGTACAAGAATATAACTACTATAATACTGCCCCCTAGGTACAAGAATATAACTACTAAAATACTGCTCCTATGTACAAGAATATAATTACTATATACTGTTCCTATGTACAAGAATATATCTACTATAATACTGCTCCTATATACAAGAATATAACTACTATAATACTGCTCCTATGTGCAAGAATATAACTACTATAATACTGCTCCTATGTAGAAGAATATAACTACTATAATAATGGCCCCTATGTGCAAGAATATAACTACTATAATACTCCTCCTATGTACAAGAATGTAACTACTATAATACTGCCCCTATGTACAAGAATATAACTACTATAATACTGCCCCCTAGGTACAAGAATATAACTACAATACTACTGCCCCCTATGTACAAGAATATAACTGCTATAATACTGCTGTTATGTACAAGAATATAACTACTATAATACTTCCCCTATGTACAAGAATATAACTACAATAATACTGCCATTATATACAAGAATATAACTATTATAATACTGCCTTTATGTACAGGAATATAACTAGTATAATGGTGCTCCAATGTACAAGAATATAACTACTATAATACTGCTCCTAAGTGCAAGAACATAACTACTATAATACTGCTGCTATGTACAAGAATATAACTACTATAATACTGCTCCTATGTACAGCAATATAGCTAATATAATACTACTCCTATGTACAAGAGAATAACTACTATAATTCTGCCCCCTATGTACAAGAATATAACTACTATAATACTGCCCCAATGTACAAGACTATAACTACTATAATACTGCCCCCTATGTACAAGAATATAACTACTATAATACTGCTCCTATGTACAAGAATATAACTACTATAATACTGCTGCTATGTACAAGAATATAACTACAATAATACTGCCCCCTATGTACAAGAATATAACTACTATAATACTGCTGTTATGTACAAGAATATAACTACTATAATACTGCTCCTATGTGCAAGAATATAACTACTATAATACTGCTCCTATGTGCAAGAATATAACTACTATAATACTGCCCCAATGTACAAGAATATAACTACTATAATACTGCTCCTATGTTTAAGAATATAACTACAATAATACTGCCCCTATGTACAAGAATATAACTACTATAATACTGCTCCTATGTACAAGAATATAACTACTATAATACTGTTCCTCTGTACAAGAAAATAACTCCTACAATACTGCCCCTATGTACAAGAATATAGCTACTATAATACTGCTCCTATATACAAGAATATAACTACTATAATACTGCTATTATATACAAGAATATAACTACTATAATACTGCCATTATGGACAGGAATATAACTACTATAATGCTGCTCAAATGTACAAGAATATAACTACTATAATACTGCTCCGATGTACAAGAATATAACTACTATAATACTGCCCCCTAGGTACAAGAATATAATTACTATATACTGTTCCTATGTACAAGAATATATCTACTATAATACTGCTCCTATATACAAGAATATAACTACTATAATACTGCTCCTATGTACAAAAATATAACTACTATTATACTGCTCCTATGTACAAGAATATAACTACTATAATAATGGCCCCTATGTGCAAGAATATAACTACTATAATACTCCTCCTATGTACAAGAATGTAACTACTATAATACTGCCCCTATGTACAAGATTATAACTACTATAATACTGCCCCCTAGGTACAAGAATATAACTACTATAATACTGCTCCTATGTACAAGAATGTAACTACTATAATACTGCCCCTATGTACAAGAATATAACTACAATAATACTGCTGTTATGTACAAGAATATAACTACTATAATACTGCTTCCATGTAAAAGAATATAACTACTATAATACTGCCATTATATACAAGAATATAACTACTATAATACTGCTCCTATGTACAAGAATATAACTACAATAAAACAGCCCCCTATGTACAAGAATATAACTACTATAATACTGCCTCTATATACAAGAATATAACTACTATAATACTGCCCCTATGTACAAGAATATAACTACTATAATACTGCTCCTATGTACAAGAATATAACTACTATAATACTGCCATTATATACATGAATATAACTACTATAATACTGTTCTTATGTAAAGGAATATAACTACTATAATACTGCTCCTATGTACAAGAATATAACTACTATAATACTGTTCCTCTGTACAAGAAAATAACTCCTACAATACTGCCCCTATGTACAAGAATATAGCTACTATAATACTGCTCCTATATACAAGAATATAACTACTATAATACTGCTATGATATAAAAGAATATAACTACTATAATACTGCCATTATGTACAGGAATATAACTACTATAATGTGGCTCAAATGTACAAGAATATAACTACTATAATACTGCTCCGATGTACAAGAATATAACTACTATAATACTGCCCCCTAGGTACAAGAATATAACTACTAAAATACTGCTCCTATGTACAAGAATATAATTACTATATACTGTTCCTATGTACAAGAATATATCTACTCTAATACTGCTCCTATATACAAGAATATAACTACTATAATACTGCTCCTATGTACAAGAATATAACTACTATAATACTGCTCCTATGTACAAGAATATAACTACTATAATAATGGCCCCTATGTGCAAGAATATAACTACCATAATACTGCTCCTATGTACAAGAATGTAACTACTATAATACTGCCCCTATGTACAAGAATATAACTACTATAATACTGCTCCTATATACAAGAATATAACTACTATAATACTGCTCCTATGTACAAGAATATAACTACTATAATACTGCTCCTATGTACAAGAATAAAGCTACTATAATATTGGCCCCTATGTGCAAGAATATAACTACTATAAAACTGCTCCTATGTACAAGAATATAACTACTATAATACTGCACCTATGTACAAGAATATAACTACAATAATACTGCTGTTATGTACAAGAATATAACTACTATAATACTGCCCCTATGTACAAGAATATAACTACTATAATACTGTCCCCTATGTACAAGAATATAACTACTATAATACTGTCCCCTCTGTACAAGAATATAACTACTATAATACTGCACCTATGTACAAGAATATAACTACTATAATACTGCCCCTATATACAAGAATATAACTACTATAATACTGTCCCCTATGTACAAGAATATAACTACTATAATACTGTCCCCTATGTAGAAGAATATAACTACTATAATACTGCACCTATGTACAAGAATATAACTACTATAATACTGCTCCTATGTACAAGAATATAACTACTGAATACTGTTCCTATGTACAAGAATATAACTACTATAATACTGCCCCCTATGTACAAGAATATAACCACTATAATACTGCTCCTATGTACAAGAATATAACTGCTATAATACTGCTCCTATGTACAAGAATAAAGCTACTATAATATTGGCCCCTATGTGCAAGAATATAACTACTATAAAACTGCTCCTATGTACAAGAATATAACTACTATAATACTGCCCCTATGTACAAGAATATAACTACAATAATACTGCTGTTATGTACAAGAATATAACTACTATAATACTGCCCCTATGTACAAGAATATAACTACTATAATACTGTCCCCTATGTACAAGAATATAACTACTATAATACTGTCCCCTCTGTACAAGAATATAACTACTATAATACTGCACCTATGTACAAGAATATAACTACTATAATACTGCCCCTATATACAAGAATATAACTACTATAATACTGTCCCCTATGTACAAGAATATGACTACTATAATACTGTCCCCTATGTAGAAGAATATAACTACTATAATACTGCACCTATGTACAAGAATATAACTACTATAATACTGCTCCTATGTACAAGAATATAACTACTGAATACTGTTCCTATGTACAAGAATATAACTACTATAATACTGCCCCCTATGTACAAGAATATAACCACTATAATACTGCTCCTATGTACAAGAATATAACTGCTATAATACTGCCCCCTATGTACAAGAATATAACCACTATAATACTGCCCCTATGTACAAGAATATAACTACAATAATACTGCTGTTATGTACAAGAATATAACTACTATAATACTGCCCCTATGTACAAGAATATAACTACTATAATACTGTCCCCTATGTACAAGAATATAACTACTATAATACTGTCCCCTCTGTACAAGAATATAACTACTATAATACTGCACCTATGTACAAGAATATAACTACTATAATACTGCCCCTATATACAAGAATATAACTACTATAATACTGTCCCCTATGTACAAGAATATAACTACTATAATGCTGTCCCCTATGTAGAAGAATATAACTACTATAATACTGCACCTATGTACAAGAATATAACTACTATAATACTGCTCCTATGTACAAGAATATAACTACTGAATACTGCTCCTATGTACAAGAATATAACTACTATAATACTGCCCCTATGTACAAGAATATAACTACAATAATACTGCTGTTATGTACAAGAATATAACTACTATAATACTGCCCCTATGTACAAGAATATAACTACTATAATACTGTCCCCTATGTACAAGAATATAACTACTATAATACTGTCCCCTTTGTACAAGAATATAACTACTATAATACTGCACCTATGTACAAGAATATAACTACTATAATACTGCCCCTATATACAAGAATATAACTACTATAATACTGTCCCCTATGTACAAGAATATAACTACTATAATACTGTCCCCTATGTAGAAGAATATAACTACTATAATACTGCACCTATGTACAAGAATATAACTACTATAATACTGCTCCTATGTACAAGAATATAACTACTGAATACTGTTCCTATGTACAAGAATATAACTACTATAATACTGCCCCCTATGTACAAGAATATAACCACTATAATACTGCTCCTATGTACAAGAATATAACTGCTATAATACTGCCCCCTATGTACAAGAATATAACCACTATAATACTGCTCCTATGTACAAGAATATAACTGCTATAATACTGCTCCTATGTACAAGAATAAAGCTACTATAATACTGCCCCCTATGTACAAGAATATAACTACTATAATACTGCCCCCTATGTACAAGAATATAACCACTATAATACTGCTCCTATGTACAAGAATATAACTACTATAATACTGCCCCCTATGTACAAGAATATAACCACTATAATACTGCTCCTATGTACAAGAATATAACTGCTATAATACTGGTCCTATGTACAAGAATAAAGCTACTATAATACTGCCCCCTATGTACAAGAATATAACTACTATAATGCTGCCCCCTATGTTCAAGAATTTAACTACTATAATACTGTCCCCTATGTAGAAGAATATATCTACTATAATACTGCACCTATGTACAAGAATATAACTACTATAATACTGCTCCTATGTACAAGAATATAACTACTGAATACTGTTCCTATGTACAAGAATATAACTACTATAATACTGCCCCCTATGTACAAGAATATAACCACTATAATACTGCTCCTATGTACAAGAATATAACTGCTATAATACTGCCCCTATGTACAAGAATATAACCACTATAATACTGCTCCTATGTACAAGAATATAACTGCTATAATACTGCTCCTATGTACAAGAATAAAGCTACTATAATACTGCCCCCTATGTACAAGAATATAACTACTATAATACTGCCCCCTATGTACAAGAATATAACCACTATAATACTGCTCCTATGTACAAGAATATAACTACTATAATACTGCCCCCTATGTACAAGAATATAACCACTATAATACTGCTCCTATGTACAAGAATATAACTGCTATAATACTGGTCCTATGTACAAGAATAAAGCTACTATAATACTGCCCCCTATGTACAACAATATAACTACTATAATGCTGCCCCCTATGTTCAAGAATTTAACTACTATAATACTGCCCCTTATGTACAACAATATAACTACTATAATACTGCCCCCTATGTACAACAATATAACTACTATAATACTGCCATTATATACAAAATTATAAGTACTATAATACTGCCCCCTATGTACAACAATATAACTACTATAATACTGCCATTATATACAAAATTATAAGTACTATAATACTGCCCTCATGTTCAGGAATATAACTACTATAATGCTGCTTCTATGTACAGGAATATAACTGCTATAATACTGCCCGTTATGTAGTATAATATCACCATGAAAAATCCAGCTATGGGTCTCGTAAAAAATAAAAGGATAAACGGACCCTGTTGCCCGGAAAGCCTTGTAGCACTGCAAGATTTCAGCATGAAAAAATTTATAAAGTTCAGCAAAGGGTCCCGTAAAAAATTCTTCTTTATTTAAAGTCCATTAAAATCCACAAACATTAGCAACAGCAGAAGCCTTACTCACAGATTTCCTTACAGCTGTCGATCCAATCCAGCCACTTCTTTTGTACGTTAGATTTGGATACTAATAATATTGAAATCATTAACCGTGTATATTGTTTTCCTTCTGAGTGCAAATATTGCTGAATTTATATATTATAACAGCACTATATTTTCTTCTTTCTCACTTCTTCACAAAGTTTTGATAATCAGAGATCATTCCAATCTGTGCATCTTAATCGATTGGAAATAATCCCAACGTGCCCAATCTATTCCTGGAACTCAGGTAAGAAAAATCCTAACAATTGCACTTTGCCCTCAATTAAGCACCATAATACCCAGCCATCTACTGGAGTAACTCCACTTTCATGTGCTATAAAGATTTACTACTGAGGGGATATTGGCCCCTTCAAATTATTTATAAAGATGCCAGGTTCCTGGTTTCTATATCATACAGAAGACTCAATATTTTCCACTACAAACTCTTTCCTGATACCAATTCTAACACAGTTGATACATTGTACTACTGTCATGGTAGCTCCTAGTATATTCAGTTACGTTGTTACTAGATGTCCCTAAGCTGCAACAGCTGATCAAATGTAAGATCTCATTTGCTAAATTCTCATTTGTAATTACGGATAGGTCCCATCATCGGCGTACCCAGGATCAAAACTAGGTGGGGGGCAAGCCATGGTCACAGATACCGAAGAGAAATACTGTATATATATAGTACAATGCAAAGATTTCACTTCTTACATTACATGAGCGATATCTATTGTAAATTACACAATAGCTCAGAAACCGGCGAATCGCTCCACACAGCATACTGGCCCCCATATAAGGCTCCATACAGCATACTGGCCCCCATATAACGCTCCATACAGGATACTGGCCCCCATATAGCGCTCCATACAGAATACTGGCCCCCATATAACGCTCCATACAGGATACTGGCCCCCATATAACGCTCCATACAGGAGACTAGCCCCCATATAGCGCTCCATACAGAATACTGGCCCCCATATAACGCTCCATACAGGATACTGGCCCCCATATAACCCTCCATACAGAATACTGGCCCCGATATAACGCTCCATACAGAATACTGGCTCCCATATAACGCTCCATACAGGATACTGGCCCCCATATAACGCTCCATACAGAATACTGGCCCCCAATATAACGCTCCATGCAGGATACTGGCCCCCATATAACGCTCCATGCAGGATACTGGCCCCCATATAACGCTCCATACAGAATACTGGCTCCCATATAGTGCTCCATACAGGATACTGGCCCCCATATAACGCTCCATACAGAATACTGGCCCCCATATAACGCTCCATACAGAATACTGGCCCCCATATAACGCTCCATACAGGATACTGGCCCCCATATAACGCTCCATAAGGAATACTGGCCCCCATATAACACTCCATACAGGATACTGGCCCCCATATAACGCTCCATAAGGGATACTGGCCCCCATATAACACTCCATACAGGATACTGGCCTCCATATAACGCTCCATACAGAATACTGGCCCCCATATAACGCTCCATACAGAATACTGGCCCCCATATAAAGCTCCATACGGAATACTGGCCCTCATATAACGCTCCATGCAGGATACTGGCCCCCATAGAACGCTCCATGCAGGATACTGGCCCCCTTATAATGCTCCATACAGAATACTGGGCCCCATATAACGCTCCATAGAGAATACTGGCCCCCATATAACGCTCCATACAGAATACTGGCCCCCATATAACGCTCCATACAGAATACTGGCCCCCATATAACGCTCCATGCAGAATACTGGCCCCCATATAACGCTCCATGCCGGCTGTTCCCCACACATAATGCCTCATGCAGGCTGTGTCCCCCCCACATAATGCCCCATGTAGGCTGTTCCCCCCCACATAATGCCCCATGCAGGCTGTTCCCCCCCATATAATGCCCCATGTAGGATGTCAACCCCCCTTATAATGCCCCATGCAGGATCACACATCCCCCCTTCCTTATAATGCCCCATGCAGGATGTCACCCCCCCCTTATAATGCCCCATGCAGGATGTCACCCCCCCTCCCCCTTTATAACGCCCCATGCAGGATGTCACACACACCCCCTCCCTTATAATGCCCCATGCAGGATCACACATCCCCCCTTCCTTA
The DNA here is from genome assembly GCF_046119375.1 of Phyllobates terribilis. Classification (NCBI taxonomy): domain Eukaryota; kingdom Metazoa; phylum Chordata; class Amphibia; order Anura; family Dendrobatidae; genus Phyllobates; species Phyllobates terribilis. The sequence continues at coordinate 582,968,655 of NW_027362771.1, forward strand.
TAATGCCCCATGCAGGATGTCACCCCCCCTTATAATGCCCCATGCAGGATGTCACACGCACTCAGGAGAGAGCGCGGTGTAAAGATGTCACCGCGCCCTCTGACCTGAGACATCACAGTGCAGCAGCCACGGATGATGCAGGAGCTGCTGCGGAGGCACGGGGAGGGGTAAGTATTCTGCCCGGTCCCGGGGCCCTGAGCAAGCGGGGGGAGCGGGCGCTGACTGTGAGGGGCCCCCCGCCTGCTCAGGGACCCGGCATTTGCCCGGGTGCGCCGGGTGCTGACGCCGGCCCTGGTGTGCGGCGTGCGTCCCTGCTTCTAGGGTGGGGCAGCTGCCCCCCCCCTGCCCCACGGTGGGTACGCCCATGGGTCCCATTATAAGCAAATGTGTCTTAATCTGCTATCGGATTGTGAATGTTACGAGATCTTGGAGTGTGATCCTATGAAAAAGTATCTACAGGAACTTGTGGTAATACTACTTAAAGCATTGGATGGGTAACTGATAGATAAAAAAGATCTGTCTTTTCTGAAACCGAAGTTTCCACAGGTTGCAATCTTTTATAGTCTCCCTAAGGTGCACAAGGGGTGTAGCCCTATAAAGGGACACTCTATTGTCTCGGGCATAGGGTGTATCACCCAGGACATTAGCACATACAGTGGTGTGAATAAGTGTTTGCCCCCTTCCGGATTCCTTATTCTTTTGCATGTTTGTCGCACTTAAATGTTTCAGATCACAAAACAAATTTAAATATTAGACCAAGATAACACAAGTAATCACAAAATGCAGTTTTTAAATGAAGGTCTTTATTATTAAGGGAAAATGAAATCCAAACCTACAGGGCCCTGTGGGAAAAAGTATTTTACCGTATAGGTCGTAATTTAAAAGATCGGTTGGTTCATAGCCATCTGAAATCGAAATAAATAGATTCAACATGGTTAAATCGAGTAACGATCAAGGGCAAATTTAGAAACGGATCATGTAAGGCCTGTGAAGTCGTGGAGAAAAGAGGCTCGTTTGTAAGTGACGTAACAGGGAAAACCTGTTTCAACAGGGAGTTCACTAATTGTCGTACAGAAGGCATAGCGTATTTGGCGAAATGCAATTGCCCTAAAAACTATGTTGGCAAAACGGGTCGACAATTTAAGAGAAGAATCCTATAACATATAGGGGACATCCGGAAAAAAGAGGATACCCCCATCTCAAGACATATATGGGAAAAGCATGGAGGTAACATCAAGGCAATTAGTTTTCATCGGGATAGAAAACATAAGGGCATCCCCAAGAAGAGGATATCATGATAATAGGATTTTGAGGAAGGAAGCACAGTGGATCTTCAGATTAAAAACTGTTACCCCATTAGGTAGTTATATACTCAAACTTAGGAGGCAGTATTATAATACTTATATTCTTGTACATAGGAGCAGTATTATAATAGTTAGATTCTTGTACATAATGGGAAGTATTATAGTAGTTATTTTTTTGTGCATATGAGGCAGTATTATAATAGTAATATTCATAGGAGGCAGTATTATATTAGCAGAGGCGAATATAGGTGTTTCTGCCCCTGGAGAAAAAAATTTAGTTTGGCATCTCTTCTTATACACAGCTTAAGTTATTTTACCTAGCCCCATACTACTAGATGCATTATGTAAAATAGGAGGCAGGTCAGTGAGCCGTCATAAGAGCATACCGTTGAATATGTAAGCAGAGCACCAGATAGAGTCCACTCCACAGGCTGCTCCGAAGCACGAGAATATCATTATCTCCAAACTGAAAGTAAAGATTTAATCAGGATGGATTTTATCAACCAAGGTATCATTTTAATCAGTGTAACAGCGCCAACCTGACAGTGTGTGTGTTTTACTGAGCACAATTCTGCTGACAGGTGCGCTTTAAAAATAACAGTGTCATTATAATGCTCCTTAATAAAAATCGTGCCCTATGCTGTGCCCTTGAATAAATAATTGCCACTTTCTGTGCTCCGTACACAAAATATGACCTCCACAATATCCACAATATCCCTCTTATGGTGCATAACCTTCACACTGTCATCCTTTATAAAATATTACCTCCCTTATTAGCAATAACACCACACTGTCCTTCCTTGTTAGCTATAGCTGCCACACTGTCTGCTTTTATTAGCTGTGTGCCCCATCATGCTGCCCCCTTTCCATACTGGACCCCCTCCTCACACTGTCCACTAACACTGTGTCCCCCCTATACTGCCCATTCTCTATACTGTGCTACCTCTTCACACTCCCCGCTCTGTATACTGTAACATACCTGGCGGCGTCCTTGCATGGTGGTCCATCTCCCACTGTGCAAGAGCGCACACTTGATCTCCAGTCCAGAATGTCTCTCTGGCTTCCCTCCATGCTGTCTGTTTGTGTCTGTTTCTGCTGCTTAAGGGCGGCGCCCGATCACTTCCTGCTTTTTGTACCTGCTGTGGGTCACACCCCTTGTGCGTCCTCAGCCTATTGCTGTCTGTCACCTGGTATATAGCTCAGCTGCTCCCATCTATCCCTGCCTGAGCATAGTGTTTCATTCAGTGTGTGCTTGCACTCTGAAGGTGCCAGGTCCCGTTCTGTGTTCTCTTGTCTGCCTATCCTGGAGGCTGTATTTCCAGGCCTGTCTGAACACGCTCCTAGCCTGTTCCTCCTGCCTTCTAGGGGCCGATTACCTAGACCCGTTCCTGTATCTTGTCTGACCTGTCTGAACACGCTCCTAGCCTGTTCCTCCTGCCTTCTAGGGGCCGATTACCTAGACCTGCTCCTGTATCTTGTCTGTCCTGTCTGAACACGCACCTTGCCTGTTCGTCCTGCCTCTCTGGGGGCCGTATTCCCAGACCCGCTCCTGTATTCCGCTGCAGTGTCGGTCTCCTCCGTACACTCAGTTCCAGTCTGAACTCTCTCCTATCCTTTACCTGTTTTGCCTCTATGTCCGTTCCCTTCCTTTTTCTGCAGAGTCTGAACTCGTACCTAACTCCTGCTTGTTGTCTCTGTACTCCCGTTTGTGAGTTTGTGGTCCACTCGCTACTTCTCTGCTAGTACCCTGTGGGTGTCTGGCTCTGCCTTTCCCTTCCTGTCTGTTCCGTGTGAACAGAGCCCTGTCCCCCCTACTCAGCCTAGCCTGCTCTGACTCCTTTGCTCACCGCTCCGGTGGTTCTAGCCTGCTCTGACTCCTTTGCTCACCGCTCCGGCGGTTCTAGTCTGCTCTGACTCCTTTGCTTACCGCTCCGGCGGTTCTAGCCTGCCCTGCTTCTGCCCACTGCTCCGGCAGTCCTGTCCTGCCCTGCTTCTGCCCACTGCTCCGGCAGTCCTGTCCTGCCCTGCTTCTGCCTGCTGCTCCGGCAGTCCTGTCCTGCCCTGCTTCTGCCCGCTGCTCCGGCAGTCCTGTCCTGCCCTGCTTCTGCCCGCTGCTCCGGCAGTCCTGTCCTGCCCTGCTTCTGCCCGCTGCTCCGGCAGTCCTGTCCTGCCCTGCTTCTGCCCGCTGCTCCGGCAGTCCTGTCCTGCCCTGCTTCTGCCCGCTGCTCCGGCAGTCCTGTCCTGCCCTGCTTGTGCTCGCTGCTCCTGCAGCCCCGTCCTGCTCTGTTCTTGCCCACCGCTTCGGGCGTTCCCTCTCTGCTGTGGTTGTCTACCGCATCTGCGGTTCTGTGACCCAGTCTGTACTGGGTCTTAACCTTTCTGTGCTCCAGCCCGTCCTTTCGGCCAGTACCTCCCTGCCTGCATACTCGCCTGTATCCACCCATCTGCATACCTGCCGTGTTTGCTTATATCCACCAGTCTGTGCCAGCCTAACCTGCCTGTTCCTGAGTCCCAGTGTGTACTGGGTCCTATCCCGCCTGTGTTCCTACCTGCTAGTGCCTCCCTGTCTGCACTCTAGCTGTGCTTGCCTGTACCCCTCTACCTGTATTGTTCCTGAGTCCCAGTGTGTACTGGGTCCTATCCCGCCTGTGTTCCTACCTGCTAGTGCCTCCCTGTCTGCACTCTAGCTGCGCTTGCCTTTACCCGCCTGCCTGCATACCAGTCGTGCCTGCCTATACCCTCCAGTCTGTGCGCCAGCCTAACCAGCCTGATCCAGTAATCCCTGTGTGGGTCAACCCCCGTGTCCGGAGTTTGACCTGGAGTAGCACCTGGTCCCTCTGCCCGGTTTCTCCCTGGTGCACTGGCGTCGTATGCCGTCGTGCCATCTTGGTCGGATCGGCCAGATACTTAGTCACGCCCCTCCAGGCACTCTCCGGTTCATGGTCCAGTGGAATCACTACAATCACACGCACACGCCGCTCAGCCCGGGCGTGTGCATAACAGCATGCTCAGGCCATGGTTCCCGTTGAGCCCCACGGCCTTCGCTCTCTGAGAAGTTTTCCAGCGAATACATGCATTAAAATAAATAAATAATTTTTTTTTTTCTCAGCTGAGTTCCAGGCGAATTACGCACCGTCCAGATGGATCTATCAGCTCTCGTTCCTGCGGATCCGCCACGTTACTATGGGGATCCAAGACAGTGTCGTGCATTTGTGGAGCAATGCATGCTACACTTTAAGGCCTACCCTCTCTATTTTCCTTCCGATTGGGCTAAAGTGGCCTTTATGATTGACTACCTAGCGGGTGATGCCTTGAAATGGGTCACCCCCCTATGGGAAGCATGGGATCCTGTCGTCCTTGACCTGCAGGCCTTCCTGGTGGCCTTTCGTATGGTCTTCGAGGACCCTAACCCTGAAGCCCCTGCTGAAGCTTCACTTCCCAATATCCCGGAGCAGCCCCGACGGGTAATGTGTGTGGGTAGCGCAATAGTCCTCCAGCCCAATGAGACTACTGCCCACCCAGACTCCTCACAGGGTGACTACGGTTTCCGGAATACTTCTCCCAACCTCAAGAGGCAGTCCAGACGTGCTAGACGTAGAGGCAAGCCGTCACGCCAGGGTCTGTCCTCCCTGAGACCTCCTGACCCCAACCTTGAAGTCCCTACTGAAGCTTCATCTCCCTGTATCCTGGAGAAGCCCCAACGGGTAATGTGCGTGGGTAGTGCACCAGTTCTCCTGCCCGAAGAGACTTCTGCCCATCCAGACTCCACACAGGAGAACTTCCTGCACCTGGCATCAGATGCTTCACCCACTTTTACCAGTGTGCATGTCCAAGGATGCTCCAAAGCTGTGGTTACCTCAGAGTCTGTGCACCTCTGCTACCTGGTGGAGGACCCCCTGTTGCCTCCTGAATCCTCCGGGATACCACTCGATGACAAATGGAGAGAGACTTCTCTACACCCGGTACTCAATACTTTGTCCGCTTCGTCCTGTGAGCCTGACAATGGGTACCCCAAAGTGGTAGTTACCCCCGAGTCTCTACACCCCTCCGACCAGGCGGAGGACCTCCAGTTGTCTCCTGAACCCTTCGGGGTGCTACCTGGTAGCGAAAGGACAGAGACTCTCCTATACTCTGTACCTGATACCTCGCTCGCTTCGTCCAGTGAGTCCAACCTAGTGTACTCCGAAGCAGAGGTTACTCCCGAGTCTCTACACCCCTCCGACCAGGCGGAGGACCTCCAGTTGTCTCCAGAACCCTTCTGGGTGCCACCTGGTGGTGAATGGACAGAGACTTTCCTATATCCTGGATCTGATACCTCGCTTGCTTCGTCCAGTGAGTCCGACCTAGTGTACTCTGAAGCAGAGGTTACCCGTGAGTCTCTACACCCCTCTGACCAGGCGGAGGACCGCCAGTTGTCTCCAGAACCCTTCGGGGTGCCACCTGGTGGTGAATGGACAGAAACTTTCCTATACTCGGTACCCGATACCTCGCCTGCTTCGTCCAGTGAGTCCGACCTAGTGTACTCTGAAGCAGATGTTTTCTCTGAGCCTCTGCACTCTTCTGACCCGGCGGGGGACCCCCAGTTGTTTCCTGAATCCTCCGGGGTACCACCAGATAACAAAGAGACAGTGACTTTTCCTCATTATGTACCTGATAACCCGTCTATTTCTTCCTGTGAGCTTGACAAGATGTACCTCGAAGCAGAGATTACCCTCAAGTTTCTGTCCCCCTCCAACCCGGTGAAGGACTTCCAGTTGTCTCCTGTACCCTCTGGGGTGCCACCTGAAAATATGTGGAGAGAGACTTCCTTGTGTGCTGTTCCTGGTACTCCACCCATTTCGTCTGTTGCTGAGGATGGCTGGATAGGAGGTAGCATCCTAGCTAACCAGATGAGATCAGTTTTTCCTGTGGACAGTGGAAGTGATCTCCTTGAAGTGAACGACTGGTCCTCGAATTCCCTGCGGAAGATTCTGGCAGGCCTGAAGAAGAGGGGGCGTAAGGGGGGGGGGTACTGTAACATACCTGGCGGCGTCCTTGCATGGTGGTCCATCTCCCACTGTGCAAGAGCGCACACTTGATCTCCAGTCCAGAATGTCTCTCTGGCTTCCCTCCATGCTGTCTGTTTGTGTCTGTTTCTGCTGCTTAAGGGCGGCGCCCGATCACTTCCTGCTTTTTGTACCTGCTGTGGGTCACACCCCTTGTGCGTCCTCAGCCTATTGCTGTCTGTCACCTGGTATATAGCTCAGCTGCTCCCATCTATCCCTGCCTGAGCATAGTGTTTCATTCAGTGTGTGCTTGCACTCTGAAGGTGCCAGGTCCCGTTCTGTGTTCTCTTGTCTGCCTATCCTGGAGGCTGTATTTCCAGGCCTGTCTGAACACGCTCCTAGCCTGTTCCTCCTGCCTTCTAGGGGCCGATTACCTAGACCCGTTCCTGTATCTTGTCTGACCTGTCTGAACACGCTCCTAGCCTGTTCCTCCTGCCTTCTAGGGGCCGATTACCTAGACCTGCTCCTGTATCTTGTCTGTCCTGTCTGAACACGCACCTTGCCTGTTCGTCCTGCCTCTCTGGGGGCCGTATTCCCAGACCCGCTCCTGTATTCCGCTGCAGTGTCGGTCTCCTCCGTACACTCAGTTCCAGTCTGAACTCTCTCCTATCCTTTACCTGTTTTGCCTCTATGTCCGTTCCCTTCCTTTTTCTGCAGAGTCTGAACTCGTACCTAACTCCTGCTTGTTGTCTCTGTACTCCCGTTTGTGAGTTTGTGGTCCACTCGCTACTTCTCTGCTAGTACCCTGTGGGTGTCTGGCTCTGCCTTTCCCTTCCTGTCTGTTCCGTGTGAACAGAGCCCTGTCCCCCCTACTCAGCCTAGCCTGCTCTGACTCCTTTGCTCACCGCTCCGGTGGTTCTAGCCTGCTCTGACTCCTTTGCTCACCGCTCCGGCGGTTCTAGTCTGCTCTGACTCCTTTGCTTACCGCTCCGGCGGTTCTAGCCTGCCCTGCTTCTGCCCACTGCTCCGGCAGTCCTGTCCTGCCCTGCTTCTGCCCACTGCTCCGGCAGTCCTGTCCTGCCCTGCTTCTGCCCGCTGCTCCGGCAGTCCTGTCCTGCCCTGCTTCTGCCCGCTGCTCCGGCAGTCCTGTCCTGCCCTGCTTCTGCCCGCTGCTCCGGCAGTCCTGTCCTGCCCTGCTTCTGCCCGCTGCTCCGGCAGTCCTGTCCTGCCCTGCTTCTGCCCGCTGCTCCGGCAGTCCTGTCCTGCCCTGCTTGTGCTCGCTGCTCCTGCAGCCCCGTCCTGCTCTGTTCTTGCCCACCGCTTCGGGCGTTCCCTCTCTGCTGTGGTTGTCTACCGCATCTGCGGTTCTGTGACCCAGTCTGTACTGGGTCTTAACCTTTCTGTGCTCCAGCCCGTCCTTTCGGCCAGTACCTCCCTGCCTGCATACTCGCCTGTATCCACCCATCTGCATACCTGCCGTGTTTGCTTATATCCACCAGTCTGTGCCAGCCTAACCTGCCTGTTCCTGAGTCCCAGTGTGTACTGGGTCCTATCCCGCCTGTGTTCCTACCTGCTAGTGCCTCCCTGTCTGCACTCTAGCTGTGCTTGCCTGTACCCCTCTACCTGTATTGTTCCTGAGTCCCAGTGTGTACTGGGTCCTATCCCGCCTGTGTTCCTACCTGCTAGTGCCTCCCTGTCTGCACTCTAGCTGCGCTTGCCTTTACCCGCCTGCCTGCATACCAGTCGTGCCTGCCTATACCCTCCAGTCTGTGCGCCAGCCTAACCAGCCTGATCCAGTAATCCCTGTGTGGGTCAACCCCCGTGTCCGGAGTTTGACCTGGAGTAGCACCTGGTCCCTCTGCCCGGTTTCTCCCTGGTGCACTGGCGTCGTATGCCGTCGTGCCATCTTGGTCGGATCGGCCAGATACTTAGTCACGCCCCTCCAGGCACTCTCCGGTTCATGGTCCAGTGGAATCACTACAATCACACGCACACGCCGCTCAGCCCGGGCGTGTGCATAACATATACTATCCCCTCATTGCTCTGCCCCAACACTGTCTCTCAGACTTTTCTCTCCCCAAACTGTCTCCTCACACTTTTCTCACCCCATACTGTCCCCTCACATTTTCCCCCCATACTGTCTCCACACACTATTGCCCCATATCATCCCCTCACACTATTCCTTGCATGCTGTCCCCTCACAGTCCCCCGGTACTGTACCCTCATACTTTTCTCCCCCATATTGTCTTTTCACACCTTTCCCCCTTACTGTCCCCTATTCTGTGCTACCTCTTTACACTCCCTGGCTGTATACGATCCCCTCCTTGCTCTGCTCCAATACTGTCTCTCAGACTCCACCCCAAACTATCCTCCTCACACTTTGCCCACCACACATTGTCCCTTCACACTCCCCCACATACTGTCCCCTTACACTATTCCCCACATACTGTACCATTACACTATTCTCCCAATACTGTCCCCTCACTATCCCCATACTATTTCTCACACTTTTCTCTCCCATATTGTCTTCTCACATTTTTCTTCTCCCATACTGTCCCATCATACTTCCCACGTACTGGGCCTTCATGCTACCTCTATATTGTCCTATTTCACTATACCATCTTTACTGTTCCCTCACACTTCTCCCCATACTCTCCCTCTTATGGTGCATAGCCTCCACACTGTCCACCCTTAGGAACTGTAGCTAACACTGTCTGACCTTATTAGCTATATTACCATGCCGTCCTCTTTTTAAGCTGCCACTGCCTCACTATCCATTTTATTAGCTACGTCCCCCACCATGCTACCCCCTTTCCATACAAGGCCCTCTCTTCACACTATCCTCTCACAATGCATTGCAACTATACTGCCCAGTCTCTATACTGTGCACACTTTTCACTCTCCCTCTCCTGTATACTGTCCCCTCCTTGCTCTGCTCCAATACTGTCCCTTCAGACATTTCTCCCTCATACTGTTTCCTCATGCTTATCTCTCCCTATACTGTCCCCTCACGCTCTCCCCCATTCTGTTCCCTTACACTCCCCCCCATACTATCTCCTCACACTTCCTCCCATACTGTCCCCTCACACTTCCCACCCCTTATTGTACCCTCAAACTTTTCTACGCCCATAATGTCTCCTCACACTCCACCACATACTGTCCCCTCACACTTTTCTTCACCCATACTGTCCCCTCAAACATCCCCCCATACTGTTCTTTCACAATTTTCTCCCTTAATACTGTCTCCTCCCACTTCCCCCATACTGTCCCCTATATCCCCCGTACTGTCCCCTCACACGTTTCTCCTCATACTGTATTGTTATATTCTTGCACATAAGGTGGCATTTTTATTGTAGTTATATTCTTTTACATAGGAGGCTTTATTATAGTAGTTACATTCTTGCACATAAGGGGAAGTATTACAGTAGTTATGTTCTTGTACATGGGGGCAGCATTAGAGTAGTCATATTTCTATGAAAAGGGGAACAATTATAGTGGTTATATTTCTGTACATAGAGGCAGTATTATAGTGATTATATTCTTGAACATAGGGGCATTATTATAGTAATTATATTCTTTTACATAGGTGCAGTATTGTAGTTATATTCTTGTACAAAGAAGAAGTATTATAGTAGTTATATTCTTGTACATAGGAGCAGTATAATGGTAGTTATATTCTTGTACATAGGGACAGTATTATAGTAGTTATATTCTTGTACATAGGGGGCAGTATTATAGTAGTTATATTCTTGTACATAAGAGCAGTATTATAGTAGTTATAATCTTGTACATAGGGGGCAGTATTATAGTAGTTATATTCTTGTACATAGGGGGAAGTATTATAGGAGTTATATTCTTGTAAATAGGGAGCAGTATTATAGTAGTTACATTCTTGTACATAGGAGCAGTATTATAGTAGTTATATTCTTGTATATAGGGGCAGTATTATAGTAGTTATATTCTTGTACATAGGAGCAGTATTATAGTAGTTATATTCTTGTACATAGGGGGAAGTATTATAGGAGTTATATTCTTGTAAATAGGGAGCAGTATTATAGTAGTTACATTCTTGTACATAGGAGCAGTATTATAGTAGTTATATTCTTGTACATAGGGGCAGTATTATAATAGTTATATTCTTGTACGTAGGGCAGTATTATAGTAGTTATATTCTTGAACATGGAGGGCAGTATTATAGTAGTTATATTCTTGTACATAGGGGCAGTATTATAGTAGTTATATTCTTGTACATAGGGGCAGTATTATAGTAGTTATAGTCTTGTACACAGGGGCAGTATTATAGTAGTTATATTCTTGTACATAGGGGGCAGTATTATAGTAGTTATAGGGGTAGTATTATAGTAGTTATATTCTTGTACATAGGGGGCAGTATTATAGTAGCTATATTCTTGTACATAGGGAGCAGTATTATAGTAGTTATAGGGGCAGTATTATAGTGGTTATATTCTTGTACATAGGGGCAGTATTATAGTAGTTATAGGGGCAGTATTATAGTGGTTATATTCTTGTACATAGGGGGCAGTATTATAGTAGTTATAGGGGTAGTATTATAGTAGTTATATTCTTGTACATAGGGGGCAGTATTATAGTAGCTATATTCTTGTACATAGGGAGCAGTATTATAGTAGATATATTCTTGTACATAGGGGGCAGTATTATAGTAGTTATATCCTTGTACATAGGGGTGGTATTATAGTAGTTATATTCCTGTACATAGGGGGCAGTATTATAGTAGTTATAGGGGCAGTATTATAGTAGTTATATTCTTGTACATAGGGGGCAGTATTATAGTAGTTATATTCTTGTACATAGGGGCAGTATTATAGTAGTTATATTCTTGTACATAGGGGCAGTATTATAGTAGATATATTCTTGTACATAGGGGGCAGTATTATAGTAGTTATATTCTTGTACATAGGGGTGGTATTATAGTAGTTATATTCTTGTACATAGGGGTAGTATTATAGTAGTTATATTCTTGTACATAGGGGTGGTATTATAGTAGTTATATTCTTGTACTTAGGGGTGGTATTATAGTAGTTATATTCTTGCACATAGGGGTGGTATTATAGTAGTTATATTCTTGTACATAGGGGTGGTATTATAGTAGCTATATTCTTGTACATAGGGGTGGTATTATAGTAGTTATAGGGGCAGTATTATAGTAGTTACATTCTTGTACATAGGGGGCAGTATTACGTTAGTTATAGGGGCAGACTTATAGCATTATAATGCTGTATAAATGCTTATAGAGTGAGCTCCTGAGCACCCGCTAGTGGTGGCTGCAGTAAGGAAGCCTATGTGTTTGTGAGGGGAGCAGGTGACATGAAGCAGTGTAACATAAAATGAAAGCTATATTATGAAATGAATCAGCAGAGCATTATTCTTTACATTATAATATGCGGGTTGAGGAGATGAGGAATGTAAACACTTCTTTTCTTGCACCTTTTGGAGAATGGAGTCAATGTGCTGCGCTCTCACACCATGATACTCCATACGACAGGGGCTGTGTCTGGTATTCACAGTGATTGCTGCAGATAATCAGCCGCTTCCCTCCATCGCCTTTTATAGTCTGGACAGAAAAGATCGTAATTACCAATTTTTATACTTGGATTCTTTTATTTTGGTGCTGTGGGGGGCGTCGTGCTCTTGTAGTTGATATGATGAGGGTGGTAAGAGGTAACAGTCACAGCACATTATGACAATCAGACCCTGCAGCATGTGAAAAAACAAAGCGGTTTAACTCCTTTCACCCACACAGAACCCACTTCATACACCTGCACCTGACATGTGATGTACAAGTACATGGCATGTCAGGAAAGGGTGAACTAGTGGTGTGCACACAGGAGGGGGCAGTATCTGAGCAGCTACTCCCACCAGTACAGGACAGAAGGGCAAGGTGGTCTTCCTCCCTCGGCCCTGTCTATTACTGATTGAATAGAGCCCACACCTCTGCAAATATTTCATAGTCCAAAACTTAGATCACTTATACTTTTGGTATAACTCCTTTCTAACACAATCATCGTATATAGATAATATGCCCAGCCCTATACCAGCATGCTCCATATTAATATATGCAATAAGTGTATATTATACCAGCTGACAGCTGTACATATACAGTGGGGAAAATAAATATTTGATACGCTGCTGATTTAGCAAGTTTTCCCACCTACAAAGAATGGAGAGGTCTGTAATATTTATCGTAGGTACACTTCACGTGTAAGAGACAGAATCTAAAAAGAAAATTCAGAAAATCACATTATATGATTTTTACTTAATTAATTTGCATACAGCTCGTCTCCAGATCTTTCAGGTTTCGGGACTGTCTCTGAGTAACATTGAGTTTCTGCTCTCTCCAAAGATTTTTTATTGGGTTCAGGTCTAGAGACTTTCTAGGCCACTCCAGGACCTTGAAATGCTTCTTACGGAGCCACTCCTTAGTTGCCCTGGCTGTGTGTTTCAGGTCATTGTCATGCTGGAAGACCCAGCCACAACTCATTTTCAATGCTCTTACTGAGGGAAGGAGGTTGTTGGCCAAAATCTCAAGATACATGACCTCATCCATCCTTCCTTCAATACGGTGCGGTCTTCCTGTCCCCTTTGTAGAAAAGTACCCCCAAAGTATGATGTTTATGCCACTGTGCTTCACGGTTGGGACGGTGTTCTTGGGGTTGTACTCCTTATTCTTCCTCCACACATGGCGAGTGGAGTTGAGACCAAAAAGTTATATTTAGGTCTCATCTGACCACATGATCTTCTCATATGCCTCCTCTGGATCATCCAGATGGTCATTGGCGAACTTCAAACGGACCTGGACATGTGCTGGCACGAGCAGGGGGAGCTTGTGTGCCCCGCAGGATTTGAATCCATGACAGCGTAGTGTAATACTAATGGTAATGTTTGAGACTGTGGTCCCAGCTCTCTTCATGTCATTGATCAGGTCCTCCCGTGTAGTTCTGGGCTGATTCCTGACCTTCCAGAATCATCCTTACCGCACGAGGCGAGATCTTGCATGTAGCACCAGACCGAGGAAGATTGACAGTCATCTTGTGTTTCTTCCATTTTCTAATAATTGCGCCAACAGTTGTTGCCTTCTCACCAAGCTGCTTGCCTATTGCCTTGTAACCCATCCCAGCCTCGTGCAGGTCTACAATTTTGTCCCTGGTGTTCTTAGACAGCCCTTTGGTCTTGGTCATGGTGGAGGGGTTGGAGTGTGATTGATTGAGTGTGTGGACAGGTGTATTTTATACAGGTAACGAATTCAAACAGGTGCAATTAATACAGGTAATGAGTGCAGAGTAGGAGGGCTTCTTAAAGAAAAACTAACAGGTCTGTGAGAGCCAGAATTCTTGCTGGTTGGTAGGTGATCAAATACTTATTTCATGCAAAAAAGTATTTAATACACTGACAAGTTTTCCCACCTACAAAGAATAGAAAGGTCTGTCATTTTTATCGTAGGTACACTTCATCTGTGAGAGACAGAATCTTAAAAAAAAATCACATTTTATGATTTTTACATAATTAATTAGCATTTTATTGCATGAAATAAGTATTTGATACAATAGATAAACAGAACTTAAAATTTGGTACAGAAACCTTTGTTTGCAATTACCTTCTCCAGATCTTTCAAGTTTCGAGGCTATCGCTGGGCAACATTGAGTTTCAACTCCCTCCAAAGATTTTCTATTGGGTTCAGGTATGGAGACTGGCTAGGCCACTCCACGACCTTGAAATGCTTCTTACGGAGCCACTTCTGAGTTGCCCTGACTGTGTGTTTTGGATCATTGCCATGCTGGAAGACCCAGCCACGACCCACCTTCAATGTTCTTACTGAGCGAAAGAGGATGTTGGCCAAAATCTTGCGATACGTGACCCCATCATCCATCCTCCCTTCAATACGATTCAGTCGTCCTGCCCCCTTTGCAGAAAAGCACCCTAAAACATGATGTTTCCCTCCACCATGCTTCACGGTTGGGACAATGTTCTTGGGGCTGTGCTCATCCTTCTTTTTCCTCCAAACACGGCGGAATGGAGTTGATACCAAAAAGTTCTATTTTGGTCTCATTTGACCACATAACCTTCTCCTATGCCTCCTCTGGATCATCCAGATGGTCATTGTTCTGGACTGATTCCTGACCTTTGACCTTTCTCAGAATCATCCTTACACCACTAGGCAAGATCATGCATGGAGCCCCAGACCGAGGAAGATTGACAGTCATCTTGTGTTTCTTCCATTTTCTAATAATTATGCCAACAGTTGTTGCCTTCTCATCAAGCTGCTTGTCTATTGTCCTGTAGCCCATCTCAGCCTTGTGAAGGTCTACAATTTTCTCCCTGGTGTCCTTACGCAGCTCATTGGTCTTGGCCATGGTGGAGAGTTTGGAGTATGATTGATTGAGTGTGTGGACAGGTGTATTTTATACAGGTAACGAGTTCAAACAGGTGCAATTAATACAGGTAATGTGTGCAGAGTAGGAGGACTTCTTACAGAAAAGCTACCAGGTCTGAGAGCCAGAATTTTTGCTGATTGGTAGGTGATCAAATACTTATTTCATGCAATAAAATGCAATTTAATTATTTAAAAATCATACAATGTGATTTTCCTTTTTTTATAGATTCTGTCTCTCATAGTTGAAGTGTACCTACCATAAAAATTACAGACCTCTCCATTCTTTGTAGGTGGGAGAACTTGCAAAATCATCAGTGTATCAAATACTTATTTTCCCCACTGTGTATATTTTCATCTTTTGGGCACGCTTGGAGATTTGTTTGCTCGGATAACTTTGACCAAGGTTTCAGATCTTAATTAGCCTGTTATGGTTATGACTTGTTCACTTTCATCATTCACGTTCATCATTAGGAAAGGCCAGGTGATGCAAATTTCTCTGGAGATGGACTTGTAACCTTGAGTTTGTTGATATTGTTGAACAATTTTGTTTCTAAAGTCCTCAGACAGTTCTCGTCTCCTCTTTCTGTTCTCCATGCTTAGTGTTACACACAGACACACAATGCGCAGATTGAGTCACCTTCTTTTCTTTTATCTGGTTTCAGGTGTGATTTTCATATTGCCCACATTTGTTACTTGCCATAGATGAGTTTGAATGAGCATCACATGCTTGAAAACAAAGATGCCAACAATTTTGTCCTACCCATTTTTGGAGTTTTATGTGAATTTATGTCCAATTTACCTTTTTTTCTCTGTTTTTTTTGTGTTGTTCGAATACACAAAAAGGAAATAAACATGTGTATAACAAAACGTGCAATTGCAATAATTTTCTTGGAGAAATACTTTACTTTCTGGAACAATTTCAAAGATGCCATCACTTTCGGCCATGATGGTATAGGAGATGCCCAGGTTATAACAGCTGTACATATATAATTATATACAGAAGATACCCAGGTTATACAAGCTGGACATATACTGTATAATTATATACAGAAGATGCTCAGGTTATACCAGTTGTACATATATAACTATATACTGAAGATGCCCAGGTTATACCAGTTGTACATATAGTATATCATTATATACAGAACAGGGGCGGACACAGACTATAGTGGGCCCCTGTGCAAGAAATTTTTGGGGGCCCCCCCCTGCCCTTCATAAGGCAACAAAGTTATGTAAACATAACCCCCCCATGTGCAGCTCTCATCCCATGTGCAGCTCACCCCCCCGTGCATCTCTCATCCCCCCGTGCATCTCTCATCCCCCCGTGCATCTCTCACCCCCCCGTGCATCTCTCACCCCCCCGAGCATCTCTCACCCCCCCGTGCATCTCTCACCCCCCCGTGCATCTCTCACCCCCCCGTGCATCTCTCACCCCCCCGTGCATCTCTCACCCCCCCGTGCATCTCTCACCCCCCCGAGCATCTCTCACCCCCCCGTGCATCTCTCACCCCCCCGTGCATCTCTCACCCCCCCCGTGCATCTCTCACCCCCCCCGTGCATCTCTCACCCCCCCGTGCATCTCTCACCCCCCCGTGCATCTCTCACCCCCCCGTGCATCTCTCATCCCCCCGTGCATCTCTCATCCCCCCCGTGCATCTCTCATCCCCCCCATGTGCATCTCTCATCCCCCCATGTGCATCTCTCATCCCCCCATGTGCATCTCTCATCCCCCCCATGTGCATCTCTCATCCCCCCCATGTGCATCTCTCATCCCTCCCATGTGCATCTCTCATCCCCCTCCCATGTGCATCTCTCATCCCCCCCATGTGCATCTCTCATCCCCCCCATGTGCATCTCTCATCCCCCCATGTGCATCTCTCATCCCCCCATGTTCATCTCTCATCCCCCCCATGTGCATCTCTCACCCCCCCATGTGCATCTCTCATCCCCCCCATGTGCATCTCTCATCCCCCCCATGTGCATCTCTCATCCCCCCATGTGCATCTCTCATCCCCCCCATGTGCATCTCTCATCCCCCCCATGTGCATCTCTCACCCCCCCCATGTGCATCTCTCATCCCCCCCATGTGCATCTCTCATCCCCCCCATGTGCATCTCTCATCCCCCCATGTGCATCTCTCACCCCCCCATGTGCATCTCTCACCCCACCATGTGCATCTCTCACCCCCCCATGTGCATCTCTCACCCCCCCATGTGCATCTCTCACCCCCCCATGTGCATCTCTCACCCCCCCATGTGCATCTCTCATCCCCCCCCATGTGCATCTCTCATCCCCCCCCATGTGCATCTCTCACCCCCCCCCCATGTGCATCTCTCATCCCCCCCCATGTGCATCTCTGATTCCCCCCACTCCTGGTTAATTAATTGTATTTAAAAAAATAAAACTTGTTATACTTACCCCCATGCAATCCCTGCAGAATCCTGGCGCTCGTCCACGTCGCTGCCACCACGTTCTCCTGACGTTCGGCCATGTGACGGCGCCACATACATAGCCATCAGCTTTTGTTTTGGCCAAAAGATTTTTAAAGCCGCCACCACGATAAGGTAGACTCTTCTGGCCGGGCCCTACTCTAACCTATTAAAATTTTCTTAAAATATGCAATACTCTTTTTAGATATATGTTTATTTAGTTTTCTTTAAGGGAATGTGTCATATACATTTTTTTTTAAAATGACCAATAATACCACATACAGGGAATACCGCCACACCATGACCAGACCACATATTACCACAACATAGTGACCGAATAATACCACACAGAAGGGAGAAAAACTGCCACACCATGACCAGACCACATATTACCACCACATTACTAATATTACCACCACATTACTAATATTACCATAAGTGTCATTATACACGGGAGCTCTATACATGGTATGTATAATGTAAGTGTCCAGGTAATCTAGTGATCACCAGTGACATTATACACAGGAGCTCTGTATATAGTGTCAGTGTACAGGTAATACAGTGATCACCAGTGACATTATACACAGGAGCTCTGTATATAGTGTACAGGTAATACAGTGATCACCAGTGACATTATACACAGGAGCCCGGTACATAGTATATAGTGTAAGTGTACATGTAATACACTGACTCACTGGTGACGTCTCTAGGTGAAGTCCTTCAGCTACGCTTTTCTCCTTCATCCAGCACAGACCGCCATCACGTCTTCCAGCCAGGACTCGTCTCTGCATAAAATAACACAGTTATCTAGAGCACATTCCCCAACTTCTACATTACGCAGCTGAATACAGACGTGCATCCACCATCAATATATGGTTAGTTATTATGCCACCTACCATTCCAAATATAAATTGTAATCCACCACGGTGCCCCCATTAACTGTAAATAGGCACTCAATATATAATTTAATTAGAACCTCTACTCTTTCCGCCAATTTGTTACCAGTTACACTCCTGCATCCGCAACGCCCCCTACTCTATACTTCCTGCTCCCCGCATTCATTATTTACATGCAACCCCCTGCCCCAATTCATTATATCATGTCCGTGCTCTCCCCACCCATCATCATTTATCATTTACTCTCCCCCACCCCACATTCATTACGTGCAGCTCATTATCCCCCTACTCCCAATTCCCCCATGTACAGCTCATTTTCTCCCAATTCCCCCATGTGCAGCTCTCAACCCCCCCCCATGTGCAGCTCTCAACCCCCCCCCATGTGCAGCTCTCAACCCCCCCCATGTGCACATCTCTCACCACCCCCCATGTGCACATCTCTCACCACCCCCCATGTGCACATCTCTCATCCCCCTCCCCCACATGTGCCCCTCTCTCATCCCCCCATGTGCATCTCTCATCCCCCCACATGTGCAGCTCTCACCACCCCCCCATGAGCACCTCTCTCAGCCACACATGTGCACCTCTCTCATCCCCCTCCCCCACATGTGCACCTCTCTCATCCCCCTCCCCCACACATGTGCATCTCCCATTCCCCCCCCCACACATGTGCATCTCCCATTCCCCCCCACACATGTGCATCTCCCATTCCCCCCCCCCACACACGTGCATCTCCCATTCCCCCCCACACACACGTGCATCTCCCATTCCCCCCCCCCCACACACATGTGCATCTCCCATTCCCCCCCCACACACACATGTGCATCTCCCATTCCCCCCCCACACACGTGCATCTCCCATTCCCCCCCCACACATGTGCATCTCCCATTCCCCCCCCCACACATGTGCATCTCCCATTCCCCCCCCCCACACACATGTGCATCTCCCATCCCCCCCCCCACACACATGTGCATCTCCCATTTCCCCCCCACACACATGTGCATCTCCCATTCCCCCCCCACACACATGTGCATCTCCCAATTCCCCCCCACACACATGTGCATCTCCCAATTCCCCCCCCCACACATGTGCATCTCCCAATTCCCCCCACACACACATGTGCATCTCCCAATTCCCCCCCCCACACATGTGCATCTCCCAAATCCCCCCCCCCCACACACATGTGCATCTCCCATTCCCCCCACTCCTAGTTAATTGTATTTTTAAAAAAATAAAACTTGTTATACTTACCCCCATGCAATCCCTGCAGAATCCTGGCGCTCGTCCAAATCGCTGACACCAGGTTCTCCTGACTTCCGGCCATGTGACGGCACCGTCACATGACCGGAAGTCAGGGGAATCATGAAGGCGCTGCCACGGCAGCGCAGCGCAGCGCTGAGATGTCCCGGACCCGGCGCTTAGCATGGGGCCAGGGGCCCCATGAGGCGAGAGATGCATAAGAGGGGGGCCCCCAACGGGGCTCCGAGGGGGCCCCTACCGGCCGGGCCCCATACTGGAGTCAGGGCAGTCATGCCCTGATGGCGGCCCTGCTGAGGCTGGAGGGGCCCCCTCTCCCTCGGGGCCCCCGTTCAATGAACCGGCTGCACGGGCGGTAGTTCCGCCCCTGATACAGAAGGTGTCCAGGTTATACCAGCTGTATATATATAGTTATATGCAGAAGATGCCCAAGTTATACTAGTTGTACATATATAATAATATAAAGGAGATACTCTTGTTATACCAGCTGTACATATATAATCATATATAGAAGATACCCAGGTTCTAACAGCTGTACATATATAATTATATACAGAAGATACCAGGTTATAACAGCTGTACATATATAATTATATACAGAAGATGCCCCGGTTATACCAGCTGTACATATATAATTGTCATAGAGAATAATTAAAATCCATAAAGACATCTCCGGAGAGGGGACAAATAACCCTCACATGGAACATATGGGATTAATTTTAACTGGGGAAGTGAGAAAGAGCTGACACTTTAACCTCCATTGAAGTAGGACTTCACATTGAACATATGGGATTAATTATAACTGGAAAAGTGAGAAAGAGCTGACACTTAAACCTACATTGAAGTAAGGATCTCCTGCCGTGAACAGGTAATTAAAGCATAGATCTGCTCTTAGAACCAGCCACCAAGACTGGGATTCATTTACTCAGAAGCGGAGAAGTACACTTCCAAGTCAAGAGCTTCCTCTCTTCAAAGCACTGGTCCCCGTGCAATTGCGTTCCTTGTTGTGGAGGTGGCAGGTATCAAGCAGCAATATCAGCATGTGCTAACCGCCGCTACGCAGGTTCTGCAACACCAAAAACCACTTTCTGAGCCTAAGGTAAATTTGCTGGATTGTTTCGACAAGTACCGAAGTAAGTTTTCTATTTTTATTTCATCATGTAAATTGTTTTTTCGTCTCCTTCCTGTGTCATCCGGAGGTGATAGTCAACCTGTGGGTATTGTACTGTTGTTGCTCCGTGGAGATCCTTGGCTTGGGCATTTTCTCTGCTTGAGGATTCTCCAGTGCTTTCCTCAGTAGACGCTGCTTTCTCTGCTCTGGAACTTATTTATGATGACCCCGATAAAGTGGCGGTTGCAGAGTCAATGGTTCGCAGGTTAGTTCAGGGAAAACATAGTGTGGAGGACTAATACTCTCATTTCAGCAGTGGAGATCTCCTGGAATGACCCAGCTTTCGTCAGTCAATTTTGCCAGGGTCTTAGTAGTCAGATAAGAGATATGATGGCTTATAAGGCCCCGTCACACTTAGCGACGCTGCAACGATCCCGACAACGATACGACCTGTCAGGGATCGTTGCTGCGTCGCTATGTGGTCGCTGGTGAGCTGTCAAACAGGCAGGCTCACCAACGATCAGGGGAACAGCGACATCGTGGAAAGAATCTTTCCACGATGTCCTGCTCCTGGTTACCAGCCTGCTGCTGAAGCAGGAGCAGGCTGGTAACCATGGTAAACATCGGGTTACTAGGGGCACACGCGCACCCTGCGCACTCTGCTACAGTGAGCGGGAGGTTACCGCTCACTTTAGCAGGCTCATAACCATGATAAACAACGGGCTACTAGGTGCGCGTGTGCCCCTAGTAACCCGATGTTTATCATGGTTACCAACCTGATCGCTGCACCCGCTGGTCACACACAGCGATGTGTGCTGACCAGCGGGAGGGCAACAACCAAAAAATGGTCCAGGACACTTTGCACCGATCAGTGACCTCACAGCAGGGGCCTGATCGCTGCAAAGTGTCACACATAGCGACATCGCTGGTGAGGTCGCTGGTGAGTCACCAAAACCGTGACACAGCAGCGATCTCGCTAGCGATCTCGCTGTGTGAGACGGGGGCTATAGTCTCTTCCCATTGTCCCTGGATGAAGCCATGTCACTGTCAGTGTGTTTGGACAGACGTCTTAGGGATAAGAAAACATTTAAGGGTGTTTTTGTGACTCCTCTCTCTGATCCTACTGAGACTGAAGAACCAATGCAGATTGGGTCCTGCAGTACTTCCAAGGAGGGAGTAAAACTTGAAACACTTGCTCGTTACTGTCTATACTGTGGTAGAATGGGTCTTGTAATGGTTCAGTGTTTCAGATTCAATAATGAATTTCTTAAAGTTAAGGAAAAGGAAAGAAAAGAGCCACTAATATGTAAGGACACTGATTCTAAAGGTTTGAGGTTATCTCCCATGCAGACTACTGGGTGTTTTTTACAAGTGGTTTTGTCTTCCAAATCTGGAGTCATTGTGACACCCCAGGGGTCTGGTTGCCACAGTAATAGAGATATTATGTCTGAGAGCAAGTGGGAGGTTTCTCTGCTCAGGAGCCCTAAGCATGCAACACTGCCCGCCCAGACCTGGGAGGGGAGGAATCTGCCCTTATAAACTGGGTCTGGGGCGGGATTAGAGCAGACGGAGACAGAGCCTGCAGAACAAGCAGAGCAGTCAGAGCCTGGAGAGGGAAAGTGAGAACAGGAGCTCTGTAGGAGCAGCAGCTGAAGGCCAGGGGCTGTGAACAGAGATATAGCTCGCCCTGGCTGAAGTTACTAAAACCGGACACAGGAGTCCGGGGCTGTGGGGACTGATATATACCCAGCAGCAGAAACCAGCCGGCAGGGGATTCCAGGTCCTCTGGCCATAGAAGCCCGGAGGCTCAGTCACAAAGAAGGGACCAGCGCCGCCATCCAGGAGCGGAGGCTAACAGAAGGCCCCAAGTCACCAGCCATACGGGTGAGCACCACACGGTATACTCAGGGACGTGGGCTACTTGTAACCGCTGACAGCAAGGTAGCCAGGAAGAGTGCAGATAAACGGGGAGGCCTACAACTCCACCTGGCCAGGGGAACTCCTGCTTGCTCGCAGACTGACCAGGCCCCTTATACTAGCCAGTACTCCCGGGAGGGTCTGCCTTGTACCATCAGTAAAGACCCTGAACTGCACCTCACGTCTCTGTGATTACTTGCCGCACCAGCACCATTAGCACTGGGACCCTCACACCATCACTCCCATCATCTCTCACATTAGCTGCCCTGAGGCAATACTTCTCCCGTGGGAAGTTATCCCATACTCGGCTGCGCAAACAACATCAGCCTCAGCGGTCGGCAGCGCAGCGGCGGTCCTCACTGACCGCAATCCACGGGTGGCGTAGTCGGACATTTGCTATACATTAAGACTGCCACTGGTTTGACCACCCTGGGCACGGACCGGGTCACCGCCACACGGAGACTACAACCCCCAGCATTCTACAACAGGTCCGGTTCCGGGTTCCCCTGCACAACACAGGCCCAGGGGGCGAGTCATCATAGTTACCTCTGCATTTGTTGACTCAGGTTCCGCCTTAAATCTCATTGACAGTGATTTTGCTGCGGAGTGTGGGTACACAATGTCAACTCTCGGTCATCCTGTAGCCACAATTGATAGTTCTCCCCTTACCCAAACTCATGTTACTTCTAAGGTTGAGAATGTGTGCATGAAAGTGGGTGTGTTACGCGCAGAATCTATTTCATTCATGGTTCTTCCTTCTTTGCCACCTAAAATTGTGTTGAGTAAGCCCTGGTTGCTGAAACACAATCCTACCATCAATTGGGAGACTTAAGTCTTGGGGAAATTTCTATTTTTCCAGTTATTTATCTAAATCCATTGTAGCGTCGGCATCCCTGCCTCCTGCTAGGCAGGGACGCCGTTCCCCTCACCTCTCCGCTCCGAGCCCGGCGGCTTCCTCCCGCTCTGCTGGCAGCGCGCGCTGCTTCCCAGCCTCTGTGCTTAGGGCGCGCGCGCGCTCCCCCTCTCTTAAAGGTGCCGCGTGCGCTGTCCTAAGGAGTCCCCGACCAATGGCCGGAGGACCTCACCATATATAAGGCATCTCCTCCAAAATGGAGGTGCCCGAGCAATGTTGTTGCAAAGCCTTTCAACTCTGCTTCAGCCCTCAGGTCCCGTTACCAGATACCTGCCAGATCTCTGCTTGATACCTACCTGATTCCTGTCTATCTGCTTGCATTCCTGCGGTCCGACAGTCTGCCTTCCAACACCTGTCAGTCTGTCTATGGATCTGCCCGCCCACTCACCTGGGAGCGCTCACCTGCTACCTGCCTGCTAGCCTACCTGGAGGCTCTGCCGTCACTTGCCGTGACCACCTGCCTGTCCAGAGACTCCTGCCTGCTCAACTGGGAGCGCTCATCTGCTACCTGCCTGCTAGCCTACCTGGAGGCTCTGCCGTCACTTGCCGTGACCACCTGCCTGTCCAGAGACTCCTGCTCGCTCACCTGGGAGCGCTCATCTGCTACCTGCCAGCTAGCCTACCTGGAGGCTCTGCCGTCACTTGCTGTGACCACCTGCCTGTCCAGAGACTCTTGCCCGCTCACCTGGGAGCGCTTACCTGCTACCTGCCTGCTAGCCTATCTAGAGACTCTTTCCCTGCTGTCACTTGCCGTGACCACCTGCCTGTCTAGAGACTCTTATCCTGCTGTCACTTGCCGTGACCACCTGCCTGTCTAGAGACTCTTACCCTGCTGTCACTTGCCGTGACCATCCGCCTGTCAAGAGACTGTCCCCGTCACTTGCCGTGACTACCTGCCCGCCTTCCCTGGGAGCCACCCGCTTCCTTACAAGGACTGCCCCTTTGTATAGTTGCTCTGAGGTTCCACCTCCCAGACCCGTTACAGTTTGCTCGGGCCTTGGAACCTGGTGGCACCCAAGCTCCCTCGCTCTCGGACCTATGTCATGAACTTTCCCGTCAGAGGTCCCAACAGTAGTCCATCCTGAGTCACCTGCGTAGTGTTAACTCCCGCCTGGACACACTGACTACCTCTTCGGGTCCTGCTTCCAGTCGCACGACTCCTACCCCGGCAGCGTCGCTGCCCATCAATTCCATGGCATCTCTTCCCGGTCCCCGCCTTTCCGCCCCGCCTCGTTTTGGCGGAGATCCCGGTCAGGCACGGGGCTTCATTAACCTGTGCACTCTGCACTTCAAACTGTTGGCACCCCAGTCTCCCACCGACCGAGCCAAAGTAGCCTTCATCATGTCCCATCTCACGGGGGAGGCGCTGGCTTGGCTAAATCCTCTATGGGAGAGAGGAGACCCCCTGGTATCCAACCTGCCAGCCTTTCTCACGGCTTTCCGGAAGGTCTTCGACGAACCAGGACGGAAGACCTCATCCGCCTCATCTCTGCTACACCTCCGCCAAGGAAGTCTCACCGTGGGCCAATATGCCATACGGTTCCGTACTCTTGCTTCGGAGCTTGCCTGGGATAACGACGCCCTGGTGTCCGTCTTCTGGGAGGGTCTGTCCGGCCGTATTAAAGATGAACTCGCCGGTCGGAACATTCCTACCACTCTCGACGACTTAATTACACTTGCCACCCGGATTGACATCCGGTTCCAGGAGCGCACCAAAGAGGCCACCCGTGAGAGGAGGTTTCCACGCCTTGCCCCTACCTTCCAGAGACCCGTCACTTCCTCCGTTACTCCCCCGGCGCACTCACTCAAGCCTATGCAGGTCGACCAGACCAAGATGGTCAAGACCCGTCAAGAATTACGCCGTGCCGAGGGGAGCTGCTTCTACTGTGGCAGTAAGGAGCACCGGATCCGTTCCTGCCCGGAGAGGTCGGGAAACGCCTGTGTCTAGGATCGCTCAGAGAGGTCGCCCTAGACAGAAATAAACCCTCTCCATCTCTAATGCTGTCGGTCTCTATCATCTGCGGGGAGAACCGTTATTTTGAACTGGCTAAACTTGACTCTGGAGCTGCCTGAAATCTCATTTCTCAGTCCCTGGTAGAGAAATACCGCATTCCCACCAAACCTCTGGCTGTACCCTTATCTGTCACCGCCATGGATGGGGGCCTCTTACCACATCCCATCCAACTCATCACCGAATCCATAACTCTGCAGGTGGGAATGCTGCACTCTGAGAGCATCTTCTTTCATGTTCTGCCTGGACTCTCTCACGCCCTCTTGCTAGGCCTACCTTGGCTTCAGAAACATGCACCCGTGCTTGATTGGCAGACCGGAGAAGTCCTTCGCTGGGGACAGGACTGCCATAAGACTTGTTTAGTTCCCGTTCATCCTGTCCGTCCTTCTCCTACCCCAGCCAATCTACCCGGCCTACCGGTTCCCTATTGGTCTTATGCGGACGTCTTTAATAAAAAAGAAGCAGAAACATTACCCCCTCATAGACCATACGACTGCCCAATCGACCTGATACCTGGCGCTACTCCTCCCCGTGGGCGTATTTACCCTTTGTCCGCTGCTGAGACCCAGTCCATGTCTGAATATATTGAGGAGAATCTGGCCCGGGGATTTATCCGGAAATCTACCTCCCCGGCGGGAGCAGGCTTCTTCTTCGTCAAAAAGAAGGACGGCTCACTCCGTCCCTGTATAGACTATAGAGGCCTTAACCAGATCACGGTGAAAAATAAATACCCCCTTCCGCTCATTCCTGAATTATTTGACCGTCTAAGGGGGGCTAGAATCTTCACCAAGCTGGACCTCCGTGGGGCGTATAACCTGGTCCGTATCCGTCAGGGGGATGAATGGAAGACGGCATTCAACACCCGGGACGGCCACTATGAATACCTTGTAATGCCCTTCGGTCTCTGTAATGCTCCCGCCGTCTTTCAAGAGTTGGTCAATGACATCTTCCGTGACCTTCTCTACTCCTGCGTGGTGGTGTACCTGGACGACATCTTGGTCTTCTCTCCGGATCTCCTCACTCACCGGAAGGACGTTCGTCAGGTCCTACACAGGCTCAGGCAGAACCACCTCTACGCTAAATATGAGAAGTGCCTCTTTGAGCAGACCTCGCTTCCGTTTCTGGGCTACATAATCTCTCAGACCGGCCTACGAATGGATCCTGAGAAACTGTCTGCCATCCAGAAATGGCCCCGACCAGAGGGGTTGAAAGCTATTCAGCGGTTCCTGGGCTTCGCCAACTACTACCGCCTCTTAATTCCGCACTTCTCTTCCCGGACTGCCCCTATCTCGGCGCTCACCCGTAAGGGCGCTAATCCCAGAGAATGGCCGCCCGAAGCAGAAGAAGCCTTCCTTTCCTTAAAACAAGCTTTTTCCTCCGCCCCTGTGCTGCATCGTCCGGACGGCAACAAACAATTCTTCCTAGAAGTCGACGCTTCCTCCTCCGGAGCCGGAGCGGTACTTACTCAAAAGTCGTCTTCCAGAAGAATGGTAACCTGCGGCTTCTTCTCCAAACTCTTCTCCTCTTCTGAGCGCAATTATTGTATAGGAGACCGAGAATTGTTGGCCATTAAGCTGGCACTGGAGGAGTGGCCTTACCTGCTCGAGGGGGCTCTTCACCCGGTAATAATTTACACGGACCACAAGAACTTGGCTTACCTTCAGAGTGCCCAGAGACTTAACCCGCGCTAAGCCCGGTGGTCCTTGTTCTTCGCCCGCTTTAATTTCATTCTTCATTTTCGCCCGGCTGACAAAAACATCAAAGCTGATGCCTTGTCCCGATCCTTTTTGGTCTCTGATCTTGAGGAGGAGCCTAAATACATCATCGACCCCGCCAAAGTAATGCAGGTGGCCCCCGTGAATCTAAATCGTCTTCCTCCCGGTAAGACGTTCGTAACTGTACCTGATCGTGAGAAGGTTCTACACTGGGGACACTTGTCCAAGCTAGCTGGCCACACTGGTCAGAAAAAGACCCTCCAGCTTATTACCCGGCATTACTGGTGGCCTACCCTGCACAAGGACGTAATAGACTTTGTTTCAGCCTGTGTGTCCTGCGCCCGCAACAAGGTTCCGAGACATCTGCCAGCCGGCCGTCTCCTTCCTCTTCCTGTACCTGCTGCCCCGTGGCAGCATATAGCTATGGACTTTATAACGGACCTCCCTGTCTCTGCCGGTTGTACGGTCATTTGGGTGGTCGCTGACCGCTTTTCCAAGATAGCTCACTTTATTCCCCTGCCGGGTCTCCCGTCTGCATCAGAGTTAGCTAAAGACTTTCTCCATCATGTCTTCCGTCTTCATGGTCTTCCTCTCCACATCGTATCCGACCGAGGGGTTCAGTTCACCTCTCGCTTTTGGCGAGCCATGTGTAAACTGCTGGGGGTCACCTTGGACTTTTCTTCTGCTTATCACCCACAGTCCAATGGCCAAGTAGAACGGATCAACCAAATTTTAACCAGTTTCCTCCGGCACTTTGTTAATGCTCACCATTCCGACTGGGTGGATCTTTTACCGTGGGCCGAATTTTCCTACAATAATCACGAGAGCGAATCTTCCTCCAAATCCCCGTTTTTTGTAGTCTTCGGTCAGCATCCTCGGATCCCGTTTCCCGTCTCCACCTCGGTGGACAATCCGGCTGCGGAATCTCTCATTAACGAATTTTGCTCCATTTGGGAAAGTACCAGATCCGCACTTCTTCAGTCATCCGAGCGGATAAAAAAACAGGCTGACAAAAGACGTCTGGATCCACCACAATTCCGTCCTGGAGATAAGGTCTGGCTCTCGTCCAAATATGTCCGGCTCAAGATTCCTTCCTACAAGTTAGGGCCTCGGTTCATCGGTCCACTGGAAGTTATCAAACAAATCAACCCGGTGGCCTATAAATTGAAACTCCCGGCCAATTTGCGGATTCCTAACTCCTTCCATGTATCTCTACTCAAACCCGTGGTATTTAACTCTTTTTCCAAGTCTACAGGTACGCCTCCTGCTCCGGTTTCCGCTGAAAACGAGTTTGAGGTAGAGAACATTCTGGCCACCAAAAGGGTAAGAGGAAAGTCCTTTTTTCTAGTGGATTGGAAGGGGTTTGGTCCTGAGGAGAGAACATGGGAGCCCCGGGAGAACATCCATGCCCCTCTCATGCTTGATAAATTTCTCTCTGGCCTAAAAAAGGGGGGGCCTAAAGGGGGGGGTACTGTAGCGTCGGCGTCCCTGCCTCCTGCTAGGCAGTGACGCCGTTCCCTTCACCTCTCCGCTCCGTGCCCGGCGGCTTCCTCCCGCTCTGTTGGCAGTGCGCGCTGCTTCCCGGCCCCTGTGCTCAGGGCGCGCGCGCTCCCCCTCTCGTAAAGGGGCCGCGCGCGCCGTCCTAAGGAGTCCCCGACCAATGGCCGGAGGACCTCACCATATATAAGGCACCTCCTCCAAAATGGAGGTGCCCGAGCAATGTTGTTGCAAAGCCTTTCAACTCTGCTTCAGCCCTCAGGTCCCGTTACCAGATACCTGCCAGTTACCTGCCAGATCTCTGCTTGATACCTACCTGATTCCTGTCTATCTGCTTGCATTCCTGCGGTCCGACAGTCTGCCTTCCAACACCTGTCAGTCTGTCTATGGATCTGCCCGCCCGCTCACCTGGGAGCGCTCACCTGCTACCTGCCTGCTAGCCTACCTGGAGGCTCTGCCGTCACTTGCCGTGACCACCTGCCTGTCCAGAGACTCCTGCTCGCTCACCTGGGAGCGCTCATCTGCTACCTGCCTGCTAGCCTACCTGGAGGCTCTGCCGTCACTTGCCGTGACCACCTGCCTGTCCAGAGACTCTTGCCCGCTCACCTGGGAGCGCTCACCTGCTACCTGCCTGCTAGCCTATCTAGAGACTCTTTCCCTGCTGTCACTTGCCGTGACCACCTGCCTGTCTAGAGACTCTTATCCTGCTGTCACTTGCCGTGACCACCTGCCTGTCTAGAGACTCTTACCCTGCTGTCACTTGCCGTGACCATCCGCCTGTCAAGAGACTGTCCCCGTCACTTGCCGTGATCTCCTGCCCTTCTATCCAGAGACTGTCCCTGTCACTTGCCATGACTACCTGCCCGCCTTCCCTGGGAGCCACCCGCTTCCTTACAAGGACTGCCCCTTTGTATAGTTGCTCTGAGGTTCCACCTCCCAGACCCGTTACATCCATGTCATCTATGAGATCTCCTTCTCACGATTTTGGTCAGGGTTCTGAGGATGTTTTTTCTGAGACTGAGTGTGAAGTTCTTTCACCACATAGGTGTTATGATTATGTTCATATGAATCCCATTAAGGTACAGGCCGTCCTTGATTGGGTACAACAAACTAATCATAAAGCTTTACCAAGGTTCTTAGGGGTTGCTAATTTTTATCGTAGGTTCATTAAGAACAGATTTTTCCTCTTGGTCTACTAAGGCTGTCTATGCTTTTGCTGCCCTCAGGACAGCTTTCTCTAAAGCTCTTGTCCTCAGTCAACCCAATGTTGATTTATCTGTGTCATATCTCCCTGACACTAAGAATATTGGGGTGGAAAATTTGTATGACAAGGAGTGTTGGGTTCCGGACGTGTCAGACGTTGACGGCAACATCACGTTAAATGGAAAGGTTTTGGTCCGGAGGATATTGCCGGGGTTGATTCAAAAGATTTGCATACAGGTCACCTAGTGAGAGAGTTCTGTCATTGGTTGGGAATTTCTTTGGGTCCAGTGGCCTCTCGTAGAAGGTGGGCTACTGTCATGCCTCTGGATTCGATCCAGCAGTCCGATGCTCTTCTGGCAGTGTCTCTGTCTGCTGAGCCACAGCAGATCCTGATGCTGTCTGGTGCTTATTACCTTTTGCCTTTCCTCCATTCCTTTCTGAGGTGTTTTCTGTCTAGCTCGTCCTATTAAGCTGCAGGTGCTTCTAATTAAAAAGTGAAAAAAGTATTCCAGCTTCATAAAATCCAAAGGTTTATTGATACATCTTTAAAAGTTGAAAAAAGGGTCTGCATGATGACCAATAAAGCAACGCGTTTCAAATTCTCTCAGGCGTCCTTTTTCAAAGCTAAACATGGTACAACTCACAGGAAATTTAACCAATGGTATGACCAATGAAAACTCATACATATGTCACATGATCCGCAGAGATTATGGTAAAATCAACCATATGACAAAAAGAAAAACAATAAAAGATATGCAAGCATTCGAATACAGATATAAGGTTTACAGTGTTAGTAATGAAACATCACTTCTTTACGAGCATTTAAGCCTGCAGAATAACAGGTGCCTAGATAAAATATCCAAAACGCCTTCCTTGTCAGAAGGCGTCACCTGATGTCTCCTCAGTGATTTCATCACCCTTTCAGTGCCCGATACCCTAAAGAACACTGTACGTCATTCATGATGAGTGGTAAAGTGCTTAGATGCATGAGAGATTGGAACTGGAAGAAGAATTATAGCCATTAAATGCTCAGAAATGCAAACTTTTAATTTCCTGGTGGTACATCCACATTTTGGGAATTACAATTAATATATTCTTTAATTCTATATTGCTGTGAACCATCATGACCTGCTTACATGTTCTACATCTGATGCCTCCACAATTGTATTTAAACCTCTTTCCTGCTTGTGTTCTTGACGGGCCCCCTGGGCCGTGGGGTACTCGGCAGCCGGGCCTCTGGTTGCTTGGGCGATATCACGGTGGCTGGCCCGGTCCGTGACCCAGGACGGTCAGTAAAATGGGGGATTAAATTTATAGGGGATTTGGAAAGTTCGTGACGCCACCTGTGGAATGCGGCTAAGGGGAGCCGCCGCTGCGGAGCAGTCCTCTGGAGCTGGTGATACGGCAGCAGGGATGGTGTGGCTCTCCACAGGTAGAGCTAGCTCCAGGGCAGCGTGGGGTGTAATGGATGGTGGTGTAGGGGAGAGATGGCAGGACGGTCCCGGAGGAAAGACGGATACTCACACGGGGGTAAGCTTCAGTACCTTTGCTGGTGATGTTGCAGGCACGGTCCAGGGTACTCCGGACGAAGGGCGCACTTTTGGACTCTCCCCAGTGAGTGGGTATATGGCCTCCTGATCCGTGGCTTTACTCTCTAAGCTTCTGGCCTGCCTGGAACTAGGCCTAGCTTGGTTACTGTCTCTCCTTGCACCTGCTGACCTGGTGGTAGGGCCTTCTCTCTGGAGATCACTCTCCCTGGACGCTGGGGCCTCCGTGACTCCTAGCCCTGGTACTGCAATCAGCATTTGGTGAACCTGGGACCTGTAGTCCTCCAGGGGTTCCGGTGGTTCCTACTGGGTATTAAGGGTCCTTGTAGGCGCGGACCCGGTGTCCGGTATATATATCGGGGTGAGCCTAGTATGCTCCTCTGCCCCCTCGCTACTTCTTCCTTCTCCTCTCGCCTTCGGCCACACTCAGGGCCCTCACTAGGCTTTCACACGTGCTGTAGGCCTTGGCTCGCCTAAGCACAGCAGCCAGCTTGCTGCCTCTTCGCTGCTCTCTGAGCGTCAGCACGCTCTCAGCTCCACTCTGAGCTCTGTCCCTCTCAGTGTCTCAGTGGGAACTCACAACTAACTAACTGAACACTAACTGAGCTGCCTGGCTCCACCCTCCCTATATATGTCCCTAACGGGCTCCCTCTGCTGGTCTGAGGTGGTAGGGTGGAGGTGTGTGAATGTGTGAGGGCCTCTTGTGGAGAAGTCCATCCATGCACCCTTCTGGGTTCTGTGGCACCAGTGCGTAGCAGGGCGCCACATCCCCCCCTAGTAAAACTCAGTACTCCAGGACTGAAGCATTTTTGCAAAAACAGGTTAAACAATAACATTTCTTCCCTTTATGGGAGGCACTTTTCTTGAACGTTACAGGTAACATTATAATACAATAATAACATTAATACATTTTCTTATATAAAACACTCTTCTTAAAGTCTCAGTGAGATCCATTAACTGGTGTCCATCTCACTGGTGAAGATGAGCAGCATGAGGGACCCGCCTTAAAACCCTCAACATAGGCCCTGGGCGTGGCTACAGGGCATAAGTGATCCAGGGTCAGACCACGTCTTCTGCCACGCCAAACGGGTTTTTGTTCAGTGGTCACTTAAGGGGCACTCCAGGGAGTGCAACTATGTACATGTACAGTTTTTGGGCTGCTCACAGTCCTCAGCCACAGAGTCCTTTTTATATATACCCTTACGGGTAGCTAAATAAACACATATATCTCAGTTTATATGATAAACATTATGCAATACCCTACTGGGTAACTATTTATACTGCAGGTGTTTTTCTATTTACTCCCTGTATCTGACAGGGGTCTGACCTTGTGGTACTGGTGTTTGTACTACCTCCCAATCTGTCAGTTCTAGGTGTGGAGGGACTGCAAGACTGCCTTAACCTCTATACGGGACTGGCAAGTATACCATTGGCTGGGCCTTCTTGCTCTGCTCCAACCGGGGATCCTTCTTCCGGGGATTCTTCCTGAGCAGGCTCTTCTGGGGCACCTACAGGTTCTACTTGCTGTGGAGGGTCTTCTGGCTGTTGGTAGAAGTGGATCACAGGTATTATCACTGCTCCTCCTAGTTGGGGCCAATCTGCCGGGAAATCTCCTAATTCAGTATGTATTACTGCTTCTTTAGGCTCCACCGGTACGATGAGAGGCACTTCTTCCTGGGGCTTTAGCAGACCTGGACACAACTTCAGATGGTCTCTAGATACCGTTGCTGTCGTTCTTCCTCCGTCCTTGGTAATTAAACAGGTCTTCATGTTATCAAATCTTGAATTTAACACAGTGTAGGGTTCCCTCTCCCACTGGTCATCAAGTTTGTGGTTTCTTCTTTTTCTCTTAGCACAACTTCTCCAGGTGTAAAGGGTTCTGCTGGTGCACTCTTGTTGTACTGGGCTTCCTGCTTGTCTCTTACCCTATTCAGACTGTCTTCGACACAGGCTTGTACTCTCCTGTACTGTTCCTGTTGCGTCGTGTCCCAGCCTTCAGTGGACATATCTGCTTCGGGTTCTACTACACCAAGCTCCAGGTCCATGGGTGACTTTCCGGGTCTTGCTCGCATGAGATATGCTGGAGTACAATTGGTGGAACTCACAGGTATGTGGTTGTACAGATCTACCAGGTCAGGTAGCTTGTCTAGCCACTGGTTTCTTTCTTCTAGAGGTAAGGTCTTCAACAGGTCGATGACGATGTTATTCATATTTTCACATAACCCATTGGTTTGGGGGTGGTACGGTGTAGTCCAGATCTTCTTACACCAGTACAGATGGCAGAACTCCTTGAACAATTCGGCTTCGAAGGCAGTGCCTTGATCTGTCAGCACCTGCTCCGGGTATCAAAGGGGCCTGCAGAAGTATGCCTGAAACGTCTTTGCCGCAGTTTCTGCTGTCAGATCCTTGGTGAGGGCGACCACCAGGAACCGGGAGTAGTGATCCACCATGGTCAGGGCACAGGAATATCCTGACCTGCTGGGTGACAGCTTGACATGATCCAGGGCCACGATCTCCAAGGGTCGAGTTGTCTTTGATGGGTTGCAGGGGTGCCTTCTGGCTGCTGTAGTCTTTTCTTCTGAGGCTACAGGGTCCACAATCCCGGCACCATCTCTCTATGGAACTGCGCATTCCAACCCAATAAAACCGACCTTTCAGCAGGGTTTCTAGCTTCTTCCAGCCAAAGTGCCCCGCTTGATCGTGGTAGGCCTCCAACACCATCTGGATGTCCGTCCTATGCACTACGATCTGCCATACCATCTCATGGGTCCTCGGGTTGACGTACCTTCGGCACAGCTTCTCCCTATAGATGAACAGCCGGCTCCTCTCATTCCACAGCTGCTTGGCTTGTGGAGACGCTTCCTTCTCCAGGGAGGAACCTTACTGGGTTATTAGTTCCTTAATACGGCTGACAACCGGGTCGCTGTCCTGGGTCTCCTTCCAGCTGTGGTGAGGCAAAGGGTTTAACGTTTTACCGCGATGCCTCCTGGAGGCTCGTTGCTCGTGGACCATTCCATTATGGTGGAAGGCAGGTAGCTCAATCTCCTCCAGGTCATCCACTTCTTCTTCAGTGTCCGACTGGCATCCTGGACAGGGCATCGGCATTCTTGCGGCCTGACCGGTACTTAATGGTGAACTGGTAGTTTGACAGCCGAGCCATCCATCGTTGTTCCATGGCTCCTAACTTGGCTGTTTCCAGATGAATCAAGGGGTTATTATCAGTGTAGGCAGTGAACTTACTGGAGGCTAAGTAGTGCTTGAACCGCTCGGTGATGGCCCAGACCAGGGCCAGGAACTCCAACTTGAAGCTGCTATAGTTCTCTGGGTTCCTCTCGGTTGGGCGGAGCTTCCTGCTTGCATAGGCGATCACCTTCTCCCAGCCATTCTGCTTCTGACTTAACACAGCTCCTAATCCCTCATTGCTGGCATCAGTGTACAGCAGGAACAGTTGGCTGTAGTCAGGGTAGGCTAGGATCTCTTCGCCGTTCAGGATCTCCTTCATCACCTCAAAGGATTCAGCTTGCTCCTTACCCCACTGGAACGGGGGGTTTCTGCCTCTTCCGGACTGTCCAACCAGGAGATCTTGCAAAGGCGCCGCTTTCTTGGTATAGTCCATCACAAACCTCCGGTAATACCCGACTAGTCCCAGGAACTGACGTACCTCCTTGAGGCGCTTCGGCTCCGGCCATTTCTGGATGGCAGTGACCTTCTCCAGGTCCAGTGCTACTCCTTCTGGACTAATAATGTGCCCCAAGTACTGTACCTTTCGCTTGAGCAGCTGGCATTTGGAAGGCTTCAGCTTCATCCCATACCGGGACAGTGACTCAAATACCTCTGCCAGGTGCTTCAAATGGTCCTCGTACGTTTTGGAGTACACTATCACGTCATCCAGGTATAGCAGCACGGTCTCGAAGTTACGGTGTCCCAAACAGCACTCCATCAATCTCTGGAACGTTCCAGGGGCGTTGCAGAGTCCGAACGGCATACTGTTGAACTCGCAGAGTCCCATCGGGGTAGTGAAGGCCGTCTTCTCCCGGTCCTCCTCAGCAACTGCTACTTGCCAGTACCCACTAGTGAGGTCAAGGGTAGAGAAGTAATTTGCAGACTTTAGTGCAGCCAGAGATTCCTCTATATGGGGCAAAGGGTATGCATCTTTATGTGTTATGCGATTTACCTGTCTGTAATCTACACACATTCTCATGCTTCCATCCTTTTTCCTGACCAGGACCAGGGGAGCTGCCCAGGGGCTACAGCTCTCTCTTATTACCCATGCCTTCCTCATGTCATGCAACATTTCCTTCGCTTTCTGGTAGTGTGCTGGTGGTATGGGCCTGTAACGTTCTTTGATGGGTGGATGGTCACCTGTGGGTATATGGTGTTGTACCCCTTTAATCCTCCCAAAATCAAGTGGGTGTTTGCTGAATACCTGCTCGTATTCCTGGACCACCGTGTATACACCTCGTTTCTGATGGACAGAAGTGGCGTCAGTCCCAACATGGAGCTGTTGACACCAATCCTCCACCTGAGCTTCGGAGTCATCGTCCTCCACTGTATCTGGTGGGGTTAAGGACTCCACTGTGTGTATGGCGTTGTTATCCACAGTGTACAACCTGGCAACAGTGGCGTATCTTGGTAATTTAACTTCATCCTCCCCATAATTTAGGAGTCGTACTGGTACACTCCCATTGTGTACATCAACCACCCCTCTGGCAGTTAAGACTGTAGGTCTGTGCTCTGAGCTAATGGGCTCTACTACCGCCTGGTAGTTCTGTCCTCTTAGACCTATTGCTGCTCTACACCAAATCAGCATTTCACTCATCGGGGGAATCACAATGGGTATCGGGTCTGTCACCCGTACATTTCCAATTTCACCACCTGATAGCTTTACCTGTTGCTGGTACATAAGGGCTCGGTTCTCTTTCTGGAGCACCCTCCTCTGCCCTGGCTTGGCAGTGTCAGCCATCTGTTGAAGCAAGAATAACACTTCTCCCAAACAGTTACCAACAACATTAGTACCAAGTATCATGTACAAGTCTGTATCATCAGGATTAGTCTCTACTACAATCAGTCCCTGGTCCTTCAGTTCCACTCTTCCCACCTTTACTGCCACATCCTTAACCCCGACTAGGTTAAGGGGAAAGCCATTGGAGGCATACACGGAAAGGTTTGGAGCTGGCGGGTGAAGTTCATCTATGGACCAGAACCTTTTGTAGAGGACATCAGGCATGATGGTTACCTGAGATCCAGTGTCCAGCAGGGCAGGTGTCGCGATGCCATCCAGCACAATGGACAGGAAAGGTCTTCCTCCCACGAACCCATGGTACCAGTTTGATGGGCCTGGTTAATCTACTCCTGGGTGTCGGCCCTCGGCCCCAGGGTTTGCTTGTTTAAAGGACAGTTCCGCGCTGTGTGGCCTGCTTTCTGGCAGCGGTAGCAGATGAATTCTCCAGGAGGGTGACATTGGTCGTTGGTCCTCCCACGGGGTGGCATTGTCCTCCTCCGGGGTGGCGTTGTCCTCCTACCGGGTGGCGTTGTCCTCCTTCTTCTCCTCATCCAGGGGACATCCTCAGGGCTGTCGGCGAGTAGGATCCTCTCTTCCGGCTCAAGCTCCGTCTGTAGCTGCAGGGTGCTCAGGACAGTGGCCAGGGTTTTACTTAACTGGCGCACTTCAGAGAGCAGGCTATCCAGCTCACTAGGAGGCACTGTTTGCATCTTTGTTTCAGCCGTTAATGTAGGAGCAGTGGGTGCTGCGGGCATTGGGGTCGCCCCACCCTGGTAACGTTGGACAGCAGTGTCTGTTGTTTCCAGGGGCTGCAGACCCTTTATGGCCATGTCCTTAAGGGTGTCAAAGGTGGCATCTGGATGATCTAAGGCCCACCACCGTACAGTTCTGCTCTCCTCCTGGGACCTCAACCCCCGAATGAACTGTTCCGTCAGCATTTTATTTTCATTCTGTATGCTGGCTGGACTAACCTGTTTCAGGGCCCGCAGTGCCTCCTGTAAGCGCCAGGCGTAGTCCCGGACACTGTCCTCGGGTTTCTGGGCACAGTTATAGAACCTCATCCAGAGATCGGTCTCAGTGCGGTTTTCAAACACAGTTTGTAGTCTCTTAAAGATGATGGATACTGATTCCTGGTCTGCGGTGGCCAGGTTTCATCTTCCCGCTCTGTGGCACCAGTCAGTTGTCCTAGTACAACAGCGGCTCTCTGTTTACCGGTCATAGAATACATGTCTAACACACCGCATATTTTTCTCTTGAATCTGGACAGGGTGTCCGGTTTTCCATTATACTGGGGGAGCCACTTCGCTCCAGGGCCATGGGTATCAACGTGGTCTCTACTCCTGCTGGTGGAGCGGCCGCTTCGGCCTGTGCAGCGCCGGGCGCAAGTTGGGCATCAGGAGCGTGAACCGGTGCTCCGGCGGCTTGCTGGTCGTTGGCCATGGTTGCGCCCCCCTAGTGAACCGGAGCCTACCTTCTTCACTTTTTTTATCAGGTAGGCCGCAGCTCCGCGGGCGACGGTCTTCTTCCAGGACCTTGCGTCGCTCGCGTCTGATGTCAGAGCGTCCTCTGGGCTCCTTCCAGGACCTGACGCTTCCTGGTTCGACATCAGGGGCGGGGCGTTCCTGGGCTTCGCGCGCTTCCAGCGGTTACGCCTCTCCGATTCCCGCGGTTACACCCCTCTTCTTCCCGCGCGGCGACAGGAAGATGGCGGACAATGGCGGGAATGGCGGGAAACCTTCACCACAGTGAATACTACAGTCTTTTAAGGCACACAGTACCCGGTGGCAACGGGCACGGAATCCTGTTTGTCACACCAAGACTGACGCGCCCCCTGGGCCATGGGGTACTCGGCAGCCGGGCCTCTGGTTGCTTGGGGGATATCACGGTGGCTGGCCTGGTCCGTGACCCAGGGCGGTCAGTAAAAAGGGGGATTAAATTTATAGGGGATTTGGAAAGTTCGTGTCGCCACCTGTGGAATGCGGCTAAGGGGAGCCGCCGCTGCAGAGCAATCCTCTGGAGCTGGTGATACGGCAGCAGGGATGTTGTGGCTCTCCACAGGTAGAGCTAGCTCCAGGGCAGCGTGGGGTGTAATGGATGGTGGTGCAGGGGAGAGATGGCAGGATGGTCCCGGAGGAAAGACGGACACTCACACGGGGGTAAGCTTCAGTACCTTTACTGGTGATGTTGCAGGCACGGTCCAGGGTACTCCGGACGAAGGGCGCACTTTTGGACTCTCCCCAGTGAGCGGGTATAGGGCCTCCTGATCCGTAGCTTTACTCTCTAAGCTTCTGGCCTGCCTGGAACTAGGCCTAGCTTGGTTACTGTCTCTCCTTGCACCTGCTGACCTGGTGGTAGGGCCTTCTCTCTGGAGATCACTCTCCCTGGACGCTGGGGCCTCCGTGACTCCTAGCCCTGGTACTGCAATCAGCATTTGGTGAACCTGGGACCTGTAGTCCTCCAGGGGTTCTGGTGGTTCCTACTGGGTATTAATGGTCCCTGTAGGCACGGACCCGGTGTCCGGTATATATATCGGGGTGAGCCTGGTATGCTCCTCTGCCCCCTCGCTACTTCTTCCTTCTCCTCTCACCTTCGGCCACACTCAAGGCCCTCACTAGGCCTTCACATGTGCTGTAGGCCTTGGCTCGCCTAAGCACAGCAGCCAGCTTGCTGCTCTCTGAGCGTCAGCACGCTCTCAGCTCCACTCTGAGCTCTATCCCTCTCAGTGTCTCAGTGGGAACTCACAACTAACTAACTGAACACTAACTGAGCTGCCTGGCTCCACCCTCCCTATATATGTCCCTAACGGGCTCCCTCTGCTGGTCTGAGGTGGTAGGGTGGAGGTGTGTGAATGTGTGAGGCCCTCTTGTGGAGAAGTCCATCCATGCACCCTTCTGGGTTCTGTGGCACCAGTGCGTAGCAGGGCGCCACATTCTCTCCTGGTGATAGATTCATTTGGATGTTCTAACATTCTTTTGATGTTTGGAGCCTGTCTGTGAAACTCCAGCTAAGGGTTTTCGCTTTACTGTTTCTTTACTATACTTTGCACCTGTCTTCTGTTTGTCATTGGGAAGTAGGCAGTATATTTGAAAACAGTACTTTCTTTATTCTTTGTTTGGTGTGTCGTTATTTACTTTACTCACTCTGGGATCTTTCCTTTGTTCAGCACACTTCTCCTCTTGTAGATAATTCACACTCTGATCTGCACTCTGGTTATTTAGGAGGAACGTGAAGCAACTCGACGGCCGTTTAGACAGATTAGGTCTGAGTTGCCATCTACTAGTCTGTGGTTAGGTATATGTCAGCACCCACAGGCACCACTAGTGACTCCGGTTTCAGGATACCTAGTCTGTACAGGAACCGGCAGGGTCAGGTGCAGTTTTGTTAGTGTATAGCCTATATTCCCAAGTGAGTCACTACACAGGCATAACATTCTCATGACAAGATTATGAAGTCATGTTTCACAGACAGGAGTAAAATATTAATACTGGATATTTTTATATCCCACACAGCAGAGTGGGATGTAGCACAAAACTGGATCATTGTTCCATCAAAGTTACTTTCAGATTTCAGCATTTTATAGTTACACCACCACATTCACATATATATGCATGCCATTATTTCAGGACTAGATGGCATGAGACTCTGGGTGACATTGTAGTGAGTGGCATCATGAGTGGTGTTTGATGCCTCCACATAATAACATTATAACATTGTGGGTTATAGTTAAATTAGTGAAAAAATGTACAATTGGTGGAGGAAGGTTGAACTTGATCAACCTAGGTCTTTATTCAACCTACAGTGGGTACGGAAAGTATTCAGACCCCTTTACATTTTTCACTCTTTGTTTTATTGCAGCCATTGTAAATTAAAAAGTTCATTTTTTTCTCATTAATGTACACTCTGCACCCCATCTTGACTGTAAAAAAACAGAAATGTAGAAATTTTTGCAAATTTATTAAAAAAGTAAAACTGAAATATCACATGGTCATAAGTATTCAGACCCTTTGCTCAGACACTCATATTTAAGTCACATGCTGTCCATTTCCTTGTGATCCTCCTTGAGATGGTTCTACTCCTTCATTGGAGTCCAGATGTGTTTAATTAAACTCACAGGACTTGATTTGGAAACACACACCTGTCTATATAAGACCTCACAGCTCACAGTGCATGTCAGACCAAATGAGAATCATGAGCTCAAAGGAACTGCCCAAGGAGCTCAGAGACAGAATTGTTTCAAGGCACAGATCTGGCCAAGGTTACAAAAGAATTTCTGCATTACTCAAGGTTCCTAAGGGCACAGTGGCCTCCATAATCCTTAAATGGAAGAAGTTTGGGACCACCTGAAGCCTTCCTAGACCTGGCCGTCCAGCCAAACTGAGCAATCATGGGAGAAGAGCCTTGGTGAGAGAGGTAAAAAAGAACCCCAAGATCACTGTGGCTGAGCTCCAGAGATGCAGTAGGGAGATGGGAGAAAGTTCCACAAAGTCAACTATCACTGCAGCCCTCAACCAGTCGGGCTTTTATGGCAGAGTGGCCTGACGGAAGCCTCTCCTCGTGCAAGACATATGAAAGCCCGCATAGAGTTTGCTCAAAAACACATGAAGGACTCCCATGCTATGAGGGTATTTTTCAGCAGCAAGGACAGGGCGACTGGTTGCAATTGAAGGAAACATGAATGCGACCAAGTACAGAGATATCCTGGATGAAAACCTCTTCCAGAGTGCTCTGGACCTCAGACTTGGCCGAAGGTTCACCTTCCAACAAGACAATGACTCTAACCACACAGCTAAAATAACAAAGGAATGGCTTCAGAACAACTCTGTGACCATTCTTGACTGGCCCAGCCAGAGCCCCGACCTAAACCCAATTGAGCATCTCTGGAGAGACCTGAAAATGGCTGTCCACCAACGTTCACCATCCAACCTGACGGAACTGGAGAGGATCTGCAAGGAAGAATGGCAGAGGATCCCCAAATCCAGGTGTGAAAAACTTGTTGCATCATTCCCAAGAAGACTCATGGCTGTACTAGCTCAAAAGGGGGCTTCTACTCAATACTGAGCAAAGGGTCTGAATACTTATGACCACGTAATATTTCAGTTTTTCTTTTTTAATAAATTTGCAAAAATTTCTACATTTCTGCTTTTTTTCAGTCAAGATGGGGTGCAGAGTGTACATTAATGAGAAAAAAAATGAACTTTTTAGAATTTACAAAATGGCTGCAATGAAACAAAGAGTGAAACATTTAAAGGGGTCTAAATACTTTCCATACCCACTGTATCTATCTATGTAACTAACTGATAGAGAGATGCAGGGCTGGCATCACCACCCGGCACACTCGGGCAAGTGCCGGGTCCCTGAGCAAGCAGGAAGGGGGCCCACTCGCCGTCGGGGACACCGGCACGCTATGGGGCTCGTGAGTCGGGGGGCTGCTCCAGTCTCTTCCACGTCTTCTGACTCTGTAACGTCTCAGGGCAGAGGGCACAATGATGTCACTACAGTGTGCCCTTTGTCGAACAGTGCAGAGAGCCAGAAGACGCTGAGGAAACCGAAGCTGCGGCCAGCGAGGAACAAGGAGAGGTGATTATTTGATTATTATTTTTTTTTATGTATGGAGCATTATATGGGGCCCATTATTCTGTATGGAGCATTATATGGGGCCCATTATTCTGTATAGAGCTTTATATGGGGTCCAATATTCTCTATGGAGCAATTTATGGGGTCCATTATTCTGTATGGAGCATTATATGAGGCCCATTATTCTCTATTGAGCATTATATGGGGTCCATTCTGTATTGAGCATTATGTGAGGCCCATTATTCTGTATAGAGCATTATATGGGGTCCATTCTGTATGGAGCGCTAAATGGGACTCATTATTCTGTATGGAGCAATATATGGGGTTCATTATACTGACGGGAGCAATATACGGGGCCCATTATACTGTATGGAGGACTATGTGGTGCCCATAAAACTGTATGGAGCACTATGTGATGCCCATAATACTGTATGGAGCACTATTAGGTTCCAATTAAACTGTATGGAGCACTATGCGGTTCCCATAATACTGAATGGAGGACTATGTGGTGCCCATAATACTGTATGGAGTACTATGTGGTTCCCATAATACTGTATGGAGCACTATGTGGTGTCCATAATAATGTATGGAGCACTATGTGGTGCCCATAATACTGTATGGAGTACTATGTGGTTCCCATAATACTGTATGGAGCACTATGTGGTGTCCATAATAATGTATGGAGCACTGTGTGGTGCCCATAATACTGTATGGAAGACTATGTGGTGCCCATAATACTGTATGGAAGACTATGTGGTGCCCATAATACTGTATGGAAGACTATGTGGTCCCCATAATATTCTATGTAAGACTATGTGGTGCCCATAATACTGTATGGTAGACTATGTGGTGCCCATAATATTCTATGGAAGACTATGTGGTGGCCATGATACTGTATGGAGGACTATGTGGTGCCCATAATACTGTATGGAGGACTATGCGGTGCCCATAATACTGTATGGAGGACTATGTGGTGCCCATAATACTGTATGGAGGACTATGTGGTGCCCATAATACTGTATGGAGGACTATGTGGTGCCCATAATACTGTATGGAGGACTATATTGTCCGGTCTGCACTGTGCGCTGTGAGGATTTGCCGGTTTCTGAGCTATTGTAGAATTTACTATAGATATCGCTCATGTAATGTAAGAAGTGAAATCTTTGCATTGTACTATATATATATATATATTTCTCTACGGTATCTGTGCATCATGAATCGTGGTATGTGTTAAAGGGGCCCACTGAGAC
The DNA here is from genome assembly GCF_046119375.1 of Phyllobates terribilis. Lineage (NCBI taxonomy): Eukaryota > Metazoa > Chordata > Amphibia > Anura > Dendrobatidae > Phyllobates > Phyllobates terribilis. Next base: position 583,011,676 of record NW_027362771.1, read on the forward strand.
TCTTTTGCCTGGGGCCCACAAAAACCTGGAGCCGGCCCTACCTGGTACCCTGATATTATATGCTAGTGCCGCTTCTATTTTTCTTTTTTATAGATAGATAGTATTTGGATAAATATATGATAGATAGAAAGATAGATAGTAATTAGATAGTTAGATAGATAGATGATAGATAGATAGATAGATAGATAGATAGATAGATAGATAGATAGATAGATAGAAAGAAAAAAAGAGAAAAAAGCAGCACAAGCAAACAAAATATGAATGGCTGGGTGCCCATCCTCCAGGTAAATACCAAACCTTCTTATATATAGAAAAAATAGTAGAGACAGCACTCCAAAATAGATGGTTTATTAGCTCAAAAAGAGCTGTGGCGACGTTTCGACTAAATATAGCCTTTTTCAAGCAAAGTGCAGAGTATACAGGTGAGGTATATATCAGATCATCCATTTGTAGGACAATTATATTATAAAGTGAGCAAAGTGCATGTAAACATACAATACATACACATAAATAGATCATAATGTATAAAGATTTCCATGATTCATAAAATTACATACACATCATTTGTTCTCATAATATAACTTAAATTCATAGTAAATGACATAACAAGTACAGGTGTCCAGAATCCAAGAAATCCTGGGTTGCCCAGGGTGACCCTCGAAATGCGGACGACCTTGTTGGCCTTTTAAAGAGGTTCACCACGGAAGGGGTTCAGAGCCACAACTGGGGGGCGTCTAACTTACACTGAAGATGCCGCAAGGACTGTTGTTAAGGATGTGATCTGTTGGCGGTGTTGCAATCCGGGACACGTAGCCGCCCAGTGTCATACGTCTGCTGAGCCAATGGACTGCAGCCTAGGCAGACAATGTTCATACTATGCTTACCGAGCTGCAGTGTGGACTGTCAACCCAGCGAGGGCCCGCAGGCGTGTGCCGTATCCGTTAACAGAGTGATGGTCCTGGGGCTGTTGGACTCTGGGAGTCTGGTAACCATTTCCGCCCTTAATATGACGTCATATCCGCTAAGCGACGTCAGTGGCGCATGCGCAGTGTCTAATTCTCCTTTGTATGCTATAGAGTGGTTGCTACCTCTTTCCTACAGTAACTCTGACATGCGCAGTTCGTCACTAGGGACGCCGTTTTTTGGCGTTGTTCACATGCTGATGCGGTGGGTCAATCTTGATTTCTTTGATTCTGGACACCTGTACTTGTTATGTAATTTACTATGAATTTAAGTTATATTATGAGAACAAATTGGAGTGCTGTCTCTACTATTTTTTCTATAGCTAGATAGATAGATAGATAGATTAATGGCACTATATAAGTGAGCTAAATAAATAAATAAAATATTTCAGCTCTGAAGCTTGCAGAATTGTGAATGCAGCTCTGGAGTACAATATGACAAGACAATCAGTAGTAGGTAAGTAATATAATGTTCTGCAAGCTGTCACCACTTTCCATGGAGATGTCTCTATATGTAATCTATGACAGATGCTCTGACGGCTGGTGTCGGCGTGGGGATCCCTTGGGGTGATGTCATGACGTGTCGTGGTGACACATTCCTGGTGTCCTTTGTATAGAAATTCCCTTTGAGTGAGGCTCGGGTGTGTACGGAGGAGGGAGGGTCTTACATAAGCAGCTCTTCCTAAAATAGTCATAATAGCCGAGTACATAGCAGCGCACAATGCGGCGAGCACCGGGCTCTGCACATCGTCACAGACAATTTATACAGTGATCCGTGTGTGAGGAGGGGGGATACAGAGAGACGCTCCGGAGGAAAACCATGGAAGAAGAAGAGATATATGGGCCACCCATGACCCATCGCACAAGATCTCACAGACTAACAGGCCCGAACACCACGTCCCAACTGCCAGAGCCCGATGTGTCACACACCACAAAGGGCCATGTGTGTCATTCGTGCCTAATACGACGGATTATCCGGTCGGGACAGTGTATGGGTCAGACAGAGGTGACACGAAGGACAAAAGCCATATTACACCAATCCCTGTCTGTGTGGGACATCACAAACTCAAATATACACGGTTCATTGACGCCCAAGGACATGGATAGGCTGTGGGAAGGGCACAGGACCAGGGGATCAAATCGGTCACTACTACTAAAGGGGATCCACAGGCCTGGATGAATTGCACCCCCGGGGAGTGTATCCCGACCCACAATTCATTCTCAAAGCTATGGAAAAGTAAATGAATAGGATGCTGATACATTTCCTAGTTTATTGATTGGGCAGAGTTATTTGGGCGCCCTAAGATATCCTTACATTGGCACCATATTACTGTGTGCACTATGTGGCATCAATGGATGGTACTGCATACGGGGCTGAATCCAGCTCTGCTGAGACATAGGTGAATTAGAGGATGACTTGCAATGAAATCCATTCCCTGGTCAGCATGAGAACATCTTTGCTAATTTTATTAGTTGGATGTTGGTGCCAGACCCTTCAGTCCCAGAGTAGAAAGGGTTTAACGTCTTAAAGGGAATATGCCAGTAGGATCAACCCTCCTAAGCCGTCTATATGGGCATGTAGAAACATAAAAAACTGACTGGCACTTCTAAAACAAGAAATGGGCGTGCACAGGTTCTTACTAGGAGCAGCTACCTCCATATATAACTAACAAACAAAGTAGCACTCTGTAACGCTAAGTGTGCCAACATGAAATATATGAAATTTGAATAGCAATACTGCTGTAGAAAATAGAAATAAATGAGAAATCTTAGCGCATAAATTGCCCAATTCATGTGTACCTGGTAGCCACGTTAAGGTGTTTCTCGTCATACCAGGAACCTGCCTGCCTGAACTCCTCTCTAAGAGACATAAGTCTGCTTGTCTGTGGGAATGCAAGATCCTGCTGCAATTAAAACCACCTGTGGCATAGAGGTGGAGGGCTCAGTCAAAGCTTATAGAGCAGTATTGCTATTCAAATTTCATATATTTCATGCTCTCATACTTAGAATTGCAGAGTGCTAACTTGTTTGTTAGTTATATATGGAGGTAGCTGCTCCTAGTAAGCACCTGTACACACCTGTTTCTTGTTTTGGAAGTGCCAGTCAGTTTTTTCTGTTTCTATGTATAAGCTTTGACTGAGCCCTCAACCTCTAGGCCACGGGAAGTTTTAATTGAAGCAGGTTCTTGCCTTCCCATACACAAGCAGACTTTTGTCTCTTAGAGAGGAGTTCACACAGGCAGGTTCCTGGTATGACGAGAAACGCCTTAATGTGGCTACCAGGTACACATGAATTGGCCAATTTATGTGCTAAGATTTCTCATTTATTTCTATTTTCTAGAGCAGTATTGCTATTCAAACTTCATATATTTCATGTTTGCATACTTAGCGTTGCAGTGTGCTACTTTGTTTGCTTGTTATATGGGCATGTAGGTCACAGGAAGCTGAATAAAATGATATCTTGATATCTGCGATCCAATGTCTTATTCCAGAGAAATGCACATTTTTCTTAATATGTAAATGAGCTGTTAAGATCTATGGTCCGGACATAAATCTCCCTGAGAATCTGCCTCCAGAGATTATTATAAATGAAAGATGGTGTTACCAGTGTGACACATGTAATGACTGCCAGTCTGCTCTCCTGACCTACATGTCTCACACTGGTTACTCCTTCTTTCATTTACAATAAGCTCTGGAGGCAGATTATCATGGAGATCTTTGTCCGGCCCATAGATCTTAACACCTCATTTACATATTAAGAAAAACACAGATTTATCTGGAATACGACATCAGATCGCAGCTATCAAGGTATTATTTTATTCCATTTTCTATGAACTACATGTCCATATAGATGACTTAGAAGGGTTGATCCCATTGATATATTAACTTTAAGGCTATATGACACATATATCCATCATGAGTGCTTGCTACCTTGTACTACGTGATGGATACTGGGGTGGACATACCACTTGTGCAGCCATTTTAGCTGCATGAGAGCCCATATGCTTGCTGATAGCAGTCACAGTCTTGTGTTATTTCTCATACAGGACGCTGCTGTGTGTATTTTGTCTTCTTCCAGTACAGATTATAATCCAAAAACACAAAACGTTCTTGTATCTGGTCTTTTCTGGGAATCAAATTAAAAAAAGTTGTCCACTACTTTTACATTGATGCCCTATCCGGCTGGAAGTGCTCACCTGTGGGGCTCCGCCGTCAAGTGGTAGTGGCCGCCGCGGTGTACTGCACATCCGCCTCCTATTCAATTGAATGGGAAGAGGATCTGCAGTACACCGCGGTGGTGACTACCACTTGGCGGCAGAGCCCCACAGGTGAGCACTTACGGCCAGCGGCCGCCGCCACCGATTACAGCTGATCGTCAGGGGTGCCGCGTGCGGGACCCCGGCCGATCATACATTGATGCCCTATCCTATGGATAAGGGCATCAATGTAAAAGTAGTGTACAACCCCTTTAAGGACTTGTAGTATGGAAGGCAGAAATATTGACAATGAGAGAAGGAGAGAACATTTTTTGCCTAAAGATTTAAATGGTATTCTCTCTTTAGAGGCATAATGTACTGATATACAGATCATTAAGGGTAAAAACAACAACTGAAAAGTAAGGCTATGTTCACACGTTGTGTTTTTGCTGCATATTTTTTTGCTGCTTTTTATGCAAATTTATGTAACTTAAAAGCTGTTTTTACAATACTAGCAAAAGCTATGAGATTTCAGAAATCTCATACACACATTGTTTTTTTTTCCTGACTGAATTGGAAAATGGCTGCATTTTTTTAAAACTGCAGCATGTAACTTCTTTCAGCGTTTTTTCAGCATTTTTTTCATCCACAGAAAGCAATGAGCAAGTGCAAAAATGCTGAAAAAAAATGCAGGTATCAGGTTTTGCTGTGTTTTTAGTGAAAAAAAGCATGTACAGCAGTTAGTGAAACCCATTTATTTTTGTTATTTTCCAAAGTTGAAACCATATTGTCTTGGTATTGTCACCTGAGATGGCAAGTTAGGATTAGTAAGGTTTAACTAAATTAGTGATGCGCACAAAGTAAACACTGGCTGACCAAAGTGTCAGATTGAACAATACCTGATCAACTCAAGGGCTGACCAAAGTGTGAAAGTAAACAGTGTCCTACAAACTCAATTCTCTGCCAATGTCTTAGGTAAACTATTCCTGACCAATTCACCTCCCCCCACTGTTACATCTGTAATGTGTATTTTTTCATGAACATATGTCTTGCATTGGTGACCTGTGTTCATATTTCTGTGGTGGAAGTGACGCGCCCCCTGGGCCATGGGGTACTTGGTGCCAGGCCGGTCGTTGCTAGGGGAGATGTCACAGTGGCGGTGACCCGGTCCGTGACCCAGGGCGGTCATTAAAAGGGGGTTATTTACAGGGGATTATAGTTTATATGCAAAGTTTGTGACGCCACCTGTGGTATGCAGCTAAGGGAGCCGCCGCTGTGGAGCAGGTCCTCTGGAGCTGATGTGAGTGCAGCAGGGATGGTGTGGCTCTCCACAGGTAGAGCTTAGCTCCAGGGCAGTGTAGATGTTATGGGTTGTGCTGAGCGTTGTAGTGCAGTGGTGATGGCGCAGATAATAATCACAGAGACAGTGGGGTGCAGTCTTCTGAGTTTACTCACAGTTATTAAGTTCCTCAGGTTACAGGTTCCGGACTACAACTTCCCACGTCGTGCTGCGTTCACCAGGCAGGGACTCAGCAATCCCCCAGATAATTCAGGAGCACTTAACGGGACCCCTTTCTGTGTGCCTTTCTCAGTCGTCTTCCTGAGCTGGCTCTCACCCTCCTGCCCTGCGCCTCGCAATCAGTGTCCCAATCCGGTAGCCTCGGGTCTTGTCGGGCGACCTGCAGTCCCCTGGACCCTCTGTGGCCACCTTCTCGGTGATATAATTGCGGATGTGGCCTCTGCACCTTGCAAGTACAGCTGCCTCCGGTTTCCAGCTGAGCCTTGTAATTCTCCACTAGTTAAGGGGCCGGTCCCCTCTGCGACTTGATCCCTCCACCACCTGGCAGATTCGGGCGTACGGGTGGCCTCCAGCACTTCCCGTACCCCTAGAATCCCTTCTTCTGTTCCTGGAGCCTTTCTCCTGCTCCCTCTCCTCTTCCCTCTCTCTCCTTCTTCTCTCTCAGTCCTGGGCCTCTCGCTAGGCCCGCCTCCGGAGCAGAGCTCCTGCAGAGCCTCTGCTCCTCTCACTTTCCTCCTCTGACTGGCTTGTCTTTCTAAGATGGCTCCCCTTTTTATACAGCTTCTCAAGTGCTCCCCTGATCTACGTCCTCCACCGACACCCACTACATGGTTCCCCCTCACTAGGTTCCCCTCCACTCCAGCTAGGGACTGTGCTCTCCCGTAGGAGCAATCTCGCCCTGCCCTACTGAAGTGGATGTGTTGGATGCAGGTGTTAGGGTCCTGGGCAGCACTCCCTCCTTACCTGAGAGTGAGATACCACACCTCTGGGTGAGATGCAGTACCTCTGTGGCGACTGAACCCTCAGAGGCGCCACATAAGCAAAGCTGAACTTTGAGATCCTGAAAAATGCATAAAAAAAGCAGCAAAAAACACAGCAAAACATGCATTTTCGACGCTGCTTCTTTTCTGCCAAGAGAGCAGGTTTTGCCTGCAGAAAAAAACGCAGCAAAAACGCAATCTGTGAACATAGCCTTACAGTCTGAAATTATTTTCCCATAAAGTTACAAAAAAACAGCAGAGACAATTACACTAATTACGTTTTTGGAATAAATTTTTTCAATTGAATATCGCAAACTAGTAACGTCATGGTCTCCTATGCAGCTCAGCCACAGACTGGACTGCAATGGAGCACCATCATGGCAGGAATGGGTGTCTTCATCAGGGCAATTAAGCAATTGACTGACGATTGGATGGACAAGGCCGCAGCTGCTTCCACTACTAGGCTGGTTACTGGGGAACTCACAGTGAGTGTGTGGTGCCCCTGAGGGTTCAGTCACCACAGAGGTACTGCACCTCACCCAGAGGTGTGGTGTCTCCTTCTCTCAGGTAAGGAGGGAGTGCTGCCCGGGACCCCAACACCTGCATCCAACACTACACTGCTCCAGGCCGGCTGGAGGGGCAACATGCGTGCGTAGAGCAGAACCCTGACCCTGGCTGGAGTGGGGGGAACCCAGAGGAAGGGGAAACCAGTAGTGGGTGTGGGTGGAGGAAGCAGTTTAGTGGAGCACCATAGAAGGAGGTATTTAAAGGGAAGCCATCTTAGGGTGGCAGATGAGTGAGAGAGGACAGTCAGACAGGGAGCAGAGTGTTGTCGGGAGCTCTGCTCCGCAAGTAGGGCCCAGTCTTAGAGGCCCCGGAGCGGAGCAGAGGAGTAGGCTCCGTTCTAGTAAAAGAGATCCCAGGGGGTACGGCGAGTGCGGGACGGCACCCATACGCCCCGAATCTGTCAGAAGACAGAGGGATCGTAGGCCGCAAGAAGGGGACCGGCCCCTGGACCAGTCGTGTAACTCCACGTCTCGGCTGGAAAAACCGGAGGCTTCTGGCTTTCAGAGTCCAGTTGCCGAAGCCCTATCCTAATCTCCGTGAGGGTCAAGCAGGTCTGGGAACTCCAGTGAGACAGGAGGTACCTCAGAGCACCCGAGCGGGATTGAGAGTGGGGAAGCGCAGGGCAGGAGGAAGAAAGACCCAGCGTGAAGACGGTCTAGCTAGGAACACAAGAAAGTGGGGTTCCGTCAGGTGCTCCTGATCTGCCTGAGGAAGAGCTGAACCCCTGCCTGGTGCACGCAGCCTGACGTGGGAGGCTAGCACCCGTACAGTGCACCAGTGGAACTGTCATAAGAATTGTGAGTAAAGACTCGGATGACTGCACCGTACTGCCTCCGTCCATTCTTTGATCTGCGCCCTCTTGCCTCCCGGCACTACAACGCCCAGTGCAACCCACCCTATTCACACTGCCCTGAGGCCCGCTCCACCTGTAGGGAGACGTTCCATCATAAGCTGCCCTAACATCTGCCTCAGAGGACTGCTCCACAGCGGCGGCTCCCTGTAGCCGCATTCTACAGGTGGCGTCACGAACACTATTACAAATCCCCTATAAATAATTCCCCTTTTTGGTGACCGCCCTGGGCCACGGCTGCCGAGTACCCCACGGCCCTGGAGGCGTGTCAAGTGTATGGTATATACACCTCAGATTCCAATGCATGGAATATATGTATATATAGCCCAGTATGGTCACTATACTAACAAAAATAACAAAAAGAACTACTAGCTGCCACCACCAATTGTTTATACAGGCTGATTGGACACCCATTATAGGTAGCATATGGCTTCAATGGTGCGGTTTACAGAGCAAGAGGAACAGGGCTATTCAGCTTTATATATTTAATCCAGAAAGGTAGACTGTGTTTATAAAAAAATATACAAGATGATACAAAATGGGAACAAAACAATACGATATATACAATTGTATAAAATAAAAAGGTATAAAGGAATAATGAAAGGGAATTACTAAACCTGATATTACGGAAATTGCTCAGAGCTTAGCGGAGGGAAGCACTCCGATGGGGAAAATGGAACACTTTCACAGCAAACTTGTGTCTTCCAGGATTTTTATTAGATCAAAGTTATGCCTACATACGCCCCATTGATGAGATCATGTGGGGGCTAATGGTGAGATGTGCTCAGTCTTTCAAAATTTTATGAGATCCCCAACTTAAAGGATATCTCCGCCCCTGAAGGTCCCAGGCGGTAGATATTGTCGTCATATTTCTTATCGCGATTTTACCTTTACATCGAGATCAAACATGACCTGGATAGCCTCATCCATCGAACCGTTATTAAGTTGGAGGGGTTAGAATGATATTACGATGTGAGTGAATGCGTTCTGTTTGTCCCTTCTCTTCAACGCCGAAAATCTATCTCCCATATATATTGGATTGATGCAAAACCTCAATAGTCAATAGTCATATCTGACCACTGCCACCGGCTGAGCTGCGATAGATTCTTTAGATCTAAAGAAGTTGTTTCCTGGGGAAGCAAATTTCTCCTTCTAAGGGTAAACAAATCTCAGCCTTGTTGCCTGTTTCCCAGAGAATCTCCTGTTTAATTACCTGGACATTGCAGGGGGTCTCTGCTTCAAATGAGCTGGAGGTATCCGCTCTCTTTCTCTAACTTTCCCTGTTATAATTAATCTGGAAGCCTGTGCTAGCATTTCTTCTGCGGTGTTGCTATAAGTGTGTCAAGAGTGGGAGAAGAGGGTTGCATTGACAATCCAACACAATGGGCAGCACTTTGAACACATTTTATAAGTGGTCATAAACTTGTAAAAAAATCATGAAAGAATAAAGTTATGTTGAAACCAAGCACACCATTGTTTTTCTTATGAAATTCTCAATAAGTTTGATGTGTCACATGACCCTCTTCCCATTGAAAAAAAATGGCCGACTTCAAAATGGTCGCCATGGTCACCACCCATTTGGAAAAGTTTTCCCTCTCCCATATACTAATGTGCCACAAACAGGAAGTTGATATCACGAACCATTCCCCTTTAATTTAGGTGTATCCATATAAATGGCCCACCCTGTACTTTCCTACCACCCTGACAGACTGGGGAAACTACTTTCCGACCACCCTGACAGATTGGGAATACTACTTTCCCACTACTCTGACAGACTGGAATTAACACTTTTCTCTCACCTTGACCGACTTAGTTACACACTTTCCCACCATCCGGAAGGCTGGGGATAAAACTTTCCCCACCTCCCCTGATACCTCAGGAACAGTGCTAATCATGGGGCAGCTACCACCGGCCATGTCACAGTCCATTGTGACACTGGTCAGCTGCAGTGTATATATTGTATGGTGTGTATGTAGGATGCAGTGTATATACTATATAGTGTATATGTAGAATGCAGTGTATATATTGCATTGTGTGTATGTAGGATGCAGTGTATATAGTGTATAGTGTGTATGTATGATGCCGTGTATATATTACATTGTGTGTATGTAGGATGCAGTGTATATAGTGTATAGTGTATATGTAGGATGCAGTGTATATAGTGTATGGTGTGTATGTAGGATGCAGTGTATATACTGTATAGTGTGTATGTAGAATGCCGTGTATATATTGCATTGTATGTATGTAGGATGCAGTGTATATACTGTATGGTGTGTATGTAGGATGCAGTGTATATACTGTATAGTGTGTATATAGAATGCCGTGTATATATTGTATAGTGTGTTTGTAGGATGCAGTGTATATATTGTATAGTGTGTTTGTAGGATGCAGTGTATATAGTGTATAGTGTATATGTAGGATGCAGTGTATATAGTGTATGGTGTGTATGTAGGATGCAGTGTATATACTGTATAGTGTGTATGTAGAATGCAGTGTATATATTGCATTGTATGTATGTAGGATGCAGTGTATATACTCTATGGTGTGTATGTAGGATGCAGTGTATATACTGAATAGTGTGTGTATAGAATGCAGTGTATATATTGTATAGTGTGTTTGTAGGATGCAGTGTATATAGTGTATAGTGTATATGTAGGATGCAGTGTATATAGTGTATGGTGTGTATGTAGGATGCAGTGTATATACTGTATAGTGTGTATGTAGAATGCAGTGTATATATTGCATTGTATGTATGTAGGATGCAGTGTATATACTGTATGGTGTGTATGTAGGATGCAGTGTATATACTGTATAGTGTGTATATAGAATGCAGTATATATATTGTATAGTGTGTTTGTAGGATGCAGTGTGTATATAGTGTGTATGTAGGATACAGTGTATATACTGTATAGTGTGTATGTAGGATGCAGTGTATATACTGTATAGTGTGTATAAAGTGTGTGTGTAATATCGCTTACATAGTGGATGTAATAATGTGTATGTACTGTATATATTATGTGTCTGTATGCTCATCAGTGCATGTGGATATACTGTATATGATTCTTCTGTATGTATGGTTAGACCAGAAGCACGATCTGGCAGATTCCCAGTGGGCACTGCTGTAGTTGGTTGTCCATCTCTTTTAAAGGGATTGTCTGGCACTTTAATATTGATGGCCTTTAATATTGATTGCCAATCCTTAGGATAGGTCATCTGTTGGCAGCAGATTAATCTCTGTTCTGTCCAGCAATTCAACAGTGAATAAATATTTATTCAGGAGCAAAGATAACACGGCTCACAACTGGTATTTATTATAGCTTAGGATCTTAGCATCTTTTCTGTCAGCTTGCAAAATGAAAGTAAAGTGTACTCCAGCTACACACACACATTGAGTGAACAGGGACTTCCTGTCACTCAACAACTACGTATCCTGTTAGTCCCATAGTGGTTCTGAATTCTTCAAACTTGGCTGTTGGAAGTGGCTTTGACAAAGTAGCATAGACGCTTAGCTGGTATACCCTTGTTTGATCTCGACGATCTCCTGACTTCAGGTGTACCTAATTTTTCTGTTGCTTCTTCAGTGGTTGAAGAACCTAACCAAACTTCTACATCCTTTTTCTTTTAAAATTGTCACTGAGATTGTTGTTGCTTCAGATAGACTACTGGTATGAGGTCATGAAACTTGAGTAATACGAAGTTCTCATCATCGCTTCTGCTTACCAGGCCCCAGGGAATCGTGTGCCGGCGCACCACCACTTGTGATGCACATCTCGGTACAGTGAGCCTTGGAGCTCTCACGGCTGTCAAAACTGAAAGGCCGTGCAGCTCCAAAGGAGTCCCTCTGCCTCTTCTGTGATGTGCTGGTGACGACGCATATGTGATGACGTCAACGCGTACTCGGCATCAGGTACCTGCTCCAGGATGCCAGTGGAGCTGCAGGGGAACAAATGAGAGGTACGTATATAAAACTTTTTTTTTTTTTAAATAAAATTAATTAAATGGTATTGGGGGACAGCAAATGATGAATTGGGGGTGGGGGGTGGAGAGAGCAAATGATGAATTTGGGGTGGGGGTCCGGGAGAACAAATAACAAATTGGGAATGGGGGTGGGGATAGCAAATGATAAATTGGGTGTGGGGAGAGCAAATGATGAATTGGGAGTAGGGGGTGAGGAGATTAAATAACGAATTGGGAGTGGAAGGTGGGGAGAGCAAATGACGAATTGGGAGTAGGGAATGGGGAGACAAAATGATGAATTGAGAATGGGGAGAGCAAATAGTGAATTCAGGGTGGGGGGGGCGCAAATAATTATGAACTCAGGGTGGGGGACAGCAAATGATGAATTGAAGGTGGGCGGTGGGGAGAGCAATTGATGACTTGAAGGTGGAGGAGGAGAGCAAATGATAATGAATTGAGGGTGAGGGGAGAGCAAATTATGCTGTATTGAGGGTGAGGGAGAGTAAATGATGAATTGAGTGTGTGGGAGAGTAAATGATGATGAATAGAGGGTGGAGGTGGGAGAGATAGAGGACATGACATAATGAATTGGGGCGGAGGAGTGCATGTAAATACACTGCTCAAAAAAATAAAGGGAATACTTAAACAACAGAATATAACTCCAAGTGAATCAAACTTCTGTGAAATCAAACTGTCCACTTAGGAAGCAACACTGATTGACAGTCAATTTCACATGCTGTTGTGCAAATGGAATAGACAATAGATGGAAATTATTGGCAATTATCAAGACACCCTCAATAAAGGAGTGGTTCTGCCGGTGGGGACCACAGACCACATCTCAGCACCAATGCTTTCTGGCTGATGTTTTGGTCACTTTTGAATGTTGGTTGTGCTTTCACACTTGTGTTAGCATGAGACGGACTCTACAACCCACAGAAGTTGCTCAGGTAGTGCAGCTCATCCAGGATGGCACATCAATGCAAGCTGTGGCAAGAAGGTTTGCTGTGTCTGTCAGCGTAGTGTCCAGAGGCTGGAGGCGCTACTAGAAGACAGACCAGTACACTAGGAGATGTGGAGGGGGCCGTAGGAGGACAACAACCCAGCAGCAGGACCGCTACCTCCGCCTTTGTGCAAGGAGGAACAGGAGGAGCACTGCCAGAGCCCTGCAAAATGACCTCCAGCAGGCCACAAATGTGCACGTGTCTGCACAAACGGTTAGAAACCGACTCCATGAGGGTGGTATGAGGGTCCGACATCCACAGATGGGGGTTGTGCTCACAGCCCAACACCGTGCAGGACGCTTGGCATTTGCCACAGAACACCAGGATTAGCAAAGTCGCCACTGGCGCCCTGTGCTCTTCACAGATGAAAGCAGGTTCACACTGAGCACTTGTGACAGACGTGACAGAGTCTGGAGACGCCGTGGAGAGCGATCTGCTGCCTGCAACATCCTTCAGCATGACCGGTTTGGCAGAGGGTCAGTAATGGTCTGGGGTGGCATTTCTTTGGAGGGCCACACAGCCCTCCATGTGCTCGCCAGAGGTAGACTGACTGCCATTAGGTACCGAGATGAGATCCTCAGACCCCTTGTGAGACCATATGCTAGTGCGGTTGGCCCTGGGTTCCTCCTAATGCAGGACAATGCCAGACCTCATGTGGCTGGAGTGTGTCAGCAGTTCCTGCAAGATGAAGGCATTAAAGCTATGGACTGGCCCGCCCGTTCCCCAGACCTGAATCTGACGCGCCCCCAGAGCCGTGGGGTACTCGGCAGCCGGGCCTATGGATGCTGGTGGGGGATATCACGGTGGCTGGCACGGTCTGTGGCCCAGGGCGGTCAACAAACAGGGGAAATATTTATAGGGGATTTGTAAGGTTCGTGACGCCACCTCTGGAATGCGGCCAAAGGGAGCCGCCACTGCGGAGCAGTCCTCTGAAGCTGATGTTACTGCAGCAGGGATGGTGTGGCTCTCCACAGGAAGAGCTAGCTCCAGGGCAGCATAGGTGTTGTTGGTTGCGCTGGGCGTTGTAGTGCAGGGGGAAAGATGACGCAGCTGAAATAATGGACTGAGGCAGTGCGGTGCAGTCATCCGAGTCTTTACTCACAGTTGTTAAGTTCCTCAGGTTGCACTGTCCAGCTTATAGCCTCCCACATCGCGCTGTGTTCACCAGACCGGGGGTTCAGCTCTTCCTCAGGTAGGTTAGGAGCTCCTCACGGAACCCCGCTTTCTTGTGTTCCTCTCTTGACCGACTTCACGCTGGGTCTTCTCCCTCCTGCCCTGCGCTTCCCCACTCTCAGTCCCGCTCGGGTGCTCTGAAGTCCATGCTGTCTAGCTGGGGGTCCCGGACCTGCTTGACCCTCACGGAGATTAGAATGAGACTTTGGCAACTGAACTATAAAAGCCAGAAGCCTCCCGGTTTTTCCAGCCGAGACCTGGAGTAACACGGCTGGTCCAGGGGCCGGTCCCCTTCTTGCGGCCTACGATCCCTCTGTCTTCTGACAGATTCGGGGCGTACGGGTGCCGTCCTGCACTCGCCATACCCCCTGGGATCCCTTCAATAGAACGGAGCCTTCCTCCTCTGCTCCCCTCCTGGGCCTCTAGCACTACGCCCCAGCTTGTGGAGCAGAGCTCCTAAGGAGACTCTGCTCCCAGACTGGCTTCACTCTCTCCTCTCACTGACTGACCTGCCACCCTAAGATGGCTTCCCTTTTTATATCTCCTACAATGGTGCTCCCCTAAACTGCTTCCTCCACCCACACCCACTACTGGTTCCCCCTACCTTTGGGTTCCCCCCACTCCAGCCAGGGACAGGGTTCAGCACTGTGCACATGCATCTTGCCCCTCCAGCCGGCCTGGAGCAGTGTAGTGTTGGATGCAGGTGTTGGGGTTCCGGGCAGCACTCTCTCCTTACCTGAGAGAAGGAGACACCACACCTCTACGTGAGGTGCAGTACCTCTGTGGTGACTGAACCCTCAGGGGCGCCACACTCCCCCCTGGTAAAACACAGCACATTCGCGGCTGGAACTGAGTAAAAACAGGGTATATTACAGACATGCAAATTTTTTAGATGCATCACATATAAAATAATAAAACATTTCTTCCCTTTATGGGAGGCACTTCACTTTAACGTTACAGGTCATTATTACACTATAAAACATTTTTAATAACATTCTGTAACAGGGTATCCTTTTTCCTGGTAAAAGAGTGCAAAGGTAGCAGCATGAGGGACCCGTCCGCAAACCCTCAACGTAGGCTCTGGGCGTGGCTGCAGGGCATAAGTGATCCTGGTGCTGGACCACGTCTTCTGCCACGCCAAACGGTTTTTTCTTCTGAGGTCACTCGATTGCACTTATAAAACCAATAGGGAGCACTTTAAGAAGTGCAGAGCTATGTACAATATCAGTTCTCGGCTGCTCACAGTCCTCAGCCTGAAGTCTGTATACCCTGACGGGTAATTATGCACACAATAAGAAGCACATTTTTAAACTCTTATACCCTTACGGGTGACTATATACACACTGTTCAGTCCCACTTACTGCGTTTAGTAATGGGCTCCCCGCCTGGGGTACTTTTGGTTTTTGCTGGACCCAGCCGGGTCATCAGCCAAGAAATGCGGGGACGTGTCCTCTCCTTCCTCAATCACGCGGTACACCTTGAGGGCACACCACCCGCGTTCCCCGTGGTGTCGTGTGTAGGTGACACGGTCACCGGGGTACAAGTTCCGGTCGGCATGGCTCTGTTCCACGTGGGGCTCGACATCCCGCCGATTTCCAAAAATGTCTCTGTTGAACTGGGGAAGCCATTTTGCTCCGGGGATGTACGGCAGGGTCATGGGCATGACTGGAATCGCGACCCCTGCTGGTGGGGTGGCTCCGGTCTGAGCAGCGCTGGGCGCGAGTTGAGCATCAGGAGCGATATCCGGTGCTCCGGCATCTCGCTGGTCGTTGGCCATGGTTGCGCCCCCCTAGTGAACCGTAGCCTACCTCTTTTACTTTTTCTTCTAGGCCGCAGCTCCGCAGACGACGGTCTCCTTCCAGGACCTGACGCTTCCAGGTGCTGCGTCAGAGCGCGAGGCGGGGCTTGAGCTTCGAGCGCTTCCAGCAGTCACGCCCCTCTGATTCCCGCGGTTACGCCTCTCTTCTTCCCGCGCGGCGACTCGAAAATGGCGGACAATGGCGGGAAACAGCGGTAATTGGCGGGAGAACTTCACCACGGTATGTGACACAGTTCTTTAAGGCGCACAGTACCCGATGGCAACGGGCACGAAATCCTGTTCGTGACGCCAAAGATGACGCGCCCCCAGAGCCGTGGGGTACTCGGCAGCCGGGCCTATGGATGCCGGTGGGGGACATCACGGTGGCTGGCCCGGTCCATGGCCCAGGGCGGTCAACAAAAAGGGGAAATATTTATAGGGGATTTGTAAAGTTTGTGACGCCACCTGTGGAATGCAGCCAAAGGGAGCCGCCGCTGCGGAGCAGTCCTCTGAAGCTGATATTACTGCAGCAGGGATGGTGTGGCTCTCCACAGGAAGAGCTAGCTCCAGGGCAGTGTAGGTGTTGTTGGTTGCGCTGGGCGTTGTAGTGCAGGGGGAAAGATGACGCAGCTGAAATAATGGACTGAGGCAGTGCGGTGCAGTCATCCGAGTCTTTACTTACAGTTGTTAAGTTCCTCAGGTTGCACTGTCCAGCTTACAGCCTCACATGTCGCGCTGTGTTCACCAGACCGGGGGTTCAGCTCTTCCTCAGGTAGTGTTATTGACGCGCCCCCTGGGCCTGTGCTGTGCAGGAGGATACCCGGAGCCGGATCGCTGGGGGTTGTAGTTCTCCGTGGCGGTGACCCGGTCCGTGCCCAGGGCCGACAAACCAGTGGCAGTCTTAAGTAATAACAATGTCCGACTACGCCACCCGTGGATTGCGGTCAGTGGGGACCACCGCTGCGCTGCCGACCGCTGAGGCTGATGTTGTTTGCGCAGCCGAGTATGGGATGACTCCCCACGGGAGAAGTATTGCCTCAGGGCAGCTAGTGTGGATGATGGGAGTGATGGTGTGAGCATCCCAGTAGTAATGGTGCTGGTGCGGCGATGAAACACAGAGACGTGTGGTGCAGTTCAGGGTCTTACTGATGGTATAAAGCAGACCCTCCCGGGAGTACTGGTTAGCAGTAGGGGCCTGGTCAGTCTGTGAGCAAGCAGGATCTCCCCCTGGCCAGGTGGAGTTGTAGGCCTCCCCGACTATCTGCACTCTTTCCTGGCTACCTTGCTCTATGCGGGTAGAAGTAGCCCACGTCCCTGAGTATACCGTGTGGTGCTCACCCGTATGGCCGGTGACTTGGGGCCTTCCGTTAGCCTTCACTTCACGATGGCGGTGCTGGTCCCTTGCTTGTGACCGTGCCTCCGGGCTTCTAAGGCCAGAGGACATGGAATCCCCTGCCGGTTGGATTCTGCTGCTGGACCTGGATGTCCCCACAGCCTCGGACTCCGTGTCCGGGTTTAGTGTCTTCAGCCAAGGCGAGCTTTCTAGCTTCCAGCCTCTGGCACTCGCTCCTGCTCCTACAGAGCTCCTGTTGTCACTTTCCCTTTCCAGGCTCTGACTGCTCTGCTAGTTCTGCAGGCTCTGTCTCTGTCTTCACTCACTAATCCCGCCCCAGACCCAGTTTATAAGGGCAGATTCCTCCCCTCCCAGGTCTGGGTGGGCAGTGTTACATGCTTAGGGCTCCTGACCAGAGAAACCTCCCACTTGCTTTCAGACATAATATCTCTATTACTGTGGTAACCAGACCCCTGGGGTGCCACATTCCCCCCTAGTAAATTTTAGTACTCCGGGACTAAACACATTTTTTTAAAGAAAGATAAATACAGGGTATAACAATAATACAATAACATATTTACAAGAAGCTTTAGTTCTTTAAAGGTCACGGAGTGTCCGCAACCGGGTGTCCATATCACCCAAGGTGAACTTTTAAGCGAAGTAGGGGACCTGTCCAAAGCAAACCCCTTGCGTTGGCCCTGGGCGTGGCTGCAAGGCTGGAGCTAGCTACTTTGGACCGCAAGGAGGCCACGCCAGACAGGTTTTCTCTTCCGCGGCCGTCTTCGCAAGAGGCACCAAGGTGCAACTATCTACAAGAATTGTTCCGGTTGTCCAGCGTCCATAACCTGTTAGTCCAAAGAAATCTGCAGGGTAACTGAGAAACATAATTAATAACAGGCAACAAACATAAACCATAAACAGTTAAATAGGTAAATTCACAGTGCATTAGTTTATATTTTCCAGCGAGCGGGCATCTGACCTCTAGTGACTCTAGTGGACCTACGGAGCTCACTAACTGGTCCTGCACTACAGGGTGTAGGAGGTGTTATGGGTAAGCTGGGCAGCTGTCTGCGCACTCTTTGGCTCACTAGGGGCACGGCAGGCTCACTACTAACAGAGGGTTGATTCTCCTGTGCTGCTGGTGTGGATTCTTCTGCCTCCTGGGCCGGCTGCTCTTTCAGCTCTACCTGGTCTTCTGTAGGCACTTGAGGGGCTGGCTGGAGAAAGGTGAGGATGGGCACCACGATAGCGTTGTTTACTTGTGTCCAGGACCGGGGAAAGTCTCCGAGTACGGTGCTGATCATTTCCTCCTTTTCCTCTAGGGGTTGAGGGTCTTCCTGATCTTCATCCGTGCTTTGCAACTTCTCGGGGCACTTTTTCAGGTGGTCTCTGGAGACAGTGGCTGTGGTCTCTCCATCCTTGCTGATGACGTATACCTTTGGATTATTGTGGCTTGAGGGCAGTACGGTGTACGGGTCCTTTTCCCACTGATCGTCCAACTTATGGAGCCGCCTTTTCTTTTTCAAGACCTGCTCTCCAGGTACCAGGGGAACAGCGGGAGCATGTTGGTTATAAGTCCTCTCCTTCCTTTCTCTTGATTGGCAGAGACTTCGCTCGACGCTCTCCTGTACTTTCCGGTACTGCTGCTACCGTTCTGTATCCCAGTCTGCCTCTGGCGAGGTGTCCTCGGGTATCAGGACTCCCATATCCAGGTCAACAGGCAGCTTACCAGGTC
The DNA here is from genome assembly GCF_046119375.1 of Phyllobates terribilis. Lineage (NCBI taxonomy): Eukaryota > Metazoa > Chordata > Amphibia > Anura > Dendrobatidae > Phyllobates > Phyllobates terribilis. The sequence continues at coordinate 583,030,528 of NW_027362771.1, forward strand.
TTGCTCGCATTAGGTAAGCCGGGGTACAGTTGGTGGAACCTACCGGGATGTGGTTATACAGGTCCATCAGATCGGGCAGTTTCTCAGGCCACAGACTGCGTTCTTCCAGGGGCAATGTTTTTAGCAGATCTATCACCACCTGGTTCATCTTCTCGCAGAGTCCATTGGTTTGGGGGTGATAGGGCGTTGTTCTTATCTTCTTGCAGCCATACAGGTTGCAGAACTCCTGGAAGACCTCCGCTTCGAAGGCTGGTCCTTGGTCCGTCAGCACTTGGTCCGGGTACCCGTGTGGGCAGCAGAAGTGCAGCTGGAAGGCTCTAGCTGCTGTTTGTGCTGTTAAGTCTTTGACGGGGACCACCACTAGGAATCGGGAGTAGTGATCCACGATGGTTAGGGCGTAGACATACCCGCTTCTGCTTGGAGCCAGTTTAACATGGTCCTGAGTGACCAGTACCAGCGGCTGCCTGGTGATGATGGGCTGCAGGGAGTTCTCTGGCTGGCACGGTCCCTTCTTCTTAGATTGCACGGGCCACAGTCTCTACACCACCTCTCAATGGCTCCTCTCATGCCTATCCAGTAGAACCGTTCACGCAGCAGGAACTCCAGCTTCTTCCATCCGAAGTACCCTGCCCCATTGTGGTAGGCCTCCAGCACCATAGCTGCGTCCCGTCTCGGTACCACCACCTGCCAGATCAGTTCATGTGTCCGGGAATTGACCATTCTGCGGCACAACTTCTCCTTGTAGAGGAACAGTCTGCTCTTCTCCGTCCACAGTTGCTTGGTCTCTTCCGGAGCGATGGGTCCAGGCGGGCGTCAGCCTGGGTCAGCATCTCCTTCACCAGACTTACTGCAGGGTCACTGTCTTGCGTCTCCGCCCAGTTGTAGTGGGGTAAGGGGTTGAACGTAGCGGTTCGCTGGCTCCTCACACGGTGGGAATACTGGGTAATCCCATGACGGTGGAACGCAGGGAGTTCGATCTCTTCCAATTCTTCTGGATCCTCCCTTTCGTCCGGTAGGTTTGGCATCCTGGACAGGGCGTCCGCGTTGGTATTGGAGCGTCCTGCCCGGTACTTGATCGTGAACTCAAAATTGGACAGGCGGGCCATCCATCTCTGCTCCAGGGCACCCAATCTTGCAGTGTCCAGGTGTGTCAACGGGTTGTTGTCCGTGTACACGGTGAACCTGGAAGAGGCAAGGTAATGCTTGAAACGTTCGGTTACTGCCCACACCACTGCCAGGAACTCTAGCTTGAACGAGCTGTAATTCTCAGGGTTTCTTTCCGTGGGTCGCAGTTTTCGGCTGGCGTAAGCAATTACCCGTTCTCTCCCCTGCTGTATCTGGGACAGTACGGCTCCTAGCCCGATGTTGCTTGCGTCCGTGTGGAGGATAAAGGGCTGGCTGTAATCAGGGTACGCCAGGATTTCATCCCCCGTGAGGGCCATTTTCAGCTGGCGGAAGGACTCCTCTTCCAGCTTTTCCCATCTGAAGGGTGGCTTCTGGTTTTTGGCCTTCCTGGACTGGCCTATCAGGAGGTCCTGCATAGGAGCTGCCTTCTTGGTAAAACCGGGAATGAATCTACGGTAGTAGCCTACCAACCCGAGGAACTTCCTTTATGCTGGATGGTCTTGGCCAGTCCTTAATCACGGTGATCTTGTCAGGGTCGGGGGCTACTCCGTTAGCACTCACCATGTGTCCCAGGTACTGTACCTTTGGCTTCAGTAGGTGACACTTTGAGGGTTTTACTTTTAGGCCATAGTTTGCCAGGGCTTCAAACACTTCTGCCAGGTGTTCCAGATGGTCCTCATAGGTCTTGGAATAGACGATGACGTCGTCCAGGTATAGTAGGACCGTCTCGAAGTTCCGGTGTCCCAGACAGCATTCCATCAACCGTTGGAAGGTTCCTGGTGCGTTGCAGAGCCCGAATGGCATACAGTTAAATTCGCTGAGTCCCATCGGGGTGGTGAATGCGGTTTTCTCCCGGTCCGCCTCTGCTACAGGAACCTGCCAGTACCCGCTAGTGAGATCCAAAGTAGAGAAGAAGTTAGCAGATTTTAATGCAGCTAAGGACTCTTCTATCCTTGGTAACGGGTACGCATCTTTGTGTGTGATACGGTTGACCTTCCTGTAATCTACACACATTCTCATGGTGTTGTCTTTCTTTTTCACTAAGACTAGTGGAGCTGCCCAGGGGCTACAGCTGTCCCTAATTACCCCAGCCTCCTTCATGTCTTTTAGCATCCCCTTGGCGTGTTGATAGTGTGCAGGGGGTACGGGTCGGTATCTCTCCTTTATGGGAGGATGGTCTCCCGTGGGGATGTGATGTTCTACCCCCTTTACTCGCCCGAAGTCTAGCGGGTGTTTACTAAACACTCTCTCGTACTCTTGAACCACCCGGTAGACTCCCTGTTTTTGGTGTGAGGGAGTGGAGTCAGTACCCAAATGCAGTTGCTGACACCAGTCCTCCATTGGTTTCTTAGAGCCGTTACCTTCCTCTGGTTGAGATGGAGGCAAGGGTTCCACGGCCTGTACAGAGTTCTGGTTGATGGTGAACAATTTGGCTAGCGTGGCATACCGGGGCAGGTATACTTCTCTCTCCCCGATATTGATGATGCGGACGGGCACCCTCCCATGGCGTACATCGACCACTTCCCGTGCTGTCAAAATGGTGGGCCTACTGTCTGAGTAGACGGGTTCTACCATTGCTTGGTAGTCTCTACCTCTTAGACCAATAGCTGCCCGGCACCAAATCATCATCTCACTTTTTGGGGGCATGGCAATAGGGAACGGGTCACACATTCTCACGCTACCTATCTCACCACCAGATAATTCCACCTGTTGCCGTTTCATCAGTGCCCGGATCTCTTTTTGGAGCACACGCTGCTGGCTGGAACTGGCGTTCTTGGCAACCTGTTGCAAAATAAGAATCACCTCTGCAAGACAGTTTTCAATTACATTAGTACCTAAGGTTATTTTTGGGTGACTCTCGCGACGGTCAATGTCCACAATGATAAGTCCTTGTGCCGGCAGTTCAACTTTACCGACCTTGATGGTCACTTCCTTAAATCCTATCTGTGGCACGGGCTGACCATTGCTGGCGATAATGCTCAGGTCGTCATCTGGGTAGCGGGTTATGTCCGAGTCATTCCAGTACCGCTTGAAGAGCACGTACGGGATGGTGGTGACCTGTGACCCGGTGTCTAGTAGGGCACTCATAGGAATGCCATCCAGTACCACAGGCAAGACCGGACGTCCCCCTACATATTTGTCACTCCAGTTCGATGGGCCTGATGATCTTATTCCTGGGGGTTGGCCCTCTACCCCAGGTTGTGCCCGTTTAAATGACAGTACCTTGCCATATGTCTGGGTTGATTGCAGCGGCGGCAGATGGGTCATCCGTCCTCGTTGTATCTGTCGCTGGGTCTTCCTCTGGCCGGTGGGGTCCTCCTCAGTCGGCGCCACGGGACGTCCTCCGGTCCGGATGCGAGCTGGATCTTTCCTGGAGAAGAGACCTGTAAACACTGCACAGTTCTGGTTAGCGCGGCAACGCTCTTAGTCAGCTCTTGGACCTGATGGTGCAGGTCTGTAGCCGGGTCACTGTTCAAAGCCTGCGCATCAGCTCCCACAGGCCCTGCAGACAAGGGCGCCGCCTCCTGGTGATAAGTGATAGCAGGGCGCCTGTGGGTCACAGCGCCACCTGGTGCCGGTTCTCGGAGCACCCGGATGGCTCTGTCCTTGAACTGTGCAAAGTCCAGGTCAGGGTCCTGTAAGGCCATTGCCCGCAACTGGGTTCGGTGGGCATTGCACAGTAGACCCTCAATAAATTGTTCGGTCAACAGCTTGTCTTCATTTCCCACGCTGTCAGGGTCTGCCTTCTTAATGGCTCTCAGGGCCTCTTGTAGGTTTAGAGCATAGTCTCTTATACTTTCATGTGCCCGTTGTTTGCACCCATAAAATCTGAGCTTTATTTCGGCTGAGGTTCGGGTATCAAATGTGTCTTTCAGCCGGGCTAATATCTCTCTGACAGTCCTCTTCTTCCCAGGTGACCAGGACTTTACCTCCCTTTGGGCTGCCCTGATTAACTGGGCCATCAGAATGCTCACTTTTTGCTCTTCTGTGAGGGGGTATACCTGGAAGAGGCTATCAAGTCTTTCCCTAAAGTCACTCAGGGTATGTGACTCCCCTGAGTACTGGGGTAGCCAGGTTGCCCCCGGGATATAGGGCATGGTGAATGGCATGACTGCTACAGCGGTTGCGCTGGCGGTGGCTGTGGCAGTGGAGCTCCCCTCGGTGTCCGACATCCTTCTTCCCCCCTAGTGGACCGTGGCCTACCTTGCGATGCTCGTCTTCCGTAGGTCGCAGCTCCGCAGTCAATCGTCGGGGTAGAGGACCTGGCATCGCGCTCCGATGACGTCAGCGTCGCTCTTCCTCCCTTCCAGGACCTTACGCAGCGTCGGAGCGTGGGGCGGAGCTTCGGATCTCGCGCGCTTTCGGCGTCCACGCCCCTCGTCTTCCCGTGCGGCATCCCGAAGATGGCGTCCGAAGGCGGGAAGCAGCTGCGGATGGCGGGAAGAAGGCAGAAGACGGCGGGAAACGGTCCAAGATGGTGTCCGATGGCGGGAAACGACTCCGGACGGCGGGAAACTTCACCACAGGTAAGTATAAAAGTCTTTTTCAGGCACGCAGTACCCGGTGGTTGCGGGCACGAAATCCTGCTGACTACGCCAAAGTTGACGCACCCCCTGGGCCTGTGCTGTGCAGGGGGATACCCGGAGCCGGATCGCTGGGGGTTGTAGTTCTCCGTGGCGGTGACCCGGTCCGTGCCCAGGGCAGTCAAACTAGTGGCAGTCTTAAGTAATAACAATGTCCGACTACGCCACCCGTGGATTGCGGTCAGTGGGGACCGCCGCTGCGCTGCCGACCGCTGAGGCTGATGTTGTTTGCGCAGCCGAGTATGGGATGACTCCCCACGGGAGAAGTATTGCCTCAGGGCAGCTAGTGTGGATGATGGAAGTGATGGTGTGAGCATCCCAGTAGTAATGGTGCTGGTGCGGCGATGAAACACAGAGACGTGTGGTGCAGTTCAGGGTCTTTACTGATGGTATAAAGCAGACCCTCCCGGGAGTACTGGTTAGCAGTAGGGGCCTGGTCAGTCTGTGAGCAAGCAGGATCTCCCCCTGGCCAGGTGGAGTTGTAGGACTCCCCGACTATCTGCACTCTTTCCTGGCTACCTTGCTCTATGCGGGTAGAAGTAGCCCACGTCCCTGAGTATACCGTGTGGTGCTCACCCGTATGGCCGGTGACTTGGGGCCTTCCGTTAGCCTCCACTTCACGATGGCAGTGCTGGTCCCTTGCTTGTGACCGTGCCTCCTGGCTTCTAAGGCCAGAGGACATGGAATCCCCTGCCGGTTGGATTCTGCTGCTGGACCTGGATGTCCCCACAGCCTCGGACTCCGTGTCCGGGTTTAGTGTCTTCAGCCAAGGCGAGCTTTCTAGCTTCCAGCCTCTGGCACTCGCTCCTGCTCCTACAGAGCTCCTGTTGTCACTTTCCCTTTCCAGGCTCTGACTGCTCTGCTTGTTCTGCAGGCTCTGTCTCTGCCTTCACTCACTAATCCCGCCCCAGACCCAGTTTATAAGGGCAGATTCCTCCCCTCCCAGATCTGGGTGGGCCGTGTTGCATGCTTAGGGCTCCTGACCAGAGAAACCTCCCACTTGCTCTCAGACATAATATCTCTATTACTGTGGTAACCAGACCCCTGGGGTGCCACATTATGATCTGCAACATGAACTAAGGAAAGATAGGGGAAATCTGTCCCTACAGTAAGACTAAGCTGAATCCCTACGATGTAGCGGGCTGCCTGTTCCTAGTGAACAGACCCGCCTTAATCCTCGGCTAGTCTGAACGAAGACCTATAGAATTAAGGGAGGGGTCCCTAAAAGAACTAAGGACTGGGACAAAAATGGGACACCTCCTAAACAGAAGTTGTTGTAGAACACAAAAGACAAACTGACAAAAATGTACTAGAGGTCCCAGAGGACCAAGTGAACTGACAGAGATAGGCATCAAAGCACCAGGCTAGCAAAACAGTCAAACAACACTGAAGTCCAGCAAAGCCAGAAGGGCGGAGCTGGAATATAAAGGCAGATGGTCACGTGACCGCAAAACACAAGATAGAAAAAACTAACAAGAGGGTTCTAACAGTACCCCCTCTTTTATGAGGATCCTCCGGATCCTCCAGGCCCAGGCCTATCCGGAAACCTCCTGTGGAAAGCTTTAACAAGCCTAGGAGCAGAGACATCATCCGTCTTTACCCAGGAGTTGTCTTCGGGACCGAAACCCTTCCAGGAGACAAGACACTGTAATCTCCCTCTATGCCATCTAGAATTCAAGATACGCGAAATTTCAAATTCGCCGTCTTCCACCACAGGAGGAACTGTGACAGTGACGTCCCTATCAGATACGTTAGCCTTTTTCAACAAGGAAACATTAAACACTGGATTAATCTTCCAGGAGGTAGGGACATCCAACCTAACAGCAGACAGGTTAACAACCTGAAGCACTTTAAATGGACCCACAAACTTAGGACCCAGTTTTTTAGAGGGAATCCTCAACCGCAGGTTCTTCGAGGACAACCAAACCATGTCACCCACAGTAAACAAAACCTCTTTACGTTTCCTGTCAAAATACTTCTTGGACTTCTTGTTAGCCTCTTGAAGGTTGCAACGTATATTAGTCCAAACTCTCTCCAAATCACCGGAAAAATTCTCCTCCTCCGGCACCGGCGACCCCAATTTGGAGAACGAACCAAAAGACGGATGTCTCCCAGTACAACAAAAAAAAGGAGAACACCCAGCAGAGGAGGATGTATGATTGTTAAGAGCAAATTCTGAGAGAGGAAGAAACTCAGACCACATCTCTTGATTGTCTGCCACAAAACAACGCAAAAACTGTTCAACATCCTGGTTCTTTCCTTCAGTCTGTCCATTAGACTCAGGATGATAACCAGATGAAAATGACAATTGGACTCCCAACCTGTCACAAAAAGCATGCCAAAAGCGAGCCACAAACTGAGGTCCTCTATCAGAAACAATATCTGTGGGTACGCCATGGAGTTTGACAATCTCCTTAACAAACGCCTTAGCGAGTCTCTTGGCGCAGGGCAACTTAATGAATGGAACCAAGTGACACATCTTACTAAAACGGTCCATCACCACCCAGATGACAGTAAAATCCTCGGACACAGGAAGATCAGTAATAAAATCCATTGTGAGATGCGTCCAAGGTGCACTAGGAACTTCCAGAGGGCAAAGCAACCCTGCAGCAGGAGTATGTGAAGCCTTTGACCTAGCACACACAGTACACTGACGCACCCACCTGATGACTTCCTTCTGCAATCCAGGCCACCAAAAACTGCGACTGATAAGTCTCTTAGTTTCCGAAATTCCTGGATGACCTGCCAACCAAGACTCATGACTCTTCACAAACAAATGTCTCCTAAAGGCTCTAGGCACGAACAACCTCCCATGGGGAGTGTTAGATGGAGCATCATCTTGAGCTTTCAGAATCCCATTCTCCAAAACGGAGTCCAAAGCCGCCACCACAACTCCTTTCTGTAAAATGCTCTCCTCCTCCTCGGCACCGACCGTAGGAGAGAAACGGCTTTAACATTCTTAGTACCAGGGATATAGGTAACAGAAAAATGAAACCGAGAAAAAAAAAGTGTCCACCTAGCTTGACGGGCATTCAAGTGCTTGCCAGCATCCAGATAGATCAAATTCTTATGATCTGTGAAAACCTGAATAGGAAATCTAGCGCCTTCCAAAAAATGACGCCAATGTTCAAACGCGAGTTTAATAGCCAGCAACTCCCGATTTCCAACATCATAATTCAGTTTGGTTTCCGAAAATTTCCTCGAAAAGAAGGCACAAGGATGTACTCCACCCTTGTTCTCCTGAGACAAAACTGCTCTGACCCCCACCGATGAAGCATCAACCTCGACCAAAAAAGGCTTGGTCTCATCAGGCTGCAAAAGGATAGGGGCAGAACTGAACCTCTCTTTGAGATACTCAAACGCTTCAATGGCCTCAGTAGTCCACCGGGCCGTATTCGCACCTTTCCTGGTGAGATCGGTTAGAGGTTTAACAATTACAGTAAAATTCTTAATGAATGTCCTGTAATAATTGGCAAAACCCAAAAATCTCTGTATAGATTTCAAACCAATAGGCCTAGGCCATTCTTGCACAGCCTGAACCTTAACAGGGTCCATCTCAAAGCCCTCACTGGAGACAATGTAGCCCAAAAAACTAATTTTCTGCACAGTGAACTCACATTTCTCCAGCTTAGCAAAGAGTGAATTATCACTCAATAACTGCAAAACTTCACGTACACTCTGCCAATAGGACTCCAGATCTGGCGAATAAATCAAAATGTCATCCAAATACACAACCACATTATTACCAATCAAAGGTCTCAGGATGTCATTAATAAGGTTCTGAAAAAATGCAGGTGCATTGGTAAGACCAAAAGGCGTCACCAGATTCTCAAAATGACCTACCGGAGTGTTAAAAGTTGTTTTCCATTCATTACCCTCCTTCACTCGTAACAAATTGTATGCCCCCGGAGATCAATTTTGGAGAACCACTTGGCTCCCACTAACTGGTTAAACAAGTCAGGAATTTACGGCAATGGGTAGGAATTGCGTATGGTAATCTTATTAATTTCCCGAAAATCCAGACATGGACGTAAACCGCCGTCCTTTTTTTTAACAAAGAAGAATCCGACTGCCACAGGCGACTTAGAAGGTCTAGTGTGACCAGCAGCCAGGCTAGTCTCTATGTACTCCTCCAAAGCCTTTCTTTCAGGGATAGTCAGATTAAACAAGCGACTTTTGGGAAGAGTAGCACCCGGAACAAACTCAATGGCGCAATCATAATCCCTATGAGGAGGTAAAACTTGCGACTCCTCCTCCGAAAAATCCCTCCAAAAATCTTGAATAGGTACCGGTAATTCCCCTTTTTCCACAGCCGCAATGCGACCATTACAACATTTATCATAGCACTTCGGACTCCAAGACTTAATCACATTAGTAGACCAGTCCAATAAAGGATTGTGCAGTTTTAACCAAGGCAATCCTAGAACAACTGGAGAGGGCAAATTATCCAAAACAACCAAGTCCAAAATTTCTTGGTGAACTCCATTGATAGTGAGGGGAAATGCAGCAGTCTTGTGAGTAATACATTTCAAAGGAGTGTTATCAATTGCAACCACAGAAATAAGTGATGACAAAGGTTTGGATTTCAATTTAAGGTATTCCAAAAACCCTTTATCAATCACATTAAGTGTTGAACCACAATCCACAAATACCTGAAATTCAATCAAATCTCCCTGCAGAGTAGTACTCCCAGAAAGAAACACTCCTGCAGAGAGTAAACAAGCTATACGGGCGTAACTGACCTTTTTTTTTTCTTTACTTAAACGACGCTCACAATACTTAATAAAATGGTCAGCTTTACCACAATAAAGACACAATCCCTCGGCGAATCTCCGATCTCTTTCTTGATAGCGGAGTGACATCGCCCCAACCTCCATCGGTTCCCTGCCATCAGAGCAGATTTTCTGGGGACTAGGACCTGACATTACAGGAGTCTTTACCTCATTGAGCCTGCACCTCAGTCTCCTGTCTATACGAACAGCTAATTGCATAGCTTCCTGCAGAGTCTCAGGTGCAGGGAATACAATTAGCAAATCCTTAACCCTTTCACTCAGACCAGCAAGAAATAAACATCTCAGCACCGAATCATTCCAGTTAACTTCTGAAGCCCATCTCCTGAAGTGTGTGCAATAATTTTCAACATCATCTGACCCCTGATTCAAACGTCTAAGTCCTGATTCAGCAGATGAGACTCGATCAGGATCGTCATATAATAGCCCCATAGCAGAAAAAAATTCTTCAACAGACCTTAAACACGGATCATTAGGCTGGAGAGAAAAGGCCCACCCCTGTGGTTCATTGCGCAAAAGTGACATAATAAAACCAATGCGCTGTGATTCATTCCCAGAGGATCTTGGTCTCAAACAAAAATATAACAAACAAGCATTTTTAAAGGAAAAAAAATCTTGCTGTTTACCATAAAAAACATCAGGCAGTCCTACCTTGGGTTCGACAAAATGCGCTCCAGGACAGCTACTCACGTGTTGCTGAAGCTCGGCCACCTCCAGAGACAATCCCTGCAGGCGTTCAGCCAAATCCTGGACGGAAACCATACTGATCCCCGAATTTCTTTCCTTTTAGTTTTTTGGGCTGGACTTACTGTTATGATCTGCAACATGTACTAAGGAAAGTGTTAGAACTCTCCTGTTAGGTTTTTTTTAGTTTGCTGGTCACATGACCATTTTTGCCTATTTAATCCGGCTCCGCCCTCCTGGCCTTGCTGGACTTCATTGTATTTACTACTCTTGAGCTAGCTTGGTGCTCTGTTGCCGTTCTCTGTTAGTTTTGCTAGGTCTTCTGACCTCTATGCTTTTTGTTGTGTGTTTATCTTTGACTGCTACTATTTCTGCTAGGAGGTGTCCAACATATCCCAGTCCCTAGTTCTTGTAGGGATCCCTCCCTCACATCTATAGGTCTTCGTACAGACTAGCCGAGGACTTTAGCGGGTCTGATCGCAGGATCAGGTTCCCCGTTACATCGTTGGGATCTAGTTTAGTTCTATTGTAGGGACAGATCTCCTGTCTTTCCTTAGTCCCTGTAGCAGATCATAACAGAAAGATAGGGGAAAGCTACAGTAAGACTATGCTGAATCCCTACGATGTAGCGGGCTGCCTGTTCCTAGTGAACAGACCCGCCTTAGTCCTCGGATAGTCTGAACGAAGACCTATAGAATTAAGGGGAGGGGTCCCTAAAAGAACTAAGGGACAAAAAGGGGACACCTCCTAAACAGAAGTTGTTGCAGAACACAAAAAGACAAACTGACAAAATGTACTAGAGGTCCCAGAGGACCAAGCGAACATGACAGAGAAAGGCACAGAAGCACCAGGCTAGAGAGACAGTAGAACACTGAAGTCCAGCACAGCCAGAAGGGCGGAGCTGGAATATAAAGGCAGATGGTCACGTGACCGCAAACCACAAGATAGAAAAACAAACAAGAGGGTTCTAACATTATCTTTTGATGTTTCTATGGTTTTAGTATTATATCCTTGATTTATTAGCCTCTCTTCAATGATTTGACAGTCCTGTTCATATTTGACGCCATCAGTGCAACACCTGCGTGCCCTTATGAACTCTCCTGTGGGTATGTTGCTTATAACATGTTTAGGGTGCTGCCTCGAGGCGTGCAATATAGAATTACCAGCTATTTTTTTATGAAAAAGGTTGCATTCCACCCAGGGCCGGCTCCAGGTTTTTCTGGGCCCCGGGCGAAAGAGTCTCAGTGGGCCCCTTTAACACATACCACGATTCATGATGCAGAGATACCGCAGAGAAATATGTAGCACCCTGAGGACTCGGTTGCTACAGGGGTATTGCACCTCGAACCAGAGGTGTGGTATTCCACTCCCGGGTAAGGATGGAGTGTGGAACGGAGCTCAGTTAGCTGCATACACTACACTCACCCCATTTCCGGGGGACAGATCAACGGTACTCCCACCAGATAGATGTGCAGGTACGACGGCGTCTGTCCCCGGCTGGAGTGGGGAGGGGGGAGGAATATCCCTGTGGTGTAGGAGCAGACAGGGGAGGGACTCTGGGCATAGGTAGGAGCCCCTTGGGTGCTGGTCACCTGGGCTCACACATAGAGGGAGGTATATAAGGTGGGCACCATCTTAGATCAGGGTTCAGTTCAGGCAAGAGGAGAAGAGGAGAGGAGCTCAGCCAGAGAGGGCTGACGGGGAGCTGTGGCTCAGTCTGGGCCCAGCTCCAGAGGCAAGCCTGAAGTGAGACCTGAGACAGAGAGAGAGAAGGAACAGAAACACAAGGAAAGGCCCAGAGACGCAAGCACAGAGGGAACCCTGAGATCCCACAAGATACCGGGTGAAGGGTTGGCAGAACAGGGTGCCGGATCCCAAACTGGTGGAGGCCAATTATCCTTAGCCAGGAACCGGAGGTCGTGGTCAAGTTTTGGCGCGACCCCTCGCCACATCCACCAGGAAGGCATACCATATAGGGTCAGGGAAACCGGGAAAGGTTTCACCACCAGAAGGCCCGAGGGAGCCGGACAAAGGTGGGTCCCTGGTGGGGACGGCCAGTAGGAAGGAAGAGAGAGGAGCTCTGGACCACGCTCCGGAATTGCCTGGGAGTTGGCCGAGTCCCTCACCTGGTGGGCGCAGCACGGCTCGGGTGGTCCTTACTGCGCACAAGTGACCTGATAAAGAACTGTGAGTAAAGCTGTGAAAACTGCAACCGCACGTCTCAGTGATTCCTTGTCACACCACCACTACCACCATCATTCCTCCCTGCCTCATTAGCTGCCCTGAGGCTATACCCCTCCCGTTGGGGGTTATACCATCCACGCTGCACCACCGTACCACCGGCCTCAGCGGTCTGCCCTGCAGCGGCGGCTTCATAGCCGCAATCAACGGGTGGCGTAGTCGAACTCTATAACATCTTAATGCCGAGCACTGCCACTTAGTTTGACCACCCTGGGCACGGACCGGGTCACCGCCACGAGGACTACCACCCCCAACAGATCCGGCTCCGGGTATTCCCCGCGTGCGCAACACTACAGAACATGGCCCAGGGGGCGCGTCAACTTTGGCGTAGTCGGCAGGATCTCGTGCCCGCAACCACCGGGTACTGTGTGCCTAAAGAAAAGTTCACATGTACCGTAAGAAGAAGTCTCCCACCAGTTCCAGAGGGTCCCCGCCATCGGACGCCATCTCGGGTTGTTTCCCGCCGTTTGCCCGCCATCTGCAGCCTTTGCCCGCCATCCGCGGAGTTTCCCGCCATTGGGAGACGATTCCCGCCATCTGAGACGATTTCCCGCCCTAGCAGAGCGGACGCCATTATGGGCGTGCCAGAGGGTGACAAGAGACCACCTCCCATCGTGGGCGTGGTCCCAGAAGGGCGCCAAAAGCGGGAACCGCCCCCACCAGCAGAGACTGCAATGATAGAAATGTCCATCAGCGTGGGGGGGCTGCCCCTGAGACTGACAGTCGCCAAGTTGCCCCGGGGCCACTCCCAATGGGGGCGGATAGAGAACAAAGTTGAGAAGATGGGTGCGGCCATAATGGAGGAGTCTGGACATATCGCACCCGGGGATGGAGGAAGAGACAAGCGGTACCGACCCCGTGGTCCGGGGCCTGCTGCAGGCCGCCACCCCAGAAGGCCTGGTGGAGATCCTGGCACAGCTCCCCAGAGATCGGGAGCGTGCACAGACCGCGCTGGAGGCCTTGGCCCGGAAGATGGCCCGAGTACAGCAGGAAGCACTGGCCGAATGGAGAAGGGAGATGGCCCAGCAGGCTGGAACCCGTCAGCAGAGGACGCCACCCGCAACATGGGGCATGTCTGCCCCTGAGGATGGTGCAGGAAGGACGAAGGCCGGAGACGATGCCGCAGAGGGAGCCGCAGGGATGGAAGCAGGTAATGGGGACGTCATCACCTCGTGCCCAGTAGCCGTAAGCCTGCCCCAGCTCCCCGTCGCAGAGCCCGAAGTCATACTCACCGCGCCCGTTGCCGCACCGCCGCTGCTCCCAACTAGGCCTCAAACGGCAGGAGCCGCGGTCGCGCCCTCTGTTACGCCATGCCCCTCGACCCTGAGCGCGGCAAAACAGGAAGTGCCACCGGCCTGGTCGCAAGGCCGAGTACCCCCGGGCGCCGCGGTCTCCACAGCGCCCTCTACCTCCACTGTGCCACCGGCCTGGTCGCAAGGCCTGGTGCATCCGGGCGCCGTTGCCCCTCCAGCGCCCTCCTCCCCAAAGGTGCCATACCTGGACCCAAAGAGGATGCCTCCGGCCTGGACGCAAGGCCGAGTACCTCCGGGCACCGCTGCCCCCACAGCGCCCTCGACCTCCACAGTGCTGCCCCTGGGCGAAGATCTCTTCGCGCAGCATACTAGCCCGGACGGGCTGCCCTTCGTGTGGCCACCGGAGTACATCAACCCCCGACTCCGGAGGGAACGGCCCCTGTGTGAGCCTCTGATCCCGGCACCGGCGCCCGCCAAAATTGTCCCGCTCCCGTTGGAGGACGCCCAATTCGCATGGGATCCGACCGGTGAGGACCTCATGGGGTTCACCAAGGAGACCCGGGCGGCCGCAGCCCGGCGTGAGGAGTGCTGCCGTCAACAGCTAGAGGTCTTTGGGAGAGAACGGCGAGAGAGGCGGATCCGCGAGGAACAGCTGCAGGCCCAAAGCGCGGAGCAGAAACGCCGGGCCCGACGAAACCCCCGTACGGCCCATGGTCCCCGCGCCAACGGGACCGTAATAAAGTTTCAACTGGAGAATGGCTGGGGCTTTATCCGGGATCACCGAACCCCCGGCGACGTCTTTGTCACCCGCAGGGATGTCGAGAGCCACCTGCCGGAGGGACACCGCGGACGTGACCTCTACCCGGGTGATGTGGTCGCCTTCACCCGGCATCAGTGTGCTAAAGGACCGTACGCCCTTCACGTACACCGGCTGACTGAGGAGGAGATGCAGTATGAGGAAGACCAAGAGGACCCGGACGGGTCTGAAGACTACCCTCAGGAAGGAGCAGGAGGACATCGTTACTAATGAACGGTAACTGAAACTGTATATAGTTACCCGTAAGGGTACCTGTCATGCTGCTAATTGGAGTGTGGTCCCCGTTGGGACTAGTGTGGAACTGTTAAAGAACTGTTTCCTGTGTGCCCCTATCCCTAACCAGGCTGAGGATTGTGAGCAGCCATTTCCTTATTCCCCACTGGCCGAGGACTGAGAGCGGTCAACACCCTGTAAATAGTTGCGCTTCTTAAAGCGCCCCCTATTGGTTTTATAAGGAACTGTTTTTTCTACTACGGAATTGGTGACTGTTGCACTTTACCTGGTCACAAGTTGCACCGTGGCCAGAAATCAAGAATATGTTCTGAAAACGTTGTATGTGAAAATGTCTTATAATAGAAAGTTTATTATGCTGCTAAAACAGTAACGCCAAAATCTTGCATAATGTTTTACAAAAGAGTTCCGGTGGCATTAGCCAGATATTTTATAATGTCATAGGAAAATGTTTTATACCTGTAACGTTCTAGGAAAAGAGTACCTCCCATAAAGGGATGAGTTCATAGTTAATATCTTATATGTGAGTGCACTCTAAAAATTTTTGTATGTCTAATTGTTTTATTCTATTCCAGCCCGAGGACGTGCTGTGGTTTACCAGAGGGGAATGTAGCACCCTGAGGACTCGGTTGCTACAGGGGTATTGCACCTCGAACCAGAGGTGTGGTATTCCACTCCCGGGTAAGGATGGAGTGTGGAACGGAGCTCAGTTAGCTGCATACACTACACTCACCCCATTTCCGGGGGACAGATCAACGGTACTCCCACCAGATAGATGTGCAGGTACGACGGCGTCTGTCCCCGGCTGGAGTGGGGAGGGGGGAGGAATATCCCTGTGGTGTAGGAGCAGACAGGGGAGGGACTCTGGGCATAGGTAGGAGCCCCTTGGGTGCTGGTCACCTGGGCTCACACATAGAGGGAGGTATATAAGGTGGGCACCATCTTAGATCAGGGTTCAGTTCAGGCAGGAGGAGAAGAGGAGAGGAGCTCAGCCAGAGAGGGCTGACGGGGAGCTGTGGCTCAGTCTGGGCCCAGCTCCAGAGGCAAGCCTGAAGTGAGACCTGAGACAGAGAGAGAGAAGGAACAGAAACACAAGGAAAGGCCCAGAGACGCAAGCACAGAGGGAACCCTGAGTTCCACAAGATACCGGGTGAAGGGTTGGCAGAACAGGGTGCCGGATCCCAAACTGGTGGAGGCCAATTATCCTTAGCCAGGAACCGGAGGTCGTGGTCAAGTTTTGGCGCGACCCCTCGCCACATCCACCAGGAAGGCATACCATATAGGGTCAGGGAAACCGGGAAAGGTTTCACCACCAGAAGGCCCGAGGGAGCCGGACAAAGGTGGGTCCCTGGTGGGGACGGCCAGTAGGAAGGAAGAGAGAGGAGCTCTGGACCATGCTCCGGAATTGCCTGGGAGTTGGCCGAGTCCCTCACCTGGTGGGCGCAGCACGGCTCGGGTGGTCCTTACTGCGCACAAGTGACCTGATAAAGAACTGTGAGTAAAGCTGTGAAAACTGCAACCGCACGTCTCAGTGATTCCTTGTCACACCACCACTACCACCATCATTCCTCCCTGCCTCATTAGCTGCCCTGAGGCTATACCCCTCCCGTTGGGGGTTGTACCATCCACGCTGCACCACCGTACCACCGGCCTCAGCGGTCTGCCCTGCAGCGGCGGCTTCATAGCCGCAATCAACGGGTGGCGTAGTCGAACTCTATAACATCTTAATGTCGAGCACTGCCACTTAGTTTGACCACCCTGGGCACGGACCGGGTCACCGCCACGAGGACTACCACCCCCAACAGATCCGGCTCCGGGTATTCCCCGCGTGCGCAACGCTACAGAACATGGCCCAGGGGGCGCGTCAAATATATATATATATATAGTACAATGCAAAGATTTCACTTCTTACATTACATGAGTGATATCTACTGTAAATTCCACAATAGCTCAGAAACCGGTGAATCGCTCCACACAGAATAGTGGCCCCCATATAAGGCTCCATACGGAATACTGGCCCCCATATAACGCTTCATACGGAATACTGGCCCCCATATAAGGCCCCATGCGGAATACTGGCCCCCATATAAGGCCCCATGCGGAATACTGGCCCCCATATAAGGCTCCATGTGGAATACTGACCCCCATATAAGGCTCCATGCGGAATACTGACCCCCATATAAGGCTCCATGCGGAATACTGGCCCCCATATAAGGCTCCATACGGAATACTGGCCCCCATATAAGGCTCCATACGGAATACTGGCCCCCATATAAGGCTCCATACGGAATACTGGCCCCCATATAAGGCTCCATACGGAATACTGGCCCCCATATAAGGCTCCATACAGAATACTGGGCTCCATGCGGAATACTGACCCCCATATAAGGTTCCATGCGGAATACTGACCCCCATATAAGGCTCCATGCGGAATACTGGCCCCCATATAAGGCTCCATACGGAATACTGGCCCCCATATAAGGCTCCATACGGAATACTGGCCCCCATATAAGGCTCCATACGGAATACTGGCCCCCATATAAGGCTCCATACGGAATACTGGCCCCCATATAAGGCTCCATACGGAATACTGGCCCCCATATAAGGCTCCATACGGAATACTGGCCCCCATATAAGGCTCCATACGGAATACTGGGCTCCATGCGGAATACTGACCCCCATATAAGGTTCCAAGCAGAATACTGACCCCCATATAAGGCTCCATACGGAATACTGGCCCCCATATAAGGCTCCATACGGAATACTGGCCACCATATAAGGCTCCATACGGAATACTGGCCCCCATATAAGGCTCCATACGGAATACTGGCCCCCATATAAGGCTCCATACGGAATACTGGCCCCCATATAAGGCTCCATACGGAATACTGGCCCCCATACGGAATACTGGCCCCCATATAACGCTCCATACAGGATACCGGTCCCCATATAATGCCCCATACAGGCAGTCCCCCCCTTATAATGCTCCATGCAGGCTGTTACCCCCCACATAATGCCCCATACAGGCTGCCCCCCCCCTTTATAATGCCCCATGCAGGCTGTTCCCCACCTTATAATGCCCCATGCAGGCTGTCACCCCTCCTCTTTATAATGCCCCATGCAGGATGTCACCCCTCCTCTTTATAATGCCCCATGCAGGATGTCCCCCCCCCCTCTTTATAATGCCCCATGCAGGCTGTTCCCCACCTTATAATGCCCCATGCAGGCTGTCACCCCTCCTCTTTATAATGCCCCATGCAGGATGTCCCCCCCTCTCTTTATAATGCCCCATGCAGGATGTCCCCCCCTCTCTTTATAATGCCCCACGCAGGATGCCCCCCGCCCTTCTCTTTATACTGCCCCATGCCTCCATACATTAAAAAAAAAAAATCAAATACTCACCTCCCTTCTCCTCACCTGCTACCTGCTGCCCGCTGCCCGGGTCCGAACTCCAGCTTTGTCGGCGTCTTCCCGCTCAGCGCTCCCTGTGACGGCTCAGGGGAGGGCGCGGTGTAAAGACGTCACCGCGCCCTCTGACCTGAGACGTCACAGGGAGCGCAGAGCAGGAAGACAGCTGATCTGCGGAGGCACGGGGAGAGGTAAGTATCCGCCTGCCGGGGCCCTGAGCAAGCGGCGGAGAAGAGCGGGCGCTGACACCGCTCTCCTCCGCCCATAGCCCAGCGGGGTGCGCGACCGCCAGTGGGCCCTCTGCCTGCTCAGGGCCCCGGCATTTGCCCGGGTGCGCCGGGTGCTGACGCCGGCCCTGATTCCACCCTATGGTTATTAATATCACCCTTTAATTTCAAATCTAAAAAGGAAATTTCTTCCTTTCTTGCATCAATAGTAAAGGATACATTCAATTCATTAGTGTTTAAATAATTTTCAAACCAGAAATGTCACTCTCCTGTCCGCTCCAAACAATTAAAATATCATCTATGAAGCGCATGTAGTACCGCAGGTAGTCTGAATAAGGGTTAGAAATAGCATAAATGTATTTAGATTCCCACCAGTTCAAGTACAGATTTACCAGGGATGGTGAAAATTTGGCCCCCATGGAACATCCCTGGCACTGTACATAAAACTGATGGGAAAACTTGAAGTAATTATTTTGAAGCAAGAAAAGAGTAACATCAAGAATGTATTCCTTCATTTCATCAGAGTAATTAGAATTGGTATTTAGTTGTTCCGTTAATGCTTGAATGGCCAAACTGTGCGGAATGCAGGAATATAAAGTTCTGACATCACAGGTCATCCAGGTTAGATCCTCACTCCATGTCACATCATTCATGATGGTTAGAACATGCTTACTGTCCCTCAAATAGCTGGGTGACATCACTACCAATGGTTGTACCCTATCATCCAACCATGAACCCAATCTCTCCAGCAGTGAACCTATACCTGAGACTATAGGTCTTAGAGGGGATGGAAACTGGTCCTTGTGCGTTTTTGGTAACGCATGAAAAATCCATATTCTTGGAATACTAGGTTGTAAATAATCCTTTTGCTTTAAACTCAGGATACCCAGGTCCACCCCTTCTTGTAAGATCTTATCCAATTTTTCTCCTATAATCTGTGTGGGATCATAAATTATCTTACGGTATGACTGTTCATCATTCAAAATTTTATTTACCTCTCTAGTAGTGTTGAGCGAGCATGCTCAACACTGCTTGGTACTCGCCCGAGCATCACGCTACTCGGGATGTTCGGCGAGCACCGAGCATTTCCGGGTTACTCGGGCGGGAGCTCGGGTCTCCGCCCTGCATGCTTGGCGCTCTTTACAGAGCCAATGAACATGCAGGGATTGCCAGCCAGTCACTGTAATGCCACAGCCATGTTGGTTGTGGGCATTACATTGATTGGCTGGCCGCACAGCGTCACCTCGAGTATTTAAAACCGGGCGCCGCCATCTTGGACACAGTCGCTCCGGATCAGACAGTGTAGGGACAGCGCTGCTGATTTAGGTAGAGATATATCCTGCGAAATAGTTAGCGTAGGGTCTGTAAAGGCTGCCAGATCAAACAAACAGTCCTTCTCAGGACTAATATCCATCCCAGATATCAGGCAGGCAGGCAGGCTGTATAGGAGACGCAGTGGTTATACCAGCAAACGCTGCATTACAGTCCTGCGTGCTCCTGTTGCTGAAATTGCTGGACTTAGCTCCAGGTCTCGGGGGCCAGGAAAAATCCTTTTTTTTTTATCTAAATCCTCTTTTTTTTTCCTCCTTCACACTGTACAAATACCCGTCTTATTAACCTTTTGGTGTCGTCGTCCCCCCCCCCCCAAAAAAAAAAAAAAGTGTGTCTCTGATTTTTCAGACACAAATATATCTGTTGAAAATAGTCTGGTGTAAGCCAGAGAAATAGAAGTGTGGTTTTGCAGTTCCATGGGCCATTTGTATCTAAAAATAACAGTTTGAGTGTGTCGCTCACTGTTCAGCCGCAAATATATATATTTAAAAAAGTCTGGTATACACCAGTAAATTATAACTGTGGTTTTGCTGTTCCACTGTAAAAAATTTCTATTATCCTGTTTTTGGCATTTTTTGCCGTAAAAAAAAAAAATAATAGTGTCTCCCTGATTTTTCAGACACAAATATATCTGTTGAAAATAGTCTGGTGTAGGCCAGAGAGACAGAAGTGTGCTTTTGCTGTTCCACGGTAAAAAATCTCTATTATCCTGCTCTTGGCATTTTTTGCCATAAAAAGAAAAATAATAGTGTCTCCCTGATTTTTCAGACACAAATATATCTGTTGAAAATAGTCTGGTGTAGGCCAGAGAGACAGAAGTGTGCTTTTGCTGTTCCACGGTAAAAAATCTCTATTATCCTGCTTTTTGCATATTTTGCCGTAAAGAAAAAAAATAATAGTGTCTCCCTGATTTTTCAGACACAAATATATCTGTTGAAAATAGCCTGGTGTAGGCCCAAGAAATACAAGTGTGGTTTTGCAGGTCCACGGGTCAAATCTCTGTATTATCCTGCTTTTCGCAATTTTTGGCCGTAAAAAATAAATAATAGTGTCTCCTGATTGTTCAGACACAAATATATCTGTTGAAAATAGTCTGGTGTAGTCCCGAGAAATACAAGTGTGGTTTTGCAGCTCCACGATTCAAACCTCTGTATTATCCACTTTTGGGCCATTGGTATCTAAAAAAAACAGTTTGAGTGTGTCGCTCACTGTTCAGCCGCAAATATATATATTTTAAAAAGTCTGGTCTACATACACCAGTAAATTATAACTGTGGTTTTGCTGTTCCACGGTAAGAAATCTCTATTATTCAGCTTTTGGTATTTTTTCCGTAAAGAAAAACAGAAATATTTTCTCCCTGATTGTTCAGATTGTTTAAAAGAGTCGGGTGTAGACCAGAGAAATAGAACTGTGGTTTTCCTCTTCCACGGTTCTAATCTACTTTTTATTACCCTTTTTCCACTGATAGTGTGAGTGTAAGCTATTTTACTTACTTTACAATGGTCAAGGCGCGTGGCAAGGTACGTGGAAGTGGACGTTCTGGTGATGGTGCGTGCAGAGGACGGGGCCGTGGCCAAGGTGAAAATGTGCCACAACCAACAGCCACATCTTCTAGCTCCCACTTCTTGACCGAATTACTAGGGAAGCACAGAACAACACCAGTATTGCGAACTGATCAGTGTGAACAGGTTATTAATTGGATAGCAGATAATACTTCCAGTTACCTGGGCACCACCACCTCCGGCCTGTCTTCCACACGGTCGACTCTTAGTAGCCGTGAGTCTTGACCGCATACTCCTCCTCACCCTGATGCTCCTTCCTCCCACCATGCCGAGTGTCGTCAGACAGCAACTGATCCCACACTTGGACACTCTGAAGAGCTGTTCACTGGTCCATTTCCAGATTTGTGCCCCTCGCCTGCTCCACTTGAAGTGGTGGAAGAGGAGATCCCATGTAGCGATGTCCAAATATTTGAACAGCCACGGCCACAGGAAGTCGACGCTGGCAATTTGTCACAAGAGGTGGACGATGACGAGACACAATTGCCAGGAAGTGAGGAGGAGGATCGTGGTGCGCAAGTGGAAGAGGAGGAGGTGGTGGATGATCTAGTAACTGACCCAACGTGGCAGGAGGACATGCAGAGTGAGGCCAGCAGCACACAGGGTGAGGGAGGCAGAGTACCCCAACAGGCAGGAAGAAGCAGTGTGGTGGCCGCAGACAGAAGGCGGGCAACCGTTCCCCGTAACACCAACACGAGGGACGTTACCAGTACAACCGGTAGGTCTTCCAGAGTCTGGAATATTTTTAAAGACTCTGCTGATAACCCCAAAAAGGCCATTTGTACCACCTGCCATGCCAGCATCAGCAGGGGTGACAAAACTACCAACCTGACCAACACCAGCATGATCAGGCACATGGCAGCAAAGCACCCGACTTTGTGGGGCGAACCCCAGGGTCCACGACCAGTGTCAGCGGGTGTCACCACTGCTTCTTCCGCTGTTGTGCATGCAATAGAACCCCCTGTTGTGTGTGCAAGGCAATCCCCTGTCCATACTGCATGCAAAGATGCCCCCTCCTCTCAGTCTTCACTTGTTATGGCAGTTTCTCAAGAAACAGCATCAATGTCCACGTCCACGTCCCACCGCAGCGTTCAATTGTCCATATCCCAGACCTTTGAACGAAAGCGGAAATTCGCAGCTAATGCCCCACAGGCCACAGTCCAAAATTCGCACATTTCACTACTGCTTGTGTTGGAAATGCTGCCTTTTAGGCTGGTGGAGACGGAATCCTTCCGCAACCTTATGACGGTGGCCGTCCCTCGGTACTCGGTCCCCAGCCGACACTATTTTTCCCGGTGTGCCATCCCCGCACTACACAAGCACGTGTCCCAAAACATCTGCCGTGCCCTCAACAACGCAGTTACTGGGAGAGTCCACCTGACAACGGACACGTGGACAAGTGCTTGTGGCCAGGGACGGTACATCTCCCTGATGGCACACTGGGTAAACATGGTGGAAGCCGGGACCCAGTCGGACCTTGGGACGGAACACATCCTCCCCACACTGAGGATTGCGGGCCCTATGTCAGTCAGAGTTGCCCCCACAGTGTACAGCTCCTGCGCATCATCCTCCTCCTCCTCCTCATGTTCAGCCTCCATCTCAGATATCACCACATCAGTTACAAGCTGGAAGCACTGCAGTACTGCCTCCGCCAAGCGGCAACAGGCTGTGCTGAAACTCATAAGCTTAGGTGAGAAACCTCACACTGCTTGTGAGTTGTGGACAGCTGTGAAAGAGCAGGCAGATCTGTGGCTGAGACCGCTGAACCTACATCCAGGCATGGTCGTGTGTGACAATGGCCGTAACCTGGTGGCGGCTCTGAGACGAGGCGAGATCACACACTTACCATGCCTGGCTCATGTGCTTCACCTCGTGGTTCAGCGGTTTCTTAAATCGTACCCCGAGTTGCCAGATCTGCTCGTCAAAGTACGCCGCCTGTCAGCTCATTTTCGCAAGTCGGCTACAGCTTCCGCCGCCCTTGCTGTGTTGCAGCAGCGTTTGCAGCTTCCGTCACACCGACTGGTGTGTGATGTCCCCACACATTGGAACTCTACCCTCCACATGTTGCAAAGGATTTGTGAGCAGAAGAGAGCAGTTGTGGAGTACCAGCTGCAACAAGGGCGTCGATATTCAGGTCAGACTCCACACATAAGACCTCAGGAGTGGACCTGGATGTCTGACATCTGTACCATCTTGACAAACTGAGGAGCCCACCCAGATGGTGAGTGGCGATGACGCCATCATTAGCGTCAGCATTCCACTTGTCTGT
Organism: Phyllobates terribilis; assembly: GCF_046119375.1. Classification (NCBI taxonomy): domain Eukaryota; kingdom Metazoa; phylum Chordata; class Amphibia; order Anura; family Dendrobatidae; genus Phyllobates; species Phyllobates terribilis. Next base: position 583,054,048 of record NW_027362771.1, read on the forward strand.
CTTTTGCAACCCTCTCTGCAGAGAATTAAAGAGGAGGCATTGCAGCCAGAGTATGATGAGTTGGATCAAGAAGCCGTAGCGGTCGATTACACACAGCCCAGCCTCATCTCATCCCAACGTGCATTTGGGGACAATGAGGGAGAGGAGGAGGAGGAGGAGGAGGAAGAACAGGAGCTTGTATCATGCGCTGTAGACGGTAGTACCTGTACAACTGTCATACCGTCGGTTCAGCGTGGGTGGCCTGAGGACAGGGGGGAGGAGGAGGAGGAGGAGAGCATGGTCAGTCGTCATCTTGGTGAGGACACGGAAGCCTTGCCCGTTACCAGTCTGGCACGCATGGCTGACTTTATGTTACGCTGCCTTAACCGTGACCCTCGTGTTGTCAAAATGTTGGGTGACAGTCATTACTGGTTGGTGACACTTTTAGACCCCCGCTACAAGGAGAACTTTCACTCTCTTATTCCTGAGGTGGAGAGGTCTACAAAAATGGGGCAGTACCAGAAGGCCCTTGCTACAGAACTGTTAAAAAAATTCCCATCTGAACACGCTAGTGGCAGAGGTCACAATTCGTTGACCAACCAAGGCGTACAAGCGAGAGAGAGGCAACTCCAATCCAGCAAAGGCAGGGGAACACTGTCAACGTTCTGGGACAGTTTTCTGAGACCCTCCCAGCTTACAGGCCCTGAGGCGCGGGGTACTTTCACAAGGAGTGGAAAGTTTCAAAAGATGGTGAGGGAGTACCTTGCCGACCGTACCAGCGTCCTCCGTGATTCCTCTGTGCCTTTTAATTATTGGGTATCCAAGCTGGACACTTGGAATGAACTCGCTCTATACGCCTTGGAGGTCCTGGCCTGCCCTGCCGCTAGCGTGTTATCGGAGCGTGTTTTTAGTGCCGCTGGGGGAATTATAACTGATAAGCGTACTCGCCTGTCAACTGACAATGCTGACAAGCTGACCCTTATCAAAATGAAAAAGGGCTGGATTGGGCCAGACTTCTCATCCCCACCAAATGACAGCAGAGTAACATAAAGTCAAATCCACTGTGTTATTTCGGGAGGTGTATTCACATGCACCGCTTCACACCCACACATGGATATACGCTTCCTCATTTCGGCTGTTTTATGTTCTTCTCCTTATCCTCAGCCTCCACCACCACTATACCACCAGGGTGACCGTGGTCCGTGTTGCCATTATTGAAAGTTCCTCCGTCCTTATTTTTGTCAGCTTTTGCTTGGAAGGCATAAGCAAAGACTGTGGGAGAGCCACTCCCCAATAATGGGAATAATATTTTTAAGATGCTGTACTGTATGGCTCTTGTAAAGGTCATTAAAAGCGTCTTGTTAAGCTATTGCGACCTCCACCACTTTTCCGAGGGGCATTAAAAGCGTCTTGTTAAGCTACTGTGACCTCCACCACTTTTCCGAGGGGCATTAAAAGCGTCTTGTTAAACTACTGGGACCTCCACCACTTTTCCGAGGGGCATTAAAAGAGTCTTGTTAAGCTACTGTGACCTCCACCACTTTTCCGAGGGGCATTAAAAGCATCTTGTTAAGCTACTGTGACCTCCACCACTTTTCCGAGGGGCATTAAAAGCATCTTGTTAAACCACTCTGAACTCCACGTCTCTACCAAGGGGCATGAAAAGCATCTTGTTAAGCTACTGTGAATTCCACGTCTCTTCCAAGGGGAATTAAAACCGTCTTGTTAAGCTACTGTGACCTCCACGTCTCTTCCAAGGGGCATTAAAACCGTCTTGTTAAACCACTCTGAACTCCACGTCTCTTCCAAGGGGCATGAAAAGCATCTTGTTAAGCTACTGTGAATTCCACGTCTCTTCCAAGGGGCATTAAAACCGTCTTGTTAAACCACTCTGAACTCCACGTCTCTTCCAAGGGGCATTAATAGCATCTTGTTAAGCTACTGCGACCTCCACCACTTTTCCGAGGGGCATTTAAAGCGTCTTGTTAAGCTACTGTGACCTCCACCACTTTTCCGAGGGGCATTGAAAGCATCTTGTTAAGCTACTGGGACCTCCATCACTTTTCCGAGGGGCATTAAAAGCCTCTTGTTAAGCTACTGTGACCTCCACACTTTTCCAAGGGGCATTAAAAGCGTCTTGTTAAACTACTGGGACCTCCACCACTTTTCCGAGGGGCATTAATTAACCCTAGAACGCATACCTTGGGCCTCGCAGGCCCGCACTGTTAATTGTTTTCTATTTTCTGCAAGATTACTTTAATTAGAATTTTGAAACTCTAGGTATTCCTCAGGTATATAGTTGTTTGTCATTTCCAGTTGTTCATTTATTTTTATGTTACAGGAATTTTCGGTATAACAACTCTTATTTGAAAATACCCATTTTTATGGTCATGCGTTCTAGGGTTAAAAGCGTCTTGTTAGACCACTCTGAACTCCACGTCTCTTCCAAGGGGCATTAAAATCATCTTGTTAAACCACTCTGAACTCCACGTCTCTTCCTAGGGGAATTAAAACCGTTTTGTTAAGCCACTGTGACCTCCACGTCTCTTCCAAGGTGCATTAAAACCGCCTTGTTAAACCACTCTGAACTCCACGTCTCTTCCAAGGGGCATTAATAGCGTCTTGTTAAGCTACTGCGACCTCCACCACTTGTCCAAGGGGCATTAAAAGCGTCTTGTTAAGCTACTGTGACCTCCACCACTTTTCCGAGGGGCATTAAAACCTTCTTGTTAAGCTACTGGGACCTCCACCACTTTTCCCAGGGGCATTAAAAGCGTCTTGTTAAGCTACTGTGACCTCCACCACTTTTCCGAGGGGCATTAAAAGCGTCTTGTTAAGCTACTGTTTCCTCCACCACTTTTCCGAGGGGCATTAAAAGCATCTTGTTAAGCTACTGGGACCTCCACCACTTTTCCGAGGGGCATTAAAAGCCTCTTGTTAAGCTACTGGGACCTCCACCACTTTTCCGAGGGGCATTAAAAGCGTCTTGTTAAGCTACTTGGACCTCCACCACTTTTCCGAGGGGCATTAACCCTAGAACGCATACCTGGGGCCTCGCAGGCCCGCCCTGTTAATTGTTTTCTATTTTCTGCAAGATTACTTTAGTTAGAATTTTGAAACTCTAGGTATTCCTCAGGTATATAGTTGTTTGTCATTTCCAGTTGTTCATTTATTTTTATGTTACAGGCATTTTCGGTATAACAACTCTTATTTGAAAATACCCATTTTTATGGTCATTCGTTCTAGGGTTAAAATCGTCTTGTTAAACCACTCTGAACTCCACGTCTCTTCCAAGCGGAATTAAAACCGTCTTGTTAAGCTACTGTGACCTCCACGTCTCTTCCAAGGGGCATTAAAACCATCTTGTTAAACCACTCTGAACTCCACGTCTCTTCCAAGGGGCATGAAAAGCATCTTGTTAAGCTACTGTGAATTTCACGTCTCTTCCAAGGGGCATTAAAATCGTCTTGTTAAACCACTCTGAACTCCACTTCTCTTCCAAGGGGCATTAATAGCGTCTTGTTAAGCTACTGCAACCTCCACCACTTTTCCGAGGGGCATTAAAAGCGTCTTGTTAAGCTACTGGGACCTCCACCACTTTTCCGAGGGGCATTAAAACCTTCTTGCTAAGCTACTGGGACCTCCACCACTTTTCCCAGGGGCATTAAAAGCATCTTGTTAAGCTACTGTGACCTCCACCACTTTTCCGAGGGGCATTAAAAGCGTCTTGTTAAGCTACTGTGACCTCCACCACTTTTCCGAGGGGCATTAAAAGCATCTTGTTAAGCTACTGGGACCTCCACCACTTTTCCGAGGGGCATTAAAAGCCTCTTGTTAAGCTACTGGGACCTCCACCACTTTTCCGAGGGGCATTAAAAGCGTCTTGTTAAGCTACTGGGACCTCCACCACTTTTCCGAGGGGCATTAACCCTAAAACGCATACCTGGGGCCTCGCAGGCCCGCCCTGTTAATTGTTTTCTATTTTCTGCAAGATTACTTTAGTTAGAATTTTGAAACTCTAGGTATTCCTCAGGTATATAGTTGTTTGTCATTTCCAGTTGTTCATTTATTTTTATGTTACAGGAATTTTCGGTATAACAACTCTTATTTGAAAATACCCATTTTTATGGTCATGCGTTCTAGGGTTAAAAGCGTCTTGTTAGACCACTCTGAACTCCACGTCTCTTCCAAGGGGCATTAAAATCGTCTTGTTAAGCTACTGTGACCTCCACGTCTCTTCCAAGGGGCATTAAAACCGTCTTGTTAAACCACTCTGAACTCCACGTCTCTTCCAAGGGGCATTAAAATCGTCTTGTTAAGCTACTGTGACCTCCACGTCTCTTCCAAGGGGCATTAAAACCGTCTTGTTAAACCACTCTGAACTCCACGTCTCTTCCAAGGGGCATTAAAACCGTCTTCTTAAGCTACTGTGACCTCCACGTCTCTTCCAAGGGGCATTAAAACCGTCTTGTTAAACCACTCTGAACTCCACGTCTCTTCCAAGGGGCATTAAAACCGTCTTGTTAAGCTACTGTGACCTCCACGTCTCTTCCAAGGGGCATTAAAACCGTCTTGTTAAACCACTCTGAACTCCACGTCTCTTCCAAGGGGCATTAAAACCGTCTTGTTAAACCACTATGAACTCCACGTCTCTTCCAAAGCACATTAAAAGCGTCTTGTTAAGCTACTGCGACCTCCACCATTTTTCCGAGGGGCATTAAAAGCATCTTGTTAAGCTACTGTGACCTCCACCACTTTTCCGAGGGGCATTAAAAGAGTCTTGCTAAGCTACTGTGACCTCCACCACTTTTCCGAGGGGCATTGAAAGCGTCTTGTTAAACCACTCTGAACTCCACAGCTCTTCCAAGGGGCATTGAAATGTTGTTTTTAATTAACTCTAACCTCCACGACTCTTCGAACGGGTATTGCATTTCCTCCTAATTTTTGGCAGCTTTTGCTTGGAAGGCATAGGCAAAGACTATGGGAGACACACTCCCCAATAATGGGAATAATGTTTGTAATATGCTGTACTGCATGGCTCTTGTAAGGGGCATTGCAAGTTCCTCCGTCCTAATTTTTGGCAGCTTTTGCTTGGAAGGCATAAGCAAAGACTATGGGAGACCCACTCCCCAATAATGGGAATAATGTTTGTAATATGCTGTACTGCATGGCTCTTGTAAGGGGCATTGCAAGTTCCTCCGTCCTAATTTTTGGCAGCTTTTGCTTGGAAGACATAAGCAAAGACTATGGGAGACACACTCCCCAATAATGGGAATAATGTTTTTAAGATGCTGTACTGTATGGCTCTTGTAAGGGGCATTAAAACCGTCTTGTTAAGCTACTGCGACCTCCACCACTTTTCCGAGGGGCATTAAAACCGTCTTGTTAAGCTACTGTGACCTCCACGTCTCTTCAAAGGGGCATTAAAAGCGTCTTCTTAAGCCACTTTGAACTCCACAGCTCTTCCAAGGGGCATTGAAATGTTGTTTTTAATTACCTCTAACCTCCACGACTCTTCCAATGGGCATTGCATTTCCTCCTAATTTTAGTCAGCTTTTGCTTTTCAATACAAAGGCGAAAACTAAGGGAGACCCACTCCCCAATAATGGGTAGAAGGTTTTTAGTACTCTGTAATCCACGTCTGTTTCAAGGGGCATTGGAGTTCCTCATAATTTTTGGAAAGCCTTCCATTCACTGCTTAGGCCAACAGTGTGCAGGAGACCCAGTTGCTATAAATGGAAAAAACGGTTTAGTTAAGGCCCTCTGACCTCCATGTCATTTCCAAGGGGCATTGGAGTGCCTCAAAATTTTTGGTAGGCATTGCACTCACTGTATGCCCTATAACTGTGTAGCGCCTTTTGTTACAGAAACATATCCTACAAGACATATGTGGTTGACTGGCCTGATATTGATGTGAATGGTCCCTGTTCCTCCTGCTCTTTCTCCTTTGCCACTGCCTCATCCATCATTTATCACCTGAAGCTTTGTTTTAACGGGAGTCATAGAACTGGGATAGTAGCAGGAAAACATCCAGCAATCCTCGGAGGAGGTAGGATATGCGCTAAAACGCTGACCACCTCAGGCCTAGCCGCTACTACATACATGCGCTTGCATTCCAAGAAAACAAAGCAGATGCTAACTTCTATCATCATCATCATGCTCCTCACCTTGGCACTCTCAACTCCCCTGATGGAGAAGCCAGGGCCCACCGGAGGAGTCTGGTTCTCTGGTGGGCTCGTCCAATGCTGCCCTAAAGCAGGCCGGGCTAAGAAAAGTGTGTGGGGGGATGTTCCAAGGAGAAAGAGGGGCGGCTGGGGACCGTTTATGGACACCCGGCCGCCCCCTGGCGGCTGGGGACCGAGTGTGGACACTGGCTGGATGGGGACTGAGTATGGATTCCAGGCCGCCAACGCAGCCATGACGTGGTGGCCAGATTCCGCCTCCACATGCCTAAAAGGCCCAATTTAAAGTGCAAGCAAGCAAGCAGTATGGTATTGCAGCCTGGGGGTGGGTGGGTGGCAGGCTGCACACTTACGCTTGCATTAAAAGAAAACAAAGCAGATGCTAACTTGTATCATCATCATCATGCTCTTCACCTTGGCACTCTCAACTCCCCTGATGGAGAAGCAAGGGCCCACCGAAGGAGTCTGGTTTTCTGGTGGGCTCGTCCTATGCTGCCCTAAAGCAGGCCGGGCTAAGAAAAGTGTGTGGGGGGATGTTCCAAGGAGAAATATGGGCGGCTGGGGACCGTTTATGAACACCCGGCTGCCCCCAGGCGGCTGGGGACCGTGTGTGTGTAATGCAGGTGCCGGGATGCAACGCACAGAGACGCAAGGTGAGAATAGTCAGAGATGAATATAAACAGTTTATATATATATATAACAGGTATTCTGAACAAGGGATTGCAACAAGGGTAATGAACAGTAATTTGAAATATTAGCAAAATACGAAGTCTCTCAAAGTAATGTGGTGCCCTCAGTCATGGGGGACACCACGTGAGTTCTTTAACTCTGTATATGGCCCTAGCGGGGGTCACCGGTTATTCCCGCTAGGCCGAAAGTCTTTTCCGGACAAATTCAATTAGATCACGTTGAGCTTCTTTAACCCCAACCGGTCCCCTCCCAACCTGAGTACCTAAACCCAATTGGCCCCGGTGCCGTGAGTGAACAGTAGAAGTGATGGCCCTGTTCACGTATGCAGCTCCTCTGCTTTCGCTGGTGTGACTTTCCTGGGGCAGCCGTCTCTCAACTCCTCTCTTCTTTGCTGTTGGAGGCAATCTCTCAAGCCTTGGGTAGGGGGGTCCAGACCTCGTCTGTCGGCGGGCGATGTTGGGTTCCGTGAACTCACTCAGCACCGCAAGCAGGCTCCGAGTCTCCTCAGCAGGCACAGCACTCGGGTCACATCTGTGAGGGATCTGGAGCTCTTCCACCGGCGCCCGGCTGTGGCACCACACAGGCCTCTGGCTTAGGCCTGCCACACGGGGCTTCTCAGCACGCAGAGAACACGTCTCCTCCTCTCTGCTGCTTGGCGCCAAAAACTCCTCAGGCTTGGTGCGCTGGCCTCTTATCTCCAGGAACTCCTTCCTGGAAGTCACCTGATCTGGTCCAGCATCTAAATCTGCTCTCCCTTCAACTTCCCTTGCTTATCTTGGTTCCGCTTGACTGTGTCTGGCCAGCAGATGGCAGCCTCTCTCCATCTTTGGAACATCATGTAGGAGTTCCCTTACAAGCTCTCTTGCCTTTGCTACATTCCTCCCTCCTTTTTGCTCGCCAGTCCTCGGGCGAGTGGACTTCTCGCAGAATTGATGCCTCTTTCCAGGCAGTGCAAGTTCAGACAGGAGTTGGGCACACTCCTGCATTTTCTGCTGGATTTGAGACCAGATAAAGTCTTCTTGAGCATACCGGTTAGGAGGAATTCCGGCATTAGCCCGCTCAGTTCTGCGGGGCTCCTCTTGCGGAGGTGACTCCGGGAGATCCGATGAATCAACTACTGGGGATTGCAAGTCATTTCTCGACTCATTCTGGGTTCCACTCGGGGTTGGCCTCAACGGTTCTGATGGGCCCAACTGCATTGTGGCCCATACTTCTTCATCCCCCAAGGTTCCTGCATGTAGCACTTCAGCCAATACGATTGAAGGCCCAACTTCATTACAGACTTCTGCTTCAGAGGAGCAAGGTCGTAGCATATTGCGGTGCAACACCCTGGGTGTTGCGGCGTCATCCCCTTCGGGCAAAACCTCGTAGACGGGGTTGTCTGGGTGAACCTTCTTCACCACCCGATATGGTATCGCCTCCCAATGATGGTCCAGTTTACTCCCAAATCGTTTGGCCCTTACCAGTACTCGGTCTCCTGGCTGAAGTGTACCGCCTGCGGTCGGCGGCCGATCTGCATGCTCTACTTCCTGAAACTTCTGAGCGACCAGTCTTCTCACTGTATAGAGCCGACGCTGGTGTTCTCGAATCCAGGTACTTGGGCTACTGCCCGGGCCGGAGTCTTCTGAGTCTAGCTCCAGTTCAGTAATTTCTCGCCCACTTCTTCCAAACAGCAACATGTAAGGGGTGTAGCCGGTAGTCGCATGAACTCGATTATTATACACCCAGACCAGCTCGGACACAAATTCGGGCCACTTCATCTTTTTGTCTGCTTCCAGCGTTCGCAACATTTGCAACAGGGTTCAGTTGAAGCGCTCGCATGCGCCGTTCCCTTGAGGGTGGTAGGGCGTTGTTCGGAATCGGTCGATCCCATAGATGGGGTATAGCTCATCCATCACTCGTCCTTGGAAGCAGGACCCCTGGTCAGAATGTATTCGCTTCGGGCACCCATAAATCTGGATGAAATCCTGACAGATGGCCTTAGCTGCGGCTTCTGCTGTCTGGTCTTTAGTAGGCGTCACTACTGCGAACTTGGTGAAGTGATCAGTCATGACTAAACAGTGTCCATAACCATTGTATGAAGTTCCTATCATCAGGTAGTCAATCATCAAGACTTCCAAGGGGGCAGAAGTTCGGATGGTCTGAATGGGAGCTCTTTGTTCCGGGGGCTTGTTCAACTCACGCTGACGACATGTTCGGCAGACCCCCTCGACTTCTTGCCGCAGTTGAGGCCAATACACCAGCCGTTGCAACCACCGAAAGGTCTTTTCTACACCGAAGTGAGCACCTCTTCTATGAGCTTCCTGGGCTAGCTGCGTTACTAGCGCTCCTGGAACTACCACCTGCCAGGTAACATCAAACTCTTGAGGCAGCTGGATTCTTCGGCATAGCAAGCCGTCCTTCAGGAAGAGCCTCTCCCACTGGCCTAGGATTTGTAGGGTAGTTGGAAGTGAAGCGGCTCTGGCTTCCTGGTCGGGTCTTTGCCTAAGGGCGACCCATTCTCTCAGCTTTGCTAACTCTGGGTCGGACTGCTGCAGATGTATCCATTCGTCTCTTGAACGGCCCAGAATTTGAGCGGACCTCGGCTGCTCTCTGGTCTCCTGGGCGTCGACCACAGCAGCGGCGAACTGGCTGAAATCCGGGATCTCGTCGCCTTAGAGCTCCTCATCTCTGTCCCTCTTCGGCCCCGCCTGAGTGACCCGGGACAGGGCATCTGCATGAGCGTTCAGGGCCTTGGACCGATAAGCGATTTTATATTGGTATTTGGACATCCTTGCGACCCACCGCTGTTCTAACGCACCCAGTTTGGCATTCTCCAAGTGGGTCAAAGGGTTGTTATCTGTCCGCACTTGCACTTCTGACCCTGACAAGTACTCAGCAACTCTCGGTCATGGCCCACACCAGTGCCAGTAGCTCCAGCTTAAACGAACTGTAGTTGTCCGGATTCTTCTCCGTGTCTCGGAGCGACCTGCTGGCATACGCGATCACTCGCTCTTTTCCTCCTTGTACTTGAGCCAGCACTGCTCCCAGTCCATGCAAGCTTCCATCAGTGTACAACATAAAAGGCTGCAAAAAGTCAGCGTAGGCCAGGATTGGGGCATCCGTTAGCGCCATTTTCAATGCTCGGAATGCCTCTTCTTGCCGTGGGCCCCACTGAATGGGCTGCCGCTTGGCTCCCCCAGCCGTTCCTCTCAGCAATTCATTGAGCGGGATCGCAATCTTAGCGAAGTCTTTAATGAATCTGCGGTAGTATCCAGCAAGCCCCAGGAACACCCTCAGTTCCCTTAGATTGGCGGGCGTGGGCCACTTCTGCACGGCAGCTACTTTCTCCGCAGTGGGGTGCACTCCTGCACTGGACACAGTGTGCCCCAGATATTCAATTTCTCGTTTGAAGAGGCGACACTTACGAGGCTTAATTTTCAGGCCGTGCCTTTGAAGCCGTTCTAACACTTGTTCCAATCGGCGGAGATGATCTTCAAACGTAGCGGAATAGATAATGATATCGTCCAGATGTATTAAAGTGGCTTCAAAGTTGAGGTCCCCCAAGCATCTCTCCATCAGCCGTTGGAAGGTTCCTGGCGCATTTGTTAGCCCGAACGGCATCCGATTGAACTCAAACAGGCCCATGGGGAGAACAAAAGCTGTCTTCAGACGATCCTTCTCAGCTACTGGGACCTGCCAATAGCCACTGGCCAGGTCGAGGGAAGAGAAGAATTTGGCACTCCCTAGTGCAGATAGAGACTCTTCAATTCGGGGGAGTGGATAGGAGTCCCGTACTGTACAGGCATTCAGGTTTCGATAGTCTACGCAGAATCTCAGGGTACCATCCTTCTTCCGGACCAGCACGATCGGAGCCGCCCAAGAACTCTGACTTTCACGGATCACACCGTTCCGCAACATGTGGGCCAACAGCTCTTTCACCTCCTGGTACATTTGAGGCGGGATCTGCCGATATCTCTCTCTGATGGGAGCAGTATTTCCGGTGGGTATTTCGTGCTGAATGTCCCGAGTGCACCCAAAATCATCTTCATGCTGTGCAAACACTCCCTGATATCGCTGTAGAAGTTGTTCGATCTGCCTTACTTGTCCAGCAGAAAACTCAGTCAGATTAGCCTCCATTTCCTCCAAGAAGTGGCGCCCAGCCAACGGTTCTCTTCCATTCTCTTGGCTATTGAGGGACACCTCCAGGGTCCATGGCTTTCCTTCCACAGGTGCCAGCCCTATAGCGTCAGCTCTAGTAAGGGCTTCTGGCATTATACACACTCGCGCCACCTCTTGTCGGGGCAACAACTGTAAACTTGTGCCACTTAAATTGATGCAACGCACGGGTACTCGACCGTGCCGCACAGTGGCCAGGGTCCGAGCAACCAGGAGTCCAGAGGGCGCTTCCTCTCCCTCCATTGGTTCAATTTGAATGTCCACGCCCTCTAAGGACACATGTGCCAGCACCGGTAGAGTGAGTACAGTCTGTCCCACTGGCAGTGTCATTGTGGCTTCGGGTGGTATCGATACCTTACCAAGGTACTGAGAGGTAGCGGGCAATTTTTGAATCTGACTGACCCGCACGAGATGCTGGAATACTCTCTGGTTAGCTGGGTCTCGAGTGGCACGGGTCCAGTTGTTTTTGTTACAGCCCTCAGCCAGGAACTGTCCGACCTCTTTCAGCACATTCATGCCCAGGGTTACAATGGGCCCATCGCCTCTGGGCCCTGTGGTCAGTACGATCCCTTTCCGACCGAGGTCCTTTCCACATGCTCGAACGGACATCCATACTACTCCCACTACTGGGATAGGTAGTTGATTAGCCGCAACCAGTTTGACAGTGGGTTCCCGGCAGGAACGAGCGACTTCAGGAAAGTGACTTTGGAAATACGTCTCAGACATAGTGGTCACTTGAGACCCGTTGTCCATTAAACAGCGGATCCGCTGCCCATTAAATTCAGCCCAGATAATGGGCCTCTCGGAGACAATGTCTTCAGAGCTCCCTCTTCCACTCTCTGAAGCTCGAGACCCCACTCTATGCTCCACAACCGTGGGGCATTTTAGTTTAACGGCAGTTCCCTCCTCCTCCTTCCTCGGTTGGGACAGTCTTTGGAGATATGCCCTCTACCTCCGCAGGTCCAGCACTCTGGATCTCGTTCTACCGATAGGTCGGGTACATGCCATGCTGGAGCCGGGTAGGAACGTCTTTCTCGCTCTGGTCTCCATCCGCGTTGGGCAGTACGGTCCATCGGCAAGGGGGCAGTAGGGGTCTTTCTAATAGCATTCAACTCACCCCGAAAGTCTTGAATTTTTTGACGTATTTCCCATACCCAATCAGGCTCTTTGTTGGTGAATTCAGGGGCAATTGCTTCATGACTTCTAACTGTGGCTTTGAGAACAGGAACTTCTCTCTCCAGAACTCTAGCTTCAGCCTCTACCTCCAGGAAGCCCAGATCAGGGCTCAATCGCAGCCGCTCCTTCAGGATCAGCCTCAGGGAAGGGTCTTTCAAGCTAGCAATCAGTTGGTCATGCAACACCTCATCCAATGGTCCCAGTCCTCGGCTCCCATCTCGAGCTTTCTTGGTGATATGGGCCGTCACTTCCTGTAATGCATTAACATACTGATTTACTGTCTCATTTTCCCCTTGGACCCGCTGAAACAACCGTAAGCGCAAGTGTCCCAAATCTGTAGTGTCACCGTGCATGTCCTCTAGAATTTTTATCACTTTGTCCACGGTGTCACGATCCCCAGGTGGGCGGTACATCACAGTCTGCTGGGCCTCTCCATCATGGGTTAGGAGGGCCAACTCCGCCTGGGCTAGGGGATCGAGGGGATACATACGTAGCATACTTCTCAGTCTTTCTACCCAGTCCCACAGTGACATGCCATCCCCCGTAAACTTGGGTAGATGGCTGAGCATAGCCCCCAAAGGTATATGGCTCCGGCCGGACCCAGTGACAGGCTGCTCCGCCATCTCTGCGTCTGAATGTTGCATCCTGCCGACTACGCCAAATGTATTGCAGGTGCCGGGATGCAACGCACAGAGACACAAGGCGAGAACAGTCAGAGATGAATATAAACAGTTTATATATATATATAACAGGTATTCTGAACAAGGGATTGCAACAAGGGTAATTCAATTAGATCACGTTGAGCTTCTTTAACCCCAACCATTCCCCTCCCAAGCTGAGTACCTAAACCCAATTGGCCCCGGTACCGTGAGTGAACAGTAGAAGTGACGGCCCTGTTCACGTATGCAGCTCCTCTGCTTTCGCTGGCATGACTTTCCTGGGGCAGCCGTCTCTCAACTCCTCTCTTCTTTGCTGTTGGAGGCAATCTCTCAAGCCTTGGGTAGGGGGGTCCAGACCACGTCTGTCGGCGGGCGACGTCGGGTTCCGTGAACTCACTCAGCACCGCAAGCAGGCTCCGAGTCTCCTCAGCAGGCACAGCACTCGGGTCACATCTGTGAGGGATCTGGAGCTCTTCCACCGGCTGTGGCACCTCACAGGCCTCTGGCTTAGGCCTGCCACACTGGGCTTCTCAGCACGCAGAGAACACGTCTCCTCCTCTCTGCTGCTTGGTGCCAAAAACTCCTCAGGCTTGGCGCGCTGGCCTCTTATCTCCAGGAACTCCTTACTGGAAGTCACCTGATCGGGTCCAGCGTCTAAATCTGCTCTCCCTACAACTTCCCTTGCATATCTTGGTTCCGCTTGACTGTGTCTGGCCAGCAGATGGCAGCCTCTCTCTATCTTTGGAACATCATGTAGGAGTTCCCTTACAAGCTCTCTTGCCTTTGCTACATGTGGACACCCAGCCGCGGGGCGGCTGGGGACCGAGTATGGACACCCGGCCGCCCCCTGGCGACTGGGGACCGAGTGTGGACACCCGGCCGCCAACGCAGCCATGATGTGGTGGCTAGATTCCGCCTCCACATGCCTAAAAGGCCCAATTTCAAGTGCAAGCAAGCTAGCAGTATGGTATTGCAGCCTGGGGGTGGGTGGGTGGTTGGCTGCATATCTGTGCTTGCATTGCAAGGAATGAGGGAGGTACAATTGAACACTGCCCTGGGACAAGAACTTGCACGGGGATAGTTGCAAGTCTGCATCTTCTGATGCGGCAAGGATGACTTCTGATGGGCACACTTTTAGGCAGTGACCTGGGTGTCAGAGATGCTTCCAGGGGTCTTCCCCATGCTGTTCCCATGTCTTTTCAGCACTGTATGCATGTGTCACACAGCACATGGCCAGATAAGGTTGTAAAATGTTAAAATGACATTTCCCGGTGAATGCATTTGTCACGGTTGAAAGCAATGCAAAAGTGCAAAAACGCATAAAAAATGCTACTTGTGAACATAGCCCAAGGTGTGGAGGAGTATTTTTTTTGTGGGTTATTTATTTTACCTCATACACAAGTCTTTACCCTGGAAAGGATGTTCCTTAATATATTTCACAGGAAAGCAGTTTCAGTTTCGCTTTTGAACGTTTTGTTGTGAGCCCGTAAAAGTGGCTTAATACCTCTGACCACGTTGTTGACAGCAGTGACCTGGGGGTTAGAAATGGGGCGATCCCCATGCTGTCCCCATGCCATTTGAGCACTGTCATTATCGTTTTGGGCACTTGTTAGGCTTTTAAAAGACTGCCGGGGGTGCCGCCGCAAAAATGCTCGGGTCTCCCATAGACTAACATTGGGCTCATTGCTCGGGCCGAGCACCTGAGTATCACGGCGAGCTCGGCCCGAGCTTTGAACACCCGAGCATTTTAGTGCTCGCTCAACACTACTCTCTAGCATAAAGCTCTTTATCCAACACTACCACTGACCCCCCTTTGTCAGAATTCTTCACTATAATATTGGGATTATTTTTGATGTTATTTAAAGCTCTTCTTTCCCCTCTTGTTAGATTATGCTTATCTGTTTTTTTAGAATAGATTTGTTTTAAATCATTTTCTACCATTAACTGAAAATCATCCATGATGGGAGCTCTCGACTATATGGGATAAAAATCCTCATTAGATATTCTAGAAAAAAACATGCCATCATTCACAAGGTTTTCTTTCATGTCATTATCTGACAGGGTATTCAGTTGTATAATGGAAAACTGTTCCTGAAAGGAAAGTCCTTTATAAATATTCTCCGGTAGCAAAATATCATTAATATCAGTTATTTCCTGATCCTGATTATAGAAATGTTTTTTAATAGTGAGTCTGCTTATAAATTTGTTCACATCCAAAATCGTGGAAAAAAAAGTCCCCATTATTTTCCGGAACAAAATTCAGTCCTTTTTCCAAAACATCTAAATCATTCTTAGTAAGGATATTGGCAGATAAATTTAAAACTGTGAATTGATTTATTTCCGAAATCTGGTGCCGTAATTGTGTCTCCTCTCTCTTATGTTTGTGCTTGCGCCCCGATCTTCTAATAGGTCTCTGTTTTGATAATAATTTCGATGCTGATTTCGATGCTGATTTTGATCCTGATTTTGATCCTGATTTAAAACAGTCCCGTTTTTTGATGTGCCAGACCTTTCACTGGATATTATAAAGCCCACTCCATCACTGCCTTCTGCTTCTCCATCTGTAGATTCATATTCAGAGGAGCTGAAGGTAACCCTAGGTGTTTCCCCAATCGCAGGAAATCTATTACCACCAGGGTTTTTCAAGATAGACTTAGGCTTTTTCGGACTTTTCAAATTTCTATTCGGTCTGGGCAGAGGTCGCCAATCATATACATTGCCTATTTCGTAATCTTTACAATCACGGTTATATTTTTTCTGTTTATTCTCAGCTATGGAGTCCTCTAATGCTTTAAACCTCTCCATTATGTCAGATCTCATTTTTTTATACTCTTCATTTTCCACATGTTCGGTCATAGAGTTCTCAATTTCTTTTATTCTCAGATCTAATTCTTTGACCTTTCTCCGCTCATAATGGATCAGCAAGTCCATTAAATTCAAAGAACAGCCTGTTAATATATCATTCCACTCTTTTTGGAATTTTTCATCAAACTGGATGGCTGATTGTTTCTTGATCCTTAATCCACGAGGGATCATAAGGTTTTCCACATATTTCTCAAACATTGTATAGTCCCACCACGTTTTGAGGCGTGCAGACAAATATTTCTCAAGTTGGTTCATGCTCTGTCTTATTCCCTCATGACCATCATTATTGGTGGCTGGTTTGTTCATAGAAATGATAGAAGCAACTCTGTCCAGTCTCGCTTTATCATTGAGGCTCAAAAAGGTGGTATCCTTAAAAATAGTTTCCATTTTCTCCAAAGTTTGTTTATAATCATAGACAAGAAGCAACCAAAGAGAATGAAACAAATACTAACATCTCATATGAGCAGCTGGCATGTTCAAATTTATAGGGGTATATAGCAATGAACTTTTCCTCCCTATATCAATGATGTTACACCAGGGAGCACTAAAAAATGTTCAGACGGTCAGTTTGGCCATTCAAGCATTAACGGAACAACTAAATACGAATTCTAATTACTCTGATGAAATGAAGGAATACATTCTTGATGCTACTCTTTTCTTGCTTCAAAATAATTACCGTATTTTTCAGACCATAAGACGCACTTTTTTTCCTCCAAAATTTTGGAGGAAAATGGGGGGTGCGTCTTATAGTCCGAATGTTGGGGGTGGGGTGTATATATATACGGGGTGTGGGGGGAGCGGTAGCGGTGGAGGAGCGGGACACAGGAGGCAGCAGCCGCCTGCTGCAGCCTACACTGTCCCCGCTGCTGAAGAAAATGAATATTCACTGCTCCCCACGCCCATTGGGCGTGGGGAGCAGTGAATATTCATGCTCCTTAATAGCGGCACACAGCGGAGCGAAGCGCGGCTCCTGCTGCTGCCGGCTATCTCCTGTGCCCGATGTTAATGGGCATGAATATTCAACCTCTCTCCACGCCCATGGGAGTGGAGAGGGGTGAATATTCATGCCCTTTAATGAGCGGGCACAGGAGATAGCCTGCAGCAGCAGGAGCCGCGCTTCGCTCCGCTGTGTGCCGGCTATGAAGGAGAGTGAAGTCACTGCTCCCCGCGCACACAGTCCCGGCGTGGGGAGCAGTGACTTCCGGCAGCTGATCTCTCCTTGTGAGCAGCGCATGGCAGTGACGTCATGCGCGGCTCACATGGAGAGATCAGTGCGGGCAGACAGGACGCAGCGCTGGAGGAGAGAAGAAAGGTGAGTATAAGTGTTTATTTTTTTTTGTGTGTGCATCTTGATGGGGATTAGGGGGACCATGCATATCAGGACTGGGATTAGGGGTGCCATGCATACCAGGACAGGGATTAGGGGTGCCATGCATAACAGGATAAAGATGAGGGGGCCATGCATACCAGGACAGGGATGAGGGGTGCCATGCATACCAGGACAGGGATTAGGGGTGCCATGCATAACAGGATAAAGATGAGGGGGCCATGCATACCAGGACAGGGATGAGGGGTGCCATGCATATCAGGACAGGGATTAGGGGTGCCATGCATACCAGGATAGGGATGAGGGGTGCCATGCATACCAGGATAGGGATGAGGGGTGCCGTGCATACCAGGATAGGGATGAGGGGTGCCATGCATACCAGGATAGGGATGAGGGGTGCCATGCATACCAGGATAGGGATGAGGGGTGCCATGCATACCAGGATAGGGATGAGGGGTGCCATGCATGCCAGGATAGGGATGAGGGGTGCCATGCATACCAGGATAGGGATGAGGGGTGCCATGCATATCAGGATAGGGATGAGGGGTGCCATGCATACCAGGATAAGGATGAAGGGTGCCATGCATACCAGGATTGGGGATGAGGGGTGCCATGCATACCAGGATGAGAGATGGGGTGCCATGCATACCAGGATAGGGATGAGGGGTACCATGCATACAAGGATTGGGGATGAGGGGTGCCATGCATACCAGGATGGGGATTACTGTGCTATGCATACCAGGATTGGGGATGAGGGGTGCCATGCATACCAGGATAAGGATGAGGGAGCCATGCATACCAGGATAAGTACCACGTATTAAAGGAAGGGGGGGGGCATATATACCAGGATGAGGGATATTGTCAGAATTGGGGGACATTACCCCTATACCAGTGTCAACAGAAGACCCCCTCCCCCTTAAAAGTGCATCATGACCACATTTTTTGCTTACATTTTTTTTTTATTATTTTCCTCATCTAAAACCTAGGTGCGTCTTATGGTCCGGTGCGTCTTATAGTCCGAAAAATACGGTACTTCAAGTTTTCCCATCAGTTTTATGTACAGTGCCAGGGATGTTCCATGGGGGCCAAATTTTCACCATCCCTGGCAAATCTGTACATGAACTGGTATAATACTAAAACCATAGAAACATCAAAAGATAAAGCTAATGGTAAGACCAGGGATCAATATTTAGCACAGAGTTCCAAAAATGCAAATAGAATAAATAAATTCCCTAAAAAAATGATATTCTCAACCACATATAACAAAAATTATTATAATGTTATTGGTGTTGTACGGAAATACTTGCCATTGCTTTATACCGATAGTACTCTAAAGGAAATTTTGAAAAATGGATGCAAATTTGTTCCAAAGAGGTCACGCACAGCGGGGAACA
This sequence comes from Phyllobates terribilis, assembly GCF_046119375.1. Classification (NCBI taxonomy): domain Eukaryota; kingdom Metazoa; phylum Chordata; class Amphibia; order Anura; family Dendrobatidae; genus Phyllobates; species Phyllobates terribilis. Next base: position 583,072,478 of record NW_027362771.1, read on the forward strand.
TTATTTCTCCTAGTGAATTTAGAAATAACGAACATAGAAAGAGGGGGAATTCTTGGCTGTCCACAAAAGGCTCATTTAAGTGTGGACAAAGGCAATGTGGCTTGTGTCCGTATATGATTAATAACAACAAATCGGTAATTAATAATGAGGGACAAATATACCGTCTAGTGACATTTATGAACTGCGGCAGTAATCATTGTGTTTATGTGATTTTCTGTACACAGTGTAATAAACAGTATGTTGGGTCCACAAGTCGCACTTTGAGAAAACGTTTGTCAGAACACTTATACGATGTCCTAAATCCCACTACCCACAGTTTGTCAGGAGCCTCCAGGCATTTTTTGCATGAACATGGAGGTAATATCGGCTGCTTACGTGTAAGTGCATTGGAATCTGTCCCTATATCTCATCGTGGTGGGGACAGGGTTAAATTATTACGGAAAAAAGAAGCACAGTGGATTTTGAAATTAAATACTAGATATCCAACAGGTTTAAATATGAGAAATGAATTAATGTATTTGTATTAATATTCCGGTTATTTCCACCTGCACTATTTTACACTAGCTGATTTCCTGCTATATTCATTATAACTATCTGTTTCTAGGTTGATATTATGTGACTTATATTTAGCGAGTTATATTTATGGAGTTTGTAATTGTTTGGCAACTTTCCAATTTCCCCCCCCCCTTTAAAATAGAAACAGTCAGTTCATTTAGGGTTAAAACTGAGTTTTCTGAGACTCTGGACTCATGTGTAATTGAGCTTCTGAACAGGTGATGTCGGTGGGCGGCTGCTTTCTCCATATGCCTTAAAAGTTTTTCTATTTCAACATTGTATTATGCTACGGATCTACGTATCCGAAACGCGTAAGCCTCTGTACGCTTTTATTTGCACTATGGTCTCATGGTTTTAATTTTTTCAAAATAAAGGCTATTTTTTAAGTCACTTTCACGAGTTGCTGGATAACTACCCTTTCATCACTGCCTAATGTCACCCAGACGGGGATCTTTACAATCCGAGCACCGTGCCTCATGAGAAAGTGGACCGAGCAGGCTGACCCAGGTGAGCTGAAATATTTTTTCTACATTAATTACGTCGTCTAGGTACAGCAGGATGGTTTTGAAGTTTTTGTGTTCTAGGCAACACTTCATTAACCACTGGAAGGTTCCTGGGGTGTTGCAGAGCCCAAATGGCATGCAGTTGAACTCGCTAAGACCCATTGGTGTTGTAAACAGGGTCTTTTCTCTGTCCGCCTCTGCCACAGGAACCTACCAGTACCCACTGGTGAGATCCAAAGTGGAGAAATAATTAGCGGATCTCAGTGCAGCTAATGATTCCTCAATTCTGGGTAATGGGTAGGCGTCCTTATGTGTAATGCGGTTAATCTGCCTGTAATCAACACACATCCTCATTGTACCATCTTTCTTTCTAACGAGAACTAATGGAGCTGCCCAGGGGATACAATTATCTCTGATCACCCCAGCCTCCTTCATCTCCCGTAACATTCCTTTGGCACATTGATAGTGAGCTGGGGGTACAGGCCGGTACCTCTCTTTGATGGGCGGATGATCTCCCGTGGGGATATGATGTTGGACCCCTTTTACCTGCCCGAAGTCTAGTGGGTGTTTGCTGAAGACTCGCTCATATTCTTGGACCACCCGGTATACTCCATGCTTTTGGTGCAAAGGGGTGGAGTCAGTGCTCACTTGTAGCTTCTGACACCAATCCTCCACCTGCCCCTTGGAGCCATTATCCTCCGCCGGTTTGGATGGAGGCAAGGGTTCCACTGCCTTTATTGCGTTTTTACTGACAGTGAATAGCTTAGCAAGGGTGGCATACTGGGGTAAATGGACCACTTTCTCCCCACAATTCAGGATGCGTATCGGGACTTTCCCCTTGCGGACACCGACTACTCCCCTGGCTGCCAAGATGGAGGGCCTACTATCAGAGTACACGGGTTCTACCAGGGCCTGATAATCTTGACCCCTGAGACCGATTGCTGCCGACACCATATTAACATTTCACTCCTAGGGGGCATTGTAATGGGGAATGGATCACTCATCCTGACACTGCCAACTTCTCCACCAGACAGCTCTACCTGTTGTCTTTTCATCAGGGCTTTGATCTCCTTCTGCAGAACTCGCTGCTGACTGGAACTGGCAGTCTCTGCGACCTGTTGCAACAAAAGAATAATTTCCCCAAGACAATTCTCTATCCCATTGGTGCCTATAGTTATCATAGGATGACTTTCTCGGCGATCAATATCAACAATAATCATTCCTTGCGATAGCAATTCTACTCGGCCACCCTTTATGGTCACCTTTTTATACCCCACCTGAGGCAAGGGATGACCATTGCTGGCATAGATATTAAGATGTTTATCTGGACTGCGGGTAATGTCTGAGTCAGTCCAGTATCATTTATAAAGGATATATGGCATCGTTGTCACCTGGGAACCAGTGTCCAGCAATGCGTTCATCGGGATGCCATCAAGCACGACAGGTAGGACCGGTCGTCCTCCCACGTACTTGTCTCGCCAGCTTTGTGGGCCTGGTGGTCTTAATCCTGCGGGTTGGCCCTCTGCCCCTGGGGTTGCTCGTTTTAAATTGCAGAATCTTGCCAAGTGCCCCGCCTTTTGACAGTGGCGGCAGATGGGTTGTCCGTCCTGGTCGTAGCGATCGCTGTTCCTCCCTCTGGTCGGTGGAATTCTTCTCTTTCGTCGCCATGGGACGTCATCTGGACTGGAAGCCAGCTGGATCTTTTCCTTTGGAGACACTTGTATGGCCTGCACAGTTTTGGTTAACGCAACTGTGGCGCCCCTGAGGGTTCAGTCGCCACAGAGGTACTGCACCTCACCCAGAGGTGTGGTATCTCCTTCTCTCAGGTAAGGAGGGAGTGCTGCCCTAAACCCCAACACCTGCATCCAACACTACACTGCTCCAGGCCGGCTGGAAGGGCAAGATTCTGGAGCTGAGCCAGCAAGTAGAACGGGCCCAGCAAGCAGCGGTCACCAAGTGGAGGAGCGAGCTGTTAGAGAAATTAGCAGCATGGCGGAGAACAGCACAGGATGCCAGCAGCGGGACCCCAGCCCCGGCGGAGCCCGCTGAATACCAGGAGGCAGTGTACAGCACAGGAGCAGGTAGGAAGAAATCCCCTGTCCCGGGCGCTGCAAGCGCCGACCTGCTCCTGGGCCTCCTACACCAGCACTCCCCGTACCCCACCATGCCCTCCCTGGAGCAGCTGCTCAGCCCGGAACCTCCACCCCCGGGCGCTGATCCTGAGGACCTTCTACTTGGTGCCCTCCCGGAACCTCCATTCCCGGGCGCTGAAGCCAGGAACCTCCTGCTCGGTTCCCTCTCGGAGCCTCCACCTCCGGCACCCGAGTGGGTGTACGGCGCACCGGCCTTCAATTGGTCCGCACGGTTCGAGGACCAGCAGCCGTGCCCGCTACTCCCGACACTAGCGCCCCCGGTTGCCTGCCCCAGCGGAGAAGAATTCAGTTGGGACAACCGGGTAGGGGACCTGATGGGGTTCCCGCAGGAGACCCAGGCCGAATCCCTTCAGAGGAAGGAGTTCTGCAGGCAGGAGCTCCAGCAGCTGGAAAAGGAGCGGCGCGCTCAGTGGGCTCGTTGTGAGCGACTGGAGGCCCCGAACAAGGCCGCAAAGGCTCAAGCCCATCAGGCGGAGTCTGCCCACCCCAGCCCCCGTGAAGAAGGACTCGTGGTGAAGTTCGACTTGAAGGCTGGGTGGGGCTTCATTCGAGATCCCAACTTCGCCAGGGACATTTTTGTGAACCGGCGGGATGTTGAGCCCGAGCTGGAACAGGGCCATCCTGACCTGAATCTGTACCCCGGTGACCTTTTCACTTACACTCAGCACCATGGGGAACGCGGGTGGTACGCCCTCCAAGTGTAACATGTGATTGAGGACACGCCCCCGCAGGACATAGCTGATGACCCGGCTGGGTCCAGCAAGAACCAGAAGTACCCCAGGCGGGGACCCCACTACTAGTCCAGCAAGTGGGACTGAATGTTATGTATATAATCAACCGTAAGGGTACAGTAATTTAAGGTTAAAAATAATGTTTTTCTAATAGTGTGTGTGCATAATTACCTGTCAGGGTATACAGACTCCAGGCTGGGGACTGTGAACAGCCAAAAACTGATTGTGTACATAGTTCTGCACTTCTTAAGGTGCTCCCTATTGGTTTTATAAGTATAACCAAATGACCTCAGAAGAAAAACCCGTTTGGCGTGGCGGAAGACGTGGTCCACCACCAGGATCACCTATGCCCTGAAGCCACGCCCAGGGCCTACGTTGAGGGTTTGCGGATGGGTCCCTCATGCTGCTACCTTTGCACTTGTTTAATAAAGAAAAAGGACACCCCGTTGCAACTCGTGCTGTAACCTGCAGAAAAACGGTTTATGTGAAAAGGAATATTATTAAAAGTTTAAAAGTGCTCTTATAATGTTATGATACCCTGTAACGTTAAAGTGAAGTGCCTCCCACAAAGGGAAGAAATGTTTTGTTATAATCTTATATGCGAATGCATTCCAAAAACTGCATGTCTAATATACCGTGTTTTGCTCAGTTCCAGCCCGCGGACGTGCTGTGTTTTACCAGGGGGGAGTGTGGAGCCCCTGAGGGTTCAGTCGCCACGGAGGTACTGCACCTCACCCAGAGGTGTGTTTTCTCCTTCTCTCAGGTAAGGAGGGAGTGCTGCCCGGAACCCCAACACCTGCATCCAACACTACACTGCTCCAGGCCGGCTGGAAGGGCAAGATGCAATGTGTTTCCTGCTGAGCCCTGTCCCTGGTTGGAGTGGGGGGAACCCAAAGGTAGGGGAAACCAGTAGTGGGTGTGGGTGGAGGAAGTAGTTTAGGGGAGCACCATAGTAGTAGGTATATACACTGTGTTCCAAATTATTATGCAAATAATATTTTCTCAGATTTTCCCAAATTACCTATATGAATTGCAGTCATTGTAATTTTCCAGTCAAATAACTATTAGAGTACAATTGAAAGGTTTTTGTACAAACTGCCTATGATAACAGTATATTTAAAAAAATTTAAAAAAACTCAAACTGCACTCAAAATGCATGTTCCAAATTATTATGCACAGCAGAGTTTTCAACCTTTTCATTTTAATAAAGAACAAAAAAATGGTCATTTTTGAAATTATAAGCATTAGCAGGTTATTACAAACTGAAATCAAACAGTTTTCAATTCAAAACTTTATTCTAGGTGATGTTACATTTGCACATAGGACCCCTTGTTCGAAAGGAGCTTCTGAACTCTCTCGTCCATTGAATTTGTCAGGTTTTGGATGGTTTCTGCTTTAATTGTTTTACATGAGGACAGAATACCCTCCCAGAGCTGTTGCTTAGATGTGAACTGCCTCCCGCCATCATAGACACTCCTTTTGATGATGCTCCAGAGGTTCTCAATGGGGTTGAGGTCAGGGGAGCATGGGTGCCACACCATAAGTTTGTCCCCTTTTATGCCCATAGCAGCCAGAGATGCAGATGTGTTATGTGCAGCATGAGACGGGGCATTATCATGCATGAATGGAGGAAGCTCTAAGAGAAGACTGAAGGGACCCCAGGGGTGCGGACTGGCCAGCCGCCACCGCACGCCCGCCGCTACCAGAGTAGGGGGGTCAGGCCAAGAAAAGGGAACCGGATCCCTCATCTAGTGGAGGAGAGCAACTACCCTCAGCTAGTAACCGGAGGCCGTGGCATTGCAGGTGTTACGGCCCCTCACTACACCCGTTAGGAAGGCACCACATAGGACCCAGGGAAACGGAACATACGTTTGCCCGCCAAGGCCCGAGGCAGCTGGACAGAAACGCGGTCAATTGTGGGGTACGACAGGCCAGAGAAAGGACACACGAAGGGGGTCATGAAAAACACTCCAAAGGTACCTGGGAGTTGGCCGAGCCCCTCACCTGGTGAGCACAGCACGACGTGGGCAGCCATAATCTGCAGAAGTGGCTTGGAGTGTAAAACTGTGAGTAAAGACCCTGGGCTGCATCACTGGACTCTGAGTCATTACTGCTGCTCCCGCGCACCATCACCCCCACCATCTGCACTCCCTGCCCTGAGGCTATACTCCTCCCGTGGGGAGCTATACTACCCCCTGCTGCGCACACAACATCAGCCTCAGCGGTCTGCCCGCAGCGGCGGTTCTCAGTGACCGCAATCCATGGGTGGAGTAGTCGGACATTTAAACCTTACAAAACCCAAATAAACAGATCCGCCACTGGTTTGACCGCCCTGAGCCACGGGACCGGGTCGTCGGCACGGAGACTACAACCCCTAGGGTTACACAGAGGGGCGCGTCAACTTTGGCGTAGTCGGCAGGATCGAAACCAACCCATTATCATCGGGTATTGTGTGCCTAGAGACTGTTTCACTGTATTGAATGTGGCGCCCGCCCCAGAAGAACGGACGCCATGATGTGCGCGCCAAAAGACAACAAGAAGCCACCTCCCATCATGGGCCAGGTCCCAGAATGGCGCCAAAGACGGAGCCCACCCCCAACAGCCATGAGTGTGGCTGTAGAGATGTCCATCAACGTGGGGGGGCTGCCCCTGAGAGTGATTGTCAGCAGATTGCCCCAGGACCACCCCCAACAGGGGCGGAAGGGAAAGAAAACCGAGGGGCAGGGTGTGGTTTGGATCAGTCTTGGCAGACCACACCCGGAGATGGCGGGGAGCGCCAATCCCAGTGCCCTGACGAGTGGCCTGCTGCAGGCCAAAGCGGCTCCGTGCAGCCTCGCGGAGCTGGTGGCCCAGCTCCCCGAACAGGACCCTGAATTCCTCCTGACTGGACTGGAGGAGTTGGACCGGAGGATGGTCCGGGCGCAGCGGGAGGCCATCGCGGGGTGGAGAGAGGAGATTGGCCGGCGGGTCGCGGCCCGGCAGCAAGTGGCGCTGCAACCACCCGACGACGTGCCTGCCCCTGAGGACGGAGGAGGACTATCGGAGGCCGAGAGCAGCGCTGCAAAGGGAGCAGGTAAGGGGGACGCCCCTGATACCAGCCAGGACGCCACTAACCTGTCCCTGGACCCCGTCGCAGAGCCGATCGCCCCGAAAGTCACTGCACCTCCTCCTCCGCTCCCGCCGCCTGCACCTAGGCCCAAAGCCACAAGCGCAGCCGCCGGACCACGTCCCACGCCGTGCCCCTTGATCCCGGGTGCAGCCGGAAGGCCTGATGTCCCCAGGCGCCTTCCAACAGCGAGCGCCCCCGGTCCCAACACTACCAACACTACCATCCCTAGGGACCGACCTATACAGTCAGCTCGCCGGGCCTGAAGGAGAGCTGGTCCCCCTGCCACGCGGATGGGTTCACCCTTGTCACCGGAGGGACCTGTCCGCTGGGGCCGAAGCCCCGTTTGCTCCGCTCCTGCCCGCTCCACAGCCAGTCACCACCCCCCAGCTCCCAGATGAAAAGGTCCAGATAGAGTGGGACCAGACCGGGGAGGACCTAATGGGGTTTTCACAGGAGACGCGGACAGACGTAGCTTGCAGGCGGGAGTTCTGCCGCCGTGAAATAGGGCAGCTGGAGAAGGAGAAGCGGGCGCGGCGCCAGAGGCAGGAACAGCTGCAGGCCCGGAGCGCGGAGGAAAAGACCCGGACCCGCCGAGACCCCCTAGCTGCACGCGGTCCCACAGTAACCGGGATCGTGGTCAAATTCCACCAGGAGAAGGGGTGGAGTTTTATTCAGGATCTGACAACCGACACAGACCTTTTTGTTAATAGAAGGGATGTGGAAAGTCGTCTGCCCGCGGATCACCCGAAACAGGATCTGTTCCCAGGGGATCGGGTAACATACACCCGACACCGAGGTCTGTGAGGGTGGTACGCTCTTAACGTCCGGAGGGTGGAAGAGCACCGCTACCCTGAATCCTGCTACGCAGAGGACCTGGACGAGCCTGAGGAGGATGAGGCGCAGGGAGACCGCTATTAAAGAACCACAGCAGGACTTGTATATAGTTACCCGCCAGGGTGAAGAAGTTCCGTGACACGCCGTTGGTGGATTACAAAAAGTTTACCCGGTTAGGGGTTGTTGTCCATTTGTTTGTTCAAGTTACCCCAAAAGGGTCTGTGAATTATCCGGCTGAGGACTGGGAGCAGCCAAACCCTTTTTCTATCCGGCTGAGGACTGGGGGCAGCCAACCCCTTTTCTATCTGGCTGAGGTCTGGGAGCAGCCAAATTCTGTAAATAGTTGCAGTTCTTAAAGTGCCCTCTATTGGTTTTATATACACCTACCTCAAAAGATACCTGAAGGTGTTTGTTGCACTTAGTAAAATTGCACCTTGTTGGGTGACATGGACACCTGGTCGCGGCAAGGACTGTGACCTGCTAAAGAGACTTTGTTGCAAGAATGCTGCTGAGAATAGTTTGTGTTTTCTATTAGAAGAGATGTTTTATTTATATATATATATATATATATATATATATATATATATATATATATATATATGCCAAGAGTTATATATTTGAAAGAAACTTTTGTAGCTATTAAAAAGTAAAGTTTAATAATGCTGAAAATAACAGGAAAAGTCGTCTCCCATAAAGGGAAAAAGAAAATGTTGAATTGCTTTTATATGGTTGCATTTAAAATGTTTTGCATTTCTTTTGCTCTGTTCCAGCCTGTGGACGTGCTGTGATTTACCAGGGGGGAATGTAGCGCCCTGAGGGTTCGGTCGCTACAGAGGTATTGCATCTCACCCAGAGGTGTGATATCTCACTTCCAGGTAAGGATGGAGTATGGCTCAGGACCCTAACACCCACATGCACTACACCACATTTCCGGGGGACAGGGCGACAATGCTCCCGGGTGTGAGCACAACTGTCCCTGATCCCTGGCTGGAGTGGGGAGGGACCACCTAGAGTAAGGGGAACCAAGTAGTATGTGGGTGGAGAACGTAGATCCTGGGTGCACTGATGAGAGAGGTATAAAAGGTGGGAGCCATCTTAGAGACAGTGTTCAGTCAGAGGGAAGAAGTGACAGAGCAGGGCCTCTGTGGAGCTCTGCTCCGGAGGCGGGCCTAGCCTGTGAGGCCCTGCCAGGGCTGAGAAAAAAGAAGAAGTAGAGAGAGCAGAGAGAGAAGGAGACTGGGAGCAGAGGCTCTGCATGGGCTCTGCTCCGCAGGCAGGCCAAGTCTAAAGGCCTGAGCCTGGAGGGAGGAAACAGAAGGAGAAGGAAGGAAGAAGAATGGAGGAAGCTCTAAGAGAAGACTGAAGGGACCCCAGGGGTGCGGACCGGCCAGCCGCCACCGCACGCCCGCCGCTACCAGAGTAGGGGGGTCAGGCCAAGAAAAAGGAACCGGATCCCTCATCTAGTGGAGGAGAGCAACTACCCTCAGCTAGGAACCGGAGGCCGTGGCATTGCAGGTGTTACAGCCCCTCAATACACCCGTTAGGAAGGCACCACATAGGACCCAGGGAAACGGAACATACGTTTGCCCGCCAAGGCCCGAGGCAGCTGGACAGAAACGTGGTCAATTGTGGGGTACGACAGGCCAGAGAAAGGACACACGAATGAGGTCCTGAAAAGCACTCCAAAGGTACCTGGGAGTTGGCCGAGCCCCTCACCTAGTGAGCACAGCACGACGTGGGCAGCCATAATCTGCAGAAGTGGCTTGGAGTGTAAAACTGTGAGTAAAGACCCTGGACTGCATCACTGGACTCACTACTGCTGCTCCCGCGCACCATCACCCCCACCATCGGCACTCACTGCCCTGAGGCTATACTCCTCCCGTGGGGAGTTATACTACCCCCTGCTGCGCACACAACATCAGCCTCAGCGGTCTGCCCGCAGCGGCGGTTCTCAGTAACCGCAATCCACGGGTGGCGTAGTCGGACATTTAAACCTTACAAAACCCAAATAAACAGATCCGCCACTGGTTTGACCGCCCTGAGCCACGGGACCGGGTCGCCGCCACGGAGACTACAACCCCTAGCGTTACACAGAGACTCGGCTCCGGGTATTCCCCTACACACACGGCCCAGGGGGCGCGTCATATATGGCATTGATAACGGCATTACAGTGGTGGCGCCCGCGGCTGAATCCTCTCCCAGGTTGGGCATCTTCCTCCCCCCTAGTGAACCTCAGCCAGGTCCTGGGTTTCTGCTGGCATACCAGTCTGCTGCTCTGCAGGTCACTGTACAGCTGCACTCTTGCTGCACAGCTTCTCACACTTGTATTATATTCACAGAGCTGCAGCAGCTGGGTGGATGGATGGGATCACACAGCCCTCTGCAGGGGGAGGTGACAATCTCCCCCGTCAGTCTGATGCAAAGGGGAAGGCTGGCACCTTTCAGTCTGAGTGACAGACAACTCTGGTACAGTCTATTCAAGTGGGAGGGGCCTATTTTGGAACCGATTACGAGGCTCCACCCACGATGGGACACCCCTCATATCATTAACTCCGCATGTGTACAGTAATGGCTGCCGTTTATACAGTTATACACAGTCTTTGTGGCACACAGGACCCGGTTATACCGGGCTTCGTGAATCCTGTTCGTGACGCCAAGTATGACGCGCCCCCTGGGCCGTGGGGTACTCGGTAGCCGGGCCGGTTGGTGCTGGGGGTGTCACAGTGGCGGTGACACAGTCTCTGATCCAGGGCGGTCAATAAAAGGGGATGTTGAGAAAAGGGGAATTAAAGTTTTATATAAATGTTCGTGACGCCACCTGTGGTATGCGGCTATATGGGGCCGCCGCTGCGGTGCAGATCCTCTGGAACTGATGATGACGCAGCAGAGTTGGTTCAGCTTTCCACAGGCAGAGCTTAGCTCCAGGGAAGGAAATGGTGATGTTATAGATGTTGCTGTGCAGTGTAGTGCAGGCGATGGCGCAGTTAATAATCAGTCCACTACTTAATGGCGGTTTCCTCTTATCTTTACTTGCGGTGGTTAGGCAGACCGGGGTACGGGTACTAGCTTGTAGTAGAGGTCCGGCGGCCTGGAAGCAAGTTGGGAATCCTCCTCGCCAGGTGAAGTTGGAGGCCTTCCCTTTGCGCTAATCTCTTTGCCCTGCTGCTTATAGCTGTGCTGCGGCCCTCGTCCCTGAGTAAAACGTCTTTGTGCTCACCCGTATGACAGGCAGCTGCTGAGCCTTCGAGCGTCTGGTAGGGCCAGGAGACCTGCAGTCTTCTGCCCTTCGGTTTCTGCTGCTGGGCCTTCAGTGCCCCACAACCTCGGACTCCGGTGTCCAGTTCTTCTACGCTCGTCTTTGGGGTGAGCTGCCATCCAGCTCCACTCCCCAGGTCTTTCCTCTTCGCTGTCCTGTATTCAACTCCTCTCAACTAACTGTAACTAACCCCGCCTCCAGATTCCAGTTGCTAAGGGGAGGAGCTCCCCTTGCTGGTCTGGAGCCAGGAAAGTGTTGCATGCTAGTATACCTGACTAGGGGACCCCTGCTTGCTTCCAGGCATGGCATCACCTCTTGCGAGGGAGGCAATGCCACTGTGGCAACCGGACCTCTGGGGTGCCACACATACTTCTGATGTTGAATTTTATGGTGATTATGTGGCACCCTGCTACCACAGGTGCCACATGACCCAAAAGGGTTCATGGACGGACTTCTCCACAAGAGGCCCTCACTACAAACAAACACCTCCACCCTTCCACCTCATACCACCAGAGGGAGCCTGTTATGGATATATATATGGAGGGTGGAGTCAGGCAGATCAGTTCAATCACAGTTGAGTGAGAAAGGGTGAAGAAGCAGCACGTCTGCTGCTGTATTGAGGGCCCCAAGAGTGGCCGAGGCAAGGAGAGAGGAGTTAAGTGGGCAGAGGAGCATCACAGGCTCACCCCAAGACACAATCCGGACACCGGGTCCGCGCATACAGGGTTCTCTATACCCAGTAGGGACAACCGGCATACCAGGAGGCTTCCAGACCCCTGGTCATCCTGAAGCTACCATCAAATACAGGACTAGGAACCACGAATGCTCGTCGTCCAGTGATAGTGGTTGCCAAAGGAAAGTCCTACTACCAAGCGGTCAGGTGAGAGAGCAACGCAACATAGAAGCCAGGCCAAGTTCCAGGTTGGCCAGAAGCTTAGAAAGAAGGAGACATGGATCAGGAGGCCTTATACCCGCTCACTGGGGAGAGTCCTGAAGTTCACCCTTCCTAGAAAGTACCCTGGATCATACCTGCCGTTACACCAGTAAAGGTACTGAAGCGAATCCCCTGTGTGCGTGTCCGTCATTCCCCCTGACCCGACCGGGCCATCTCTCACCTGCATCCCATCCATCAACCCTGCCCCGGGGGCCCGCTCCGCCTGTGGGGTGCAGAAACATCCCAGCTGCCATCCTATCACCCCCGGAGGTCTGCAGCAGCGCCGGTAACCATTACCGGAAACCACAGGTGGCGTCACGAGACAAACTAAAAACACTAAACCCCCCCCTTTTAAAGAGTGACCCAGAGGACGGGCCTGGGAGCCGACTGCCGTGACATCCTACAAAGAAGGTAAAGGCCCGGGTACCGAGTCTCCCCCATATATTCCCCTGGGCGAGTCACACTCTTCCTGGCGTCACGAACAGGATTTTGTGCCCGTTGCCACCGGGTACTGTGTGCCATAACTGAATTGTGTTTAAACTGTGGTGAACATCGCCGCCATTACTGCGCCGCCGTGCGGGAAGAAGAGGGGCGTAACCGCGGGAACCAGAGACTGTTGGTAGCGCGCGAAACTCAAGCCCCGCCTCGCGCTCTGATGCAACACCAGGAAGCGTCAGGTCCTGGAAGGAGACCGTCGTCTGCGGAGCTGCGGCCTACCTGAAAAAGAAAGAGAAGGTAGGCTATGGTTTACTAGGGGGGTGCAACCATGGCCGACGACCAGCAAGACGCCGGAGCACCAGTTAACGCTCCCGATGTTCAACTCGCACCCGGTGCTGCTCAGGCCGGAGCGGCTGCCCCACCAGCATGGGTCATGACTCCATTGATACCCATGGCCCTGCCGTATATCCCCGGAGCGAAATGGCTCCCCCAGTATGACGGCAAACCGGACACCCTGTCTGGATTCAAAAGGAAAATATGGCGGTGTACTGGACATGTACTCAATGACTGGTAAACAGAGAGCCGCTGTTGGGACAATTGACTGGTGCCGCAGAGCGGGAAGTTGAGACCTGGCCAGCCGCAGACCAGGAATCAGTATCCATTATATTTAAGAGACTGCAAACTGTGTTTGAAAACCGCACTGAGACAGATCTTCGGATGAGGTTCTAGCACTGTATGCAGAAACCTGAGGACAGTATCCGGGACTATGCCTGGTGTCTACAAGAGGCACTGTGGGCCCTGAAACAGGTTAGTCCAACCAGCATACATGATGAGAACAAAATGCTGACAGAACAATTCATCCGGGGGTTGAGGTCCCAGGAGGAGAGCAGAACTGTACGGTGGTGGGACTTAGATCATCCAAATGCCACCTTTGACACCTTGAAGGACATGGCTATTAAGGGCCTTCAGCCCTTGAAAACATCAGATATTGCTATCCAGCGTTACCAGGGTGGGGCCACCCCAATGGCCACAGCACTCACTGCCCCTTCATTAGCGGCTGAGACAAAAGTGCAAACAGTGCCCCCTAGCGAGCTGGACAGCCTGCGCTCTGAAGTGCGTCAGCTAAGTAAAACCCTGGCCACTGTCCTGAGCACCCTGCAGCTACAGACGGGGCCCGAGCCGAATGGAAGGATCCTACTCACCGACAGTCCTGAGGATGTCCCCTGGATGAGGAAAAGAAGGAGGACAACACCACCACCTGGGAGGACCAAGGACCAACGTCGCCCTCCAGGAGAACTCATCTGCTACCGTTGCCACAAGGCAGGCCACACCGCGTGGATCTGTCCTTTAAACGGGCAATCCCTGGGGCCAAGGGCCGACACCCAGGAGTAGATCAACCAGGCCCATCAAGCTGGTACGACCAGTTTGTAGGAGGAAGGCCTTTCCTGTCCATCATGCTGGACGGCATAGCAACACCTGCACTACTGGACACTGGCTCACAGGTAACCATCATACCTGATGTCCTCTACAAAAGGTACTGGTTCATAGACGAACTCCACCCGCCAGCCCCAAATCTCTCTGTGTATGCCTCCAATGGCCTTCCTCTTAACCTAGTAGGGGTTAAGGACGTGACAGTGAAGGTGGGGAGAGTTGAACTAAAGGACCAAGGACTGATTGTTATAGAATCTAACCCTGGTGATACCAATCCGTATATGATACTTGGTACAAATATTGTTGGTAACTGTTTGGGAGAAGTGTTGTTTTTACTCCAACAGATTGCTGACACTGCCAAACCAGGGCAGGGGAAGGTGCTCCAGAAGGAAATTCGTGCCCTCCTGTACCAGCAGCAGGTAAAGCTAACAGGTGGTGAGATTGTTAATGTACAGGTGACGGACCCGATACCCATTGTGATTCCCCCAATGAGTGAAATGCTGATTTGATGTAGGGCAGCAATAGGCCTCAAGGGAAAGAACTACCAGGCGGTAGTGGAGCCCACTAGCTCAGAGCACAGACCTACACTCCTAACTGCTAGAGGGGTAGTTGATGTGCGCAATGGGAGGGTACCCGTACGTCTCCTAAATTGTGGGGAGGAGGAAGTTAAATTGCCACGGTACGCCACTGTTGCCAGACGGTATACTGTGAATAATGATGCCATACACACAGTGGAATCCTTGACCCCACCGGATACAGTGAAGGACAATGACTCCGAAGCTCAGCTGGAGGATTGGTGTCAACAGCTCCATGTTGGAACTGACGCCACTTCCTGTCCATCAGAAACACGGTGTTTACAGAGTGGTTCAGGAATATGAACAGGTGTTTAGTAAACACCCACTTGATTTTGGAAGGGTTAAAGGGGTACAACATCACATACCCACCGGTAACCATCCACCCATTAAGGAGCGTTACAGACCCATACCACCAGCACATTGCCAAGAAGCCAAGGAAATGTTGCATGATATAAAAAAGGCAGGGGTAGTAAGGGATAGCTGTAGCCCCTGGGCAGCTCCCCTGGTCCTGGTCAGGAAAAAGGACGGTAGCATGAGGATGTGTGTAGATTACAGACAAATTAACCGAATAACACATAAAGATGCATACCCTTTACCCGGTATAGAGGAATCCCTGGCTGCACTGAAATCTGCCAATTATTTCTCTACATTGGATCTCACTAGCGGGTACTGGCAAGTCTCTGTTGCTGAGGAAGACCGGGAGAAGACAGCCTTCACCACCCCGATGGGATTATGCGAGTTCAACAGCATGCCATTTGGACTCTGCAACGCCCCCGGAATGTTCCAAAGGTTGATGGAGTGTTGCTTGGGACACCGGAACTTTGAGACAGTGCTGCTATACCTGGTTGACGTTATCGTGTACTTGAGGACGTATGAAGACCATCTAAAGCACCTGGTGGAGGTATTTGAGGCATTGTCCCGGTATGGGATGAAACTAAAACCTTCCAAGTGCCACCTGCTCAAACAGAAGGTTCAGTACCTGGGACACGTGGTCAGCTCAGAGGGAGTAGCACCAGACCCGGAAAAGGTCACTGCCATCCAGAAGTGGCCTGAATCAAGGAACATCAAAGAAGTACGTCAATTCCTGGGACTGGTCGGGTACTACAGGAGGTTCATTAAGGACTATACCAAAAAGGCAGCACCTCTACAAGATCTCCTGGTAGGACAGTCCAAAAGAGGTAAAAGTCCCCCATTCCAGTGGGGCAAAGAGCAGACTGAGTCTTTTGGATCAATGAAGGAAGTCCTAACCGGTGAGGAAATCCTGGCTTACCCCGACTACAGCCAACCTTTCCTGTTGTACACTGACGCCAGCAACGAGGGACTGGGAGCTGTGTTGTCCCAGAAGCAAAACGGCAGAGAAAAGGTAATTGCCTATGCCAGTAGGGAGCTTCGCCCTACTGAGAGGAACCCGGAGAATTACAGTATTTTCAAGCTGGAGTTCCTGGCCTTGGTCTGGGCTATCACTGAAAGATTCAAGCATTACCTAGCCTCAACTAAGTTCACAGCCTTTACCGACAATAACCCCTTGACACACCTGGAGACAGCCAGATTGGGAGCCATGGAACAGCGTTGGGTGGCCAGATTGTCGAATTATCAGTTCACAATCAAGTACCGGGCAGGTCACAAGAACACCAATGCAGATGCCCTGTCAAGAATGCCCCACCAGTCGGACACCGAGGATGAAGTGGATGACCTAGAAGAAATTGAATTACCTGCTTTCCACAGAAGCGGAATGGTCCACGAGCAACACACCTCCAGAAGACGTCATGGTAAGACGCTAAATCCTTTACTTCATCACAGTTGGAAGGAGACCCAGGACAGTGACCCGGTTGTCAGCCTCATCAAAAGACTGATAACCCAAGAAGGTTCTCACCTGGAGAAGGATGCTCCTCCACAAGCCAAAAACCTGTGGAATGAGAGAAGCTGGCTGTTCATCTACAGAGAAAAGCTGTGCAGAAGGTATGTCAACCCCAGAACCCATTGAAATGGTGTGGCAGATTGTTGTACCCAGGACGGATATCCAGATGGTGCTAGAGGCCTACCATGAGCAAGCAGGTCATTTTCGTTGGAAGAAGCTGGAAACCCTGCTGAAGGACCAATTCTATTGGGTTGGAATGCGGAGTTCCATAGAAAGGTGGTGCCGGAATTGTGGACCCTGTAGCCTCAGAAGGAAAGACTACGGCAGCCAGAAAGCACCCTTGCAGTCCATCAAGACAACCCAACCCCTGGAGATTGTCACTCTGGATCACGTCAAACTGTCGCCCAGCAGATCAGGCTATTCCTATGCCCTGACCATGGTGGATCACTATTCCCTGTTCCTGGTGGTAGCCCCTGTCAAGGATCTGACAGCAGAAACTGCAGCAAGAACGTTCCAAGCCTACTTCTGCAGACCCCATGGATATCCGGACAAGGTGCTAACAGATCAAGGCCCTGCTTTTGAAGCTGAGCTATTCAAGGAATTCTGTCACCGGTATGGATGCAAGAAGATCCGGACTACGCCATATCACCCGCAAACCAACGGTATGTGAGAGAAAATGAATAACATCGTTATAGACCTGTTAAAAACCCTACCTTTGGAAGAGAGGAACCAGCGGCCAGAAAAGCTACCTGACCTAGTGGACCTGTATAACCACATACCCGTGAGTTCTACTAATTGTACCCCAGCGTACCTCATGAGAGCAAGACCTGGAAAATTGCCCATGGACCTGGAGCTCAGAGTGGTAGAACCTGCTGCAGATACGCCCACTGAAGACTGGGACACAAGTCGGCAAGAGCAGTACAGGAAAGTACAGGCCTGTGTCGAAGACCGTCTAAACAAGGTGAGTGAAAGACAAGAAGAGCAGTATAACAAACATGCACCAGCAGAACCCTTGGCGCCCGGAGAGATAGTGCTAAAGTGGAAAAGAAGAGGTCACAAGCTCGATGACCAGTGGTAAAGAGAGCCCTACACAGTGTTAAATTCCAAATTTGACAACACCAGAACCTGCCTGATCAGCAAGGATGGAGGTAAGATGACCGCAACAGTCTTGAGAGACCACTTGAAGTTGTGCCCAGGTCTACTGAAGACACCGGAGGAAGAAGCACCTCTTGTAATACCGGAAAAACCCAAGGAAGATGTACTTCATACAGTTCTAGGAGACTTCCCTGTGGACTGGCCTCAACTTGATGGAGCAGTTATTATACCAGTAATACACTTCTGTCAACCACCAGAAGAGCCTCCACCACAAGAAGAACCTGCTCAGGAACAGGAAGAGTCCTCAGTAAGAGGAGGATCACCCGTTGAGGCAGAGCCTGAAGGCCTAGTAAACAGAGTACTTGCCAGTCCCATAGAGAGATTGAGGCAGTCTTATAATCTACCAGCACGTAGATCTGTTAGGTTAACAGAGAGTGCATGCATAGACACCAGTAACACCCCAGTGCTACGAAGGTCCACACGCAGCACACAAGGCCAAATCCCTGCCAGGTATAGGGTATAAATACAGAATGCCTACATTGTAAATAGTTACCCAGTTGGGTATTGCTTACTATTATTTATGGTGTGAACTGAAAATAATGTGTTCATTTAGTTACTCGTAAGGGTATAAAGACTTGTAGGCTGAGGACTGTGAGCCGCCAAAAACTGTCCATTGTAAATAGTTGCACTTATCAAAGTGCCTCCTTATCTGTTTCATAATAAAAAGAAGACCACAGAACAAAAACCCGTTTGGCGTGGCCGAAGACGTGGTCCAACACCTGGATCACTTATGCCCTGTAGCCACGCCCAGGGCCTACATTGAGGGTTTTCAGGCGGGTCCCTCATGCTCCTTATGTTACACCTTCATCAGTGAAATGGACACCTAGTGACGGGACTTATTGCAACATTGTTATTGTTGCTGTTATTATTATTGTTACTTGTTGTTACCTGTTTAAAATGCTTCAGTCCAGGAGTACTGAATTGTACTAGGGGGGAATGTGGCACCCTGCTACCACAGGTGCCACAGGACCCAAAAGGGTGCATGGACAGACTTCTCGACAAGAGGCCCTCACTACAAACAAACACCTCCACCCTTCCACCTCATACCACCAGAGGGAGCCTGTTAGGGATATATATATGGAGGGTGGAGTCAGGCAGATCAGTTCAGTCAGAGTTGAGTGAGAGAGGGTACTGGCGCGTAGACCAGTGAAGAAGCAGCACGTCTGCTTCTGTATTGAGGGCCCCAAGAGTGGCCGAGGCAAGGAGAGAGGAGTTAAGGGGGCAGAGGAGAATCACAGGCTCACTCCAAGACACAATCTGGACACTGGGTCCGCGCCTACAGGGTTCTCTATACCCAGTAGGGACAACCGGCATACCAGGAGGCTTCCAGACCCCTGGTCATCCTGAAGCTACCATCAAATACAGGACTAGGAACCACGAAGGCCCCGGAGTCCAGGGATAGTGGTTGCCAAAGGAAAGTCCTACTACCAAGCGGTCAGGTGAGAGAGCAATGCAACATAGAAGCCAGGCCATCAGCTGATGGTCACGCGACCATCACCTGACCGCTGACGTCAGCGGTCACGTGACCATCAGCTGATTAAATGACGTCACCGCAGGTCCTGCCAGTACACCGCGGGACGCCGAGGAGAGAGGATCGCCGCCGGAAGGAGAGGTGAGTATACAGGTTTTTTTTATTTTTAACTTTTTTATTTCTTTTTTTCACCGCGTGGTAACCGGGATGAAGAGGAGTTGTAGTCTCCTCTTCATCCTGGGTACCACACGCACCGCGATTATGCCGCGAATTCGCCACCATTGAATTTAATTGAAAAGCAGCAAATCCACATATACCTGCCGGTTTGCTGCGTTTCAATGTTCCTCAATGGCCGCGAATTTGCAGCGTAATCGCGGTAGAAATGGTCATGCTACGTTTTACAACGCAATGCGAATTCGGCGTGCTAATTAGCGCATCATGTGCACAGCACATCCGAATTCACATTGCTTTGCGTGGCAGACGGTTTTACAAGCGTTTTCGCGGCCGTAAAAACGCTGCAAAAACGCTACAAGAACGCTACGTGGGCACATGGCCTAACAGGCTAATTAAGGTCTGAAACCTTGATCAAAGTTATCTGACCTCACCCATCTCCAAAGGTGCCCAAACTTTTGCATCTGCCCATTTTCCTTTTTGGAATTTTTAAAATGTAACAAATTACACATTTTTTTGGCCTAAAATGATAAGGAAATGTGTCATCTTTATTCCTTTTAGAGATCATTTCATCTTCAACTTTCTTAACTGTTCACAATAAGTCATTTTGACCAGGGGTGCCCAAACTTTTACATGCCACTGTGTATGTATGTACTGTGGTAATGCCTCCCCCCAGTGGGGTGATTACAAAAGAATACCAATATGTCTAAATAGTAATATTACACAAGATACATGGGTAGAGTATATAAAATAAGAGTAATGTCTCCCCCCAGTGGAGTAGTTAAGAAGTGACCAGTAACTGCGAGTAGTAAAACTGCACAAATACATAGATAACAATAATAAACAAATACATAGGTTCATTCGTCTTTCCTCCCCTTCTTCCCAGAGCCATAACTCTACTTTAGTTTTCTGTCCAGATAGACATATGAGGGCTTGTTTTTTGCGGTACTTTCGAATGTAACCATTCATTTTACCACTTAGCGTACTGGAAAACAGGAACAAAATTCCAGGTGTGGTGAAATTGTGAAAGAAACGCAATTCTGACATTGGTTTTTTAGGGAATTGTTTTTATGGTTTTTTAGGGAATTGTTTTTACGGTGTACATTTTGGGTTAAAAATGACCATGCGATATTATTCTCATTGGTACGATTACAGCGATACCAAAAATGTCCAGTTTTTTTAAATTATTTTGGTGGTGAAAAAATAGTCAGAAGCTTGCAAAAAAAATTTTTGGGGTTATGTCATTATTTTTCGAGACCCGTAACGTTTTCATTTTTCAGCCGATGGAGCTGTGTAATAGCTAAGTTTTTGCGAGATGTCGTTTTTAATAATACCGTTTTGGGATGGATGTGAATTTTTGATCGCTTGTTTCAGTTTTTTTTGTGGAATTACGGAGACCAAAAAAAACGTAATTTTGACGTTCTTGAATTTTTTTCATTTACAGTGTTTACCAATCGGGTTGTTTTTTTATTTTAATAGATCAGACTTTTCTGAACACAGCGATACCACATATGCATATTTTTTATATATCTTTATTTTCAATGGGGGAAAAGGAGGCTGTATATAGCAGAAATCACAGTCTCCTTTGAAGCCCGGCTGCAAGAGGGGTTTCAAAGGAGGTCTGTAATAAAGGGGGTCATCAGCTCACCCCCGGCTGTAAAGACAACCCATCAGCTACTTGCGATCACGTTATAGGTGCGCCGATGGATCGAGAGAATGATGCTCACGCATGCCGGCGCGTATTAAATGCCGCTGTCAGAGTTTGACAGCGGCATTTAACAGGTTAACAATCACGGACGGAGCACTTCTCCACCCATACTTGTTAGCCATTACTTGTCAAGTTTGGGGCACGCTCACCCCGTGAGCTCGCTCCATACTCACCCTTCCAACTTGCTCGGTACATGTGCGGCAGATGTCGTGAAGGGGTTAAAAAAGACATTACAACAGGAAGAAGAAATCCCTGAGACAAAGAGGAGATTTTTGATTGACAGTCTTAAATTTATTTTATTGTTTTACCGACAATGATAACACATACTATGAATGCATTGGGACGGCAATAGGTACAAAGGTAGCACCAGCTTTCACTAATATATAACTACTGTTAAATATGATGACAATATTATCCTATATCAAAGATATATTGATGAGTTATTCTTTTTATGGTGATTAAAGTAGTTTAAAAAGATTCTGTAAAGACATTAATAACGACGGTGGCATCCAATTGACCCGAAATATTAAAAAAGCTCCACTGAATTCCTACTGTGACATGCAGAAGTAGCGCTGTTGCTTTAAAAGCATTCAGCCACTATTAGAATTAGAGATGAGCGGTGTTCGACTCGAACTGTTCGTCAATCTCAAATTCGAGCTGTTTTGGGCGGTGTTCGAGCCGTTCGACGAACACGAACGATTTGAGAAAAATTCGGCTGTTCGAGGTTATGTTCGATAACTGTTCGTGCACCAAAATCATAACTGGATTTTTTCACAGTAATGCTGATAATCAATGTTAATACGCAGTTTGAGTGTACAGCGGGGTGGGGGGAGGGGCAGGGGATGGATCTCTGCAGGAATAATGAAGATCTCCATTTTTTTTCCTCTTTCCCGCATTTACAGTGGGGAGGTGCAATCTGTCAGCCTATCAGCAGCGCACACACGGAGCGAACTGCTTTTTTCACACAAGCAAGGGCATGTGTCATTGGCAGTGTATGTCACATGTCCTTGCCCTATAAGACCCAGTAATTTTCCCCGTCGCCACCATTTTCTCACTGCTGCAGCTGGGTGTTAGACGGCACCTCTGCTGCTGTGGGCGCTATACTTTGTAACTGTGTGAATTGCAAGCGAATTTGCTCTTAAATAGACAGATAGGTTTAGGGAGTAGGGACTAGTTGGAATTGCAGCCCTTTTGAGGGTAGGTTACAGCAGTTCCTAGCACTTTTTGCCAGGCAGTTCTGTGCCAGTGCTGTGCAAGTGTTTTTCACAGCATTTGGCTAAATCTAGCAAAGCAAATCCTTTTGGGCCTCTAGCAGTGTGTGTTAGTCAGTGGAGTAGCCTATCTGTGTTACAAGCTATACCACCTGTGTATCTAATACCAATTTTTTACTGCACCTAGCCCAGTAAATACTTTTGGGCCTGTAGCAGTGTCTGTTACTCATTGTAGTAGCTCATCTGTACCAAGCTACACCACCTTTGTATTTAATAACAATTTTTTACTGCATCTAGTCCAGTAAATCCTTTTGGGCCTGTAGCAGTGTCTGTTACGCATTGTAGTAGCCCATCTGTACCAAACTACACCACCTTTGTATTTAATAACAATTTTTTACTGCATCTAGCCCAGTAAATCCTTTTGGGCCTGTAGCAGTGTCTGTTACGCATTGTAGTAGCCCATCTGTACCAAGCTACACCACCTTTGTATTTAATAACAATTTTTTACTGCATCTAGCCCAGTAAATACTTTTGGGCCTGTAGCAGTGTCTGTTACTCATTGTAGTAGCCCATCTGTACGGATATGCAGCGATACTAAATAACCAATGGTGCCCAAGCTTACGGCCTCCGTATTGGGCAGAACAAGTGCTGACAAAAAAAAACAGACACTCCTGGAACTCTTCCCAATAGTGATAGCAATAGAAATATGGGGTGCGCGCCTGGCTAACAAAAATATACGCTTCATAGCAAAAAACACCAGCCTAGCGCACTGTATTAATAAGATGGCATCATCGTCTCTCCCAGTGCTAGGCCTACTACGCCGGCTAGCATTCCTGCGCCTAAAACACAATGTATGGGTCCGCGCTAGCCACAATGCTGAGGGGTCTAACGCTGCTGCTAACGCTTTATCACAATTCAATTGGCAGATTTTCACAGAGCTCCTCCCCAACGCCCACCCATCGGGCAACAGTTGCCCACCCTCCCTATGGGATCTAGTGGCAAATAGTTGATGCCATTAATCAGAGCGTCAGTTGCCCCGTCGACATGGCAAGCATACGGTAAGGCATGGGAAGAGTGGACACGACTAGTAGCAGGCAGACGGGTTGACCAATGTGAACAAGCCAGATTACAAGTCACCATAGAATTTCTCCACCAGCTAATGATGAGGGGCATATCAGGGGCGTCAGCGCAGCGGTGTCTCACCGGAGTAGCATTTCACTTCCAACTACTGAATTGAGGAGATGTGACAAAGAGATTCATCATCAGACAATCCATAAAAGGGTAGAAAAGGGGTCAGCCAAGTCAGGAGTGTAGACGTCCCGTCCCGTGTCACTAAAACTGATTTCTCACATCATATCCCTAACACCATTAACATGACACTCACAATTTGAAGCAACACTACTGTCTAGTGCATTTGCGATCGCCTTCTTCGGGGCGCTATGCATAAGCGAATTAGTCCCTCAATCCAAAATTACCACCAGTGGAGGCTTATTACACCAGGACGTAGTCATAGCCAATATTGCAATACGTCTACGCATACGTAAATCGAAAACGGTTCCAGCGGGCAGGGGCACTTGGGTACTTCTACAACCCACAAACGGTACACTGAGTTGGGTAACAATAGTAAAAACATATATAACCATCAGATCACAAAGTAATTTCTTCCTATCACACATTGATGGAACGCCATTATCAAGATACCAGTTCCAAGCTATATTTAATAAATGCCTAACATCGGCAGAGAACCACCCCAAAGATTACGGGACACACTCATTCCGCATAGGTGCGGCCACGGAAGCAGCAAGAGCAGGACTGTCAGAAACTGAAGTTCAGAGGATAGGGAGATGGCGATCCACGTGTTTGGTGAGATACATAAGACCGGACTTGTTATCCTAACGTGGTTTGTTTCTTTTACAGGTGACGCTAAGCCAACAGTGTGGGTGATAGGACACTCGTATATATATTGGGCAGTAAAAAGGGTGAAAGTCCGCCCAGGCGGGAGGAAATTAGAGTTTCATAACACATATTTCAACTGGAGAGGTATTAGAGGCCTGCAATGGCCACACGTACTAATGGAGGTAATCAAGGTAGGGAGAGAGGCAAGAGGTCCGGTCATCTTAGTTATACAGGCCGGGGGAAACGACCTAGGTCATCACAAGAGCGCATAACTAATGGCAATAATGAAACTAGACACTGAGCGCTTCAGAGAATTTTTCACAAAACTAACTATAGTATGGTCAGAGATTGTGCCGATAGCGGTATGGCAAGGTGCGCGAGACATCACGGCCATCGAACGGACAAGGCGGGTAATAAATATTCGGATGGCAAAATTTAGAAGAGACAGAGGCGGTGTAGTGATACGACACCGACAACTGGAAGGAGATAAAGCAGGCCTCATACGGCCCGATGGTGTTCACTTAATGGATATTGGACTGGACATATTCCTGTCAGGACTCCAGGACGGAGTGAAACAAGCGTTAAGAGTGATGGATGGGGGTCAGAGTCCTGCATACGAGTACGCAGGATCCTCCGTGGCCTGGAAATAGAAAGGACATGTTGGAGAGTTACACTTGTTGGCCAACTTGCTGGTGTGGAGACACAGGGCATGCTGCAACAAGCTGAATTATTTTAGAAATAAAATGCCTTTCTGATGGAATGAATATAAAGAGTTAATAAAGCTGTGACCGATCCTCACCTATCCAGTTGTAAGAGTTACATTATTGTATTGTCAAGGAAAGGGGGGCGGTAGGGGGGCTGAGCGTCTGGGTTTGCTTGGGGGTCCCCACAGTCTGCCTAGGCTAGATGCAGTTAAAAATTCTTATTAGATACACAGGCGGTGTAGCTTGCTTCAGAGCTGGGCTACTACGCTGACTAGCAGACACTGAAGCTTTGGAGCAGACCTCTGAGTAAACAGCTCTTCAGACTCAACCATCTGTGTTACCCCAAGCCATAGTGTATGTAGTTTCTTACGGTTAAAAGGGGGGGGGGAGCGACCCAACCCACCTGGAATTGACGATGCCAATGTCACGTAAAACACAGCAAGGGGACTCCAAAAAGAGTCTCCATTTTTTCCAAAAATTGTGGCACAGACACCACTTAAGTGGCATCAATTGCCCCAGAGTTGCTTAAAACGGTTGGTGAGGTGATTTTACCAAATCCTCAAGCTTTTAGTCTCCCCAGGATGACACAGGGGTAGAAAAGTCCTTGCGGATCCATGATTTGTTCATCTTTATGAACGTGAGTCTGTCTACATTCACAGTGGACAGCCGCGTGCGCTTATCTGTCAGCACACCACCAGCAGCGCTGAACACACGTTCAGAGAGAATGCTGGCTGCGGGGCATGACAAGATCTCCAAGGCGTAAGTGGCGAGCTTCGGCCATTTATCCAGATTGGAAGCCCAAAAAGAGCAAGGGTCCAGTGACACAGTCATGGCTTCGATGTTTACTTGGAGATACTCCTGTACCATCCTCTCTAGGCGTTGACTATGTGTCAGACTTCTTGTCTCCTGTGGCCTTGCAAATGATGGGCTAAAAAAGCTGTGAAATGATTCCGCAAAATTGCTGTTACCAGCAGATACTGTGTTACTGTTATGGTTTGAGTGATGAAGACTCGACAGTCCCACGGTTGGCAAGTTAGAACTGTGAGATTCACTACGTGCACCACTGGTGTTTTGTGGAAAAGCACATGTAAGATTCTGAAACAGCCTCTGCTGATACTCCTGCATGCGTGAATACCTTTCTATGGCAGGAATTATTTCGGCAAATTTACTTTTGCACCGGGGATCTAAGAGTGTGGCAACCCAGTAGTCGGGATTACTTCGAATTCTGACAATCCGAGGGTCATGTTGCAGGTAGTGCAGCAAGAAGGCACTCATGTGTCTTGCGCATCCAGGAGGACCAAGTCCTTGTTGTGTTGGTAGCGAGGTAAGAATCATGCTTCCTTCCTCTGCCCTCTCCCCCCAACCTCGCACAACAGAAATGTGATCAAGGTCTCCCTCATCTGATGATTCTTCCATGCCCATCGCCAGTTCGTCCTCCATGTCTTCCTCGGCTCCTGCACCTTCCTCAACAGTTTGGCTGCTACCATGCGCCCTGGTTAATCCCTCTCCCCCACCCTCCCATGCCTGCCGCCTTGGTGCTGCCGACCGTCTGGACCTTGGAGATGTTATCCCTTCCGCATAAGACTCCTCCTCTACTTCCTCCACCTCCTCTTGTCCCACCACCTGACTCCGAATTCTGTTTAACGTGTGCTCCAGCATGTAAATCACCGGAATAGTCATGCTGATAATGGCATCGTCAGCACTAAACATCTTCATCGCCATTTCAAAACTGTGCAGAAGGGTGCATAGGTCCCTGATCTGAGACCACTCCTGCAGCGTGATTTGCCCCACCTCTGGATCTCGTTGGCCCAGGCTATACGTCAAAACGTATTGCACCAGGGCTTGTCGGTGCTGCCACAGTCGCTGCAACATGTGCAGAGTTGAATTCCACCGTGTCAGCACATCGCATTTCAGCCGGTGAACTGGCAGGCCCAACGACTTCTGTAGAGATGTAAGTCGTTGAGCTGCGGGATGCGAACGGCGGAAGTGAGCACACAGCGACCGTGCCCTCTGCAGAAAGCCATCTAGTCCGGGATAGTGGGCTAAAAAATGCTCGACAACCAGGTTCAACACGTGAGCCATACAAGGCACATGTGAGACATTGCCCCGGCGAAGGGCAGCACCCAGGTTTGCAGCATTGACGCACACGGCCTTCCCTGGTTGCAGGTCCAGTGGAGACAACCATTCATGAAACTGGGTCTCCAGAGCTGACCACAACTCCTCAGCTGTGTGACTCACATTTCCTAGACATTTCAAAGTAAACACCGCCTGATGCCGTTGAGCCCTGCTGCCAGCATAGTAAGGAGGTGAGCAGGATTCCTTCTGCGCAGTTAGAAAGCGGGTGGCATTACCAGACAGGCTTTGGGTGCAGGTGGAGGACCGAGAGGAGGTTGAGGAGGCAGAAGCAGTGGAGGAACTTCTAGATAAAGAGGATTGACGCACAACTCGTGGGGACGGCAAGACTTGGACAGCAGCCCCTTGTCCTGCTGTCACCATAGTTACCCAGTGCCCAGTCAGCGACATGTAACGCCCCTGTCCATGTCTACTCGTCCAAGTGTCTGTGGTGAAATGCACCCTGTCACACACAGAGTTTCTCAAAGAAGCGGTGATGTTGTGTGCGACATGCTGGTGTAGCGCAGGCACACCTTTCTTTGAGAAGTAGTGCCGACTGGGCATCTGGTACTGGGGCACTGCGACGGACATAAGGTCTCGAAAATCCTCTGTGTCCACCAGGCGGAAAGGCAGCATTTCTGTAGCCAGCAGCTTGCAGATGGTGAAATTCAACCTCTTAGCTTTCTCATGGCTAGGAGGAAATGGTCTTTTACTTGTCCACATCTGAGGGACCGAGGGCTGGCTGTTGTGCTTAGACGGGGTTGAGTAGGGTGTCCCCGGCAAACTGCCGGTCTGTGAGGAAGATGCAGGCGGAAAAGTTAGGTTGCCTTGATCCAAAGGTGGTGCTCTGGATGTTGGAGAGGTCTCAATACCAGCTGGTGTTTCCACTTCCAAATGAAATGATGACCTGCCAATCACACTGGCTGTTGCGGGTAAAGAGGTGGCAGGTCTGCGTCCAAAAACATGTGTGACTGCTGTCCCCCCAGTCACAGAGGATGAAGAGGCCGTGGATGCACAAGATGGGGCAGACGGTGGTTGGCCCGGCCCGCTAGGCCGCATTGTAGCACAGTGAGCTTCCCACTGCAACTTATGCTTCATATCCATGTGACGGTTCATGCATGAAGTACTCAAACTATGGATTTTTTGGCCTCTACTTAGCTTTTGGTGACAAATATTACAGATAACACGAGTTGGGTCATCCTTATCGATCTGAAAAAATGCCCAGGCTATGCAAGGCTTAGAGCCCATGCGACCTGAAGAGCTACCACGACTTGTGGTCAGAGGCAGAGTTGTGGTTGAGGATGCAGTTGTTGACGTGCTTCCAGTACTCCGTCTCTGTCCAGGAAGGCGCAACCTAACCTCGTCGTCAATAGCATCCTCCTCCACCTCCTCTGCTGACCTCATCGACTGGCTGACTGTGGGTTGACAGTAAGTGGGATCTCCAACCTCGTCATCATCACCCTGTGTGCTCTCACACCCGTCGTCCTCAGAGCCAACCTCTTCCTGCCCTGACCGAAAAGTCAAGTTGTCGCTCCAATCAGGTATTTGAGTCTCATCATCGTCTTCCTCATTGTCTCCACCAACAGGAGTTACAGTTTGGGAACGAGGGTCTACATTATGCTCAGAACCTTCTGCGTCTGGTCCTGGATCCGACTCATAAAGATTCTGGGCATCAGTGCAGATCATTTCCTCGTCTGGATTAACAGAAGCTCTGGAGCAGACCTCCGTTTCCCAAGCTATAGTATGAGTAAACAGCTGTGCAGACTCAACCATCTGCGTTACCCCATACTCAGACGGGCAGCTGGAGACTTGGGAGTTGTGAGGAAGCAAGTGCGATTGGGGTGACACCTCTGAGGACTGGAGTATTTGTGATGTTGAAGTTGAGGTGGAGGAGAGCCCACTTGAAGGAGCACTTGATATCCCTTGAAGCACCTGCTGTTTTTGTGCCTCATCTGGAATTTGTAGCGATGGGCGTGTCCGTAAGAAAGGGATCGTATCACATTGTCCACGAAAAGAAGTAGACATCTTAGTTTGGCTGGAAGATGGTCTTTCTTCTGCAGATGTTACTCCCCCCCCCACCGCGGGGGGGCTCAGCATACCAGCGGACAGACACCAGTATTGGGAGAGGGGGGCTGGCCGTCAGGGTCCACCGCGGGTCTGGCACAAACCCGGCGACACGGAGGTCGCACAGGCAGGAACGGACTGGCCGTGGCGGCTTCGCACTCCAGCGTAGTCCCTCTGCCCGCTCGCGCCCGTAACCTCAAAGGGATGCGCAAGTGGCTTTTCTTCCCAGGGCTGTTCCCCGCCCAGCAGGAACGAGGGGGAGCTCAGGTCGGCCTTCCACTGTACTCCCTTACCTCCCTCGCCCTCTTTCCTTCTTCTGTTCTCCATCTAACCCCTCGGCTCTGTGGTGTCCGCTCTCCCTCCAGCTCTCTCCTTCTCACAGGTGGACTATCGCGTGTATTCACACTGTGGCAAATCTTTTGGGCCCAGGCATAAGAAGTTGTCGAGGTAATGGATAATATGTGCCCCCTTAGAAACGTCCATTACAACCCATTCGAGGAAGCAACTAAACGCCTCAAATAGTGAGCAGGATCTGGAGCACCCCATGGGCAAACAGCGATCTATATAGTATGCTCCTTCCCAGAAGCAGCCCAATAGGTGGACACTATTCTGAGGCACAGGTAGTAAGTAACCGGAACGCCGCATCAATGTCTGTTTTGGCCATTAGGGTGACCCTTCCCAACTTCTTGATCCGCCTGATTGCCTTGTCAAAGGATGTACAGTATATACTACTGTACTTGGTTCCGCGTCGATGTTGTCGTTTACAGACCTGCCCTTGGATATGACAAATTGTGGATTAGTCCGAATGTATTGGGTTCCATTTTTGGCACAACTCACAATGGGGATACCACTACGTCTTGTAAGGAAAGTGTTCTGAATGGAACCGCCATTCTACCTAAAGATATTTCTTTTTTTAATTTTCTTGTCACGACATCTGGGTGTTGGTAGGCTCATTTTATATTTTTACTCCAGCCTTTCTTGATTTTAGAAGGGCATGACATGCCTATATCTGTGTCTCCCCCTCCTTTTACTCCTCCACCTCTTTTCTTTTCGCATGACTATATGTACTTGTCACTTTTCCATGTGTTAGTTGTGTCTTCTGAGCAGTTTGTCAGCTTTTGGACACCTTTGAAGGTGTTTTCTATGTGTTTCTATGTGTTTTTGTTTGCCTGACATTGGTTTTAATGGTGTTCGACGGTGTTCGACGAACAGTTCGACGAACAGTTCAGCGAACACACTGGTGTTCGACGAACCGAACCCGAACACTACGGGGGTGGCTCAACTCTAATTAGAAGTAACACAAGCACAGGAGATAGTAAGTGTTGTGCTCCAGAAGCATCCAGCAACTAGAAGGGTTAACACAGTCACAGGAGAAGGACAGTGTTTTAGCAAAGCCCCAGGGGGATTGTGGGGAAGTTGTTTACTGTCAGGCCGGAGCCGAAGAGAAACGTGACTTATGATCTGTAGCTCGCAGAAGGCAAGGGAACAGAATTCTGGTCAAGAGGGAAGCTAAACAAAGGTCAGTTAGACTCCCTGAGCTAACAGTGTGTAGTATTATCGGCCAGGAAGACAGAGACTGGAAGGAATCCTGTCATAGAGATCATCTCCCTCATCACACCCTTCCCCCCTCCATCTCCATGCAGGATAAAGAATGCTGTGTACTATTGAGTCCTTGTGAAAGAAAAGCCTGTGGTTGTGAATGCATTAAAACTGTGCTGTACTGTGCTACTGGATAATAAACTGTGTACTGCTGTGCTGCAAAGGAGACTGTACTGTTATTAGTAGAGCCTGCTGCTCAAAGAAACATTTGCATTGCCCTAGCCATGCCTCATTAAATGTTACTGTTCTACCGTTTATGAAGACTCTTGTCAGATGTGTCTGGTCAGCAACTGAATCTATTGTGTGCCTGAGAGAAGCTGCAGCCTATGGTCGCCCGGAATAACGGTTCCCCCAGGATTCCCACGAATTCATGTAACCGGTCTCACCCCTATCTGAACTTAGGCGGCGTGCGTGTAACACTAGATTTAATTATCCAACGAAGAGATAACGGTATCATGAAGACATATTTTACACATTGTCACAATGCTATCCACTTAGGAGCAGGATGAGATCACAGGAACCATTTCTATTTAATAAAGTCCGGCTGGTTTATATAATTCCGCATCAACCACATCACAGGAAAACTTAAATACAGCCCTTGTCTGGCATAAAGTTAAACACAACATAAAGAGTCTATACAATATTTTTGGTTCGCCCACTTAGGTTACAGTCCAGCTTCTCAGTGTTTTAGCAAAGTAATATACAGTGCTCAAAAAAATAAAGGGAACACTCAAATAACACATCGCAGATCTGAATGAATGAAATATTCTCATTGAATACTTTGTTCTGTATAAAGTTGAATGTGCTGACAACAAAATCACACAAAAATCATCAATGGAAATCAAATTTATTAACCAATGGGGCCTGGATTTGGAGTCACCCCCAAAATTAAAGTGGAAAAACACACTACAGGCTGATCCAACTTTTATGTAATGTCCTTAAAACAAGTCAAAATGAACCTCAGTATTGTGTGTGGCCTCCACGTGCCTGTATGACCTCCCTACAATGCCTGGGCATGCTCCTGATGAGGTTGCGGATGGTGTCCTGTGGGATCTCCTCCCAGACCTGGACTAAAGCATCCGCCAACTCCTGGACAGTCTGTGGTGCAATGTGACGTTGGTGGATGGAGCGAGACATGATGTCCCACACGTGCTCAATCGGATTCAGGTCTGGGGAACGGGCGTGCCAGTCCATAGATTCAATGCCTTCATCTTGCAGGAACTGCTGACACACTCCAGCCACATGAGGTCTGGCATTGTCCTGCATTAGGAGGAACCAAGGGCCAACCGCACCAGCATAAGGTCTCACAAGGGGTCTGAGGATCTCATCTCGGTACCTAATGGCAGTCAGGCTACCTCAGCGAGCACATGGAGGGCTGTGCGGCCCTCCAAAAAAATGCCACAGAACACCAGGATTGGCAAAGTCGCCACTGATGCCCTGTGCTCTTCACAGATGAAAGCAGACTCACACTGAGCACATGTGACAGACGTTACAGAGTCTGGAGACGCCGTGGAGAGCGATCTGCTGCCTGCAACATCCTTCAGCATGACCAATTTGGCAGTGGGTCAGTAATGGTGTGGGGTGGCATTTCTTTGGAGGTCCGCACAGCCCTCCATGTGCTCGCCAGAGGTAGCCTGACTGCCATTAGGTACCGAGATGAGATCCTCAGACCCCTTGTGAGACCATATGCTGGTGCGGTTGGCCCTGGGTTCCTCCTAATGCAGGACAATGCCAGACCTCATGAGGCTGGAGTGTGTCAGCAGTTCCTGCAAGATGAAGGTATTGAAGCTATGGACTGGCCCGCCCGTTCCCCAGACCTGAATCTGATTGAGCACATCTGGGACATCATGTCTCGCTCCATCCACCAACGTTGCACCACACACTGTCCAGGAGTTGGCGGATGCTTTAGTCCAGGTCTGGGAGGAGATCCCACAGGACACCATCCGCAACCTCATCAGGAGCATGCCCAGGCGTTGTAGGGAGGTCATACAGGCACGTGGAGGCCACACACAATACTGAGCCTCATCAGGAGCATGCCCAGGCGTTGTAGGGAGGTCATACAGGCACGTGGAGGCCACACACAATACTGAGTCTCATTTTGACTTGTTTTAAGGACATTACATCAAAGTTGGATCAGCCTGTAGTGTGTTTTTCCACTTTAGGCTATGTGCCCATGTAGCGAATTTCAAGTGGATATGCTGTGGAATTTCCGCACCGTATACGCTTGGTAAGCGCTATGTTATCCGCCCCCCCATGGTCCCCAAGGGGATTCCGCAGGTTCAATGCCCATGCTGGGGATTTTTCCGCAGTTTTTGCTGCGGGGAAAAATCTGCAGCATGTTCATTAATTTTGCGTTTCCGCAAGCGAAATTGCCTTTGCAGTGCAATAAAATACGCAAGGCAAGTCCGCATGTGGAAATCGCGCGATAAACGCACGATAAACGCGTGTGGAATTCCACATACGTTTATCCGGCAGAGGACATGCAGAAAGGAAGCAGAAAATTTCTGCTTCATTTCCGCAGCGTGGGCACATAGCCTTAATTTTGGGGGTGACTCCAAATCCAGGCCTCCATTGGTTAATAAATGTGATTTCCATTGATGATTTTTGTGTGATTTTGTTGTCAGCACATTCAACTGTGTACAGAACAAAGTATTCAATGAGAATATTTCATTCATTCAGATCTAGGATGTGTTATTTCAGTGTTCCCTTTATTTTTTTTGAGCAGTGTATATAACTTATTATCAGTCAAACAGAAAATAGTGCAAATTTTGTGACAAAAAAGTTGTAATAGGCACTCAAAAAAGCAATGTAACAGCTATATATACTGATATGAATAATAACCTATTCGCAAAAATCATATAGCCAAAATTTAGTGAACAAATATCAATTTTTATTAGAGAATGAGCTGTCAGCAAGCTGTCACTAAGGCGATACATAAACAGCAGGAGGTGATAGAACAGATATAGTTATAAAAATATTGGATATAGCAAACTTGCAATACACTAGATGAAATGTCAAAATAAAGACATTATTTACATAAAGCCAGTACCAAATGTAGTCAAATGACAAATAATCAAAAGGGTAAAAGGATCATGTACCTCTGTTCATCTCCTCCTGCTGGAATGGCGTCAGGTCCCAACACATGTTTCAGCGTGTAGCCTTCGTCAAGGGGCTATACGCCGAAACACTATACTTTTATAACTATATCTTTTCTATCTCCTCCTGCTGTTGATGTGTCGCCTTAGTGACAGCACACTGTGCCTTATTATAATGTGTAATTCTCTAATAAAATTGATATTTGTTCACTATATTTTGGCAACATGATTTTTTGTGAATAGGTTATTATTTTGTCCTTTAGCAAAGGCACACAATCCTGGAGGTTTGCGCACCTCCACACACAGACCATGTGTGAGACAAACAGGTGCCAATTTACAATGTGAACCACACCCATTAACCCCTCTTAGTACTATGTGTACTAGAGTATTACTCCAGGTTTACATCACAGAGGACATCCACCTCTGTGATACATATCTCCCATCCACCATGGGTCCGGCAGCCACCTTACATACATTCTCCCTCTGCCTAAATCTGTGGGGCTTGGCAAATTCTACCACTAGACACGGGATTCTCGAGACAGCTTTGGCATTACCATGTAACTCCTCGGTTCTATGTTCCACATGGAAGCAGAAATCTTGCAGGGCTAGAAACCAGAGGGTGACACAAGCATTTTTCCCCTTTTTCTCCCTCATCCACTTGAGTGGGGCATAAACTCACTAATTAAAATTTTCACCCTAACAGATAGTATTGAAATGTGTCCACCGCCCACTTTATGACCAAATATGACATCCATGTGTCATCAGTGTGCATATGTGTTGGACGTTTTGTGGCCCGTGCTGCAGGTAAAAAAAAAAAATGTCAGCGTGTTTTGCCCACGGACACACGGTCAGTGGAAACACACTGACATGTGCACAGACCCATTCATTTGAATGTGTTTATGTGTGTACTTTATGTGTCTTCGGTACGTGTGAAAACTGGCACCACACATACTGGAGACATGGACCTGTAAAAGAGGTCTAAAAGGAACTTCTTTTGATTACCGCATCGTCACCATTCCTAGTGGCAACGCACTAACAAAACAATTTATTGCAAATTTGGTGAAAGGTCCCTTTAAAAGGGAATCTGTAACACTCCCATCATCTGCTCCTGAGCTCGCATCAAAGACAGTCTGTATTATATGTATTTTATAAGAGCACTGCACTTGCCTTTTTCTGACAGCCCCAAAGATGATGAGACATTCGATCTGCCGCTTTTAAAATGGGAATAAAAGTGCCCTGTCAGGGATAAAAATTCCCCATTGTTCCAATCGGTACAATCCCCAAAGTTTGGACCAATCAGTCACCGATCAAAAAGTTATCACCTATCCTGTGGATCCTATGGAGTTATCACCTATGCTGCAGATCCCATGGAGTTATCACCTCTCCTGTGGATCCTATGGAGTTATCACCTCTCCTGTGGATCCTATGGAGTTATCACCTATGCTGCAGATCCCATGGAGTTATCACCTCTCCTGTGGATTCTATGGAGTTATCACCTCTCCTGTGGATCCCATGGAGTTATCACCTCTCCTGTGGATCCTATGGAGTTATCACCTCTCCTGTGGATCCTATCGAGTTATCACTTATCCTGCAGATACCATGGAGTTATCACCTATCCTGTGCATCCCATGAAGTTATCACCTATCCTGCAGATCCCATGGAGTTATCACCTATCCTGCGGATTACATGAAGTTATCACCTATCCTGCGGATTACATGAAGTTATCACCTATCCTGCGTATCCCATGGCGTTATCACCTATCCTGTGGATCCCATGGAGTTATTACCTATCCTGTGCATCCCACTAGTGATGAGCAAGCATGCTCACTACTGCTCGGTGCTCGTGACTCGCCCAGGGGGATATAGGGGACTCGGTACCCGGGCCTTTTACCTTGTTTAGGATGTCACGGCAGTCGGTTCCCTGGCCCCTACTCTGGGTCTCTCTTTAAAAAGGGGTTTTAGTATACAGTTTGTCTTGTGACGCCACCTGTGGTTTCCGGTAATGGTTACCGGCGCTGCTGCAGACCTCCGGGGGGTGATGGGATGGCAGCTGGGATGTTTCTGATCCCCACAGGTGGAGCGGGCCCCCAGGGCAACGTAGGTGCAAATGGTCATGATGCTGGGGCTTGCAGTGCAGGAGAGATGGCGCAACAGGAGTAACTGACAGAGACAGGAGATTCACTTCAGTACCTTTACTGGTGAAGATATCAGGTAGGATCCAAGGTACTCGGTAGGAAGGGTGCACTTCAGGACTTCTCCCCAATGAGAGGGTATAAGGCCTCCTGGTCCGTGTCTACCTCTCTCTAAGCTCCTGGCCAGCCTGCAACTGGGCCTAGCTTCTGTGTCGTGCTGTTCCTTCACCTGTCGTTTGGTAGTAGTACCTTTTTCTGGCAACCACTATCCCTGGACGCCGGGGCCTTCGTGGTTCCTAGTCCTGTCAAGGGTTTAGCTTCAGGTCGATCAGGGACTTGTAGTCCTCCTGGTATGCCGGTGATCCCTACTGGGTATAAAGGACCCTGTAGGCGCGGACCCGGTGTCTGGTTCGTGTCTTGGGGTGAACCTATGATGCTCCTCTGCCCCCTCAACTCCTCGCTCCTCTCCTCCTTGCTTTCGGCCACACTCGGGGCCCTCAGAACACAGCAGCAGACGTGCTGCTCCTTCACTGGTCTCAGCGCCAGCACGCTCTCAGACTTCCTCTCTGTCTGAACTGAACTCTCTCACTCCTCTCTGCCTAACTCCACCCTCCATATATATATATATATATATCCCCCTAACAGGGCTCCCTCTGGTGGTCGGAGGTGGAAGGGTGGAGGTGTTTGTTTGTAACGAGGGCCTCTTGTGGAGAAGTCCATCCATGCACCCTTTTGGGTCCTGTGGTACCTGTGAACAGCAGGGTGCCACATTCCCCCCTAGTATAGTTCAGTACTCCTGAACTGAAGCATTTTGTAACAGGTTACAACAATAACTGTAATTATAATAACAATAACAACAATTAAGTTACATTAAGTCCCGTAACCAGGTGTCCATTTCACCGAAGAAAGTGCAAAATGAGTAACATGAGAGACCCGCCTGAAAACCCTCAACGTAGGCCCTTGGCGTGGCTACAGGGCATAAGTGATCCAGGTGTTGGACCACGTCTTCGGCCACGCCAAACAGGTTTTTGTTCAGTGGTCAAATAAGGGGGCACTTTTGATGAGTGCAACTATTTACAAAGACAGTTTTTGGCTGTTCACAGTCCTCAGCCTACAAGTCTCTGTACCCTGACGGGTAACTACAGGCACAGATTAATTTCAGTTTACACAATAAACAATAGGCAAACCCAACTGGATAGCTATTTATACTTTAAGCATTTTGCATTTTAATCCCTAAACCTGGCAGGGATTTGGCCTTGTGTGCTGCGTGTGGACCTTCGTAGCACTGGGGTAATACTAGTGTCTGTGCATGCACTCTCTGCTAACCTATCAGGTGTACGTGCTGGTAGATTATAAAACTGCTTTAATCTCTCTATGGGACTGGCAAGTGCACTGATTACTGGGCCTTCAGGCTCTGCTTCAACGAGTGATCCTCCTCTGACTGGGGACTCTTCCTGTTCCTGAGCAGGTTCCTCTAGGGCGCCCATAGGTTCTTCTTGTGGTTGATAGAAGTGTATTACTGGTATAATAACTGCTCCATCAAGTTGAGGCCAGTCCGCAGGGAAATATCCTAGAACTTTGTGAAGCACATCTTCCTTGGGTTCTTTCGGTGCTATAGGAGATACTTCTTCCTCTGTTGTCTTCAGTAGACCTGGGCACACCTTCAAGTGGTCTCTTGAGACTGTTGCGGTTGTCTTACCTCTATCCTTACTAATCAGGCAGGTTTTACTATTGGCAAATCTGGAGTTTAACACAGTGTAGGGCTCTCTTTCCCACTGGTCATCGAGCTTGTGACCTCTTCTTTTCCGCTTTAGCACTATCTCTCCAGGTGCCAAGGGTTCTGCTGGTGCGTGTTTGTTATACTGCTCTTCCTGTCTTTCCCTCACCTTGTTTAGACTGTCTTCGACACAGGCCTGTACTTTCCTGTACTGCTATTGCCGACTTGTGTCCCAGTCTTCAGTGAACGTATCTGCAGCAGGTTCTACCACTCCGAGCTCCAGGTCCATGGGCAATTTTCCAGGCCTTGCTCTCATAAGGTACGCTGGGGTACAATTTGTAGAGCTCACGGGTATGTGGTTATACAGGTCCACTAGGTCAGGTAGCTTTTCTGGCCACTGGTTCCTGTCCTCCAAGGCAGGGTTTTTAACAGGTCTATAACGATGTTGTTCATTTTCTCGCACATACCGTTGGTTTGTGGATGATATGGCGTAGTCCGGATCTTCTTGCATCCATACCGGTGTCAGAATTCCTTGAATAGCTCAGCTTCAAAAGCAGGGCCTTGATCTGTTAGCACCTTGTCCGGATATCCATGGGGTCTGCAAAAGTAGGCTTGGAACATTCTTGCTGCAGTTTCTGCTGTCAGATCCTTGACAGGGGCTACCACCAGGAACCGGAAATAGTGATCCACCATGGTCAGGGCATAGGAGTAGCCTGATCTTCTGGTTGACAGTTTGACGTGATCCAGAGCGACAATCTCCAGGGGTTGGGTTGTTTTGATGGACTGTAAAGGTGCCTTCTGGCTGCCGTAGTCTTTCCTTCTGAGGCTACATGGTCCACAATTCCGGCACCACCCTTCTATGGAACTCCGCATTCCAACCCAATAGAACCGGTCCTTCAGCAGGGTTTCCAGCTTCTTCCAGCCAAAGTGACCTGCTTGGTCGTGGTAGGCCTCTAACACCATCTGGATATCTGTCCTAGGTACAACAATCTGCCACACCATTTCATGGGTCTTGGGGTTGACATACCCCCTGCACAGCTTCTCTTTGTAGATGAACAGCCGGCTTCTCTCATTCCACAGGTATTTGGCTTGTGGGGGAGCATTCTTCTCCAGGTGAGAACCTTCTTGGGTTATCAGTCTTTTGATGAGGCTGACAACCAGGTCACTGTCCTGGGTCTCCTTCCAGCTGTGATGAGGTAGAGGGTTTGGCGTCCTACCATGACATCTTCTGGAGGCGTGCTGCTCATGGACCATTCCATTTCTGTGGAAAGCAGGTAGTTCAATTTCTTTGAGATCATCCACTTCTTCCTCGGTGTCCGACTGGTGGGGCATTCTCGACAAGGCATCAGCATTGGTATTCTTGTGACCTGCCCGGTACTTGATTGTGAACTGATAATTCGACAGTCTGGCCACACAACGCTGTTCCATGGCTCCCAACCTGGCTGTCTCCAGGTGTGTCAAGGGATTATTGTCGGTAAAGGCTGTGAATTTGGTTGAGGCTAGGTAATGCTTGAATCTTTCAGTGATAGCCCAGACCAAGGCCAGAAACTCCAGCTTGAAGGAGCTGTAATTCTCCGGGTTCCTCTCAGTAGGGCGAAGCTTCCTACTGGCATAGGCAATTACCTTCTCTCTGTCGTTTTGCTTCTAGGACAACACAGCTCCCAGTCCCTCGTTGCTGGCGTCGGTGTACAACAGGAAAGGCTGGCTGTAGTCAGGATAAGCCAGGATTTCTTCACCAGTTAGGACTTCCTTCATTTCTGCAAAGGATTCAGCCTATTCCTTACCCCACTGGAATGGGGGACTTTTACCTCTCTTGGACTGTCCTACCAGGAGATCTTGTAAAGGTGCTGCCTTTTTGGTGTAATCCTTTATGAACCTCCTGTAGTACCCGACCAGTCCCAGAAACTGACGTACTTCCTTGATGTTTCTCGGTTCAGGCCACTTCTGGATGGCAGTGACCTTCTCTGGGTCTGGTGCTACTCCCTCTGAGCTGACCACGTGTCCCAGGTACTGAACCTTCTGCTTGAGCAGGTGGCACTTAGAAGGTTTTAGTTTCATCCCATACCGGGACAATGCCTCAAATACCTCCGCCAGGTGCTTTAGATGGTCTTCATACGTCCTCGAGTACACGATAACATCATCCAGGTACAGCAGCACTGTCTCAAAGTTCCGGTGTCCCAAGCAACACTCCATCAACCTCTGGAATGTTCCGGGTGCATTGCAGAGTCCAAACGGCATGCTGTTGAATTTGCATAATCCCATCGGGGTGGTGAAGGCTGTCTTCTCCCTGTCTTCCACAGCAACAGCGACTTGCCAGTACCCACTAGTGAGATCCAATGTGGAGAAGTAATTGGCAGATTTTAGTGCAGTCAGGGATTCCTCTATACGGGGCAAAGGGTATGCATCTTTATGTGTTATTCGATTAATTTGTCTATAATCTGCACTCATCCTCATGCTACCGTCCTTCTTTCTGACCTGGACCAGGGGAGCTGCCCAGGGGCTACAGCTATCCCTTACTACCCCTGCCTTTTTCATGTCATGCAACATTTCCTTGGCTTTCTGGTAATGTGCTGGTGGTACGGGTCTGTAACGCTCCTTAATGGGTGGATGGTTACCGGTGGGTATGTGGTGTTGTACCCCTACCCCTTTAACCCTTCCAAAATCAAGTGGGTGTTTACTAAACACTTGTTAATATTCCTGAACCACTCTGTAGACACCGTGTTTTTGATGGACAGGAGTGGCGTCAGTTCCAACATGGAGCGGTTGACACCAATCCTCCCGCTGAGCTTCGGAGTCATTATCCTCCACTGTGTCTGGTGGGGTCAAGGATTCCACTGTGTGTATGGCATCATTATTCACAGTATACAATCTGGCAACAGTGGAGTATCTTGGCAATTTAACTTCCTCCTCCCCACAATTTAGGAGACGTACAGGTACCCTTCCATTGCGTACATCAACTACCACTCTAGCAGTTAGGAGTTTAGGTCTGTGCTCTGAGCTAATGGGCTCCACTACCGCCTGGTAGTTCTGTCCCTTGAGACCTATTGCTGCCCTACACCAAATCAGCATTTCACTCATTGGGGGAATCACAATGGGTATCGGGTCTGTCACCCGTACATTACCAATCTCACCACCTGTTAGTTTTACCTGTTGCTGGTACAGGAGGGCTCGAATTTCTTTCTGGAGCACCTTCCTCTGCCCTGGTTTGGCAGTGACAGCAATCTATTGGAGTAAGAACAACACTTCTCCCAAACAGTTACCAACAATATTTGTACCAAGTATCATATATAAGTCTGTATCACCAGGGTTAGACTCCACTACAATCAGCCCTTGATCCTTTAGTTCCGCTCTCCCCACCTTCACTGTCACGTCCTTAACCCCTACTAGGTTAAGAGGAAAGCCATTGGATGCATACACAGAGAGATTTGGGGCTGGCGGATGGAGTTCATCTGTGGACCAATACCTTTTGTAGAGGACATCAGGTATGATGGTTACCTGTGAGCCAGTGTCCAGTAATGCTGGTGTTGCTATTCCGTCCAGCACGATGGACAGGAAAGGCCTTCCTCCTACAAACTGATCGTACCAGCTGGATGGGCCTGGTTGATCTACTCCTGGGTGTCGGCCCTTGGCCCCAGGGTTTGCCCGTTTAAAGGACAGTTCCGCGCGGTGTGGCCTGCCTTGTGGCAACGGTAGCAGATGAATTCTCCCAGAGGGCGACGTTGGTCGATGGTCCTCCCACGGGGTGGGGTTGTCCTCCTACGGGGTGCCGTTGTCCTTCTTCTTCTCCTCATCCAGGGGACATCCTCAGGACAGTCGGCGAATAGGATCCTTCCTTTCGGCTCAGGCTCCGCCTGTAGCTGCAGGGCGCTCAGGATAGTGGTCAGGGTTTTACTTAGCTGACGCACTTCAGAGCGCAGGCTGTCCAGCTTGCTAGGGGGCACTGTTTGCATCTTTGTTTCAGGTGTTAATGAAGGAGCAGTGGGTGCTGCAGGCACTGGGGTGGCCCCATCCTGGTAACACTGGATAGCAGTATCTGATGGTTCCAGGGGCTGCAGACCCTTAATAGCCATGTCCTTCAGGGCGTCAAAGGTGGTATTTGGATGATCTTAGGCCCACCACCGTACGGTTCTGCTCTCCTCCTGAGACCTCAACCCCCGGATGAACTGTTCTGTCAGCATTTTGTCCTCACCATGTATGCTGGCTGGACTAACCTGTTTAAGGGCCCGCAGGGCTTCCTGTAAGCGCCAGGCGTAGTCCCGGATACTGTCCTCAGGTTTCTGGGTACAGTGGTAGAACCTCATCCAGAGATCTGTCTCAGTGCGGTTTTCAAACACAGTTTGCAGTCTCTTAAAGATAATCGATACTGATACCTGGTCTGCGGCTGGCCAGGTTTCAACTTCCCGCTCTGCGACACCAGTCAATTGTCCCAGCACAACAGCGGCTCTCTGCTTACCAGTCATTGAGTACATATCCAGTACACCGCATATTTTCCTTTTGAATCCAGACAGGGTGTCTGGTTTGCCGTCATACTGGGGAAGCCATTTTGCTCCAGGGATATACGGCAGGGCCATTGGTATTAACGGAGTCACGACCCCTGCTGGTGG
Source organism: Phyllobates terribilis (assembly GCF_046119375.1). Taxonomy (NCBI): domain Eukaryota; kingdom Metazoa; phylum Chordata; class Amphibia; order Anura; family Dendrobatidae; genus Phyllobates; species Phyllobates terribilis. The sequence continues at coordinate 583,114,493 of NW_027362771.1, forward strand.
GGCGGTCGCCGGGCGCGAGTTGAGCATCTGGAGCATTAACCGGTGCTCTGGCGTTTTACTGGTCGTCGGCCATGGTTGCGCCCCCCTAGTGAAGCGTAGCCTACCTCCTTTACTTTTGATCTGGTAGGCTGCAGCTCCGCAGGCGACAGTCTCCTTCCAGGACCTGTCTCTTCCTGGTGCTGCGTCAGAGCGCAAGGCTGGGCCTGAGCTTCGCGCGCTTCCAACAGTCATGCCTTTCTGGTTCCCGCGGATACGCCCCTCTTCTTCCCTCGCGGCGGCGCGGTAATGGCGGCGACGTTCACCACAGTTAAAACACAGTTCAAATACGGCACACAGTACCCGGTGGCAAAGGGCACGAAATCCTGTTCGTGACGCCAGGAAAGAGAGATGACTCGCCCAGGGGGATATAGGGGACTTGGTACCCGGGCCTTTTACCTTGTTTAGAATGTCAAGGCAGTTTGCTCCCGGGCCCGTACTCTGGGTCTCTCTTTAAAAAGGGGTTTCAGTATACAGTTTGTCTCGTGACGCCACCTGTGGTTTCCGGTAATGGTTACCGGCGCTGCTGCAGACCTCCGGGGGGTGATGGGATGGCAGCTGGGATGTTTCCGCTCCCCACAGGTGGAGCAGGCCCCCGGAGCAGTGTAGGTGCAAATGGTGATGATGCTGGGGCTTGCAGTGCAGGAGAGATGGCGCAGCAGGAGTAACTGACAGAGACAGGAGATTCACTTCAGTACCTTTACTGGTGCAGATATCAGGTACGGTCCAGGGTACTCGGTAGGAAAGGTGCACTTCAGGACTTCTCCCCAGTGAGCGGGTATAAGGCCTCCTGGTCCGTGTCTCCCTCTCTCTAAGCTCCTGGCCAGCCTGCAACTGGGCCTAGCTTCTGTGTCGTGCTGTTCCTTCACCTGTCGCTTGGTAGTAGGACCTTTTTCTGGCAACCACTATAACTGGACGCCGGGGCCTTCGTGGTTCCTAGTCCTGTCAAGGGTTTATCTTCAGGTCGACCAGGGACTTGCAGTCCTCCTGGTATGCCGGTGATCCCTACTGGGTATAAAGGACCCTGTAGGCGCGGACCCGGTGTCCGGTTCGTGTCTTGGGTTGAGCCTATGATGCTCCTCTGCCCCCTCAACTCCTCGTTCCTCTCCTCCTTGCTTCCGGCCACACTCGGGGCCCTCAGAACACAGCAGCAGACGTGCTGCTCCTTCACTGGTCTCAGCGCCAGCACGCTCTCAGACTTCCTCTCTGTCTGAACTGAACTCTCTCATTCCTCTTTGCCTAACTCCACCCTCCATATATATTTCCCTAACAGGGCTCCCTCTGGTGGTCTGAGGTGGAAGGGTGGAGGTGTTTGTTTGTAACGAGGGCCTCTTGTGGAGAAGTCCATCCATGCACCCTTTTGGTTCCTGTGGTACCTGTGAACAGCAGGGTGCCACACTCGCCCGAGCATCTCACTACTCTAGATGCTCGGCGGGAGCTCGGGTCCCCTCGCTGCATGTTTGGCACTCTTTAGCGCACTAATCAACATGTAGGGATTACCTGCCACTCACTGTAATGCCGTAGCCTTGTTGGTTGTGGCATTACAGTGATTGGCTGACCGCACAGCGCCATCAGGTCTATATCAGACATGGCGCCACCATGCTCGTCACAGTCACTCCGGATCAGACAGTGTAGGGAGAGGTGTTGCTGCGTCAGGGAGAGATTTGCTTGTGTATTAGGTAGTGTAGGGAAAAAAACCATACATTACACATATCCATCTTAACAAACAGTCCTTTTGAGGACTAACTAATCCATCTACAGAGATATCAGGCAGGCAGTGTATATAGGCAGGCAGGCAGGGTATATAGCAGACTGCAGTGCATATAGCACAAGAGGCTCCATTCCAATTCTGCCTTCTGCTGCTGTTAGATATTTCTATACAAAGGCCCAGGTCTCAGGGGCCAGGAATACTTTTCTTTGGATCTTAATCCTCATTATTTGCTTAAAAAGCAACCCAGAGAACACCGTTTTTCGGCGCCATTTGCTTGTTGGCACTGCAGAATACAACCAGGTCCTTTCCATATTACAGCGCTAGAAATCCAGCTATTTAAAACTGTGTTTTCTCCGTCAAACTGATCACATATACGTTGTCAGAAAATACTGCCATTTTTGGCCTCAATTAAAAATTTCCTTTAGGCTGTGTGCCCACCATGCGTTTTTTAAGCGTTTCCGCAGCGGCAAAAACGCTGCAGAAACGATTAAAAAACGCATGGTAGAAGGCCTGCCATGTTCCCCAATGATAATCCGCATGTGCTGTGCACATGCTGCGGAAATTTCCGCTGCGGTTTATCATTCCGAAAAAAACGTAGCACTACCAATTATTTTGCATGGATTACGCATCACTGTATATGTAGATGCGCATTCCATGCGTTCTAATGTGTGGATGGTACCAAGACTCTCCTCCGGACCTGGGTACCATAGAAACTGTAAAAAAAAGAATAAAATCTATATATATAATCGTCTTATCCCGTCTGTCTGTCTGTCTTTCTGTCTGTCTGTCTGTCCTGGAAATCCCGCGTCGCTCATTGGTCCTGCAGCGGCCAATCAGCGCCGCGGGATTTCTGAAAAAAGATGGCGGTCGTTAGCGGCTCATCTGCGGGACGGAGATGCAGCCGGGAGATGACCGGCGCCAGGCGCTCATCTCCCGGCCGGTAGCAGCAGAAGGACCTCGACCGCCGGCGTCGCTGACCTCCATGCGGAAGGGAGGACCGGGGAGCGGCACTGCGGGTCGGGATACTTCTGCTGCGAGCGGCCGCTCATCTCCCGGCCGGTAGCAGCAGAAGGACCTCGACCGCCGGCGCCGCTGACCTCCATGCGGAAGGGAGGACCGGGGAGCGGCACTGGGGGTCGGGATACTTCTGCTGCGAGCAGTCTCTCATCTCCCGGCTTCTCGCAGCGGAAGTAGCCACACAGGCAGCGGCGCTCCCCGGTCCTCACCAATATGATTCCGCTCCCCGGTCCTCACCAATACGATTCGCTGATTGGTCGCGCTCTCCGCCCGCGACCAATCAGTGATCTTGGCGCTAAAGTTAAACACCGCTCTGCTGATTGGTCGCGGCCGCTGCCCAATTGGGCGCCACATTTAAATAGCGGCCACGACCAATCACCGATCTTGGCGCCACATTTAAACACTGTTCTGCTGATTGGTCGCGGCTGCCAGCTGTGACCAATCAGCGAGATTGGCGCCAAATTTAAGCAACGCTCTGCTGATTGGTCGCGGACTCCAGCCGCGACCATTCACCGAGATTGGCGCCAAATTTAAACAACGCTCTGCTGATTGATCGCGGACGCCAGCCGCGACCAATCAGCAAGATTGGCGCCAAATTTAAACAACGCTATGCTGATTGGTCGCCGACGCCAGCCGCGACCAATCAGCGAGATTGCCGCCAAATTTAAACAACGCTCTGCTGATTGGGCGCGGCTGCCAGCTGTGACCAATCAGCGAGATTGGCGCCAAATTTAAACAACGCTCTGCTGATTGGTCGCGGACTCCAGCCGCGACCATTCACCGAGATTGGCGCCAAATTTAAACAACGCTCTGCTGATTGGTTGCGGCCGCCAGCCGACCGTGACCAATCAGTGAGATTGGCGCCAAATGTAAACAACGCTCTGCTGATTGGTCGCGGCTGGAGTCCGCGAACAATCAGCGAGATTGGCGCCAAATTTAAACAATGCTCTGCTTATTGGTTGCGGATGCCAGCCGACCGCGACCAGTCAGCGAGATTGGCGCCAAATTTAAACAATGCTCTGCTTATTGGTCGCGGATGCGAGCCGACCGCGACCAATCAGCGAGATTGGCGCCAAATTTAAACAACGCTCTGCTGATTGGTCGCGGATGCCAGCCGACCGCGACCAATCAGTGAGATTGGCGCAAAATTTAAACAACGCTCTGTTGATTGGTCACGGCCACCAGCCGCGACCAATCAGCGAGATTGGCGCCAAATGTAAACAACGCTCTGCTTATTGGTTGCGGCCGCCAGCCGACCGCGACCAATCAGCGAGATTGGCGCCAAATTTAAACAACGCTCTGATCTCCCGACGGCAAGTGTGAACGGAGGACCGAGGAGCGGCGCCGCCGGTCGGGATGCTTCTGCTGCGAGCAGCCGTTCATCTCCCAGCTGCTCGCAGCGGAAGTACCCGCACAGGCAGCGCCGCTCCCCGGCGAACAATCAGCGATATGGGCGGCAAATTTAAACCCGCTCTGCTGATTGGTCGCGGTCGTATCAGCATTCTTGGCGCTAAATTTAAACCCCACTCTGCTGATTAGTCTCAACCACCAGCCGTGACCAATCAGCGATATTGGCGCCAAATTTAAACACCGCTTCGCTGATTGGTGGCGATGGCCGGCCGCGACAAAGCAGCGGTATTGGCGCCAAATTTTAACACCGCTCTGCTGATTGGTCGCGGTTGCCGGCCGCGAATAATCAGCATTATTAGCACCAAATTTAAACACCACTTTACTGATTTGTCGCGGTGGCCGGCCGCGACCAATCAGCGATATTGGCGCCAAATTTAAACGCTATGCTGATTGGTCGCGGTTACCGGTCGCAAATAATCAGCATTAATGGCGCCAAATTTAAACACCGCTCTGCTGATTGGTCCCGGCCGTGACCAATCACCATTATTGGCGCCAAATTTAAATAACGCTCTGCTGATTGGTCGCGACCGCCGGCCTCAACCAATCAGCATTATTGCCGCCAAATTTAAACCCCGCTCTGCTGATTGGTCGCGTTCGCTGCCCGCGACCAATCAGCATTATTGGCGCCAAATTTAAACCCCGCTCTGCTGATTAGTCGCGACCGCCGGCCATGACCAATCTGCGATATAGCCGCCAAATTTTAACACCGCTTTGGTGATTGGTCACGGTTGCCAGCCTCGACCAATCAGCGATTTTGGCGCCAAATTTAAACACCGCTCTGCTGATTGCGCCCTGTCGGCCGCATACATATTCTAGAATACCTGATGCATTAGAATCGGGCCACCATCTAGTACAAAATAAATATATACTTACCTTCTGGCGGCCAGCGGTGCGCTCCTCCTTGGTTGCTGGCAGTTCGCGATGGACTGAAGGACCTGTGCTGATGTCATAGTCATGTGACGGGTCACGCGACGCTGACGTCGGCAGGTCCTTCAGTCTACCGCTGCCGGCAGCCGGGATGGAGGGAATTAAGACTGCGGGGGCCATCGGAAGGTAAGTATAGATTTATTTTTTTATTTTTAAACATTCTTTACGGTCACACTATATAAATTCATGCCTTTTGCATGAATTTATATAGTGTGACCAAGTTGACAAGCAGTTTCCAATTGATGCTAAAATCGCTTGGAAAGCGCTTGTCAACTCGCATGCGGAAATGCATGTGAAGAACGCTTCACTTCCGCATGTCCCTGGCAGGAAAAACGCATGTACAATCCGCATGCGTTTTTTTCTGCCAGGGAGATGCAGAAACGCTCAGGAAAAAATCCAGAGCATTTCTGCATCATGGGCACATAGCCTTAGTGTGTCAGTGAAGCAATTCACAGCAGTTTGCTGTTCAAGTTGACGCGCCCCCTGGGCCGTGTGTGTGTGTGAATACCCGGAGCCGGGCCTCTGTGTAACGCTGGGGGTTGTAGTCTCCGTGGCGGCGTCCCGGTCCCGTGGCTCAGGGTGGTCAAACCAGTGGCAGATCTGTCTCTTTGGTTTTGTAATGTTTAAATGTCCGACTACGCCACCCGTGGATTGCGGTCACTGAGAACTGCCGCTGCGGGGCAGACAGCTGAGGCTGATGTTGTGTGCGCAGCAGGGGGGTAGTATAACTCCCCACTGGAGGAGTATAGCCTCAGGGCAGTGAGTGCAGATGATGGGGGTGATGGTGCGCGGGAGAAACAGTAATGACTCAGAGTCCAGTGATGCAGTCCAGGGTCTTTACTCACAGTTTTACACTCCAAGCCACTTCTGCAGGTAATGGCTGCCCACATCATGCTGTGCTCACCAGGTGAGGGGCTTGGCCAACTCCCAGGTACCTTTGGAATGCTTTTCAGGACACCCTTCGTGTGTTCTTTCTCTGGCCTGTCGTACCCAACAATTGACCACGTTTCTGTCCAGCTGCCTCGGGCCTTGGCAGGCAAACGTATGTTCCGTTTCCCTGGGTCCTATATGGTGCCTTCCTAACGGGTGTAGTGAGGGGCCGTGCAATGCCACGGCCTCCGGTTACTAGCTGAGGGTAGTTGCTCTCCTCCACTAGATGAGGGATCCGGTTCCCTTTCTTGGCCTGACCCCCCTACTTTGGTAGCGGCGGGCGTACGGTGGCGACTGGCCAGTCCGCACCCCTGGGGTCCCTTCAGTCTTCTCCTAGAGCTTCCTCCGTTCCTCTCCTCTCCTTTCCTCTCCTCCAGGACCAGGCATTGAGACTTGGCCTGCCTGCGGAGCAGAGCCCATGCAGAGCCTCTGCTCCCAGCCTCCTTCTCTCTCTGCTCTCTCTCTTCTTCTCCTTTCTCCCCTGACTCTAAGATAGTGCCCACCTTATATACTCCTCTATACAGTGCACCCGGGATCTACTCTCCCCACCCACACGCTACCGGGTTCCCCCTTTCTAGGTGTTCCCTCCCCCCACTCCAGCCAGGGACAGGGACTGTTGTGCTCACACCCGGGAGCATTGTCGCCCTGTCCCCCGGAAATGTGGTGTAGTGCATGTGGGTGTTAGGGCCCTGAGCCACACTCCATCCTTACCTGGAAGTGAGATATCACACCCCTGGGTGAGATGCAATATCTCTGTAGCGACCGAACCCTCGGGGCGCTACAAAACTACTTACCTACAGGCCAGGTATCTAAAACTCTGTTTTCTCCGTCACACGGATCACATATACGTTCTCAGAAAATACTGCCATTTCTGGTCTCCATTAAAAATTTCTGTCAGTGTGTCAGTGAAGTAATTCACTGCAGTTTGCTGTTCAAACTACTTACCTACAGGCCATGTATTTAAAACTCTGTTTTCTCCATCACACGGATCACATATACGTTGTCAGAAAATACTGCCATTTCTGGTCTCCATTAAAAATTTCTGTCAGTGTGTCAGTGAAGTAATTCACTGCAGTTTGCTGTTCAAACTACTTACCTACAGGCCATGTATTTAAAACTCTGTTTTCTCCGTCACACGGATCACATATACGTTCTCAGAAAATACTGCCATTTCTGGTCTCCATTAAAAATTTCTCTCAGTGTGTCAGTGAAGCAATTCACAGCAGTTTGTTGTTCAAACTACTTACCTACAGGCCAGGTATTTAAAACTGTGCTCCGTCACACGGATCACATATAGGTTGTCAGAAAATACTGCCATTTCAGGCCTCCATTAAAAATTTCCTTTAGTGTGTCAGTGAAGCAATTCACACCAGTTTGCTGTTCAAACTACTTACCTACAGGCCAGGTATTTAAAACTCTGTTTTCTCTGTCACACGGATCACATATACGTTGTTAGAAAATACTGCCATTTCTGGCCTCCATTAAAAATTTCCTTAGGTGTGTCAGTGAAGCAATTTACAGCAGTTTTCTGTTAAAACTCTGTTTTCTCCATCACACGGATCACATATGTAACACAGGTACTTTAGATGCAGTGACACAGAAGCACAGAGCAGCCAATAGAGGGTTAATAAAGAGGGAAAGTTTATGATAACAAGATAAATCTTCACGCAGGGAGTAACAGGGGAAAATATGGGGAAATAGCAGATATTAGCCTGTAACTGTGTAGCGTCGGCGTCCCTGCCTCCTGCTAGGCAGGGACGCTGTTCCCCTCACCTCTCCGCTCCATGCCCGGCGTCTTCCTCCCGCTCTGCTCCGTCCTAAGGAGTCCCCGGCCAATGGCCGGAGGACCTCACCATATATAAGGCACCTCCTCCAAAATGGAGGTGCCCGAGCAATGTTGTTGCATAGCCTATCACTCTGCTTCAGCCCTCAGGTCCCGTTACCAGATACCTGCCAGTTACCTGCCAGATTCCTGCCTGATACCTGCCTGATATCTGCTTACCTGCTTGCTATCCTGTGGTCCGACAGTCTGCCTACCAGCACCTGCCAGTCTGTCTATGGATCAGTCCGCCTGCGGACCAGGAAGCACCTGCCAGATACCTGCCTGATACCTGCCTGCCTGTCCAGAGACTCTTGCCCGCTCACCTGGGAGCGCTCACCGGCTACCTGCCTGCTAGCCTACCTGGAGGCTCTGCTGTCACTTGCCGTGACCACCTGCCTGTCCAGAGACTCTTACCCGCTCACCTGGGAGCGTCCGCCTGCTACCTGCCTGCTAGCCTACCTGGAGGCTCTGCCGTCACGTGCTGTGACCACCTGCCTGTCCAGAGACTCTTACCCGCTCACCTGGGAGCGTCCACCTGCTATCTGCCTGCTAGTCTACCTGGAGGCTCAGCCGTCACTTGCTGTGACCACCTGCCTGTCCAGAGACTCTTGCCCGCTCACCTGGGAGCGTCCACCTGCTACCTGCCTGCTAGCCTATCTGGAGGCTTAGCCGTCACTTGCTGTGACCACCTGCCTGTCCAGAGACTCTTGCCCGCTCACCTGGGAGCGTCCACCTGCTACCTGCCTGCTAGCCTATCTGGAGGCTTAGCCGTCACTTGCCGTGACCACCCGCCTGTCAAGAGACTGTCCCCGTCACTTGCCGTGACCTCCTACCCTTCTACCCAGAGACTGTCCCCGTCACTTGCCGTGACCTCGTGCCCTTCTACCCAGAGACTGTCCCCGTCACTAGCCGTGACTACCTGCCCGCCTACCCTGGGAGCCACCCGCTTCCTTACAAGGACTGCCCCTTTGTATAGTTGCTCAGAGGTTCCACCTCCCAGACCCGTTACAGTTTGCTCGGGCCATGGAACCCGGTGGCACCCAAGCTCCCTCCTCTCGGACTTATGTCATGAACTTTCCCATCAGAGGTCCCAACAGGAGTCCATCCTGAGTCACCTGCGTAGTGTTAACTCCCGCCTGGACACATTGTCTACCTCTTCGGGAGCTGCCTCCACATGCACACTTACTACCCCGGCACCGCCGCAGCCCATCAACACCATGGCATCTCTTCCCGGTCCCCGCCTCTCCGCTCCTCCTCGTTTTGGCGGAGATCCCAGCCAGGCACGGGGCTTCATTAACCAGTGCACTCTGCACTTCGAACTGTTGGCACACCAGTTTTCCACCGACGGAGCCAAAGTAGCCTTCATCATGTCCCATCTCACGGGAGAGGCACTGGCTTGGCTAAATCCTCTATGGGAGAGAGGAGACCCCCTGGTGTCCAACCTGCCAGCCTTTCTCACGGCTTTCCGGAAAGTCTTCGACGAACCAGGACGGAAGACCTCATCCGCATCATCTCTGCTACGCCTCCGTCAAGGAAATCTCACCGTGGGCCAATATGCCATACGGTTCCATACCCTTGCTTCGGAGCTGGCCTGGGATAACGACGCCCTGGTGTCTGTCTTTTGGGAGGGTCTGTCCGGCCGTATTAAAGATGAACTCGCCGGTCGGGACATTCCTACCACTCTCGACGACTTAATAACACTAGCCACCCGGATTGACATCCGGTTCCAGGAGCGCGCCAAAGAGGTCACCCGTGAGAGGAGGTTTCCACGTCTAGCCCCTACCTTCCAGAAACCCGTCACTTCTCCCGTTACTCCCCAGGTGCACTCACCCGAGCCTATGCAGGTCGACCAGACCAAGATGGTCAAAACCCGTCAAGAGTTACGCCCAGCCGAGGGGAGCTGCTTCTACTGTGGCAGTAAGGAGCACCGGATCCGTTCCTGCCCGGAGAGGTCGGGAAACGCCTGTGTCTAGGATCGCTCAGAGAGGTCGTCCTAGATAAGAGTAAACCCTCTCCATCTCTGTTGCTGTCGGTCTCTATCATCTGCGGGGAGAACCGTTATTTTGAACTAGCCCAACTTGACTCTGGAGCTGCTGGAAATCTCATTTCTCAGTCCTTGGTAGAGAAATACCGCATTCCCACCAAACCTCTAGCTGTACCCTTATCTGTCGCTGCCGTAGATGGGGGCCTCTTACCACATCCCATTCAACTCATCACCGAATCCATAACCCTGCAGGTGGGAATGCTGCACTCAGAGAGCATCTTCTTTCATGTTCTGCCTGGACTCTCTCACGCCCTCTTGCTAGGCCTACCTTGGCTTCAGAAACATGCACCCGTGCTTGATTGGCAGACCGGAGAAGTCCTTCGCTGGGGACAGGACTGCCATAAGACTTGTTTAGTTCCCGTCCATCCTGTCCGTCCTTCTCCTACCCCAGCCAATCTACCTGGTCTTCCGGTTCCCTATTGGTCTTATGCGGACGTCTTTAATAAAAAGGAGGCAGAGACATTACCCCCTCATAGACCATACGACTGCCCAATCGACCTGATACCCGGCGCTACTCCTCCCCGTGGGCGTATTTACCCTTTGTCCGCTGCTGAGACCCGGTCCATGTCTGAATATATTGAGGAGAATCTGGCCCGGGGATTTATCCGGAAATCGACCTCCCCGGCGGGAGCAGGCTTCTTCTTCGTCAAAAAGAAGGACGGCTCACTCCGTCCCTGTATAGACTATAGAGGCCTTAACCAGATCACGGTGAAGAATAAATACCCCCTTCCGCTCATTCCGGAATTATTTGACCGTCTGAGGGGGGCTAGAATCTTCACCAAGCTGGACCTACGTGGGCCGTATAACCTGGTCCGTATCCGTCAGGGGGATGAATGGAAGACGGCATTCAACACCCGGGACGGCCACTATGAATACCTGGTAATGCCCTTCGGTCTCTGTAACGCTCCCGCCGTCTTTCAAGAGTTGGTCAATGACATCTTCCGGGACCTTCTCTACTCCTGCGTAGTTCTTCACAAAGTACATAATCGAGGGATGGATAGTAACAATCTGGAAGACAGGACCCCCAACCAAATAGAAGATGATGCCCTGATGTCTTTAGAAAGGCTGAGTGAAGAACAAACAGAGGTAGGACCAAGTAAGTTCCCTACAAATATTCTGCCTAGATCCGCAGCATTTCCCCCCTTGTCCACCTGTGCGGCAGTGGAGATTTTTGTAAACTTGGTCACCAATGATTTCCAAAAGATCACCACAAGAAAACAGTTAGACAACCTGTCCAGAGCAGAACGTCAAGCTCTGGACGATTTAAAATCATATGATGACATTGTGATCAAGCCGGCGGACAAGGGGGGAAATGTGGTACTGTGGCCAAAAGAAAAGTATGAAAGAGAAGCATATAAACAACTAAAAGACAGGGATACATATCTAAAAGTTCAAAATAACCCACTCCCTAGCTTCTCAGCGGAACTGGAAATGATCCTCTATGAAGCCTTTTCACGAGGTGTAATACCGAAGAAAGTATATGAGGGATTATTGGTGAAATCTCCCAAGATACCTACAATATACTTCATTCCAAAAGTACATAAGAACCCTCTGGAGCCCCCAGGACGCCCTATTGTGTCGAGCCTGGAGGGTCTTTGTCAACCCATTTGTATCTTCATAGATTACTATTTAAAACCTTTAGCTCAGACCTTACCCTCATATGCGAGGGACTCAACTGAGGTCCTCACCTGGATTAATAACATTACCCTAGAAACAGATATGATACTTGTAACCTCAGATGTAGAGGCTCTTTACACCTGTATAGATCATGGGCAGGGTATAGAAGTGACGCGCCCCTGGGCCTGCTGTGTCGCGCAGCGTCTCGCGCACGGGGCTTACCCGGAACCGGATCAGATGAGGGTTGTAGTCTCCGAGTGGCGGGGACCCGGTCCGTGCCCAGGGAGTCAAACTCAGTGTGTGGCAGTCTTGATAGATGTTATTTGAGTGTCGACTACGCCACTCGTTGATTTGCAGCTATGGAGCTGCCGCTGCAGGGCAGACCGCTGAGGCCGGTGTAGAATTGTGCAGCGTGATAGTATAACCCCCAACGGGAGGGGTATGGCCTCAGGGCAGCCGACGTGGAAGATGGGGGTAGCAGGAACCACTCAGAGACGGTGCGGTGTAATTCAGGGTCTTTACTGGTAACAACGATAGACCCTCCCGGAGTACTTGCTAGCGAACGGGGCCTGGTCAGTCCTTGAGCAGATGGGATCTCCCCTGGCCAGGCGGAGTTGTAGGCCTCCCAAACTGACTGTACTCTTCTGGCTACCTTGCTAGAAGCGGATATAAGTAGCCCACGTCCCTGAGTGTACCGTGTGGTGCTCACCCGTATGGCCGGTGACTCGGGGCCTTCTATGGCTTCCGCTCCACGATGGCGGTGCTGGTCCCACGCTTGTGACCGTGCCTTCGGGTTTCTGGGCCTGAGGACCTGAAATCCCCTGCCGGTCGGCTTCTGCTGCTGGGTAAGAGTTAGTCCCCACAGCCTCGGACGCCGGGTCCGGTAAGAAAGCTTCTCAGTCAGGGCGAGCTCTGCAGCTGCCAGCCCCTGACTCGTAGTAGTATTGCTCCCACTGAGCTTCTGCTGTTTCTTCCTATGCTGCTTCTATTCTCTACCTCTAACCCTGCCTCAGCCCCGGGTTTATACAGGGGAAGTTCTTCCCCTCCCAGGACTGGGCAGGAGGTGTAGCATGCATAGGATTCCTGACCAAGGGACCTCCCACCTGCTCTCAGACATAACATTACATTACTGTGGGAAACCAGACCCCTGGGGTGCCACATTCCCCCCTAGTGAAATTTAGTACTCCGGGACTAAACATATTTTAGAAAAACATAACAAGATATAACAACAATAACAGTACAATAAGAAGAAACACATAAAGGTGGTCACGGCATGTCCGTAACCGGGTGCAGTCTTTGAAGAAAAGCAAGGTGTCCATTTCACCAAAACAGGGGGACGTAACCAGGTAGGGGTTTGTCCTGCCCCGAGTCCTTAACAGTCTTTAGTCCATCCTGGGTTACGCTCCAACTATGTACAAGGGATTCCCGGTAAATCCACCAAGGACTCCTACAAATAACTAGAAACACAAAATTATACACAAGCAACAATACACAGGTAAACATAAATAAAACAATTTATACACTTCAAATCCTCCAACGTGCGGGTAACTGGCCTCTAGTGGCCCTAGTGGACCTACGGAGCTGACTGTCTAGCCCTGAACTACAGGGTGTAGGAGCTGTCAAGGGTAAACTGGGCAGCTGTCTACCGGCTCTTTGGCTCACTAGGGATATGGCAGGCTCACTGCAAGCAGAGGGTTGATCCTCCTGGTCTGCTGGTGTGGGGTCTTCTGCCTCCTGGACCGGCTGTTCTTCCAGCTCTACCTGTTGCTCCGTAGGTGCTTGGGATGCTGGTTGGAGGAAGGTGAGTACGGGTACCACAACTGCACCATTGACTTGAGTCCAAGACCGAGGGAAGTCCCCGAGCACAGTACTAACCATATCTTCCCTTTCCTCTACGGGTCGATGGTCTTCTTGTTCCTCTTCAGGGTTCCTCAGTTGTTCGGGACACTTTTTCAGGTGGTCCCGGGATACAATGGCTGTGGTTTCCCCTCCGTCTTTACTGATGGTACAAACCTTCGGGTTCTCGTGGCTTGAGGGCAGTACGGTGTACGGGTCCTTCTCCCACTGGTCGTCCAACTTGTGGAGCCGTCTCTTCCTCTTCAAGACCTGCTCTCCGGGTACCAGGGGAACAGCGGGAGCATACTGGTTGTAAGTTTTCTCTTGTCTTTCCCTAGCCTGACAGAGACTTCGCTCCACGCTCTCCTGTACTCTCCGGTACTGCTGCTGCCTCTCTGTGTCCCAGTCTGCTTCTGGTGAAGTGTCCTCGGGTGTCAGGACTCCCATTTCCAGGTCAACAGGTAACTTACCAGGTCTTGCCCTCATTAGGTAAGCCGGGGTACAGTTGGTGGAACCTACCGGGATGTGGTTGTATAGGTCCACCAGATCGGGCAGCTTCTCAGGCCACAGACTGCGTTCTTCCAGGGGCAACGTTTTCAGAAGATCCATTACCACCTGGTTCATTTTCTCACAAAGTCCATTAGTTTGCGGATGATAGGGTGTCGTCCTTATCTTCCGGCAGCCATACAGAGTGCAGAATTCTTGGAAGACCTCCGCTTCAAAGGCAGGTCCCTGGTCTGTCAACACTTGGTCCGGGTACCCGTGTGGACGGCAGAAATGCTGCTGGAAGGCTCTCGCTGCTGTTCGAGCTGTTAAGTCCTTGACGGGGACGACAACCAAGAACCGGGAGTAGTGATCCACGATGGTTAGTGCGTAGACGTAGCCACTTCTGCTTGGGGTCAGTTTTACATGATCCAAGGCTACCAGTTCCAACGGCTGCCGGGTGACGATGGACTGCAGGGGAGTCTTCTGGCTGGCACGGTCCTTCCTTCTTAGGTTGCACGGGCCACAGTCTCTGCACCACTTCTCAATGGTTCCCCTCATGCCTACCCAGTGGAATCGCTCGCGCAGCAGGAACTCCAGCTTCTTCCACCCGAAGTGTCCAGCTCCGTCGTGGTAGGCCTCCATCACCATGGCTGCGTCTCTTCGTGGCACCACTACTTGCCAGAGTAGTTCATGCGTCCGGGAGTTAACCATTCTGCGGCACAACTTCCCCTTGTAAAGGAACAGTCGACTCCTCTCTGCCCATAGTTGTTTGGCTTCCTCCGGAGCGTCTGGTTCAAGGCAAGCCTCCGGGCGAGTCAGCATCTCCTTCACCAGTCGGACGGCAGGGTCGCTGTCTTGCGTTTCCGCCCAGTTGTAGTGAGGTAAGGGGTTCAACGTAGCAGCCTGCTTACTCCTTACCCGGTGGGAATACTGGATAGTCCCATGACGGTGGAACGCAGGGAGTTCAACTTCTTCCAGTCCCTCCGGATCTTCTCCTTCATCCGGCAGGTTGGGCATCCTGGACAGGGCGTCCGCGTTGGTATTGGAGCGTCCGGCCCGGTATTTGATTGTGAACTCGTAGTTGGACAGACGGGCCATCCACCTCTGCTCCAGGGCACCGAGTCTTGCCGTGTCCAGGTGTGTCAACGGGTTGTTATCCGTGTACACGGTGAACCGGGAAGAAGCGAGGTAATGCTTAAAGCGCTCGGTGACTGCCCATACTACGGCCAGGAACTCTAGCTTAAATGAGCTGTAATTCTCGGGGTTCCTTTCGGTGGGTCGCAGCTTTCAGCTGGCGTAGGCGATTACTCGTTCCTTCCCCTGCTGGATCTGGGACAGTACGGCTCCTAGCCCGATGTTACTGGCGTCGGTGTAGAGGATAAAGGGCTGGCTATAATCCGGGTACGCCAGGATTTCGTCCCCCGTGAGGGCCATCTTCAGCTGGCGGAAGGACTCTTCTTCCAGCTCCTCCCATTTGAAGGGCGGCTTCTGGTTCTTGGCCTTCCGGGACTGGCCTATCAGGAGGTCCTGCATAGGTGCTGCCTTTTTGGTGAAACCGGGAATAAACCTTCGGTAGTAGCCTACCAACCCGAGGAACTGCCGCACTTCTTTTACGCTGGAGGGGCTTGGCCATTCCTTAATTGCGGTGATCTTATCAGGGTCGGGAGCCACTCCGTCAGCGCTCACCACGTGTCCCAGGTACTGCACCTTTGGTTTCAGGAGGTGACACTTGGAGGGTTTCACCTTTAGGCCGTAACTCGCCAGAGCTTCGAACACTTCCGCCAGGTGTTTCAGGTGGTCCTCATACGTCTTGGAATATACGATGACATCGTCCAGGTACAACAGGACCGTCTCGAAGTTTCTGTGGCCCAGACAACACTCCATTAGTCGTTGGAAGGTTCCTGGTGCGTTGCAGAGTCCGAACGGCATGCAGGTGAACTCGCTAAGTCCCATCGGGGTGGTGAATGCGGTCTTCTCCCGGTCCGCCTCTGCTACAGGAACCTGCCAGTACCCGCTAGTGAGATCCAAGGTAGAGAAGAAGTTAGCAGATCTTAAAGCAGCCAATGACTCCTCTATCCTTGGTAAGGGGTACGCATCCTTGTGTGTGATACGGTTGATTTTCCGGTAATCTACACACATCCTCATGGTGTTGTCTTTTTTTCTGACTAAGACTAGTGGAGCTGCCCAGGGGCTACAGCTATCCCTGATCACCCCAGCCTCCTTCATGTCTCTAAGCATCCCCTTGGCGTGTTGGTAGTGTGCAGGGGGTACGGGTCGATACCTCTCTTTTATGGGAGGATGGTCTCCCGTGGGGATGTGGTGTTCTACCCCCTTGACTCGCCCGAAGTCTAACGGGTGTTTACTAAACACTCTCTCGTACTCTTGAACCACCCGATAGACTCCCTGTTTCTGATGTGAGGGAGTGGAGTCAGTACCCAAATGTAGTTGCTGACACCAGTCCTCCATTGTTTTCTTAGAGCCGTTACCTTCCTCCGGGTGAGATGGAGGCAAGGGTTCCACAGATTGTATAGCATTTTGGTTAATGGTATATAATTTGGCTAGCGTGGCATACCGGGGCAGGTACACTTCCCTCTTCCCGATATTGATTATGCGAACGGGCACCCTCCCATGGCGTACATTAACCACCCCCCGTGCTGTCAAGATGGTGGGCCTACTGTTTGAGTAAACTGGTTCTACCATTGCCTGGTAATCTCTACCTCTCAGACCAATAGCTGCCCGGCACCAAATCATCATTTCACTTTTTGGGGGCATGGCAATAGGAAAAGGGTCACACATTCTTACGCTACCAATCTCACCGCCGGAGAGTTCCACCTGTTGCCGTCGCATCAGTGCCCGGATCTCTTTCTGGAGCACCCGCTGCTCGCCGGAGCTGGCGTTCTTGGCAACCTGCTGTAAAAGGAAAATCACCTCTACAAGACAATTTTCAATTACATTAGTTCCTAGCGTTATCTTTGGGTGACTCTCGTGTTTGTCAATGTCTACAATAATCAGTCCCTGTGCTGCTAGTTCGACTCTACCAATTTTAATGGTCGCCTCTTTAAATCCGATCTGTGGCACGGGCTGACCATTGCTGGCGATGATACTCAAGTCGTCGTCAGGGTAGCGGGTTATATCCGAGTCATTCCAGTACTGCTTGAAGAGCACGTACGGGATGGTGGTGACCTGTGACCCGGTGTCCAGTAGGGCACTCATAGGGATGCCATCCAGTACCACAGGCAAGACTGGACGTCCTCCGACATATTTGTCGCGCCAGTTCGATGGGCCTGGTGATCTTTTTCCTGGGGGTTGGCCCTCTACCCCCAGGTTGTGCCAGTTTAAAGGACAGTACCTTGCCATATGTCCGGGTTGATTGCAGCGGCGGCAGATGGGTCGTCCGTCCTCGTTGTACCGGTCACTGGGTCTTCCTCTGGCCGGTGGGGTCCTCCTTGGTCGACGCCACGGGATGTTCTCCGGTCCGGATGCCAGCTGGATCTTCCCTGGAGTGGAAGCCTGTAAAGACTGCACAGTTCGGGTTAACGCAGCAACGCTTTTAGCTAGCTCTTGGACCTGATGGTGCAGGTCTGGAGCCGGGTCATTGTTCAAAGCCTGCGCATCAGCCCCTACAGGCCCTGCCGACAAGGGCGCCGCCTCCTGGTGGTAAGTGATAGCTGGGCGCCTGTGGGTCACAACGCCATCCGGTGCCGGTTCTCGGAGCACCCGGATGGCTCTGTCCTTGAACTGTGCAAATCCCAGATGAGGGTCCTGTAGGGCCATTGCCCGCAACTGGGTTCGGTGGGCATTGCAATATAAACCCTCTATAAATTGTTCAGTCAACAGCCTGTCCTCGTCTCCCACGCCGTCAGGGTCGGTCTGCTTAACGGCTCTCAGGGCCTCTTGTAGGTTCAGGGCATAGTCCCTTATACTCTCATGGGCCCGCTGTTTGCACCCGTAGAATCTAAGCTTGATCTCGGCTGAGGTGCGGGTATCAAAGGTGTCCCTCAGCCGGGTTAGTATCCCTGCGACAGTCCTCCCCCCAGGTGGCCAGGACTTTACCTCCCTTCGGGCTGCTCCGGTTAATTGGGCCACCAGGATGCTCACTTTTTGCTCCTCTGTGAGGGGGTACACCTGGAAGAGGCTATCCAGCCTTTCTCTAAAGTCCTGCAGGGTATGTGACTCCCCTGAGTACTGGGGTAGCCAGGCTGCCCCCGGGATATAGGGCATGGTGAAAGGCATGACCGCGACAGCGGTGGCGCTGGCGGGGGTTGAAGCGGTGAAGCTCTCCGTGGCCTACCTTGCGATGATCCTCTTCCGTAGGCCGCGGCTCCGCAGTGGATCGTCAGGGTTGAGGACCTTCCGTCGCGCTCCGGTGACGTCGGCGTCTGCTGGGCTCCTTCCAGGACCTTACGCAACGTCCGGACGTGAGGCGGGGCTTCAGTTCTCGCGGGCTTTTCGGAGTCCACGCCCCTTTTCTTCCCGCGCGGCGTCCTCAAGATGGCGTCCAACGGCGGGAAAACTCCACGGATGGCGGGAAGAAGGCTGAAGATGGCGCCGGATGGCGGGAATCTTCACAGATGGCGGGAAGAAGGCTGAAAATGGCGCCGGATGGCGGGAATCTTCACTGATGGCGGGAAAACTTCACGGATGGTAAGTTTTAAAAGTCTCTTTTTCAGGCACGCAGTACCCGGTGGTTGCGGGCACGAAATCCTGCCGACTACGCCAAAGTTGACGCGCCCCTCGGCCTGCTGTGTCGCGCAGCGTCTCGCGCACGGGGCTTACCCGGAACCGGATCAGATGAGGGTTGTAGTCTCCGAGTGGCGGGGACCCGGTCCGTGCCCAGGGAGTCAAACTCAGTGTGTGGCAGTCTTGATAGATGTTATTTGAGTGTCGACTACGCCACCCGTTGATTTGCAGCTATGGAGCTGCCGCTGCAGGGCAGACCGCTGAGGCCGGTGTAGAATTGTGCAGCGTGATAGTATAACCCCCAACGGGAGGGGTATGGCCTCAGGGCAGCCGACGTGGAAGATGGGGGTAGCAGGAACCACTCAGAGACGGTGCGGTGTAATTCAGGGTCTTTACTGGTAACAACGATAGACCCTCCCGGAGTACTTGCTAGCGAACGGGGCCTGGTCAGTCCTTGAGCAGATGGGATCTCCCCTGGCCAGGCGGAGTTGTAGGCCTCCCAAACTGACTGTACTCTTCTGGCTACCTTGCTAGAAGCGGATATAAGTAGCCCACGTCCCTGAGTGTACCGTGTGGTGCTCACCCGTATGGCCGGTGACTCGGGGCCTTCTATGGCTTCCGCTCCACGATGGCGGTGCTGTTCCCACGCGTGTGACCGTGCCTTCGGGTTTCTGGGCCTGAGGACCTGAAATCCCCTGCCGGTCGGCTTCTGCTGCTGGGTAAGAGTTAGTCCCCACAGCCTCGGACGCCGGGTCCGGTAAGAAAGCTTCTCAGTCAGGGCGAGCTCTGCAGCTGCCAGCCCCTGACTCATAGTAGTATTGCTCCCACTGAGCTTCTGCTGTTTCTTCCTATGCTGCTTCTCTTCTCTACCTCTAACCCTGCCTCAGCCCCGGGTTTATACAGGGGAAGTTCTTCCCCTCCCAGGACTGGGCAGGAGGTGTGGCATGCATAGGATTCCTGACCAAGGGACCTCCCACCTGCTCTCAGACATAACATTACATTACTGTGGGAAACCAGACCCCTGGGGTGCCACAGAAGCGGTCCGCTTCTTCCTCGGAATGAGCAACTGGGATGGTCGAACATGTGAGTTGGTGGTCGAGCAGCTGGAGTACATCCTCACACATAAATTTTTTTGTTTTTAAAGATCAGTTCTATGTGCAGAAGCGGGGCACAGCAATGGGGGCGGACTGCGCGCCCTCGTACGCAAACCTTTTTATGGGTTATTGGGAAAGAACAATTTTTGGCAATGAGGGCGCGCAGATGATGTCATCTGTCCCCATGTGGCTCCGCTACATAGACGACATTTTGTTTATTTGGCAGGGTGATGGGGTTGTGCTCCGGCAGTTCATGACCTCTCTCAACATGAATGAATTCAACATTAAACTGACCTACAAATGCAGCAGGGAGAAGATCGAATTCTTGGACATTTTGATAGAAGTGGATGAGAAACTACAAATACAAACAAATGTCTATAGAAAAGAGACTGCGGTCAACTCCCTGCTGCATGCAGGGTCAGGTCACCAATATTCAACGGTTAAAGCCATCCCAGTTGGTCAATTTCTGAGGATTAAGCGGATCTCTCTAAAGAGAGATTTGAGAGGCAGGCTCAGGATCTGAGGGTGAGATTCTCAGAACGTGGGTATAGTAAAAGAGCAATAAAATACGGCTATAATAGAGCAAAAGGGGTGTCATGTGATGCGTTGTTGCGGCTGACCCAAGTAGGCGCCGGTAGGGGTGGCACCATAAGATTTATTTCAACGTATAACTCAGAATGGCAGACCATGAGATCTGTTCTGGAAAAACATTGGCCAGTTCTACAGACTGAACCATCTTTTTCCGGAGTGTTGTTTAAAAATCCACAGATGACCTCCAGGAGGAGTAAAAATTTGAGAGATATCCTGGTAAAGAGTCACTATACTCAAGCAAAATGCCGTCTGTTTAACTTAGGACCACCGAGTAATGGCTGTTACCCATGCGGCGCCTGCGTGGCCTGTTGCAACATCGTAAGAACAAAGACTTTCTCAACATCTGATGGCAGTAGGGAATTTTTTATTAGACAGAGGATAACCTGCAATACGTCACAAGTGATATACTACGCCACCTGTAACTGCAACAAAATGTATATAGGCTTAACAACACGCCAACTTAAAATCAGAACCCGTGAACATGTGCTTGATATAATAGCCTCCAAGACACAGGATAACATTGAAGAATTAAAAACTATCCCATGACACTTCAAACTGGAACATGGGAGTAACCCCAAAGGTTTGAAAGTAAGAGGTATAGAACATGTCCAGTTAGGTATTAGAGGGGGCGATATTAGAAAAATCCTGGCACAACGGGAATGTAAATGGATCTACGTTCTGGGAACTAGAGCCCCTATGGGTTTGAATGAAGCTTTCAGCTTCTCCCCTTTTCTATAATAGTTTCCCCTAGGGCCCATGTTCTACTAAAACGCTCCGCATCAGCAGCACCCTTTGGTCAATTGAAACTTATGAAAATTGCCTTGATTTTTAACAAAACACTTTTATTTAAAAAAATATTTTTTAACCTGTTTGTCTTTTCTGAGCACATTCTCTCATTTTATGTATATTCGGGCTCTAATCAAATTGCCCTTATTATTTTCAGGCCGAATATCGATTCATTCTGATGATTCCACATGTTGAATATGAAAGACAGAACACTAAAGAAACTGAAATCCCATATAAAGTCTGCATGACTCCTATTTGAAGGAATTATGTGAGTGCAGACTGGCAGACATTGTTTTGCAGAAGCCCAGTAGGTAATGTAACAATGAGGTTTACTAAAAAAGTGGTTAATTTATAAGGTTTTGGGTTCTGCAAGATTCATGTCATGCCGGTCTGCACATTGACATTTGAAAATGTAATAAGCAGATTGAGGAATGTTCTATAGAGATTATCTGTGTGTTCTCCTTTAAGATCTGATTTTCTGGCACTCGGCCCCAAAACAGACTCTATAGGGTTACCCTTTGTTTACAGTGCTCTCTCTCCTGTTCCTGATTAGGTGCGCGTGCCTTGCGCCCCCCTCCCTCTCCACACTCCATCGCTGTCAGTATCCATGCTGGACGCAGGTGACTTAATCCTGATGTCCAGATATGCGTGGTTGAGGAGCGAGGGACGGTGGGGGGAGGGTAGGAGGGGCTGAATGCATGCGCCGCCTTCTGATCGGCATTGGACAGATTGAAGCACGTGATCTCTTAGCCCGACATAAAAGAGTGATTGGCTGAGCCTGTAGCCACGCCCCCTTGAGGAAGCTAGTGCGAAATGCGCATTGGGGCCAGGGGTCACATGGTAAGTGGGTCCTAACAGCTTTCCTGACTGGTAATAGCATGTAACACATGATTTGACACTGCTAACACCGCAAAATGAGATATTCTTGCTTGATTCAGTGAGGTGACACTAGCTGGGGTTTGAGATTTCAGCACAGGGTAACTGTGCACTGGGTACATGAGCACTGATAGTCTGCAGCCTGCATTTATGATTGCACTTGAGGCGTAGACTGAGATATATATATATAATGGTGTGCTGTTAAACTGTGACTTGTGTTTTCTCTGCCTGCTGTTTGCTACCTCCGTGCAGAGGGGAAGATAAAGCCCTTCTGATTACTAAAAAGACTGGTGTTAAACTGTTTACTGCAATGTGATTTGATTGATGTTAATGCCACTCAGGATATATACTTGTAAACCTGCAAACCACCCCAATTGATCGGTTCATCATTTACTATGGCTCACTGTCTGCTAAATAACTGTTTTTAATTGTTTGTCAGCATATATGTAAAATAAATGGATTTATACTTTTTCACAAAAATTGCTCTGTTTTTCTAAGTAAAATGCTTAATAATGGAGTTAGCATGATTTATATCAAAGTCTGGTTCTTTTTGTGGTATATTATCCTGCGTAGTGGTGTACCTGGACGACATCTTGGTCTTCTCTCCGGATCTTCTCACTCACCGGAGGGATGTTCGTCAGGTCCTGCTCAGGCTCAGGCAGAACCACCTCTACGCTAAATATGAGAAGTGCCTCTTTGAGCAGACCTCGCTTCCGTTTTTGGGCTACATAATCTCTCAGACCGGCCTACGAATGGATCCTGAGAAACTGTCTGCCATTCAGAAGTGGCCCTGACCAGAGGGGTTGAAGGCTATTCAGCGGTTCCTGGGCTTCGCCAACTACTACTGCCTCTTCATACCACACTTCTCTTCCCGGACTGCCCCAATCTCTGCGCTCACCCGTAAGGGCACTAATCCCAGAGAATGGCCGCCCGAAGCAGAGGAGGCCTTTCTTTCTTTCCTTAAAACAGGCTTTCTCTTCCGCCCCGGTGCTGCATCGTCCGGACGGCAACAAACAATTCTTCCTGGAAGTGGACGCCTCCTCCTCTGGAGCCGGAGCGGTACTTACCCAAAAGTCGCCTTCCGGAAGAATGGTAACTTGCGGCTTCTTCTCCAAACTCTTCTCCCCTTCTGAGCGCAATTATTCTATAGGAGACCGAGAGTTATTGGCCATTAAGCTGGCACTGGAGGAGTGGCGTTACCTGCTCGAGGGGGCTCTTCACCCGGTAATAATTTACACGGACCACAAGAACTTGGCTTACCTCCAGAGCGCCCAGAGACTTAACCCGCGCCAAGCCCGGTGGTCTTTGTTTTTTGCCCGCTTTGATTTCGTTCTTCATTTTTGCCCGGCAGACAAAAACATCAAAGCTGACGCCTTGTCCCGATCCTTCCTGGTGTCTGATCTAGAGGAGGAGCCTAAGCACATCATTGATCCCGCCAGAGTAATGCAGGTGGCCCCCGTGAATCTAAATCGTCTCCCTCCCGGTAAGACGTTCGTAACAGTACCTGATCGGAAGAAGGTCCTACACTGGGGTCACTCATCTAAGCTAGCTGGCCACGCCGGTCAGAAAAAGACCCTCCAGCTTATTACCCGGCATTACTGGTGGCCTACTCTGCACAAGGACGTAATAGACTTTGTTTCAGCCTGTGTGTCCTGCGCCCGCAACAAGGTTCCGAGACACCTGCCAGACGGTCGCCTCCTTCCTCTTCCAGTACCTGCTGCCCCGTGGCAGCATATAGCTATGGACTTTATAACGGATCTCCCTGTCTCTGCCGGTTGTACGGTCATTTGGGTGGTCGCTGACTGCTTTTCCAAGATGGCTCACTTCATTCCCATGCCGGGCCTCCCGTCTGCACCCGAGCTGGCTAAAGACTTTATCCGCCACATCTTCCGTCTCCATGGCCTGCCCCTCCACATCGTGTCGGATCGTGGGGTTCAGTTCACCTCACGCTTCTGGAGAGCCACATGTAAGCTGCTTGACGTCACCCTGGACTTCTCCGCTTACCACCCACAGTCCAATGGTCAAGTGGAGCGGATCAATCAGATCCTGACCAGTTACCTCCAGCACTTCGTTAATGCCCACCATTCGGACTGGGTGAATCTCCTCCCATGGGCCGAGTTCTCTTACAATAATCACGAGAGCGAATCTTCCTCCAAATCCCCGTTTTTTGTAGTCTTCGGTCAGCATCCTCGAATCCCATTTCCCGTCTCCACCTCGGTGGACAATGCGGCTGCGGAATCTCTCGTTAGCGAATTCTCCTCCATTTGGGAGAGTACCCGATCCGCACTCCTTCAGTCATCCGAGCGGATGTAAAAACACGCTGACAAAAAACGCCTGGATCCTCCACAGTTCCTTCCTGGAGATAAAGTCCGGCTCAAGATTCCTTCCTACAAGTTAGGGCCTCGGTTCATCGGCCCACTGGAAGTTATCAAACAAATCAACCCGGTGGCCTATAAATTGAAACTCCCGGCCAACTTGCGGATCCCTAACTCCTTCCATGTATCTCTCCTCAAACCCGTGGTACTTAACTCTTTTTCCAAGTCTACAGATACGCCCCCTGCTCCGGTTTCCACTGAAAACGAGTTTGAGGTAGAGAACATTCTGGCCACCAAAAGGGTAAGAGGAAAGACCTTTTTTCTAGTAGATTGGAAGGGGTTTGGTCCTGAGGAGAGAATGTGGGAGCCCCAGGAGAACATCCATGCCCCTCTCATCCTTGATAAATTTCTGTCTGGCCTAAAAAAGGGGGGGCCTAAAGGGGGGGGTACTGTAGCGTCGGCGTCCCTGCCTCCTGCTTGGCAGGGACGCTGTTCACCTCTCCGCTCCGTGCCCGGCGTCTTCCTCCCGCTCTGCTGGCAGCGTGCGCTGCTTCCCGGCCACTGTGCTTAGGGCGCGCGCGCTCCCCCTCTCTTAAAGGGGCCGCGCGCCGTCCTAAGGAGTCCCCGGCCAATGGCCGGAGGACCTCACCATATATAAGGCACCTCCTCCAAAATGGAGGTGCCCGAGCAATGTTGTTGCATAGCCTATCACTCTGCTTCAGCCCTCAGGTCCCGTTACCAGATACCTGCCAGTGACCTGCCAGTTACCTGCCAGATTCCTGCCTGATACCTGCCTGATATCTGCTTACCTGCTTGCTATCCTGTGGTCCGACAGTCTGCCTACCAGCACCTGCCAGTCTGTCTATGGATCAGTCCACCTGCGGACCAGGAAGTACCTGCCAGATACCTGCCTGCCTGTCCAGAGACTCTTGCCCGCTCACCTGGGAGCGCTCACCGGCTACCTGCCTGCTAGCCTACCTGGAGGCTCTGCCGTCACTTGCCGTGACCACCTGCCTGTCCAGAGACTCTTACCCGCTCACCTGGGAGCGTCCGCCTGCTACCTGCCTGCTAGCCTACCTGGAGGCTCTGCCGTCACGTGCTGTGACCACCTGCCTGGCCAGAGACTCTTACCCACTCACCTGGGAGCGTCCACCTGCTATCTGCCTGCTAGTCTACCTGGAGGCTCAGCCGTCACTTGCTGTGACCACCTGCCTGTCCAGAGACTCTTGCCCGCTCACCTGGGAGCGTCCACCTGCTACCTGCCTGCTAGCCTATCTGGAGGCTTAGCCGTCACTTGCTGTGACCACCTGCCTGTCCAGAGACTCTTGCCCGCTCACCTGGGAGCGTCCACCTGCTACCTGCCTGCTAGCCTATCTGGAGGCTTAGCCGTCACTTGCCGTGACCACCCGCCTGTCAAGAGACTGTCCCCGTCACTTGCCGTGACCTCCTGCCCTTCTACCCAGAGACTGTCCCCGTCACTTGCCGTGACCTCCTGCCCTTCTACCCAGAGACTGTCCCCGTCACTAGCCGTGACTACCTGCCCGCCTACCCTGGGAGCCACCCGCTTCCTTACAAGGACTGCCCCTTTGTATAGTTGCTCAGAAGTTCCACCTCCCAGACCCGTTACAAACTGACAGTTTACAGTTTAACTAGATGGAGCAGAGTCAAACCGGTAACAAACAACAGTCTTTTCACTTAGCTGACTTGTATCCTCTACAAGGCAGTTGCCAGCTGGTGCTGGTGACGCTGTCTTCAGGCTTCCCCGCCCAAACAATGCTCCATCTTCTGGCGGCAGCTGGCGGTCTCCAGTTTTACCCGCTGAGCCCCTAGTCCATAACATGGCACCTCACGTGCTCAGGTCCACGAACCCTGCATCTCTTCTCCTTACAGTCAGCTTGACTCCTCCGGTCCACTGCACTCGGATCCCTTGCTCCAAGTCCTGTAGTCAGGAGCCTGGACCCTCTCACACTGCTCTGCTCCGCAGGACTCAGCTCCCCTTTTCCGCACAAATGTCCTCATCTCTCCCTCTCTCTCGTCACACCAGGAGTCTTTCTGTCACCTGACCTCCCAGCTCTCTCTCTCGACACACCCCCTGCTTCCCTGTCACATGACTCCTCAGCTTGCAGTCTGTCTTTCCCCTGCAACAAGAGGTACGGCTCCGGCAGTCCCGGATCCCTTGCTCTGAAAGCACTTACACCCCGGTCTTCCCCCTTACACTCCCGCTCTCCTTTAACTCGCCATTCCACGGGCGAGAGTTCCTTCATCAAACGTTCACATTCTTGGACTTCCTGGATGATACGGTACCATATGAATTGATCTTGTTCGTAACGGTGAGGAGGCACTCCTGCTGCTGTCCGTTCTGACCAGCGTAACTCAGTTTGACCAATGGGGGCTGTAGGGTCACTCGGATTTCCAATCTCCGCCTGCCCGGTGGCTTCAACCGATGTTGTTCCCTTGCCGTCTCCACTGGGGACTGCAGGTAATCGAGTGCTGGGGCTCGGAGGTGAGCCACTCTGGTAGGGGCTCCTTCAGCACCCTCGGGTTGAACTTCATACACAGGTCCTTCAGCGCCAATCCTGCGCTTCACTCGGTGCGGGGTCCATTCCCACCGCCTACTCAATTTGTCCCGGGGCCGCCTGTCCCGAACCAACACCCGCTCCCCGGGCCTCAAAGCTGTCCCTCTAAGAGGCAATGTCTAATGATGTTGGAGCTCCTGAAACTTTTGTTGTACCAACCTTCAGAGAGTCTGCAGTCGATGCCGATGTTCTCGGACCCAGGAAGACACCCCTGTCCGTGGGTAGTCTTCCTCGGGGTCCAGCTCTAACTCGGTGATCTCTCGCCCCTTTCATCCGAACAGCAAGGTATAAGGAGTGAACCCCTTTGTACTATTCACTCGGTTGTTGTAGACCAGGCATGTCCAAAGTCCGGCCCGCGGGCCATTTGCGGCCCGCGGTCCGGACTAATAAGGCCCCCAGGTATCCAGCAGCATGTACCTTGCGGCCGCTGCCGCTCTCGTCGCCACCGCCGCTCTCGTCGCCACCGCCGCTCAGTACTCCGGCGCAGGGAGAAGAGCCGAAATCTCGGACATCGCGAGATTTCGGCTTTCCTTCTCCCTGCGCCGGAGTACTGAGCGGCGGCAACCGGCCAGCCAAGATCTCGCGACGTGCGAGATCTCCAGCCCCCAGGGGTTGTAAGACGTTCAGAGGTCAGATAGGCTGAAGACCTCAGCTTAGTTGTGTAAAATTATATAAATAATATATATATTAAGTTATATATAAGTCCCTGCGCCACCTTACACCTCCAGAAAGGTTAGGCCAGCAGGGCTCTCACACAAGCTTGTGGTAGCAAGCTGTCATACCCTTCATTAACCCCTGACTGCCTGTCACTGTGCTATAATTCCATTATCTGATGTGCGACTGTTGCACAGCTTGCTATTCTCTGCCTGTGTTATAAAGCATATAGCAGTATCTTATTTTTGCTGTTCCACCCTCTGCGCCTTTTAATCTCTCCCCTTCTGGCCAATTTTTATAATGGCAACTACAAATAAGAAACGAAAAGTTGACAGTGAGGGCCGCCGCTTCCAGGACAAGTGGAAAGTAGAATATTTTTTCACTGAAATAAAGAATCACTGTGTTTGTCTGATATGCCAAGAGACCGTTGCTGTTTATAAAGAATTTAATGTCAAGCGACACTATCAGACGAGACATAGCACATACGACAAGCTAACAGGGCACGACCGAAGTGAAAAGTATAAGCAACTTGAAGCTGTTTTATTGTCACAACAGCGATTTTTTACAAGAGCCCGTGAGTCAAATGAAAATGCCACAAAGGCGAGCTATGAGGTGGCAGCGTTAATTGCTAAAAATTGCAAATCTTTTGCAGAGGGTGACTTTATCAAAGAATGTGTTATGAAAATGGTAGAGAATGTCTGTCCCGAGAAGAAGCAAGAGTTTTCCAACATTTGCCTGGCTCGTAACACTGTAGCACGGAGAATTGAAGAAATTTCATCGGATATTAAGAGACAGTTAATGTCAAAAGGAGCTGATTTTGACTTCTTTTCAATAGCCTGTGATGAAAGCACGGACCTATCTGACACGGCTCAGTTGCTGATTTTTTTAAGAGGGGTGGACGATGAAATGAATGTGACTGAAGAGCTACTTGACCTCCAGAGCCTCAAGGATCAAACAAGAGGGAAAGATTTATTTGATTCTGTTAGTTCTGCCATAGATGACATGAAACTGCCTTGGAACAAAGTTACTGGGATTATTACTGATGGGGCACCTGCCATGACTGGTGAACGAAGTGGATTATCAACCCTAATCTGTAACAAGGTGAGCGAAGAAGGAGGCAAAGCTATTAAACTTCATTGCATCATTCATCAACAAGTTCTCTGTGCTAAACATCTCCAATATGATCATGTTATGAAACCGGTACTAAAGACCATTAATTTTATCCGCTCTAAAGCCCTGTGCCACCGCCAGTTTAAACAGTTTCTACTGGATATCCAGGCTGAATATGAAGATGTTTCATATCATAACGATGTAAGATGGCTCAGTCGGGGGTCTGCACTGCAACGTTTCTACTCTCTCAGAAAGGAAATAGGAGAATTCTTGGAAACAAAGGGACAAACGATGCGAGAACTATCTGATCCAATTTGGCTGGCTGATTTGGGGTTTCTAGTCGACCTAACAAAGCATCTGAATGTACTGAACATGAATCTTCAGGGCAAAGATGCAGCGGTGAACCAACTTTATTCACACCTCAAAGCCTTTGGAACAAAGCTGCAACTTTTCCTAAGGCAGTTGTCACAAACACCGCCCAATACCATCCATTTTTCAGCGCTACAGGAAATAATTAACAGTTTTCCACAGGATGATATCCATGCGCAAATAAGCAGGTATGCAGCAGACATCACATCTCTGGCTGGGGAGTTTCAACGGCGCTTTCAAGATTTTGCAGCTATTGAAAAGGAGATCAGCATTTTCTCCTCTCCATTCTCTGTTGACCCCGACAATGCTCCTGATCAGTTGCAGCTCGAGCTCATTGAGCTACATTGTGACAGCGAGTTACGCAGTCGTCATCAACAGCTCTCTCTTGTTAACTTTTACCGCCAACTGGATAAGAGCCGGTTTCAAGAGATTCGAACATTGGCTAAGAAAACCCTGAGCTTGTTTGGCTCAACATATTTGTGTGAGAAGACATTCTCTGTTATGAACTTTAACAAGAACCGCGTGAGGACAAGACTAAGTGACTCTCACCTGCGTGACATTTTGCGCATCAAAACCACGGCCATTGAACCAGACCTAGTCTATGTGCTGCAGTCCAGATCCCAGTTTCACCCTTCACATTAGTGCAGGCTAGTTTCTTTTTTTTAATTGAGATTAATATGTTGTAAAATCTCAATTAATGTCAGTTGGATAGACAGTTATATATTTGAACACATGTATACTTGCTGTTATGTTCCTGGTCACATTTTTTGAACTTATAAGTTGACAGACAACCTTACATTACTTTGTGTAATGTACTTTAAAATGTTCCTGAGATATCTCAGTTTCCTGTTTTTATTATATTAAAGGGGTTGTCCAAGTTCAGAACCCAGACATACCCCCTTTTTCACCCAGGCAGCCCCCCTGCCATGGGCATCAAAGCATCTCATGCTCCGATGTGCTCCCTTGCCCTGTGCTATTTACAATGACACACTGCCGGTAGGAGGCTTCACCGGCTCTAATGTGCAGGCTTTAGCGCTGCTCTAGCTGGTTTACTGGTGATAAAGCCCGCCCATCAGTGCCGGTGACGTCACTGGGCTTTCTGCCAGCCCCGTGGAGAGCCGGGTATGTCACTAGAACTCCAGAAAATGCCTTTCCTCTGCGCAATTTAGTGCAGGGCAAAAGTAGGACATTGGAGCATAAACTGCTTCGATGCTCAAGTCGGGGAGGGGCTTCCTGGGTGAGAATGGGGGTATGTCTGGGTTAACCCCTTTAAGGCAGATTGATTAAACACCTGTTTAGATTTGTCATCCAAGTCACAAAATAAAAAGTATGCCGTTTTCAATAAACTTTGCAAAAAAAGTTTATTTGCATTCATTTTAATGGTCCAAAGAATGTCAAGCAAAATGATCGGCCCTCGCACATGTTCACTTCATCAAATTTGGCACTCTTAGAAAAAAGTTTGGACACCCCTGTTGTAGACCCACACCAGCTCGGCCACAAACTCAGGCCATTGTACCTTCCGATCTTCCTCCAATGTGCAGAGCATTTGGATCAGTGTCCGATTAAAGCTTTCACAGGCCCCATTTCCTTGAGGGTGGTAAGGAGTAGTCCGTGACTTCTCAATCTTGTACAACCGGTGCAGCTCTTCCATCACCCGGCCTTGGAAACAGGCGCCTTGATCGGAATGAATCCTCTTTGGGCAGCCGAACACCCGAATGAAGTCTCGGCAGATGGCCTGCGCAGCTGACTTGGCGGTCTGGTCTCTGGTTGGGGTCACTACCGCAAACTTGGTGAAGTGGTCTGTCATTACCAGGCAATGTTCATACCCGAGATGCGCCTGTCCAACAGTCAAATAATCGATCATCAGCACCTCCAAGGGGGCAGAAGTCACAATAGATTGTATGGGGACCCGCTGCTCCGGGGGCTTGACCAGCTCACAGCTCCGACATCTTCGACATGTGTCTTCTATTGTTGCTCACAGTCGGGGATAATACACCAGCCTCTGCAACCACTGAAACGTCTTCTCTGGTCCGAAGTGAGCCCCTCGTTCATGAGCCTCCTTAGCCACTACTCTGACCAACTTCTCTGGGATCACCACTTGCCAGGTGGTCCCGAACTCTTGCAGTAGCTGCACCTGTCGGTACGGCAGCCCGTCTCGCAAACACAGTCTCTACCATTGTCCCAGCATTTTCAGTGCTCCCGAGGACAGGGTACTCCTCTCTTCTCGACTGGGGACTTGCCGCAAAGCCACCCATTGACGTAATTAATTGAGCAACTTCTCTGTCAGTCTGTTGAAGTCAGATCCAGTCATCTCTTGGCCGTCCTAGCACTTGTTCTTCCGACGTCTCTCCGATCTGTCCCTGCGCCGCAGCCAGGGATCCCACGAAACTTCGGAAGCTAGTGGTCTCATCCGCCTCCAAATCTTCATCGCGGTCATGATCAGGCCGTTCATATGTAAATCTGGAGAGGGCGTCGGCGTGAGTATTCTCTGCCTTAGGCCGGTAGGCGATCTTATACCTGTACCTGGCCATGCGGGCCACCCACCGCTGCTCCAGGGCCCCCAATTTCGCATTCTCCAGGTGGGCCAGCGGGTTGTTATCTGTTCTCACCAGTACTTCGGACCCGGACAAATACTCCGCAAACTTCTCGGTCATTGCCCAAACCAGAGCCAGCAACTCTAATTTGAAAGAGCTATAATTATCTGGGTTCCTCTCAGAGTCGTGAAGGGAGTGGCTGGCGTACGCAATCACGCTCTCTTTCCTCTCCTGTACGTGGGATAACACGGCTCCCAGACCATGTAGGCTCCCATCAGTGTGGAGTATGAAGGGTTGGTAGAAATCCGCATAGGCAAGTATTGGGGCCTCGGTCAGGGCCATTTTTAGGGCAAGGAAGGCCTCTTCCTGGCAGCTTCCCCACCGAATCACCTGATTCTTGGAGCCTGCTGGCACTCCCTTAAGTAGCTCGAGCAATGGGTAGGCTATGCGGGTGAAGTTCTTCACAAATCTTCAGTAGTACCCGGCAAGTCCCTGGAAGGCCCAAACGTCCTTCGCTGTCTTCGGGGTAGGCCACTCCTGTACGGCGGCCAACTTTTCCTGGGTGGGCATGACTCCTTCACCGGACACAGTATGACTGAGATATTCGATCTGTTTGCGGAACAGGTGGCATTTCTGGGGCTTCACCTTTAGGCCATGACTCTGTAGGCGACTCAGTACTTGCTCCAGTCGCTGGATGTGCTCCTCGAAGGTGGCAGCATAGACAATTATGTCGTCAAGGTAAATCAGTGTCGCCTCGAAGTTCAAATCGCCCAGACACCTCTCCATCAGACACTGGAACGTCCCGGGGGCGTTAGTCAGGCCGAAGGGCATCCGATTGAACTCGAACAGTCCCATGGGTAATATGAACACCGTCTTCACACAGTCATGTTCGGCCACGGGCACCTGCCAGTACCCACTGGCCTGATCCAAGGAGGAGAAGTATCTTGCCTTCCCTAAGGCCGACAGGGACTCTTCAATTCGGGGTAGTGGGTAAGAGTCCCGTACTGTACAGGCATTCAGTCGTCTATAGTCCACACAGAACCGCAGGGTCCCATCTTTCTTCCGGACCAGGACAATCGGGGCTGCCCATGGACCCTGACTCTCCCGTATCATACCATTCTGTAACATATGGGCTAGCATCTCCTTACCTCTTTATACATCTGGGGAGGTATCTGCCGGTATCTCTCCCACACTGGGGCAGCGCTCCCAGTAGGAATCTCGTGGGTAATGGCTTCGGTGCAACCAAAATCATCCTCATGGCGGGCAAAAACTTCCTGGTACCGCTCCAGCACATCCTCAACCTGCTGCACCTGTCGAGGTGTAAGTCTCGTCAATTCAGCCCCCATTCGTTCTAGGATTCTTCGCCCCCCCTTCGCACTAGCCCGGTGGGTTTCCGGCGGCACGGTGACCGCCAGAGTCCAGGGGTGTCCTCGTACAGCGGACAGCTGTACCACATCAGGTCGCACCAACTTCTCTGGCATTCCCAGAATCTGGGCTATTTCCACCCTGGGAGGTGTAGCATCGGCGTCTCTGCATCCTGCTAGGCAGAGACGCCGTCCCTCTCACCTTCCTGTTCAGCGCGCGGCGTCCTCCTGCGCTCCTTCCCTCGCTGCTGCCGGCGCGCGCTCCTTCCCGGGCGCGCGCGTCGTCCTAAGGGGTCCCCGGCCAATTGCCGGAGGACTTCCCATATATAAGGCACCTCCTCCAAAATGGAGGTGCCCGAGCAAAGTTGTTTGCACTGTGTCTCACCTGTGCTTCAGCCCTCAGGTTCCGCTGCTAGCCTGAATCCTCGTCCTGCCTGCCAGCCTGTTACTTGCCTTGTCTTTTTGACCGCTCACCTGGGAGCGTCCACCAGTTACCTGACTGTTACCTGCCTCGTCTGTCAGATCGCTCACCTGGGAGCGTCCACCAGTTACCTGCCTGCTACCTGCCGCGTCTGTCTGACCGCTCACCTGGGAGCGTCCACCAGTTACCTGCCTGTTACCTGCCTCGTCTGTCAGACCGCTCACCTGGGAGCGTCCACCAGTTACCTGCCTGTTACCTGCCTCGTCTGTCTGCCTGCTCACCTGGGAGCGCCCACCAGTTACCTGCCAGTTACCCGCCTCGTCTGTCTGCCCGCTCACCTGGGAGCACCTGCCTGTTTCCTGCCATCCTGCCTGGAGACCCTGCCGTCACTTGTTGTGACCATCTTCCTGGTAAAACCTATAGACTGCTACCTGCCCTGCTTTCTCGAACTGTGTCCACCTGCCAGCTACCAGAGACTTCTGCCTGCTTGCCGTGTCCATCCGCCATACCGGTCAGTCCCAGCCATCTGACCCGTGGGAGCCACCTGCTCTCTTACAAGGTCGTGCCCAGAGTAGCACCTGGTCCCTCAGCCCGGATCCTCCGTGGTCACGGTGTCGTTAGCTGCCGTGCGACCAGGGTCGGTTCGGGTGGATACTTAGTCACGCCCCTCTGGGTCCCTCCTTGCACCTCGGCACAGAGGTTCCACCACCCGGCCCCGTAACAGGAGGGAGTATGATATCATTTTCGCCCAGATTAACACACCGCACTATAACATTGCCACCCTGGCCAGTGTCCGAGCCACCAAGAGTCCGGGGGTACTTTGTCCATCGATGGTGGTTCTATCTGAACTTCGAAACCCTCAAGAGGTGTGCAGGCCCGTGCGGGTAATGTGAGTACAGTTTGTCCGGGCAGTAAGGTGAGCGCCGTAGCTGCTAGTACTATTATTTTCCCCAGGATCTTCCCTTCACTCGAAGTCTCCTGAGCCTGGGCAGCTCAGATTAGTTGTTGAAAGACCCTCCTTTGAGGAGTTTGAGGGTCCCACTGGTCTAGAGGAATCCCCTTTGGCTCACTAAGCAGAATTTGCCCGATCTCTTTCAGCACATTCATTCCGAAGGTCACCGTGGGTCCACTTCCGGTTCCCCCTGCGACCAGGATGACTCCTTTTTTTCCCACATGTTTTCCACACACTCGTATCTTCATCCACACCACCCCTGCGACCGGGATGGGTAATTGATTAGCTGCCGTGAGTCTAATTACTGGTCCCCATTCAGGCCGCGCTATCTCTGGAAATCGCTGTTGAAAGTAGGCTTCTGTCATCGTAGTCACCTGGGATCCCGTGTCAACCAGGCAGTGAACAGCCCGACCGCTTATTTCGGCCCAGACAGTCGGGCTGCTGGAAACTAGGTCCTTGGGACTTCCTTTTTTTCTTTCCCCTTCCTCAGGCTCCGTGCTGTGTCCCCCGAACACGGAGCCCGCTAGTTTAACGGCTGTCGTGACAGGGGCCGCCCTCGGCTAGCACAGCCCCTGGCATAATGTCCTGCACCTCCACACTTCCAGCAGGTCGTGTCTCTGTCTGTGTAGGGCTGCCTCCCTCCTCTATGGAACTCTCCTGCATGGGGGGTCCTGAATTCAATTCTTTCCCTAACTGGGGCAATCGATCTGGGTATCTCTGGTGTCGGGGCAGGGGTCTTCTTGAGACTGGACCATTCATCCCGCATCTCCTGTATCTCCTTCCGCATCTCTCGAGCCCATTCCGGTTCGACTGCAGGCGGGGTGGGTACCTCATTACTCCAGACCATCCCTGCCAGGGCCGTCACCCCCATCTCCTGCTCTCTCACACATGCCTCCGCCCCGACTTCTAGAAAAGTCATACGTGGGTTGGCGCGCAGGCGCTCCCGCAAGGCCTGCTTCAGCTGCACATCCCTGAGGCCTGCCACAAACTGGTCCCTTAAGATCACGTCAGGGGGACCCATTCCCAAATTCCCCATGTCGTCTTTTCTAGTGATATAGACATGCACCCTGTGTAAGGCATTACCATACTACGTCACAGTCTCCCCCTCCTGCTGCACTTGGTGAAACAGTCGTATCCTCAGCTCTCCTACATTGGTGGGATCCCCATGCATTTCCTCCAGTATCCGCATCACTTTTTCTACAGTATCCCGGTCATGGGGAGGGCGGTACATCACGGACTGTAGGGCCTCGCCATCCAGGGCCAGTAAGGCTATTTCTGCTTGCATAGCTGGGGTCATCGGGTGCATACGTAACATACTCCTAACTCTCTCAATCCAGTCCCACAGCATCATATTGTCCCCGGTGAACTTTGGGAGATTTCTGAGCATGGCCCCCAGTGGCAAGCAAGATTTAGTGGCCCCCAGGATGGACTGCTCTGCAGTGTCTGTGTCTAACGACTGCATCCTGCCGACTACGCCAAATGTAACACAGGTACTTTAGATGCAGTGACACAGAAGCACAGAGCAGCCAATACAGGGTTAATAAACAGGGAAAGTTTATGATAACAAGATGAATCTCCATGCAGGGAGTAACAGGGGAAAATATGGGGAAATAGCAGATATTAGTCTGTAACTGACAGTTTACAGTTTAATTAGATGGAGCAGAGTCAAACCGGTAACAAATGACAGTTTTTTCACTTAGCTGACTTGTATCCTCTACAAGGCAGTTGCCAGCTAGTGCTGGTGACGCTGTCTTCAGGCTTCCCCACCCAAACAATGCTCCGTCTTCTGGCGGCAGCAGGCGGTCTCCAGTTTTACCCGCTGAGCCCCTAGTCCATAACACGGCACCTCACGTGGTCAGCTCCACGAACCCTGCGTCTCTTCTCCCTACAGTCAGCTTGACTCCTCCGGTCCACTGCACTCGGATTCCTTGCTCCAAGTCCTGTAGTCAGGAGCCTGGACCCTCTCACACTGCTCTGCTCCGCAGGACTCAGCTCCGCTTTTCCGCGCAAAAGTCCACGTCTCTCCCTCTCTCTCGTCACACCAGGAGTCTTTCTGTCACCTGACCTCCCAGCTCTCTTTCTCGACACACCCCCTGCTTCCCTGTCACATGATTCCTCTGCTTGCAGTCTGTCTTCCCCCTGCAACAAGAGGTACGGTCCCGGCAGTTCCGGATCCCATGCTCTGAAAGCACTTACACCCCGGTCTTCCCCCTTACACATATACGTTGTCAGAAAATACTGCAATTTCTGGCCTCCATTAAAAATTTCTTTCAGTGTGTCAGTGAAGCAATTCACACCAGTTTGCTGCTCAAACTACTTACCTACAGGCCAGGTATCTAAAACTCTGCTTTCTCTGTCTCACGGATCACATATACGTTGTCAGAAAATACTGCCATTTCTGGCCTCCATTAAAAAAAAATGTCAGTGTGTCAGTGAAGTAATTCACACTAGTTTGCTGTTCAAACTACTTACCTACAGGCCAGGTATTTAAAACTCTACTTTCTCCGTCACACGAATCACATATACGTTGTCAGAAAACACTGCAATTTCTGGCCTCCAATAAAAAAAAATTTCAGTGTGTCAGTGAAACAATTCAAAGCGGTTTGCTGTTCAAACTACTTACCTACAGGCCAGGTATTCAAAACTCTGTTTTCTCCGTCACACGGATCACATATACGTTGTCAGAAAATACTGCCATATCTGGCCTCCATTAAAAATTTCCTTTAGTGTGTCAATGAAGCAATTCACACAAGTTTGCTGTTCAAACTACTTACCTACAGGCCAGGTATTTAAAACTCTATTTTCTCTGTCACACGGATCACATATACGTTGTCAGAAAATACTGCCATTTCTGGCCTTCATTAAAAATTTCTTTCAGTGTGTCAGTGAAGCAATTCACACCAGTTTGCTATTCAAACAACTTACCTACAGGCCATGTATTTAAAACTCTGTTTTCTCCGTCACACGGATCACATATACGTTGTCAGAAAATACTGCCATTTCTGGCCTCCATTAAAAATTTCTTTCAGTGTGTCAGTGAAGCAATTCACACCAGTTTGCTGTTCAAACTACTTACCTACAGGCCAGGTATTTAAAACTCTGTTCTCTCCATCACACGGATCACATATACGTTGTCAGAAAATACTGCCATTTCTGGCCTCCATTAAAAATTTCCTTTAGTGTGTCAGTGAAGCAATTCACACCAGTTTGCTGTTCAAACTACTTACCTACAGGCCAAGTATTTAAAATTCTGTTTTCTCAGTCACACTGATCACATACACGTTGTCAGAAAATACTGCCGTTTCTGGCCTCCAATAAAAATTTCTTTCAGTGTGTCAGTGAAGCAATTCACAGCAGTTTGCTGTTCCAACTACTTACCTACAGGCCAGGTATTAAAAACTCTGTTTTCTCCGTCACACGGATCACATATACGTTGTCAGAAAATACTGCAATTTCTGGCCTCC
This sequence comes from Phyllobates terribilis, assembly GCF_046119375.1. Classification (NCBI taxonomy): domain Eukaryota; kingdom Metazoa; phylum Chordata; class Amphibia; order Anura; family Dendrobatidae; genus Phyllobates; species Phyllobates terribilis. The sequence goes on from NW_027362771.1 coordinate 583,152,115, forward strand.
ATTAAAAATTTCTTTCAGTGTGTCAGTGAAGCAATTCACAGCAGTTAGGTGGCTGGCTGCATACTTGCGCTTGCATTCCAAGTAACAGAAAACTAAGCAGATGGTGGCCTCTATCATCATCATGGCCTCACCTCGGCACTATGAACTCTCCTGAAGGTCTCTGGTTCTCTGGTGGGCCCGTCCAACCCTGCCAAGAAGCAGCCCTGGCTAAGAAAAGTGTGGGGGAAGGTTCCCGGACACTCTATGGCTGCTTTTTTAATGTGGATCGGACATGCTTATGCATGTTATTTCTTAAACCGCATTGCAGATCAGGCCATTGTCCAACTCTGTATTCATGAAATTAAATGAACAAAGAAAGATGTTTGTGTGTCAAAGCACCACCGACAAGTACGAGTTGATGTTGGACGGTCTGCCATTGCTTCTGCAATAAGCTGCATTAGAGGACTTCCTGGGAGAAATGACACCCAGGGTAGATACGGTTTCCCTCTATGCCAGTCCTTTCACCGAGCTAAATACAACTCTCAGCAAAAAAAAGCTGTGGACTGGCTCCGTACCATACCTGGCCACATTCACCTGTCCACGTGTTTGTGGTTAGGCGGTCCTTCCCAGAAAGTGCACTGGGGAGGGCACGGGTAATGTTGTGGGACTCATGCTTGTAGAAGGCGGAGATGATACCGGGAGCAATAGTGGTGGCTGGGGACCGAGTATGGACACTTGGCCGCCGCCGGCGTGAGGTTATGAAAAGCTTCCACCTCCACGAGCCTAAAATGCCACATTTCAAGTGAAAACAGCTTTAGAGGACTTCCTGGGAGAAATAACAGCTGGGTAGATATGGTTTCCCAAGTCCTTTCACCAAGCTAAAGAATATGGCTGTGGTGAAATACAACTCAGCAAAAAAAGCTGTGGACTGGTTCCGTACCGTCCCTGGCCACATTCACCTGTCCACGTGTTTGTGGTTAGGCGGTACTTCCCAGTAAGTGCACTGGGGAGGGAATGGGTAATGTTGTGGGACCCGTGCTTGTGGAAGGCGGAGACGACACCGGGAGAAACAGTGGCGGCTGGAGACCGAGTATGGACAGCCAGCCGCCGCCGGCATGAGGTTATGAAAAGCTTCCACCTCCACGAGCCTAAAAGGCCACATTTTAAGTGCAAGCAGCTGTCAAAAATTTGGCAGTATAGTATTCCAGACTGTGGGTGAGTGGGTGGCTGGCTGCATACTTGCGCTTGCATTCCAAGGAGTGGGATAGGGACAACTGAACGCTGCACTGGGACAAGGACGTGGACGGTGATTGTTGCAAGTCTGCAATGACAGGTGCAATGCAGGAGGCGTCTTCGCATGCGCCAAGGATCACTTATGATGGGCACACTTTTAGGCAGTGACCTGGGAGTCAGAAATGCTTCCAGAGGTCTTCTCCATGCTGTTCCCATGTCTTTTCAGCACTGTATGCGTGTGTCTGATGATGTGTCACACACCACATGGCCAGATAAGGTTGTAAAATGTTAAAATGACATTTCCCAGTGAATGCATTTGTCACGGTTGAAAGCAATGCAAAAGTGAAAAAATGCATCAAAAACGCTACGTGTGAACATAGCCCAAGGTGTGGAGGAGTATTTTTGGTTTTGGTTATTTATTTTGCCTTATATACAAGTCGTTACCCTGGAAAGGATGTTTCTTAATATATTTCCCAGGAAAATCCATTTTGGTTTTGTTTTTGTATGTTTTACTGTGAGTCTGTAAAAGTGGCGTAATACTCTGACAACGTTGTTGACAGCAGTGACCTGGGAGTCAGAAATGCTTCCAGGGGTCTTCCCGATGCTGTTCCCATGTCATTTGAGCACTGTTCCCATTGATTTGAGCAATTTTTAGGCCCTCTGCAGACCGCCGGGGGGAGCCGCCTGAAAAATGCTCAAGTTTCACATAGACTTACATTGGGCTCGTTGCTCGGGTTGAGCACCCGAGTATTCCAATTTGCTCGACCCGAGCAACCAGTACCCGAGCATTTTAGTGCTCGCTCATCACTAGTTATCACCTATCCTGTGGATCCTATGGAGTTATCACCTATCCTTTGGATCCTATGGAGTTATCACCTATCCTGTGGATCCCATAGAATTATCACCTATCCTGTGCATCCCATGGAGTTATTACCCATCCTGTTCATCCCATGGAGTTATTACCTATCCTGTGCATCCCATGGAGTTATGACCTATCCTGCGGATCCCATGGAGTTATTACCTATCTTGTGCATCCCATGGAGTTATCACCTATCCTGTGGATCCCATAGAATTATCACCTATCCTGTGCATCCCATGGAGTTATCACCTCTCCTGTGGATCCTATGGTGATAATTTGTTTTCACCAATGAAATCCTTTACTGCAAACAACCATAATTGAACATCCTAGTTATGGTATTTTACAGCCGACGCTCCACTATAATGGGAATGATGCCTAACAGGTATTTGTATACAGCTGTATTGTGGGTCCCTAGAGTCAATTCCTCCTGGGGCCCCAGACACCCCAGTTTGACCCTGGTTAGGGGCGGGGAGGGTAATTTTGAACCCTGTCGTAAAGAAAAATTGTAAAATCCACAAAGACATCGCCAGAGAGGGGACATTTCACCCTCACATTGAACATATGTGATTAATTTTAACTTGGTAAGTGAGAAAGAGCTGACACTTAAACCTCCATTGAAGTAGGGCCTCTGTCTGTGAACCAGTAATTACAACAAGGAATCTGATGAGAACCAGCCACCAAGTTTAGGATTCGTATACTCAGGGGCAAAGAAGTACACTTCCGAGGCAAGGGCTTCCTTTGTTCAAAGGAATTGTCTCAAACACTCTGGAGCCAGTGGTCAGTGATGACTATTGGGGTTTGCATCGATCTGATATTTATGGGAGATATATTTTTGCCGTCATAGCGAATGGACGAACATAACACATTCATTCACATCACTGTAAGGCCCGCTGAATGCATGCTATCTACGCCATGTTTCCTCTATATAGAAAGGTAAAATCATAATAGGAAACATGATATCTCCCGCCTGACACCTCCAGGGGCAAAGATATTCTAAAAGTTTGGGATCTTATAAACTTCTAAAAGATATAGCACACCTATGACCAGCCCTCATATGAGCTCATCAAGAGAAGGTATGTGGATGTAACATTGATCTTATTAAATCAGAGTTTGGGTTTTGGTCATTGGTCAGTCCTGGAAGGTACAGCTTGTTGTAGTTCTATCTGTTTTCCTAAGGAGTTATTTTAAGGAGTGCTTCCTTCTGCTAAGCTCTGAGCTATTTCCGTGACACAGGTTTCGTCCTTTTTTTTTTATTATCCCTTTTTTTTATGTGAATGTATATATTGTATTGTTTATTCCCATTTTGTATCATCTTTGTATATCTTTTTATACACACTGCCTACTTTTCAAGATTAGATACGGTAGAGACCAAAAGTTTGGACACACCTTCTCATTTAAAGATTTTTCTGTATTTTCATGACTTTGAAAATTGTACATTCACACTGAAGGCATCAAAGCTATGAATTAACACATGTGGAATTATATACTTAACAAAAAAGTATGAAACAACTGAAAATATGTCTTATATTCTTGGTTCTTCAAAGTAGCCACCTTTTGCTTTGATGACTGCTTTGCACACTCTTGGCATTCTCTTGATGAACTTCAAGAGGTAGTTGCCGGAAATGGTTTTCACTTCACAGGTGTGCCCTGTTAGATTTAATAAGTAGGATTTCTTGCCTTATAAATGGGGTTGGGACCATCAGTTGTGTTGTGCAGAAGTCAGGTGGATACACAGCTGATAGTCCTACTGAATAGACTGTTAGAATTTGTATTATGGCAAGAAAAAAGCAGCTAAGTAAAGAAAAACGAGTGGCCATCATTACTTTAAGAACTGAAGGTCAGTCAGTCCGAAAAATTGGGAAAACTTTGAAAGTGTCCCCAAGTGCAGTTGCAAAAACCATCAAGCACTACAAAGAAACTGGCTCACATGAGGACCGCCCCAGGAAAGGAAGGCCAAGAGTCACCTCTGCTTCTGAGGATAAGTTTATCCGAGTCACCAGCCTCAGAAATCGCAGGTTAACAGCAGCTCAGATTAGAGACCAGGTCAATGCCACACAGAGTTCTAGCAGCAGACACATCTCTTCAACAACTGTTAAGAGGAGACTTTGTGCAGCAGGCCTTCATGGTAAAATAGCTGCTAGGAAACCACTGCTAAGGACAGGCAACAAGCAAAAGAGAATTGTTTGGGCTAAAGAACACAAGGAATGGACATTAGACCAGTGGAAATCTGTGCTTTGGTCTGATGAGTCCAAATTTGAGATCTTTGGTTCCAACCACCGTGTCTTTGTGCGACGCAGAAAAGGTGAACGGATGGACTCTACATGCCTGGTTCCCACCGTGAAGCATGGAGGAGGAGGTGTGATGGTGTGGGGGTGCTTTGCTGGTGACACTGTTGGGGATTTATTCAAAATTGAAGGCATACTGAACCAGCATGGCTACCACAGCATCTTGCAGCGGCATGCTATTCCATCCGGTTTGCGTTTATTTGGACCATCATTTATTTTTCAACAGGACAATGACCCCAAACACACCTCCAGGCGGTGTAAGGGCTATTTGACCAAGCAGGAGAGTGATGGGGTGCTACGCCAGATGACCTGGCCTCCACAGTCACCAGACCTGAACCCAATCGAGATGGTTTGGGGTGAGCTGGACCGCAGAGTGAAGGCAAAAGGGCCAACAAGTGCTAAGCATCTCTGGGAACTCCTTCAAGATTGTTGGAAGACCATTTCCTGTGTCTACCTCTTGAAGCTCATCAAGAGAATGGCAAGAGTGTGCAAAGCAGTCATCAAAGCAAAAGGTGGCTACTATGAAGAACCTAGAATATAAGACATATTTTCAGTTGTTTCACACTTTTTTGTTAAGTATATAATTCCACATGTGTTAATTCATAGTTTTGATGCCTTCAGTGTGAATGTACAATTTTCATAGTCATGAAAATACAGAAAAATCTTTAAATGAGAAGGTGTGTCCAAACTTTTGGTCTGTACTGTATATAAAATGTAATAGCTCCATTCCTCTTGCTTTGTAAACTGCTTCCCTGAAGTCATACGCTGCCTATAACGGGTGTCCAATCCGGCCTGTGTAATCGTATTGGCGTATATATATATTCCATGCATTGTAATCAGAGGTGTATTATACCATATGTTTTTTTTCTATTTAATATTATCCATTCTACCCTTCCTTTTCTTTTTCTTTTTGTTATTTTAATGTCAATTCTTCAATATCACTTGTTTTTCTTCTGTTATTCCCACACCCTATCATTTCTTTACTTTGGAAAATTGGGCATGAGGAACTATCACCACATCCATATGATGGGGAGGTCGAGCATATAAATTGTAACCCACTAAGAACGTTTTGGTGTTCGAAACATGTATGTTTCACAGAAGTCTCCACCTTTATTTATTTTATTTTTGCAATGTGTATATGCTTTTAATGGATTAACAATAAAATCGTGATTTTATCTGCAATTGGATCTGGAAGCTGTCGCGTCACAATGTCGATGGATTTACAGGGTCCCCTTTATGGTTGGGGAGAAGGTGACTCCTACAGGGTGAAATGTAATAGCATTTTCTAATTAAAAAAACAGGCAGGTAATTGCTTACTACCCGCCTATTCTACCCGGCGGTGGCTCAGATCGCTCCTGGACCGCTCCTAACAGCGATTCTGCTGCTTCACGTCAGCAGAACAACTCTTCCTCTACTGGGCTGCTCTGTCAACGAGACGAAACTGCCAACACCATGTTGATTCACAACTGGCTCCCTGCAGTTAGGTAGCGGGAGCTGCAGAATCACCGGTAGGAGCGGTCTATGTATATGGCAGATTCTACAGCATGGATACATAAAGGACGTCCTGGGGGAATATACCTCCCTCCAACACTCGTCCAGTCCCTGCCTCACACTAGAGACATTTATAATAACTCCTGGACTATGGAGCTGGTCATTTTCTCATAATCTGTGGGCATTATTAGTGATCTCGCATTGTACGGTAATATCACCCTGGAGGTTGTGATGTATTTAGTGTAATAGCGCCATCTAGAATATACAGTATATATCAGGCGATACCATGCTTTCTATAGCTAGCCGTCTTATGCGCTCTCTATAGATATACAGTATATTATCTATAATATACTTACCTTGTAATGTCTTCACATCCTGTTCCGTCCAGATGTGTCCGGATCCCAGAATTCCAAGCAGCAGAAGTTCGTCGACCGCCATATTGGGACACCCAAGTGATGGGTATCCCAATATGGAAACTGGTGGCACCAGCCTCTTGCGCGGTACCACCAGCAGAACATCGTCGAGAACGCCGTACACGCCGCACACACCGCCGCCGGGATCAGTCAAATGATTCACTGACCGCCACCATCTTTGTACAGGAGGAGAGCATGCGCAGGTTTAATGTGATGCCGCTATCTGCCTGCACAAAGATGGCGGCGATCTGATTTACTGCGCCTGTGCGAATTCCGCGCAGGAGCACTGAATCATTCGGCTGATCCCGGCAGTGTTCTCAAACGAGAGAACACATGAGAGAAGAAGACAGCACAGGGGTGGAGAGAGAGCAGACAAGAGGTAGAGCACATGGGGTACACAGGTCAAAGAAGAGAGCACAGATGGGAGAAGTCAGCACATGGGGGAAAGAGAGAGTGGATAGGTGGGTGAGTACATAGGGGGAGATTCAACGCTGCAAAGCCTGCACCCATCGTGACATTACCGCCCTCCCGATAATCTAGTACTTTATATTTCTTTATAATAAATGACTCAACAGTTTTACAGCTTTATGATGTTTATTAATCTGCTGTAATTATAAAAGAAAGTCCAACCTTACAGTAGACACTGGTGGAAGTGTACTCCATGATGATATAGGGTGAGGTGGAGCAAGTATATAGTCCGTGGGGGATCAGGATGACCTGTATTCCCCAGGGTTCCTTATTATCAGGGAGGGACCCGGTGTATGCAATCAAAAGATCTTATCCTCTGTCCGGCTGTGTGCCATCAACAGGTAATGATTCTCTGTCCGGCTGTGTGCCATCAACAGGTAATGACCCTCCGGCTGTGGGCCATCAACAGGTAATAATCCTCTGTCCGGCTGTGTGCCATCAACAGGTAATGACCCTCCGGCTGTGGGCCATCAACAAATAATGATCCTCTGTCCAGCAGTTCGCCATCAACAGGTAATGATGACCTTCTGGCTATGGCCGTCAACCGGTCATCACCCTGCGGTATTTAGGCTTCTCGTCTTCTGTAAGATGCAATCCTCGAGTTTCCTGATGGTAAAGAGTATAAAAAAATCACCAATTAAACTAATAATCTATTTAGTACATAAGTATCACAATTTATAACCTATCTAGTATATACCGTATATACTTGTGTATAAGCCGACTTTTTCACCACATTTTTTATGCTGAAAAAGCTCCCCTTGGCTTATACTCAAGTGTATACTTGCATTCCGGCAGTGGAAGGTGGTGTGGGGGGGTTGTAGTGGAGGAGGAGTGGGGCACAGGCAATAACTGGCTGCTGCAGCTCCCCACTGCTAAAGAAAATGAATATACACTCTTCTCCACGCCCGAGGAGTGAATATTCATTGTCTTTAATAGCACGCACAGTATCAGTCGGTGCCGCTGGCTTCCTGCTGCGGCTCAGCGATCCTCTGTGCCCGCTATTTGAGAGCATGAATATTCACTCTTCTGCACTGACATGGCCGTGGAGAAGAGTGAATATTCATTCTCTTTAGTAGCGGGCACACAGGATCGCTGAGCTGCTGCAGGAGCTGCGGCCGCTGCTGCCACTGCGTGCTATTAAAGAACGCCCATAGTCCCAGCATGGAGAAGAATGAATATCCCCGCAGCTTACCTCAGCATCTGAGAGCGCATGGCAGTGATGTCATGCGCTGCTCAAATGCTGAGATCAGCTGCTGGCAGAACAGGATGCAGCGCTGGAACAGATTGGAGGAAGGTTAGTGGAAGTGTTTATTTTTTTCATGTGTGTAGTGATGGGGGGCCATGTATACCAGGATAGGAGGGCCATGCATACCAGAATTGGGAATGAGGGGGCTATGCATACCAGGATTGGGAATGAGGGGGCCATGCATAGCAGGATTGGGGATGAGGGGGCCAGGCATACCAGGATTGGGGATGAGAGGGCCAGGCATACCAGGACTGGTGATGAGGGGGGCCATGCATACCAGGATTGGGAATGAGGGGGCCATGCATACCAGGATTGGGGATGAGGGAGCCATGCATACCAGGATTAGTGATGAGTGGGCCATGCATACCAGAATTGGGAATTAGGGGGCTATGCATACCAGAATTGGTGATGAGTGGGCAATGCTTACCAGGATGGGGAAATTTACCAGTAGTTGCTGCATTTCATACCCTAGGCTTATACTCGAGTCAATACGTTTTCCCAGCTTTTTGTGGTAAAATTAGGTGCCTCGGCTTATATTCGAGTATAAACGGTAAGTATGACACTACGCTAAAACATTCCTTTATTGATATTCTTAAAAATATTCTCAAAATGGAGGTTTAACAATAATAACTCAGAAAAATTGTGTGTCCATCTACCCAATATCCTAAACTAAATAATAATGACAAACTGAAATCTAATTTGGCCAAGTTGGAGACGACCATTATGGATATAAAAAGATCCAAGTTCAAAAGGGACAGTGAGGACTATGAGCAGAACAAGATTTATAGTTGGAATAAACAATTACCATCCATCTTAAAAAAACGCTCCCACAAACGTTTTCAGAGATCTGGAAGAGGGAGTTTTATGGAGCATGATGATGTTACGGATAATTCTTTTGCTGCCACCTCTGATGATTACTCAGATTCATCTATGATTTCAATGGGAGAAATGCAACAATCGTCTTTTGGCAAAAATAAATTATCTAGTGCTGCTGGAGCGATTACAAAAAACGGAGGAAGAGGGCGGGACGTAAGCACAAATGCAAACAAGTACACGACACAGAGCAAAAACCGCCATTATTAGAGTCACCTGTTTGGAATCTCTCTAGCTACATCTTATCTGAGAGTAAATTTCTCTCCTGGCTAAAGGCCTGAGCTTTTCACCTTCTAACGAATTCAACATTTTCAGAACAATTCTGGATGTTAACAAACTAGCACGTAACCTCACCATCCGATGCCATTTTATGGACATGACAAATCCACAGAATACAGCTTCAGAAGAAGTTTCTCCTAGAAGATTCCATGTTATTATTCACAGAACAACAGTCTTTATTGCAAATGAAACAATTGGAGACGGAATCTTTAATTCCAAATGTAAATGTAAATGACGACTTTCGGGCTGGTAATCCTTTCTTTTACCCACTTCAGTCCAGACCATTGGTTCTGGATCAGTTCCAGGACTTAATTAAAAAAGAACTAGTGAAATTAAAGAATGAATTATATTCTACTAATCATTTGGACTCTAATCTGACATATAGAGAAAAAGACGCTCTGAAAAAATTAAAGGATAATTCAGACATACTAGTCCGCTCAGCGGATAAAGGTGGCACTATAGTACTGAATTCAGGATTGTATAAAAAATTGAATTTGATGGATTTAGAAAATAGGGATGCTTATTTGGAGTTAGCTAGAGATCCTACTGCAGAGTTTAATGCTGCTATGTATAATCTATTAAACGAAGGTTTGCACTGAGGGGCCCTAAAAAAAAATAATGGAATATTTATACATAGATCACCCAATTGTTCCAGTTTACCATTCGCTGCCAAAAATACATAAAAATATTTTCCCACCACCTTTAACCCCTTTACTACCCAAGGTGGTTTGCACATTAACCCCTTTACCTCCGAGGGTGGTTTGCACGTTAATGACCAGGCCAATTTTTACAATTCTGACCAACGTCAATTTATAAGGTAATTACTCTGGAACGTTTCAACGGATCCCCCTGATTCTGAGAATGTTTTTTCGTGACATACTTTACTTCATGACAGTGGTAAAATTTCTTCGATATCACTTGCGTTTATTTGTGAAAAAAAAATGGAAAATTGGCGAAAATTTTTAAAATTTCACAATTTTCAAACTTTGAATTTTCATGCCCTCAAATCAGAGAGATATATATAACATTTCCAACATGTCTACTTTACATCAATACAATTTTGGAAGCAAATGTTTTTTTTGTTAGGGCGCTATAAGGGTTAAAAGTTAACCGGCGATTTCTCATTTTTCCAACAAAATTTACAAAACCATTTTTTTAGGGTCCACATCACATTTGAAGTCACTTTGAGGGGTCTTTATGACAGAAATTACCCAAAAGTGACATCATTCTAAAAACTGCACCCCTCAAGGTGCTCAAAACCACATTCAAGAACTTTATTAACCCTTCACGTGCTTCACAGCAATTAATTGAACGTGAAAGGAAAAAATGAACATTTAACTTTTTTGAACTAAAATTTTACTTTAGACCCCAAATTTTTTATTTTCACGAGAGTACCAGGAGAAATTGGATGGAAAAAGTTATTGTGCAATTTCTTCTGAACACGCTGATACCCCATATGTGGGGGAAAGCCATTGTTTGGGCGCACGGCAGGGCTCGGAAGGGAAGGAGCGCCATTTGACGTTTTTAATGCAAAACTCGCTGGAGTTGACAGCGGACGCCATGTTGCGTTGGAGAGCCCCTGATGTGCCTAAACAGTGGAAAACACCCACAAGTGACCCCATTTTGGAAACTAGACCCTTTAAGGAACTTACTTAGATGTGTGGTGAGCACTTTGAACCCCCAAGTGCTTCGCAAAACTTTGACATAGAGGCGTGAAAAAAATAATAATTTTTTTCCACAAAAATGATCTTTTAGTTGCAATTTTGTTAATTTCACGAGGGTACCAGGAGAAATTGAACCCCAAAAGTTGTTGTGCAATTACTTCTGAGTATGATGATACCCAATATGTGGGGGAAAGCCGTTGTTTGGGCACACGGCAGGGCTCGGAAGGGAAGGAGTGCCATTTGACGTTTTCAATGCAAAACTCGCTGGAGTTGACAGCGGACCCCATGTTGCGTTTGGAGAGCCCCTGATGTACCTAAACAGTGGAAACCCCCCACAAGTGACCCTATTTTGGAAACTAGACCCCTTGCGGAACTTATTTAGATGTGTGGTGAGCACTTTGAACCCCCAAGTGTTTCACAAAACTTTATGACGTAGAGCCGTGAAAAAAAAAATATTTTTTTTTTCACAAAAACGATCACTTTGTTGCAAATTTGTTAATTTCACGAGGGTACCAGGAGAAATTGAACCCCAAAAGTTGTTGTGCAATTTCTTTTGAGTACGCTGATACCCCATATGTGGGGGAAATCCATTGTTTGGGCGCATGGCAGGGCTCGGAATGAAAGGAGCGCCATTTGGCGTTTTCAATGCAAAACTCGCTGGAGTTGACAGCGGACCCCATGTTGCGTTTGGAGAGCCCCTGATGTGCCTAAACAGTGGAAACCCCGCACAAGTGACCCAATTTTGGAAACTAGACCCCTTAAGGAACTTATTTAGATGTGTGGTGAGCACTTTGAACCCCCAAGTGTTTCGCAAACTTTATGACGTAGAGACGTGAAAAAAAAAATCTTTTTTTTCCACAAAAATGATTTTTAGCCACAATTTTGTTAATTTAACGAGGGTACCAGGAGAAATTGAACGCCAAAAGTTGTTGTGCAATTTCCCCTGAGTACGCTGATACCCCATATGTGGGGGAAAGCCATTGTTTGGGCACACGGCAGGGCTCGGAAGGGAAGGAGCGCCATTTGACGTTTTCAATGCAAAACTCGCTGGAGTTGACAGCGGACCCCATGTTGCGTTTGGAGAGCCCCTGATGTGCCTAATCAGTGGAAACCCCCCAAAAGTGACCCGATTTTGGAAATTATACCCCTTAAGGAACTTATTTAGATGTGTGGTGAGCACTTTGAACCCCCAAGTGTTTTGCAAAACTTTATGACGTAGAGGCGTGAAAAAAAAAAAAAATTTTTTCCACAAAAACGATTTATAGCCGCAATTTTGTTAATTTCACGAGGGTACCAGGAGAAATTGAACCCCAAAAGTTGTTGTGCATTTTCTTCTGAGTACGCTGATACCCCATATGTGGGGGAAAGCCATTGTTTGGGCTCACGGCAGGGCTCGGAAGGGAAGGAGCGCCATTTGACGTTTTCAATGCAAAACTCGCTGGAGTTGACAGCGGACCCCATGTTGCGTTTGGAGAGCCCCCGATGTGCCTAAACAGTGGAAACCCCCACAAGTGACCCCATTTTGGAAACTAGACCCCTTAAGGAACTTATGCAGATGTGTTGTGAGCACTTTGAACCCCAAAGTGTTTCGCAAAACTTTATGACGTAGAGCTCTGAAAAAAAAAACATTTTTTTCCACAAAAATGATCTTTTGGTCGCAATTTTGTTAATTTCACGAGGGTACCAGATGAAATTGAACCACAAGAGTTGTTGTCTAATTTCTTCTGAATTCGCTGATACCCCATATGTGGGGGAAAGCCATTGTTTGGGCACACGGCAGGCCTCGGAAGGGAAGGAGCGCCATTTGACGATTTCAATGCAAAACTTGCTGGAGTTGACAGCGGACCCCATGTTGCCTTTGGAGAGCCCCTGATGTGCCTAAACAGTGGAAACCCCCCACAAGTGACCCCATTTTGGAAATTAGACCCCTTAAGTAACTTATTTAGATGTGTGGTGAGCACTTTGAACCCCCAAGTGTTTCGCAAAACTTTATGATGTAGAGCCGTGAAAAAAAAAATATTTTTTTTTCCACAAAAACGATCATTTAGTCGCAATTTTGTTAATTTCACAAGGGTACCAGGAGAAATTGAACCACAAAAGTTGTTGTGCAATTTCTTCTGAGTACGCTGATACCCCATATGTGGGGGAAAGCCATTGTTTGGGCTCACGGCAGGGCTCGGAACAGAAGGAGCGCCATTTGACGTTTTCAATGCAAAACTCGCTGGAGTTGACAGCGGACCCCATGTTGCGTTTGGAGAGCCCCTGATATGCCTAAACAGTGGAAACCCCCCACAAGTGACCCCATTTTGGAAACTAGACCCCTTAAGGAACTTATGCAGATGTGTTGTGAGCACTTTGAACCCCAAAGTGTTTCAAAAACTTTATGACTTAGAGCTCTGAAAAAAAAAACATTTTTTTTCCACAAAATGATCTTTTAGCTGCAATTTTGTTAATTTCACGAGGGTTCCAGATGAAATTGAACCCCAAAAGTTGTTGTGCAATTTCTTCTGAGTATGCTGATACCCCATATTTTGGGGAAAGCCATTGTTTGGGTGCACGGCAGGGCTTGGAAGGGAAGGAGCGCCATTTGACGTTTTCAATGCAAAACTCGCTGGAGTTGACAGCGGACCTAATGTTGCGTTTGGAGAGCCCCTGATGTGCCTAAACAGTGGAAACCCCACACAAGTGACCCCATTTTGGAAACTAGACCCCTTAAGGAACTTATTTGGATGTGTGGTGAGCACTTTGAACCCCCAAGTGTTTCGCAAAACTTTATGACGTAGAGGTGTGAAAAAAAAAACATTTTTTTTCCACAAAAACGATCTTTTAGCCGCAATTTTGTTAATTTCACGAGGGTACCAGATGAAACTTAACCGCAAAAGTTGTTGTGCAATTTCTTCTGAGTACGCTGATACTCCATATGTGGGGGAAAGATATTCTTTGGGCGCACGGCAGGGCTCGGAAGTGAAGGAGCGCCATTTGACATTTTCAATGCAAAACTCGCTGGAGTTTACAGCGGACCCCATGTTGAGTTTGGAGAGCTACTGATGTGCCTAAACAGTGGAAACCCCCCACAAGTGACCCCATTTTGGAAACTAGACCCCTTAACGAACTTATTTAGATGTGTGGTGAGCACTTTGAACCCCCGAGTGTTTTGCAAAACTTTATGACGTAGAGCTGTGAAAAAAAAATAATTTTTTTACCACAAAAACGATCTTTTAGCCAAAATTTTGTTAATTTCACGAGGGTACCAGATGAAATTGAACCCCATAAGTTGTTGTGCAATTTCTTCTGAGTACGCTGATTCTCCATATGTGGGGGAAAGCCATTCTTTGGGTGCACGGCAGGGCTCGGAAGGGAAGGAGCGCCATTTGACGTTTTCAATGCAAAACTCGCAGGAGTTGACAGCGGACCCCATGTTGCGTTTGAGAGCCCCTGATGTGCCTAAGCAGTGGAAACCCCCCACAAGTGACCCCCTTTTGGAAACTAGACCCCTTAAGTAACTTATTTAGATGTGTGGTGAGCACTTTGAACCCCCAAGTGTTTCGCAAAACTTTATGATGTAGAGCCGTGAAAAAAAAATATTTTTTTTTTCACAAAAACGATCTTTTAGTCGCAATTTTGTTAATTTCACAAGGGTACCAGGAGAAATTGAACCACAAAAGTTGTTGTGCAATTTCTTTTGAGTATGCTGATACCCCATATGTGGGGGAAAGCCATTGTTTGGGCTCACGGCAGGGCTCGGAACGGAAGGAGCGCCATTTGACGTTTTCAATGCAAAACTCGCTGGAGTTGACAGCGGACCCCATGTTGCGTTTGGAGAGCCCCTGATGTGCCTAAACAGTGGAAACCTCCCACAAGTGACCCCACTTTGGAAACTAAACCCCTTAAGGAACTTATGTAGATGTGTTGTGAGCACTTTGAACCCCAAAGTGTTTTGCAAAACTTTATGACATAGAGCTCTGAAAAAAAACATTTTTTTTCACAAAAATGATCTTTTAGCCGAAATTTTGAAAATTTCACGAGGGTTTCAGATGAAATTGAACCACAAGAGTTGTTGTGCAATTTCTTCTGAATTCGCTGATACCCCATATGTGGGGGAAAGCCATTGTTTGGGCACACGGCAGGGCTCGGAAGGGAAGGAGCGACATTTGACGATTTCAATGCAAAACTTGCTGGAGTTGACAGCGGACCCCATGTTGCGTTTGGAGAGCCCCTGATGTGCCTAAACAGTGGAAACCCCCCACAAGTGACCCCATTTTGGAAACTAGACCCCTTAAGGAACTTATTTAGATGTGTGGTGAGCACTTTGAACCCCCAAGTGTTTCGAAAAACTTTATGACGTAGAGCTGTGAAAAAAAAAATCATTTTTTTTCCACAAAAACGATCTTTTAGCTGCAATTTTGTTAATTTCACGAGGGTACCAGATGAAATTTAACCCCAAAAGTTGTTGTGCAATTTCTTCTGAGTACGCTGATACACCATATGTGGGGGAAAGCCATTCTTTGGGCTCACGGCAGGGCTCGGAACAGAAGGAGCGCCAGTTGACGTTTTCAATGCAAAACTCGCTGGAGTTGACAGCGGACCCCATGTTGCGTTTGGAGAGCCCCTGATGTGCCTAAACAGTGGAAACCCCCCACAAGTGACCCCATTTTGGAAACTAGACCCCTTAAGGAACTTATGTAGATGTGTTTTGAGCACTTTGAACCCCAAAGTGTTTCGCAAAACTTTATGACATAGAGCTCTGAAAAAAAAAACATTTTTTTTCCACAAAAATGATTTTTTAGCCGCAATTTTGTTAATTTCACGAAGGTTTCAGATGAAATTGAACCCCAAGAGTTGTTGTCTAATTTCTTCTGAATTCTCTGATACCCTATATGTGGGGGAAAGCCATTGTTTGGGCACACGGCAGGGCTCGGAAGGGAAGGAGCGCCATTTGACGATTTCAATGCAAAACTTGCTGGAGGTGACAGCGGACCCCATGTTGCCTTTGGAGAGCCCCTGATGTGCCTAAACAGTGGAAACCCCCAACAAGTGACCCCATTTTGGAAATTAGACCCCTTAAAGAACTTATTTAGATGTGTGGTGAGCATTTTGAACCCCCAAGTGTTTCACAAAACTTTATGACGTAGAGGCGTGAAAAAAAACGAACAATTTTTTCCACAAAAACTGTAGTTTAGCTGCAATTTAGTTAATTTCACGAGGGTACCAGGAGAAATTGAACCCCAAAGTTGTTGTGCAATTTCTTCTGAGTATGCTGATACCCCATATTTTGGGGAAAGCCATTGTTTGGGTGCACGGCAGGGCTCGGAA
Source organism: Phyllobates terribilis (assembly GCF_046119375.1). NCBI lineage: Eukaryota > Metazoa > Chordata > Amphibia > Anura > Dendrobatidae > Phyllobates > Phyllobates terribilis. Next base: position 583,168,218 of record NW_027362771.1, read on the forward strand.
GGGAAGGAGCGCCATTTAACGTTTTCAATGCAAAACTCGCTGGAGTTGACAGCGGACCCCATGTTGCGTTTGGAGAGCCCCTGATGTGCCTAAACAGTGGAAACCCCCCACAAGTGACCCCATTTTGGAAACTAGACCCCTTAAGGAACTTATTTAGATGTGTGGTGAGCACTTTGAACCCCAAAGTGTTTTGCAAAACTTTATGACGTAGAGCTGTGAAAAAAACAAACATTTTTTTCCACAAAAACGATCTTTTAGCCTCAATTTTGTTAATTTTACGAGGGTACCAGGAGAAATTGAACCCCAATAGTTGTTGCGAAATTTCTTCTGAGTACGCTGATACCCCATATGTGGGGGAAAGCCATTGTTTGGGCACACGGCAGGGCTCGGAAGGGAAGGAGCGCCATTTGACGTTTTCAATGCAAAACTCGCAGGAGTTGACAGCGGACCCCATGTTGCGTTTGGAGAGCCCCTGATGTGCCTAAACAGTGGAAACCCCCCACAAGTGACCCCATTTTGGAAACTAGACCCCTTAAGGAACTTATTTAGATGTGTGGTGAGCACTTTGAACCCCCAAGTGTTTCGCAAAACTTTATGACGTAGAGCTGTGAAAAAAAAAATCATTTTTTTTCCACAAAAACGATCTTTTAGCTGCAATTTTGTTAATTTCACGAGGGTACCAGATGAAATTTAACCCCAAAAGTTGTTGTGCAATTTCTTCTGAGTACGCTGATACCCCATATGTGGGGGAAAGCCATTGTTTGGGCGCACGGCAGGACTCAGAACGGAAGGAGCGCCATTTGACGTTTTCAATGCAAAACTCGCTGGAGTTGACAGCGGACCCCATGTTGCGTTTGGAGAGCCACTGATGTGCCTAAACAGTGGAAACCCCCCACAAGTGGCCCCATTTTGGAAACTAGACCCCTTAAGGAACTTATTTAGATGTGTGGTGAGCACTTTGAACCCCAAAGTGTTTTGCAAAACTTTATGATGTAGAGCTGTGAAAAAAACAAACATTTTTTTCCACAAAAACGATCTTTTAGCCTCAATTTTGTTAATTTTACGAGGGTACCAGGAGAAATTGAACCCCAATAGTTGTTGCGAAATTTCTTCTGAGTACGCTGATACCCCATATGTGGGGGAAAGCCATTGTTTGGGCACACGGCAGGGCTCGGAAGGGAAGGAGCCCCATTTGACGTTTTCAATGCAAAACTCGCAGGAGTTGACAGCGGACCCCATGTTGCGTTTGGAGAGCCCCTGATGTGCCTAAACAGTGGAAACCCCCCACAAGTGACCCCTTTTTGGAAACTAGACCCCTTAAGTAACTTATTTAGATGTGTGGTGAGCACTTTGAACCCCCAAGTGTTTCGCAAAACTTTATGATGTAGAGCCATGAAAAAAAAATATATATTTTTTTTCACAAAAACGATCTTTTAGTCGCAATTTTGTTAATTTCACAAGGGTACCAGGAGAAATGGAACCACAAAAGTTGTTGTGCAATTTCTTTTGAGTATGCTGATACCGCATATGTGGGGGAAAGTCATTGTTTGGGCTCACGGCAGGGCTCGGAACGGAAGGAGCGCCATTTGACGTTTTCAATGCAAAACTCGCTGGAGTTGACAGCGGACACCATGTTGCGTTTGGAGAGCCCCTGATGTGCCTAAACAGTGGAAACCTCCCATAAGTGACCCCACTTTGGAAACTAAACCCCTTAAGGAACTTATGTAGATGTGTTGTGAGCACTTTGAACCCCAAAGTGTTTCGCAAAACTTTATGACATAGAGCTCTGAAAAAAAAAACATTTTTTTTCCACAAAAATGATTTTTTAGCCGCAATTTTGTTAATTTCACGAAGGTTTCAGATGAAATTGAACCCCAAGAGTTGTTGTTCAATTTCTTCTGAATTCTCTGATACCCTATATGTGGGGGAAAGCCATTGTTTGGGCACACGGCAGGGCTCGGAAGGGAAGGAGCGCCATTTGACGATTTCAATGCAAAACTTGCTGGAGGTGACAGCGGACCCCATGTTGCCTTTGGAGAGCCCCTGATGTGCCTAAACAGTGGAAACCCCCAACAAGTGACCCCATTTTGGAAATTAGACCCCTTAAAGAACTTATTTAGATGTGTGGTGAGCATTTTGAACCCCCAAGTGTTTCACAAAACTTTATGACGTAGAGGCGTGAAAAAAAACGAACAATTTTTTTACACAAAAACTGTAGTTTAGCTGCAATTTAGTTAATTTCACGAGGGTACCAGGAGAAATTGAACCCCAAAGTTGTTGTGCAATTTCTGATGAGTATGCTGATACCCCATATTTTGGGGAAAGCCATTGTTTGGGTGCACGGCAGGGCTCGGAAGGGAAGGAGCGCCATTTAACGTTTTCAATGCAAAACTCGCTGGAGTTGACAGCGGACCCCATGTTGCGTTTGGAGAGCCCCTGATGTGCCTAAACAGTGGAAACCCCCCACAAGTGACCCCATTTTGGAAACTAGACCCCTTAAGGAACTTATTTAGATGTGTGGTGAGCACTTTGAACCCCCAAGTGTTTCGCAAAACTTTATGACGTAGAGCCGTGAAAAAAATATATTTTTTTTCCACAAAAACGATTTTTTAGTCGCAATTTTGTTAATTTTACGAGGGTACCAGGAGAAATTGAACCCCAAAAGTTGTTGTGCAATTTCTTCTGAGTATGATGATACCCCATATGTGGGGGAAAGTCATTGTTTGGGCGCACGGCAGGACTCAGAACGGAAGGAGCGCCATTTGACGTTTTCAATGCAAAACTCGCAGGAGTTGACAGCGGACCCCATGTTGCGTTTGGAGAGCCCCTGATGTGCCTAAACAGTGGAAACCCCCCACAAGTGACCCGATTTTGGAAACTAGACCTCTTAAGGAACTTATTTAGATGTGTGGTGAGCACTTTGAACCCCCAAGTGTTTCGCACAACTTTATGACGTAGAGGCGTGAAAAAAAAATCTTTTTTTTTCCACAAAAACGATCTTTTAGCTGCAATTTTCTTAATTTCACAAGGGTACCAGGAGAAATTGAGCCCCAAAAGTTGTTGTGCAATTTCTCCTGAGTATATTGATACCCCATATTTTGGGGAAAGCCATAGTTTGGGCGCACTGCAGGGCTCGGAAGGGAACGACTGACGCTTTGGAATGCAGACTTCCATGGAATGGTCTGTGGGCGTCATGTCACGTTCTCAGAGCCCCTGATGTGTCTATACAGTGGAAACACCCCACAAGTGACCCCATTTTCGAAACTAGACCCCTCATTGAATTTATCTAGATGTGTGGTGAGCCCATTGAACCCCCAGGTGCTTCACAGAAAATTATAACGTTGACTTGTGAAAATAAAAAAAAATTATTTTCACAAGGGTAACAGGAGAAAGTGGACCTCAAAATCTGTTGTCCAATTCCTCCTGCATACGCTGATACCCCATGTGTTGGAGAAAACTACTGTTTTGGGCACATGTCAGGGCTCGGAAGGGAAGGAGCAACGCTTTGGAATGCAGACTTTCATGGAATGGTCTGCAGGCGTCATGTCACGTTCTCAGAGCCCCTGATGTGCCTAAACAGTGGAAATGCCCAATAAGTGCCCCCTTTTTAGAACTGATCCCCGATTTGTGAATTTTATAATGTAGTGTTACACGTCAGTTGTGTAGGACAACCTGACGAACACTACACAACTGACATATGACAACCTGACGAACACTACGTCAGTTGTGTAGTGTTCGTCAGGTTGTCATACGTCAGAAATTAATTTAGTAGTGCATAGAATTATGGTACCTTTTGAAACATTCTTTCATGCACAGGCCAGGTTTGTCGGGGCAGGTGTCGCATTGGTAAGTGGTGTCCTTGCGTATTCCCCTTTTGGAACACACTCGGCACCTCTTTTGTGACTTACCTTTTTTTCCGCTGTGAGGGACCTCTCCCGGGAAATGCTGGCCTGGTACAATTCGAGGTCCTTCAGTTCCAGAAGTACTGGGGCCCGCTCCTTCACCGCTGCCAAATATCAGGGCCTTGATAACTGTCTCCTGGAAGTGAAGGTACGACGCAGAAGTCTGGCCTGCACATTGTGACAGAAGGAAAGCGTTGTGCCATACCTTGGCCTTTCTCAAAGCACTGTACGGCTGGAGGACTTGATCAGAGAGATCAACTCCCCCCATGTACTTGTTGTACACCACTACACAGTCTGGTTTGGCGACCTGTGTAGTGGAACCTCGTACAGTGCTGAGGGTGCTGTCATCACCATGTATGGTGGTCAAGAGAAGAACATCCCTCTTGTCCTTGTACTTGACCACCAGCAGGTGGTCTCTACATTGGGCTCTGCTCTCACCCCTTCTGAGCAGCTGCCCAATTAGCGTCTTTGGGAGGCCTCTCTGATTTTTGCGGACAGTACCGCAGGCCGCGGTACGTCGCGCAGAGAGGGACATGAAGAGCGGGATACTTGTATAAAAGTTATCCACGTACAGGTGATAACCTTTATCCAGCAGTGGGTGCGCAAAATCCCACACAATTTTCCCACTCACTCCCAGGACAGGGGGGCATTCAGGGGGTTCAATCCGGAAGTCCTTCCCTTCATAAACTCTAAACTTGTGAGTGTACCCTGAAGTACTCTCACAAAGTTTATACAGCTTGATTCCGTACCTTGACCTTTTACTGGGCAGGTACCGCCGGAATCCAAGCCGCCCCTTAAAATGGATTAAGGACTCATCCACGCAGATGTCCCTTTGGGGCACATACACTTCAGCAAACTTATTGTTGAAGTGTTCGATGACCGGCCGAACTTTGAAAAGACGATCAAAGTTCAGGTCATCGCGTGCAGAACACCTTGCATTATCGTAGTAATGCAAGAACTTGTGGATGGCCTCAAAGCGTCTCCGGGTCATGACCATTCGGAACACTGGAGTGTTATACAAAACGTCAACACTCCAGTATTGCCGAAGCTATGTTTTTTTCAGGATCCCAATATGAAGGACCAGGCCCCAAAACTTCATAATTTCTTCTGTGTCTACAGGAGACCAGATAGAAAATGATAAAGAGGGGTTTTGCTCCAAAAATTGATGAGCGTACAAATTAGTTTGGCCCACCATGAGGTTTACGAAATCCTCAGAGAAAAAGACTTTGAAAAAGTCTATTTCTGTGAGGCCGGTGGTGTCAAACTTGATTCCTGATTCCGCCGCAAAATCAGGAATCAGGGGCTCATAATTTTCGGGGGGCGAGGTCCATACGGGGTCAGTAATGGGGGGCGCTGATTCATCTTCTATCCTGGCGGTCCAGCAACACCGGAGGAGGAAGAGGAGGAGGAAGAGGAGGAGGAAGAAGAAGAGGAGGAAGAAGAAGAGGAGGAAGACGAGGAATCAGAAAAGTAAAGAAATATGGGATCCTCACCCTCGCTGTCAGTGTCAGTGTCGGATGCAAGGAGAGCGTATGCCTCCTCCGCTGAATAGAGAGTTTCGGATGAGAGGGACATTTCTTGTTGTGTATGTGGTGCGTGTGTGTCAGTACTTTATTTAGAGTGTGTGTGTGTCAGTGTGCTTGGTGTGAACTTTTTTTTATCTGGAAAAAAAAAGGAACAACCGTAGGTGTTGAAAACAGCAAGCACGAGTGCGGATTGGTGAACTATGTCACCAATCAACTCTCGGCAGCTGCTGGGTGTGCGCGCAGATGTGGTGCAAATGAGGGGGAGTGCTAAACTGCAAGCACGAATGTGGATCAGTAATCTGTGGTTACTAATCAGCGCTCAGCCGCTGCAGAGAGCATGAAAAAAAAAAACAGACAAAAGTCGAGCGATCAAGTAATGATCAGCACTTGGTGGCAGAAAGGAGGATGGGAAGGGGGGAAGAGGAGAGGGGAGAGAGGGGGATTGGGGTGGATGAGGACGGATCAAAAAATCCTACTTACAGTTGTCATCTTTCAGTTGTCATCTTTCAGATGTCTTCTGTCAGATGTCTTCTGTAGCAGGAGCGGCGTTTGTGGTGTCACAGGCTTCTGTGGCACAGCAAGGCCCAGCACGGCGCACAGCACGGCAAACAGCGCGATCACCCTCTACAAAAAAAAAGGTTAGTGGAGAAAAAAAGGTGTAAATTAGCAAGCGCGAGTGCTGATCGGTGATTTGTGTCACCGATCAACTCTCGGCGGCTGCTGGATGCACGCACGGAGGTGGTGCAAAGTGGGAGGGGGGGAGAAAAATGGACAGTGACAAAAAAAAGTCCTGGAAAACAGTGAGTACGGACGTTGATCAGTGACGTAGTCACTGGTCAGTGCTCGGCTGCTGCAGGACGCACGAAAAAAGACGCGCTTGGTGGCAGAAAAAAAGGATGGCGAGGGCAGTAAAAAGAGAGGGGTGAGGGGGGGTAAAATGAGGGGGGGAGGGTGGCAGGGGGTTGGGGTGGAGGAGGGGAGAACAGAAATGGACTTACCAAAAAGTCATCTCTGTTTTTTTTTTCTGCAGGATAAGGAGCAGGCTCAGGAGCAGGAGCAGGGTCAGTAGCAGGATCAGCAGCAGGAGTCCAGCAGCAGCAGGAGACCGAAGACCCGAGCAGACCAGAGCAGGAGATCCAGGACACCGCAGCAGGACTGGAGCAGGACACTGGAGGAGCAGATCCAGAAGACCGAACACCGGAGCAGGTAGGAGAAAGGTCTTGTAGTGTCATGGAAAATTATGTGGCACTACAAGGCCCAGCACAGCGCAGATCAGACGTGACCGCTCTGTAGAAATCCTCACCAAGTGTGAGGATCTGCAGGGCGGTCACAGGGGGGTGATAGGGTGGTGACAGGCAGGTCACAGGCCGGTCACCACCCGGTCACCTCCCGGTCAGGTACTCTGATTGGTGCAATCGATGATGACATCGATCGCACCAATCAGAGATGGCTGGGGCCTGGACACGCACCACAGGGGGTCACAGGGAGGTGACAGGCTGATCACAAGCTGGTCACCGCCCTGTGACCGCCCTGTCACCTGTGTTCAGGTACTCTGATTGGAGTGATCGATGTCATCATCGATTGCTCCAATCAGAGCTGGCTGGGGGCTGGCTGGGGGCTTCTATGACATCACAGGGGGTCATGGGGCGGTGACAGGCAGGTCACAAGCCGGTCACCGCCCCGTGACCGCCCTGTTACCGCGCGGTCCCGCTATGATCAGTGCGATCGATGTGATCGGCGATCGCACCGATCACAGCAGTCAGAATTGAACAGCCAATCACAGTGATCGTGGTAGCTGGGGGGCGGCGACACCCCCCGGGATGACGGAGCCATCTACCCTGAGGTAAGATGGCGCCGGAAATTTAATGCGATCACCGCGACTTCGGTCGCGGGACCGCATTAAAGATCACGCGTAATAATACATAGCTGGTCCATAAGGCCCAGGGCGCAGCTACGTACTATTACTGACATGGTCGGAAAGGGGTTAATGACCAGGCCAATTTTTACAATTCTGACCATTGTCACTTTATGAGGTAATTACTCTGGAACGCTTCAACGGATCCCCCTGATTCTGAGACTGTTTTTTCATGACATATTGTACTTCATGATTGTGGTAAAATTTCTTCGATATCACTTGCGTTTATTTGTGAAAAAAACTGAAATTTGTCGAAAATTTTTGAAAATTTTTCAATTTTCAAAATTTAAATTTTTATACCCTTAAATCAGAGAGATATGTCACACAAAATAGTTAATAAATAACATTTCCCACATGTCTACTTTACATCAGCACAATTTTGGAACCACATTTTTTTTTATTAGGAAGTTATAAAGGTTAAAACCGATTTCTCATTTTTCCAACAAAATTTACAAAACCATTTTTTTAGGGACCACATCACATTTGAAGTCACTTTGAGGGGTCTTTATGACAGAAAATACCCAAAAGTAACACCATTCTAAAAATTGCACCCCCAAGGTGCTCAAAACCACATTCAAGAACATTATTAACCCTTCAGGTGCTTCACAGAAATTTTTGGAATGTGGTAGAAAAAAATGAACATTTAACTTTTTTCACAAAAATCTTACTTTAGACCCAATTTTTTTTATTTTCGCAGGGGTAACAGGAAAAAATGGACCCCAAAATTTGTTGGGCAATTTTCCCTGACCACACAGATACCCCATAGGTGGGAAAAAACACTGTTTAGGCGTACAGCAGGGTTCGGAAGGGAAGGAGCGCCATTTAACTTTTTGAATGTAAAATTTGCTTGAATAATTAGCGGACGCCATGTTGTGTTTGGGGAACCCCTGATGTGCCTAAACAGTGGAAACCCCCCACTAGTGACACCATTTTGGAAACTAGACCCCTCAGGGAACCTATACAGAAGTTTATAACATGGAGCCATGAAAATAAAAAAATCTAACTTTTTCCACAAAAATTATGTTTTAGCCCCAATTTTTTTATTTTTACAAGGGTAAGAGGAGAAAATGGACCCCAAAAACTTTTTTGCAATTTCTCCTGAGTACGCCAATACCCCATATGTGGGGAAAATACAGTGTTTGGGCGCACGGCAGAGTTCAGAAGGGAAGGAGCACTGTGTGACTTTTTGAACGCAAAATTGTCTGGAATCGAGAGCGGACGCCATGTCGCTTTTGGAGATCCCCTGATGTGCCTAAATAGTGGAAACCCCCCACAAGTGACCCCATTTTGGAAACTACACCCCTCAAGAATTTTATCAAGGGGTATAGTGAACATTTTGAACCCGGTACGACACATAATTTGATAACATTAGGTCATCATATTGAATAAGTTGTCATTAGTCTTGAGCGCAAGTGCTCGCTACTTGAGTTTGCATCGGGTACTCAGGTATGCACCATGTATCGCGCGTGCTCGAGTGACATGCTCGAGTGTCCGCACGCATGTTTCACGGTTATTAGACACCCAAAAAAACCATGCAGGGATCGCTCGTGCATGGCAGTCAATCCCCCAAGGTTTTTTTTTACTATGAAGCATATGGGGCAGAGACTCGAGCACCCGCGATACTCAATGCATACCCGAGCACCCGATGCAAACTCAAGAAGCGAGCACTTGCGCTCAACACTAGTCGCCATATCGTCAGCTTTTTTTTTTTTGCTTTTGAAAAAAATCCCAACCCCAACACAACCCTAACCCTAGAGTTTATTTTTTACACCGTTCGTTGTGCAGTATAAGTGATTAGACGACTTTATTCTTCGGGTCGGTGCGATTACAGCGATACCAGAATCATATCGAGTTTTTATGATTGACAGCTGTCACACACTAAAAATGCATTTTTTTGTAAAATCTAGTTTTTGCATCGCCATATTTTAAGAGCTATAATTTTTCCATATTTTTTCCGACAGAATCATGTGATGACTTGTTTTTTGCGGGATGAGTTGACGTTTTTATTGGTGCCATTTTCAGGCACGTGACATTTTTTGATCGCTTTCTATTCTGATTTTTGGGAGGCAGAATAAGCAAAAACCAACAATTCAGGAATTTTTTTTTAAAAATTTTTTATGCTGTTCCGCGTGTGGTAAAATTGATAAGGTAGCTTTATTCTTCGGGTCAGTACGTTTACAGCAGTACCGCATTTATATCTTTTTTTATGTTTTGGCGCTTCTACACAATAAAAGCTATTTTCTAGAAAAAAATATTTTTTTGGATCACTTTATTCTGAGAGCTATAACTTTTTTATTTTTCAGCTGATGGAGCTGTATGGAGGCTTGTTTTTTGCAGAACAAGATGATGTTTTCAGTGGTACCATTTTTATTTATATTTGTCTTTTTGATCGCATTTAATTCCATTTTTTGTTTGGCGCTATGATGATAAAGCATTTTTTTTGCTTCGTTTTTTATTTTTATTTTTTACCGTGTTCACTAAAGGGGTTAACTTTTGGGACAGTTTTATAGGTCAGGTCGTTCCGGACGCGTTGATACCAAATATGTGTACTTTTATTGTTTTGTTTGTTTTTTTTTTCATAATAATATTTATTGATGGGTACATTATATTTTTATTTTTGGTGGATTATTTATTTATTTATTTTTTTAACACTTTTTTTTACTTTTATACTTTGTCCCACTATGGGACTTTCACTTTTTCTATTCTGATCGCCTGTATAGCATAGGGATGGAGCACCATCCCTGTGCTATAGAGGCTGTCAGCGCTGTAGATGCAGCAGATACTTTGGTCATGCACTGCGCATGATCAAAGTATCTTCCTGCTGTCTGGTGACCCGGAGGTTGTCATGACGACGTCTGGGTCACCATGACAACCACGGAACCCGGCCTCAGACAGCGCGCGACGGCGGGGAAGAGGTGAGTATGCAGCGCTTACCTCCACAATGCTGTGATCGACTTCGATCACAGCATTGCGGGGGTTAATGTGCCGGGTGCCGTGCGTGACCGCTCCCAGCACATAGCATCGGGTGTCAGCTGTGAAAATCAGCTGACACTCGGCGGCGATCGCGCCCGCACAGCCTGTGTGTGGGCGAAATCAACAGGGCGTACTAATACGTACTTGGCTCTTAAAGCCAAGGGCGCAGGTACAGCACGTATTAGTACGCCCTGGGCTGTAAAGGGTTTAAGACCCATAGTGCTGGGGATTGGTTCCCATGGTGAAAAATTAAGTGCCTGGATGGATTTTTACCTACAGCCTCTGGTTCAGGAAACTCCGAGTTACATTAGGGATTCAAAATTCATAGTGACCATTTTTGATAAATTTGAATGGCAAAAAACCTTTGGATGATTGTCCTGTGATATGGTGGTGTGTCACACCAGGCCTGGATGCCACAAATAATAAAGGCTGTGTCTGAGAGCAGGAGGGAGGGTCCCTGGTTAGGGACAATTAGCATGCAGCACCTCCTGTCCCAGGCCAGTAGGGGGAGCAGGCTGCCCTATAAAAGCTGGAACTGGGGGCAGGGTTAGAGAGACCAGAGAGACCTGGGAGACCTGAGACCGAGACGGAGTCTAGGCCCAGAGAGTAAGGGTCAGCAGCAGGCTGAGGATGTCGTGAGGCAGTGGAGGAACTGCTAGCCAGGGACGTACGGCGCCGAGAGCCTGTCCTGGCAGAAAGGGAGAATAATCTACCGGACATTGGGGTCCGAGGCTGTAAAGACTCTAAGTCCAGCAGCAGAGAACCAATCCGCGAGGGATTTCATGTCCTTTGGCCTAAAAAGCCCGGAGGCTCCGCCACAACAGAAGGGACCAGCAAAGCCAAGAGAGGCCAGAGGTAAAAGGAGCCCAAGTTGCAAGCCATACTGGTGAGAATATACGGCACGCTCAGGGACGTGGGCTATTATACCACAAAAAGGGGAATAGTCAGAAAGAGCATAGAGAGAACGGTAGGCCTACACACTCACCCTGACCAGAGGGGCTTCCCGAGTGTTCTCAGACATCCAGGCCCCTTCTAGCAGGTACTGTTGTTGGGTCATTACCATCTGTTACAATAAAGACCCTGAACTGTTTAAGCAGACTCTGCATTCTGACCATCGCGGCCGGAACTATCACCCCCAACATCCACCTACGTGGGGAGTTATACCATTCCTGTGCTGCTCACCAACACCAGCCCCAGCGGTCTGTCCTGCAGCGGCGGTTATCCCTGACCGCAATCCACGGGTGGCGTAGTCGGACTTTCACATGTATATATATATATAGAGCGACTGCCACCATTTTAGCCTGACACCCTGAGCATGGGACCGGGTTGCCACTACTACCCCATCAGCACCACGCAACACAGAGACCCGGTCTTGAGTACCCCATGGCCCAGGGGGCGAGTCAGTGGCATTATACCCCTAAATTCCACACCATATTGCTTTAGCATGTTTAACCTACCACTTGACACATACAGTTCGTACACTATAGAAATAAAATAATTTCTGGTCATAGCAGTACAGTTCCTCTTAGAGCGTAGTTATTTTAGCTTTGATAAAAGGTTTTTTTTTACAGAAAAGTGGAGTCAGCATGGGCAGTAAATTTTCTCCTTCGCTAGCGAACATAGTGATGTGTAGGTGGGAGGAGCTTTTCATTTACCATAATGATAACACATATAGTGGACATATTGTGTGGTACGGTAGATTTATTGATGACCTCCTCCTGGTGTGGGGGGGCACACAGGAGGAGGCAGTACAATTTGTACAGTACATCAACTGCAATAATTTTCACTTCTACCATTCATCCAAAATTACTTCTTTGGATCTCGAACTTGAGGCTACCAAGGAGAAAGAATTGGTCAAAATGAATCCCCACAGAAAATCTACAGCCTCAAATTCTATTCTATCAGCTAAATGTTGTCATCCGCCACATATTAAGAGAAATATCCCTTACGGTGAGTAATACGAACAATATGAAATTGTTCAGATAGCATCACTTTTCAGAAGGAATGAGAAAAATTGTGTAACAGACTATCCAATAGGTGCTATCCCGAGTGGTCTTTAAGAAAAGCGAGTAGAATTGTCTCCAATATAAATCGGGAAGATATACTCCGAAATAAACAGAAAAATAACATTAACACATTGGATACTAGGGTAACGTTTTCTACCACCTATAGTCCTCAGTATAATAAAATTACATCTATAATTAAAAAGTATACCCCTATTTTATATCAAGACAAGAAACTATAAAACCTACTTTCTAATGACATCCGCTTTGTAGCCAGGAAAGCGCCCGCTCTGGGAACCATCCTTTCTCCTAGCTTATACACCAGTGAGACTAATACTGTACAACCAAATTGGCTCAGCACAAAAGGTTTCTTCAGATGTGGAGCCAATCGGTGCAAAGCGTGTCTACATGCGGTTAAAACAGATAGTTTTATGTCCTTAAGTAATGATAGAGAATATAAAATTCATGATTTCCTCAATTGTAATTCATCATGGGTTATATACCTTATAGCAGTGATTTTCAACCTTTTTTGAGCCGCGGCACACTTTTTATACTTAGAAAATCCTGGGGCACACCACCAACCAAAATAGCACAAAATGACACTAAAACAGTCATATTATACATATAGTTAATAATATAGATTCTAAATTTATTTTACTTACTCAGTGTGAAACCTGGGCCTGTTTCGATAAACACAAAAGGGATATCCTGGCAGGAATGGTGGAAAGACACACACGAAGCTCTTCCTCAACAGTTCTCAGTTTCTCCCTGTTTTTAGTTTTTATCGCAGTCAAGCTTGAGAAGCCCAGCTCACATAGATATGTGGTTGAAAATGGGAGCAATGTCAAAATAGCTTTGTTGGCCAGAATGGGGAACTCCTTGGCAACAGATAACCAAAAACTGTCCAAAGGAAGATCAGCAAACTTTAGCTTTAAACCGCGATCTTGCTTCAGTTCAACGAGTTCCTCTTGCTCCTTTAAAGTCATGTCCTTTCCAGCAACGGATAATGAGCTGTATGGGTCCCTAACCCAGTCAAGGCATTCTGTGAAGGCTGAAGAGAAATAGAGCGATAACTTCTCCTCAAGAGTTTTCAAATGTCTGCCAATCGCTTCGCACATTGCAGCAGTATTGTCATCATGCAGTTTCTTGGTGAGTGGGAACATCTGAAGGTTGCCACCCTGCAGATGTTGTTGCCAGAGCTGCACCTTTAAACGGAATCCGTTCATTTTATCAGTGCTCGTAAGCAGGTTTTCATTTCGACCTTGCATCCGTGTGTTTAGTTCATTCAGATATTGAAATATATCAGCCAGGTATGCCAGCTTTGCACACCACTCATCACTTGCAAGCAGCTTTGAATAATCGGACCTCTCGTTTGTAAGAAATATTTTAAGTTCCTCTCGCAACTCATACACACGGGCCAGCACTTTGCCGCGTGACAGCCACCTGACCTCCGTGTGGAGCAATAAGATTTTATGTTCCACTCCCATTTCTGTACACAAAGACGCAAATAAGCGACATCTCAAAGGTCGCGTCTTCACAAAGTTCACTATGCGCACAACATCATCCAACACAGGAGCTAGATCTGCTGGTAAGGTCTTTGCAACGAGGGCCTCACGGTGCAAGAAACAGTGGGTAGCAAGAACATCTGGGTTTCTTTCTTTAACCCTACTTACAAAGCCTTTGATGCGCCCGACCATGGCTGCGGCTCCATCAGTGCAGACACCTGTGCAGTTTTCCCATGTAAGTCCACTTTTATCAAGATATTCCGATGTGACTTGGAATATTGCCTCTCCTGTTGATTTTTCTGTCAGTGCCTTGCAAAATAGGAAGGTTTCTCTAATGGCTTCACCATCCACAAAACGCACATTGGCCAACAACTGACAATGTCCACTGATATCCGTCGACTCATCAAGTTGCAAGGCAAATTTCTTACTGATGCGCACCTTTTCCAAAACAACTGTTTCAATGTCCACAGACAAGTCATTAATCCGTCTGGCAATTGCGTTATCAGAGAGAGGCACTTTAGCTATCTCTTTAGCTGCTTCAGGGCCAAGCATCTCATTTACAATAGCTTTACAAGCTGGTAGTATTAATGTTTCTGCCACAGTGTGGGACTTTTTTGATTTAGCTATGAGTTCAGCAACAAGGTAGCTAGCTTTGAGGGCTCTCTCATTTACCTTTGTGCTTTTTCTCAAAAAAGTTGCCCCTTTCTCATTGTTTGTACGTAAGCGTACAAAATACTCCATCGGTTTATTTTGAACGGAAGGGTGTTTCATTTGGAGATGGCGTTTAAGTTTGCTTGGCACCATAGCGCTATTGGAAAGCTTCTCACCACACACCAAGCACAGTGGTGTTGGTGCTGTCGCATCCCCAGTGGAAGTAAATCCAAATGAAAGATAGCTTTCACTGTATTGCCTTGAGCTCACCGTCTTGTCTTTTTTCTTTTGCCGAACTCTCATACTAGGGCCTTCATTTGGGTTAGAATTGTGTCCAGGGTCCTGTTTGGCATTTGCCTTTTCCATTCTCAAATACTTCTCCATCACTGCTGAGATAGTGTGCGCAGCCACACACTAAAATAGAAGAGTATTACATTATCTGCCACACTTAAAGGACCTCTGCTAGGCATATTTCATTCCTGAGGGCTTAAAAAGCAGCTCTCGTGGTGACAAGAAGCTGATTTAAACCCCCCAAGAGTGAACTTCGCGAGAGCTGTATGTGTGTGATAATAACTTCTATTACTACGGTCTGCATTTCCTGCTTGAATTGACACTAGTGACGTAGCACTCAGCTTTCTCTATAAGTAGAATAGAGCCGGCTGCCAAGTGCTACGCCACTAGAGTCAATTCAAGCAGGACATGACTGCTGAAGAACGGTACTAATATCATTTATTATTCCATACATACAACTCTCACGGAGTTCACTCTTGGGGGTTTTAAATCAGCTTCTTACCACCACAAGAGCTACTTTTTTAGCCCTCAAGAGAGAAATATGCCTGGCAGAGGTCCTTTCAATAAATTATTTCTTTTAAAAAAGTGAAATAAAAAAGGATAACCCCCTCATATATTCAATCCCATGTAACCTCATAAATACAGTCCCACGTATATGAGCACATGATTATCAGCATCATATACTGTGGTGATGTGCACTGTACAGCGCCACAGTATATGGTGCTGATTATTATGTGGCTCATATACTGCAATATAAAGGGGTACAATCAGAAGTACTATGGCCATGAGGCCAGAGTACAAGTGCCAGCTCATATACTCAGCATATGAGCTGGTACTTGTAGTACTCCAGCCTCATGACTATAGTATTTCTCATTTTACATTTCTCATTGTTATATGCAGTATACTGCTGGAGTACTAAAAGTACCAGCTCATATGCTGAGTATTCTGCCAACAGTTCATATACTCAGGCAAAAGCTCATATAGTCAGCATTATTGGCGGGCATTACCTTGGCGGCGGGCAAATGCGAGAGTCTCTCCGCTCTCAGGATGACGCGCCGGCCTCGGTGACGTCATTAAGTCGCGCGAGGTTCAAAGCTTGCGCATGTGTTATTGTACACGTCTCCTACATTGTAAGAAGGCGTGACAGAGCATCGAGCGCATTGCCGGGAAACAAAACACAGGGGGCACCATAGTTTGGGGAACTTTCACCGCGGCACACCCGACCATGTGTCGCGGCACACTAGTGTGCCGCGGAACACTGGTTGAAAATCACTGCCTTACAGAATGCACCTTGTGTATGGTCCACTATGTGGGTTGTACCACAGGTGCGCTGAAAGTCCGTATCAGAAGACATCTTTCTGATGCGATTAATTTGGAAGCCGTAAATACATCAGCAGTATCGAGGCATTTTGCGAGAGTTCATAAAGGTGACGCTGACGCGCCCCCTGGGCCGTGGGGTACTCGGCAGCCGGGCCTATGGATGCCGGTGGGGGATATCACGGTGGCTGGCCCGGTCCGTGACCCAGGGCGGTCAGTAAAAAGGGGGATTATTATATGGGATTTGGAAAGTTCGTGACGCCACCTGTGAAATGCGGCTAAGGGGTGTCGCCGCTGCGGAGCAGTCCTCTAGAGCTGGTGTTACGGCAGCAGGGATGGTGTGGCTCTCCACAGGTAGAGCTAGCTCCAGGGCAGCGTGGGGTGTAATGGATGGTGGTGCAGGGGAGAGACGGCAGGACGGTCCCAGAGGAAAGACAGACACTCACACGGGGGTAAGCTTCAGTACCTTTACTGGTGATGTTGCAGGCACGGTCCAGGGTACTCCGGGCGAAGGGCACACTTTTGGACTCTCCCCAGTGAGCGGGTATAGGGCCTCCTGATCCATGACTCGTTACGCTTCTGGCCTGCCTGGAACTAGGCCTAGCTTGGTTACTGTCTCTCCTTGCACCTGCTGACCTGGTGGTAGGGCCTTCTCTTTGGAGATCACTCTCCCTGGACACTGGGGCCTCCGTGACTCCTAGCCCTGGTACTGCAATCAGCATTTGGTGAACCTGGGACCTGTAGTCCTCCAGGGGTTCTGGTGGTTCCTACTGGGTATTAGGGTCCCTGTAGGCGCGGACCCGGTGTCCGGTATATATATTGGGGCGAGCCTGGTATGCTCCTCTGCCCCCTCGCTACTTCTTCCTTCTCCTCTCGCCTTCGGTCACACTCAGGGCCCTCACTAGACCTTCACACGTGCTGTAGGCCTTGGCTCGCCTAAGCACAGCAGCCAGCTTGCTGCCTCTTCGTTGCTCTCTGAGCTTCAGCACGCTCTCTGCTCAACTCTGAGCTGTGTTCCTCCCTGTCTCTGTCAGACTCCAAACACTAACTGCTCACTGCCTGGCTCCACCCTCCATATATATGTCCCTAACGGGCTCCCTCTGCTGGTCTGAGGTGGTAGAGTGGAGGTGTGTGAATGTGTGAGGGCGTCTTGTGGAGAAGTCCATCCATGCACCCTTCTGGGTTCTGTGGCACCAGTGCGTAGCAGGGCGCCACATCCCCCCTAGTAAAACTCAGTACTCCTGGACTGAAGCATTTTTCTCAAAACAGGTTAACAATAACATTTCTTCCCTTTATGGGAGGCACTTTTCTTGAACGTTACAGGTAACATTATAATACAATAATATAAAGTATAATAATTACAATTATAATAACATTAAAGTTAAAGCAAGTCCCATAACCTGGTATCCATTTCACCGAAGAAAGAACATGTGTAATATGAGGGATCCGCCTGAAAACCCTCAACGTAGGCCCTGGGCATGGCTACAGGGCATAGGTGATCCAGGTGCTGGACCACGTCTTCGGCCACGCCAAACAGGTTTTTGTTCTGTGGTCACTAAAGCGGCACTCCAGGGAGTGCAACTATGTACATGAACAGTTTTTGGGCTGCTCACAGTCCTCAGCCACCGAGTCTTTTATATATACCATTATGGGTAACTAAATACAATGAGAAGTGTCCGTGTCACATAAATTGTACATTAGCAAGGCAAAATAAATCAATAAATATATACATGAAATTATTACAGGAACATACCCTACGGGGTAACTATTTATACTGTCAGTATTTCTCTATTTACTCTCTATACCTGACAGGGGTCTGGCCTTTTGTGCTACGCGATGACCTACGTAGTACTGGAATGCGTGTAGTGTGGATGCTTGCGCTACTTTCCGCTCTATCAGCTCTATGTGTTGGTGGACTGCAAGACTGCCTTAACCTCTCTACGGGACTGGCAAGTACACAGGTTACTGGGCCTACTGGCTCTGCTTCTACCGGTGATCCTTCTTCCGGGGATTCTTCCTGAGCAGGCTCTTCTGGGGCACTTACAGGTCTTACTTGCAGTGGAGAGTCTTCTGGCTGTTGGTAGAAGTGTAGCACAGGTATTATTACCGCGCCATCCAGTTGAGGCCAATCTGCCGGGAAATCTCCTAAGTCAGTATGGAGTACTTCTTCTTTAGGCTCCTCCGGTACGGTGAGAGGCAATTCCTCCTGGGGCTTCAGCGGACTTGGGCACAACTTCAGATGGTCTCTTGATACCGTTGCAGTTGTTCTTCCTCCGTCTTTGCTAATTACACAGGTTTTCCTATTGTCGAATCTGGAATTCAACACAGTGTAAGGTTCCCTTTCCGACTGGTCGTCAAGCTTGGGGCTTCTTCTCTTTCGTTTCAGCACAACTTCTCCAGGTGTCAAGGGTTCGGCTGGTGCACTCTTGTTGTACTGTGCTTCCTGCTTATCTCTCACCCTACTTAGACTGTCCTCAACACAGGCCTGTACTCTCCTGTACTGCTCCTGTCGAGTCGCATGCCAGTCTTCAGTGGACATATCTGCTTCTGGCTCTACCACTCCAAGCTCCAGGTCCATGGGCAACTTTCCGGGTCTTGCTCTCATGAGGTACGCTGGAGTACAATTGGTGGAACTCACAGGTATGTGATTGTACAGATCTACCAGGTCAGGTAGTTTGTCCGGCCACTGGTTTCTTTCTTCGAGAGGTAATATCTTCAACAGGTCGATGACTATGTTATTCATCTTTTCACATAACCCATTGGTTTGGGGGTGGTACGGTGTAGTCCGGATCTTCTTACACCCGTACAGATGGCAAAACTCTTTGAACAGCTCGGCTTCAAAGGCAGGGCCTTTATCCGTCAGCACCTTTTCCGGGTATCCATGGGGCCTGCAGAAGTATGCTTGAAATGTCCTTGCTGCAGTTTCTGCCGTCAGATCCTTGACGGGGGCTACCACCAGGAACCGAGAGTAGTGATCCACCATGGTCAGGGCATACGAGTAGCCTGACCTGCTGGGTGACAGCTTGACGTGGTCCAGAGCGACGATCTCCAGGGGCTGGGTTGTCTTGATGGACTGCAGGGGTGCCTTCTGGCTGCTGTAGTCTTTTCTTCTGAGGCTACAGGGTCCACAATCCTGGCACCACCTCTCTATGGAGCTCCGCATTCCAACCCAATAAAACCGACTCTTCAGGAGGGTTTCTATCTTCTTCCAGCCAAAGTGCCCTGCTTGATCGTGGTAGGCCTCCAATACCATCTGGATGTCTGTCCTGGGCACTACGATCTGCCATACCATCTCATGGGTCCTAGGGTTGACGTACCTTCAACACAGCTTCTGTCTATAGATGAACAGCCGGCTTCTCTCATTCCACAGTTGCTTGGCTTGTGGAGAAGCGTCCTTCTCCAGGGAGGAACCTTCCTGGGTTATCAGTTCTTTGATATGGCTGACAACCGGGTCGCTGTCCTGGGTCTCCTTCCAACTGTGATGAGGCAAAGGGTTTAATGTCTTACCACGATACCTCCTGGAGGTGTGCTGCTCGTGGAACATCCCATTTCTGTGGAAGGCAGGTAGCTCAATCTCCTCCAGGTCATCCACTTCTTCTTCAGTGTCCGACTGGTGAGGCATTCTGGACAGGGCATCAGCGTTGGCGTTCTTGTGGCCTGCCCGGTACTTGATGGTGAACTGATAGTTTGACAGCCGGACCATCCAACGTTGTTCCATGGCTCCCAACTTGGCTGTCTCTAGATGTGTCAGGGCAGGGGCGGAACTACCGCCCGTGCAGCCGGTTCATTGAACGGGGGCCCCGAGGGAGAGGGGGCCCCTCCAGCAGGGCCGCCATCAGGGCATGACTGCCCTGACTCCAGTATGGGGCCCGGCCGGTAGGGGCCCCCTCGGAGCCCCGTTGGGGGCCCCCCTCTTGTGCGTCTCTCTCCTCATGGGGCCCCCGGCCCCATGCTAAGCGCCGAGTCCGGGACATCTCAGCGCTGCGCTCCTGCGGCAGCGCCTTCATGATTCCCCTGACTTCCGGTCATGTGACGGCGCCGTCACATGGCCGGAAGTCAGGAGAACCTGGTGTCAGCGATTTGTACGAGCGCCAGGATTCTGCAGGGATCGCATGGGGGTAAGTATAACAAGTTTTATTTTTTTTTAAATACAATTAACTAGGGGTGGGGGGAATGGGAGATGCACATGTGGGGGGGATGAGAGATGCATATGTGGTGGAGGGGGATGAGAGAGGTGCACATGTGGGGGAGGGGGATGAGAGAGGTGCACATGTGGGGGAGAGGGATGAGAGAGGTGCACATGTGGGGGAGGGGGATGAGAGAGGTGCACATGTGGGGGAGAGGGATGAGAGAGGTGCACATGTGGGGGAGGGGGATGAGAGAGGTGCACATGTGGTGGAGGGGGATGAGAGAGGTGCACATGTGGTGGAGGGGGATGAGAGAGGTGCACATGTGGGGGAGGGGGATGAGAGATGTGCACATGGGAGTGGTGAGAGATGCACATGGGGGGATGAGAGAGGGGCACATGTGGGGGAGGGGGATGAGAGATGTGCACATGGGGGGGATGAGAGCTGCACATGGGGGAATTGGGAGAAAATGAGCTGCACATGGGGGAATTGGGAGTAGGGGGATAATGAGCTGCACATAATGAATGTGGGGTGGGGGAGAGTAAATGATGATGGGGTGGGGAGAGCACGGACATGATATAATGAATTGGGGCAGGGGGTGCATGTAAATAATGAATGTGGGGAGCAGGAAGTATAGAGAAGGGGGCGTTGCGGATGCAGGAGTGTAACTGGTAACAAATTGGCGGAAAGAGTAGAGGTTCTAATTAAATTATATATTAAGTGTCTATTTACAGTTAATGGGGGCACAGTGGTGGATTACAATTTATATTTGGAATGGTAGGTTGCATAATAACTAACCATATATTGATGGTGGATGCACGTCTGTATTCAGCTGCGTAATGTAGAAGTTGGGGAATGTGCTCTAGATAACTGTGTTATTTTATGCAGAGACGAGTCCTGGCTGGAAGACGTGATGGCGGTCTGTGCTGGATGAAGGAGAAAAGCGTAGCTGAAGGACTTCACCTAGAGACGTCACCAGTGAGTCAGTGTATTACATGTACACTTACACTATATACTATGTACCGGGCTCCTGTGTATAATGTCACTGGTGATCACTGTATTACCTGTACACTATATACAGAGCTCCTGTGTATAATGTCACTGGTGATCACTGTATTACCTGTACACTGACACTATATACAGAGCTCCTGTGTATAATGTCACTGGTGATCACTGTATTACCTGTACGCTATATACAGAGCTCCTGTGTATAATGTCACTGGTGATCACTGTATTACCTGTACACTGACACTATATACAGAGCTCCTGTGTATAATGTCACTGGTGATCACTAGATTACCTGGACACTTACATTATACATACCATGTATAGAGCTCCCATGTATAATGACACTTATGGTAATATTAGTAATGTGGTGGTAATATTAGTAATGTGGTGGTAATATGTGGTCTGGTCATGGTGTGGCAGTTTTTCTCCCTTCTGTGTGGTATTATTCGGTCACTATGTTGTGGTAATATGTGGTCTGGTCATGGTGTGGCGGTATTCCCTGTATGTGGTATTATTGGTCATTTAAAAAAAAATGTATATGACACATTCCCTTAAAGAAAACTAAATAAAAATATATCTAAAAAGAGTATTGGATATTTTAAGAAAATTTTAATAGGTTAGAGTAGGGCCCGGCCAGAAGAGTCTACCTTATCGTGGTGGTGGCTTTAAAAATCTTTTGGCCAAAACAAAAGCTGATTGCTATGTATGTGGCGCCGTCACATGGCCGAACGTCAGGAGAACCTGGTGGCAGCGACGTGGACGAGCGCCAGGATTCTGCAGGGATCGCATGGGGGTAAGTATAACAAGTTTTATTTTTTTTAAATACAATTAATTAACTAGGAGTGGGGGGAATCAGAGATGCACAGGGGGGAATCAGAGATGCACAGGGGGGAATCAGAGATGCACAGGGGGGAAGCAGAGATGCACAGGGGGATGAGGGATGCACATGGGGGGGTGAGGGATGCACATGGGGGGGTGAGGGATGCACATGGGGGGGTGAGAGATACACATGGGGGGGTGAGAGATGCACATGGGGGGTGAGAGATGCACATGGGGGGGTGAGGGATGCACATGGGGGGGTGAGAGATGCACATGGGGGGGTGAGAGATGCACATGGGGGGGATGAGAGATGCACATGGGGGGGATGAGAGATGCACATGGGGGGGATGAGAGATGCACATGGGGGGGATGAGAGATGCACATGGGGGGATGAGAGATGCACTTGGGGGGGATGAGAGATGCACATGGGGGGGATGAGAGATGCACAGGGGAGGGTGAGAGATGCACGGGGGGGATGAGAGATGCATGGGGGGGATGAGAGCTGCACATGGGGGGGTTATGTTTACATAACTTTGTTGCCTTATGAAGGGCAGGGGGGGGCCCCAAAAAATTTCTTGCACAGGGGCCCACTACAGTCTGTGTCCGCCCCTGTGTCAGGGGGTTGTTGTCAGTATAGACCGTGAACTTACTGGAGGCCAAGTAGTGCTTGAATCGTTCAGTGATGGCCCAGACCAAGGCCAGGAGCTCCAACTTGAAGGAGCTATAGTTTTCTGGATTCCTCTCGGTCGGACGAAGCTTCCTGCTAGCGTAGGCAATCACCTTCTCTTTGCCATACTGCTTCTGACTCAACACAGCTCCTAGTCCCTCATTGCTGGCATCAGTGTACAGCAGGAAAGGTTGGCTGTAGTCAGGGTAGGCCAGGATTTCTTCGCCAGTTAGGATCTCTTTCATCACTGCAAAGGACTCAGCCTGCTCTTTACCCCACTGGAAGGGGGGGTTCTTGCCTCTGTTGGACTGTCCTACCAGGAGATCTTGCAAAGGAGCTGCCTTCTTGGTGTAGTCCTTCACAAATCTCCGGTAATACCCGACCAGTCCCAGGAACTGATGTACCTCCTTGAGATTCTTCGGCTCCGGCCATTTCTGGATGGCAGTGACCTTCTCCGGGTCTGGTGCTACTCCTTCTGGACTGACGATGTGCCCCAGGTACTGAACCTTCCGTTTGAGCAGGTGGCACTTGGAAGGCTTCAATTTCATCCCATACCAGGACAACAACTCAAATACCTCCGCCAGGAGCTTCAAATGGTCCTCATACATCTTGGAGTACACTATCACGTCATCCAGGTATAGCAGCACGGTCTCGAAGTTACGGTGTCCCAAACAGCACTCCATCAATCTCTGGAACGTTCCAGGGGCGTTGCAGAGTCCGAACGGCATGCTGTTGAACTCGCAGAGCCCCATCGGCGTAGTGAAGGCCGTTTTCTCCCGGTCCTCCTCAGCAACTGCTACTTGCCAGTACCCACTAGCGAGGTCAGGGGTAGAGAAGTAATTTGCAGACTTTAATGCAGCCAGGGATTCCTCTATACGGGGCAAAGGGTATACATCTTTATGTGTTATGCAATTTACCTGCCTGTAATCTACACACATCCTCATGCTTCCATCCTTTTTCCTGACCAGGACCAGGGGAGCTGCCCAGGGGCTACAGCTCTCTCTTATTACCCATGCCTTCCTCATGTCATGCAACATTTTCTTCGCTTTCTGGTAGTGTGCTGGTGGTATGGGCCTGTAACGTTCTTTGATGGGTGGATGGTCACCTGTGGGTATATGGTGGTGTACCCCTTTAATCCTCCCAAAATCAAGTGGGTGTTTGCTGAATACCTGTTCGTATTCCTGGACCACCCTGTATACTCCTTGTTTTTGATGGACAAGAGTGGCGTCAGTCCCAACATGGAGCTGTTGACACCAATCCTCCAACTGGGCTTCGGAGTCATTGTCCTCCACTGTATCTGGTGGGGTCAAGGATTCCACTGTGTGTATGGCATTGTTATCCACAGTGTACAACCTGGCAACAGTGGCGTATCTTGGTAATTTAACTTCATCCTCCCCACAATTTAGGAGACGTACGGGTACCCTCCCATTGCGTACATCAACCACCCCTCTGGCAGTTAAGAGTGCAGGTCTGTGCTATGAACTAATGGGCTCTACTACCGCCTGGTAGTTCTGTCCTTTGAGACCTATTGCTGCTCTACACCAAATCAGCATTTCACTCATCGGGGGAATCACAATGGGTATCGGGTCTGTCACCCATACATTACCAATTTCACCACCTGTTAGCTTTACCTGTTGCTGGTACATAGGGGCTCAGATCTCTATCTGGAGCACCCTCCTCTGCCCTGGCTTGGCAGTGTCAGCCATCTGTTGGAGCAAGAATAACACTTCTCCCAAACAGTTACCAACAACATTAGTACCAAGTATCATGTACAAGTCTGTATCATCAGGATTAGTTTCTACTACAATTAGTCCCTGGTCCTTCAGTTCCACTCTTCCCACCTTTACTGCCACATCCTTAACCCCGACTAGGTTAAGGGGAAGGCCATTGGAGGCATACACGGAAAGGTTTGGAGCTGGCGGGTGAAGTTCGTCTATGGACCAGAACCTTTTGTAGAGGACATCAGGCATGATGGTTACCTGAGATCCAGTGTCCAGCAGGGCAGGTGTCACGATGCCATCCAGCACAATGGACAGGAAAGATCTTCCTCCCACGAACCGATGGTACCAGCTTGATGGGCCTGGTTGGTTTACTCCTGGGTGTCGGCCCTCGGCCCCAGGGTTTGCTCGTTTAAAGGACAGTTCCGTGCTGTGTGGCCTGCCTTCTGGCAGCGGTAGCAGATAAATTCTCCTGGAGGGTGATGTTTGTCGTTGGTCCTCCCACGGGGTGGCGTTGTCCTCCTACAAGGTGGCGTTGTCCTCCTACGGGGTGGCGTTGTCCTCCTTCTTCTCCTCATCCAGGGGACGTCCTCAGGGCTGTTGGCCAGTAGGATCCTTCCTTCCGGCTCAGGCTCCGTCTGTAGCTGCAGGGTGCTCAGGACAGTGGCCAGGGTTTTACTTAACTGGCGCACTTCAGAGTGCAGGCTGTCCAGCTCGCTAGGATGCACTGTTTGCATCTTTGTTTCAGCCGTTAATGAAGGAGCAGTGGGTGCTGCGGGCACTGGGGTGGCCCCACCCTGGTAACGTTGGATAGCAGTATCTGTTGTTTCCAGGGGCTGCAGCCCCTTTATAGCCATGTCCTTAAGGGTGTCAAAGGTGGCATCTGGATGGTCTAAGGCCCATCACCGTACAGTTCTGCTCTCCTCCTGGGACCTCAACCCCCGGATCAACTGTTCCGTCAGCATTTTATTTTCATTTTGTATCCTGGCTGGAACAACCTGTTTCAGGGCCCGCAGGGCTTCCTGTAAGTGCCAGGCGTAGTCCCGGATACTGTCCTCAGGTTTCTGGACACTGTGGTACAGCCTCATCCGGAGATCCGTCTCAGTGCGATTTTCAAACACAGTTTGCAGTCTCTTAAAGATGATGGATACCAATTCCTGGTCTGCGGCTGGCCAGGTTTCAATTTCCCGCTCTGCGGCACCAGTCAATTGTCCCAGCACAACAGCGGCTCTCTGTTTACTGGTCATAGAATACATGTCTAGCACACCGCATATTTTTCTCTTGAATCCGGACAGGGTGTCCGGTTTGCCATTATACTGGGGGAGCCACTTCGCTCCAGGGACATATTGCAGGGCCATGGGTATCAACGGAGTCATGACCCCTGCTGGTGGAGCGGCCGCTCCGGCCTGTGCAGCGCTGGGCGCAAGCTGGGCATCAGGAGCGTTAACCGGTGCTCCGGCGGCTTGCTGGTCATTGGCCATGGTTGTGCCCCCCTAGTGAACTGGAGCCTACCTTCTTCACTTTCTTTATCAGGTAGGCCGCAGCTCCGCGGCCGACGGTCTTCTTCCAGGACCTTGCGTCACTCGCGTCTGACGTCAGAGCGTCCTCTGGGCTCCTTCTAGGACCTGATGCTTCCTGGTTCCACGTCAGGGGCGGGGCGTGTCCTGGGCTTCGCGCGCTTCCAGCGGTTACGCCTCTCCGATTCCCACGGTTACGCCCCTCTTCTTCCCGCGCGGCGACAGGAATCTCGGGAATGGCGGGAAACCTTCACCACAGTGAGTACTACAGTCCTTTAAGGCGCACACTACCCGGTGGCAACGAGCACGGAATCCTGTTCGTGACGCCAAGGCTGACGCGCCCCCTGGGCCATGGGGTACTCGGCAGCCGGGCCTATGGATGCCGGTGGGGGATATCACGGTGGCTGGCCCGGTCCGTGACCCAGGATGGTCAGTGACCCAGGGCGGTCAGTAAAAAGGGGGATTATAATATGGGATTTGGAAAGATCATGACGCCACCTGTGGAATGTGGCTAAGGGGTGCCGCTGCTGCGGAGCAGTCCTCTGGAGCAGGTGCTACGGCAGCAGGGATGGTGTGGCTCTCCACAGGTAGAGCTAGCTCCAGGGCAGCGTGGGGTGTAATGAATGGTGGTGCAGGGAAGAGACGGCAGGACGGTCCCGAAGGAAAGACACTCACACGGGGGTAAGCTTCAGTACCTTTACTGGTGATGTTGCAGGCACGGTCCAGGGTACTCCGGGCGAAGGGCACACTTTTGGACTCTCCCCAGTGAGCGGGTATAGGGCCTCCTGATCTGTGACTTTACTCGTTACGCTTCTGGCCTGCCTGGAACTAGGCCTAGCTTGGTTACTGTCTCTCCTTGCACCTGCTGACCTGGTGGTAGGGCCTTCTCTTTGGAGATCACTCTCCCTGGACGCTGGGGCCTCCGTGACTCCTAGCCCTGGTACTGCAATCAGCATTTGGTGAACCTGGGACCTGTAGTCCTCCAGGGGTTCCGGTGGTTCCTACTGGGTATTAAGGGTCCCTGTAGGCACGGACCCGGTGTCCGGTATATATATCGGGGTGAGCCTGGTATGCTCCTCTGCCCCCTCGCTACTTCTTCCTTTTCCTCTCGCCTTCAGCCACACTCAGGGCCCTCACTAGGCCTTCACACGTGCTGTAGGCCTTGGCTCGCCTAAGCACAGCAGTCAGCTTGCTGCTTCTTCACAGCTCTCTGAGCGTCAGCACGCTCTCTGCTCATCTCTGAGCAGTGTTCCTCCCTGTCTCTGTCAGACTCCAAACACTAACTGCTCACTGCCTGGCTCCACCCTCCATATATATGTCCTTAACGGGCTCCCTCTGCTGGTCTGAGGTGGTAGGGTGGAGGTGTGTGAATGTGTGAGGGCCTCTTGTGGAGAAGTCCATCCATGCACCCTTCTGGGTTCTGTGGCACCAGTGCGTAGCAGGGCGCCACAACACCTCATTCTTTAAATATATGGAGATAGAGAAGTTATATAGATCCACACGAGGGGGGGGGGGGATCATAAGAGCAAACTTCTGAACCGGGAGTCCCTGTGGATTTTCACATTGGATACCACAGGGGTTAAATTCAAGACAGGATCTGATACTGCAGTATTAAGAAATATAATTCTGCATTTATTTACATGCATGTACTGTATGTATCTATATACTGTATATGTTAATATCTTATAATGTGTTCTTGTTCTCTTTTTATTCTTTCTGACTTTATATTTTCAGTTCTGGCACGCTATTGACGGGATTATAATCGGGGGTAAGCCACGCCCCTTTCTTTTAACCAGTGACTATATATATATGCCTTTTTGTCATTCTAGTAGTAGGGTCATGATTAAGACATGATTTGTCGAAACGCGTAGGTCTGTAAGCTATGATAGCTGCACATTTGCTGTATTCTTTGTGGAGCAGTGTTTTATATGGCTAATAAAAGCTAAGTTTTAATATTTTTTCTACTAAACAAGCCTTTACGCTGGATCATTTGCACTTTTCCCTTGTCTGACTACACTTACGTTTCGCCCTGGTACCACTTATCTGCATCTCCAGAAGTTTCCCATTTCTCTATTATACTCTTCAAATTACATTTTGAGACTTTCTCCTCCTGTTGTTGCACATATTTTTTTTAACTCCATCTGCACAGGTATCATTAATCTATCAACTATAATGGCCGTACCAGGTCCTGCAGGTCCTGTATCCCGTCCACATGACGTGGGCAGTGCACGGCATGCCGCTAGTTTTTATTCTGAGTGCTCTTATATACGGTGGTAGTTTTACACAATGTTGAGCCTGTGATTTGCAGAGTGAAATGTCTGACTGCTAGAACAGAAGTATACGGCAGATTCTGCAGCATGGATACATAAAGGACGTCCTGGGGGAATATACCTCCCTCCAACACTCGTCCAGTCCCTGCCTCACACTAGAGACACTTATAATAACTCCTGGACTATGGAGCTGGTCATTTTCTCATAATCTGTGGCCATTATTAGTGATCTCGCATTGTACGGTAATATCACCCTGGAGGTTGTGATGTATTTAGTGTAATAGCGCCATCTAGAATATACAGTATATATCAGGAGATACCATGCTTTCTATAGTTAGTCGTCTTATGTGCCCTCTATAGCTATCTATTATACTTTATATTTCTTTATAATAATTTATAATAAATTACTCGATAATTTTACAGCTTTATGATGTTTATTAATCTGCTGTAATTATAAAAGAAAGTCCAACCTTACAGTAGACACTGGTGGATGTGTCCTCCATGATGGTATAGGGTGAGGTGGAGCAAGTATATAGTCAGTGGGGGATCAGGATGACCAGTATTCCCCAGGGTTCCCTGTTATCAGGGAGGGACTCGGTGTATGCAATCAAAAGATCTTATACTCTGTCCGGCTGTGTGCCATCAACAGGTAATGATCCTCTGTCCGGCTGTGGGCCATCAACAGGTAATGACCCTCTGGCTATGGCCATCAATAGGTCATCACCCTCCGGCTGTGTGCCATCAATAGGTAATGACCATCCGGCAGTGCGCCATCAACAGGTAATGACCCTCTGGCTATGGCCATCAATAGGTCATCACCCTCCGGCTGTGTGGCATCAAATGTTTTTATCTTCTGTCCAGTTTTGTGCCATCAAGAGATAATGACCCTCCAGCTGTGGGCCATCAACAGGTCATCACCCTTCGGCATTTAGGCTTCTCGTCTTCTGTAAGATGCGATTCTTGAGTCTCCTGATGTTAAAAAATATTTAAAAAATCACAGATTAAACTAATAATCTATCTAGCACATAAGCATCACAATTTATAATCTATTGTAGCGCCCCGAGGGTTCGGTCGCTACAGAGGTATTGCATCTCACCCAGAGGTGCGATATCTCACTTCCAGGTAAGGATGGAGTGTGGCTCAGGACCCTAACACCCACATGCACTACACCACATTTCCGGGGGATAGGGCACAATGCTCCCAAGAGTGAGCACAACTGCCCCTGTCCCTGGCTGGAGTGGGGGGAGGGAACATCTAGAAAGGGGGAACCCGGTAGTGTGTGGGTGGGGAGAGTAGATCCAGGGTGCACTGAAGGAAGAGTATATAAGGTGGGCACCATCTTAGGAGTTCAGTCAGAGAGAAGAAGACTGGGAGCAGGGGCTCTGTACGGGCTCTGCTCCGCGGGCAGGCCAAGTCACAAGGCCTGGGCCTGGAGGAGAAGGAAGGAGAGGAGAGGAATGGAGGAGGCTCCAGGAGTGGAGTGAAGGGACCCCAGGGGTGCGGACCGGCCAGTCGCCACCGTACGCCCGCCGCTACCAGAGTAGGGGGGTCAGGCCAAGAAAGGGAACCGGATCCCTCATCTAGTGGAGGAGAGCAACTACCCTCAGCTAGTAACCGGAGGCCGTGGCATTGCACGTGTTACGGCCCCTCACTACACCCGTTAGGAAGGCACCATATAGGGCCCAGGGAAACGGAACATACGTTTGCCCGCCAAGGCCCAAGGCAGCTGGACAGAAACGTGGTCAATTGTGGGGTACGACGGGCCAGAGAAAGGACACACGAAGGGGGTACTGAAAAGCATTCCAAAGGTACCTGGGAGTTGGCCGAGCCCCTCACCTGGTGAGCACAGGACGACGTGGGCAGCCATTACCTGCAGAAGTGGCTTGGAGTGTAAAACTGTGAGTAAAGACCCTGGACTGCATCACTGGACTCTGAGTCATTACTGTTGCTCCCGCGCACCATCATCCCCATCATCTGCACTCACTGCCCTGAGGCTATACTCCTCCCATGGGGAGTTATACTACCCTCTGCTGCGCACACAACATCAGCCTCAGCGGTCTGCCCCGCAGCGGCGGTTCTCAGTGACCGCAATCCACAGGTGGCGTAGTCGGACATTTAAACATTAAAAACCAAATAAACAGATCCGCCACTGGTTTGACCGCCCTGAGCCACCGGACCGGGTCGCCGCCACAGAGACTATAAACCCCCAGCATTACACAGAGACCCGGCTCCGGGTATTTCCCCCACACACGGCCCAGGGGGCGCGTCACTATCTAGTGCATAAGTATGACAATTTAGCTCACAGAACATACACTATGCTAAAACATTAGACCCTACAAGTAGAAATTTGCTAAACTAACATAAATATAACTAACAAATCAGTTGAAAAATCGCTACCAACAGCATAGCTATCTTCACATCAACCAGTAATTATATTAGATAAGAAATAGAGGACAATGCTCATAGTCAGTTATCAACAATTCGGCATGGGGCATCCCACCAGAGACATTATAATATCTAGTAGATTATAGATGGCAATAGAATTTACCAACAAGCACATAGTACTCCAAACTCAAGTACATAGTATGCCAAACCTCGACACGTTTTCCTAAAATAGGTTCATCAGAAGCACATACTTGAGAGTGATACTTAGCAAAGCTTTCATAGATATATGTGACTCGCCCCCTGGGCAGTGGGGCACTCGGATCCGGGCAATAGGGGAACGATGGGAGTAGTAGTGGCAACCCGGTTCCGTGGCTCAGGGTGGTCAGGCCAGTGGTAGTCCGTTATGTGCTGATGATTATGTCCGACTACGCCACCCGTGGATTTGCGGTCATTAGGAACCGCCGCTGCAAGGCAGACCGCTGGGGCTGATGATGTACGCAGCTGGGATGGTGTGACTCCCCACGGGAAGAGTGCGGCCCCAGGGCAGTGTAGTGGATGTTGGGAGTGATGGTAGTGAGAGTCCCAGTGCTGATAGTGCTGGAGGAGCAAGGAGCACGCAGACAACAGGTTGCAGTCCAGGGTCTTTACTAGAACAGGTAAATTGACCCACAAACAGTCCCAGCTAGGAGGGGACCTGGATGTCTGAGAGCAACGGGGAAATTGGCCCTGGTCAGGGTGAGGGTGTAGGCCTACCGTGCTTTCTGTGCTCCTTCTGGCTATCTCCTCGCTATAGGGTAACAGCCCACGTTCCCGAGCTTTCCGTGTATTCTCGCCTGTATGGCCTGCGACGTGGGTTCCTTTCTGCTCCCAGCCTTGTACGGCTTTGCTGGTCCCTTCTGTTGTGGCAGGGCCTCCAGGCTTCTTAGGCCAAGGAATATACAGTCTCCTGCGGACTGGTTATCTGCTGGGGGATCTGGAATCCTCCCAGCCTCAGACACCAAAGTCTGGTAAATTAAGTCCGTTATCTGCCAAGACAGGCTCTCTTCGCCTCTTGTCTCTGGCTTGTGGCTCTCCTCCTGCCACACTTCCTCTTGGTGCAGTACAACTGTCTGTCCCTGCTCTGCTCTGGGACAAGTCTCAGTCCTGAGACAGGTCATCAAGTTCTCCCTAACCCTGCCCCCAGTACCAGCTTTTATAGGGGCAGCCTGCTCCCCCTACTGGCCTGAGACAGGAGGTACTGCATGCTAATGTTCCCCTGACTAGAGAACCTCCCCCTTGCTCTCAGACACAGCTTTATTACATTTTGTGGCATCCAGGCCAGGGTGACACATTCCCCCCTAGTGAAATTTAGTACTCCGGGACTAAACAGTAAATAAAGAATAACATGCATAACCATAAAACATTATCAGGAAAGTGAGGCACAAATTGAGTTCTTTAGGTCACAGTGGTCTGTGACCGGGTGTCCATATCACCAATACAACGGGGAGCCTTAACCAGGTGGGGGTCTGTCCTACCCCAAGTCCTTTATAGTCTTAGTTCATTCCTTGGCTAGGCTCCGAACGCAGTCCATACAAGGTCCCGGTTATTAAAAAGTCCATAACCTTTGAGTCCTTACGGTAACTGCAAGAAACTGAAACACAGAATTACCAAACATGCATGTAACTTGGCAAACATTTCAACATTTGGCAACAGGGTTATTTACAATTTTAGTGCTCCCTATATTCTCCAGCGAGCGGGTATCTGCCCCTTTGTGCTCCTGATTGACCTCCTTAACCCACTGTCTGGTGGTGGACCGACCTGGCTTTCCCCACTAGCGTTAGGGGTACAGCTACCAGCTGGGTGTACAGGTAGGGCAGGCAGCTGTCTGCGGGTCCTTTGGCTTACCGCAGGCATGGCAGGCTCACTGTCAGCAGAGGGTTGACTCTCCTGGGCTGCTGGTACAGGCTCTTCTGCCTCTGGAACTGCTTGCTCCTCTTCACCCGGCTCTGGTGCAGGTTGTTGCTGTGCCGGTTGCAGGAAATGCAGGACGGGTACCACTATGGCATCATTTATGCGAGTCCAGGACTGAGGGAACTCTCCGAGAACGGTGCTGATCATTTCTTCCTTGTCCTCTGCGGGTTCAAGGTCACTCTGATCCTCTTCTGCACTACGGAGTTGCTCGGGGCACCTTTTGAGGTGGTCTCTGGAGACGGTACTAGTGGTTTCTCCTCCGTCCTTGGTGATCACGCACACCTTCGGGTTGTCGTGATCAGACTGCAGTACGGTGTAGGGTTCCCTTTCCCACTGGTCATCCAACTTATGTAGCCTTCTCTTCCGCTTCAGGACTTGCTCACCAGGTTGTAGGGGACCAGCAGGAGCGTGTTGGTTGAAGAGTTTTTCTTGCCTCTCTCTCACCTGGGCCAGGCTCTTCTCCACACTCTCCTGTACCTTCTTGTACTGCAGTTGCCTTTCCGTATCCCAGTCCGCATCTGGGGAGGTGTCCTCAGGTGTTAGGACTCCCATCTCCAGGTCTACGGGCAGCTTACCCGGTCTGGCTCGCATCAGGTTAGCCGGGGTGCAGTTGGTAGCGTTCACCGGGATATGATTGTATAAGTCTATCAGGTCCGGCAGTTTTTCTGGCCACAGGCTGCGTTCCTCCAGGGGCAACGTCTTCAGGAGATCAATGACTATATTGTTCATCTTCTCACACATCCCGTTGGTTTGTGGGTGGTAAGGTGTTGTCCGAATCTTCTTACAGCCATAGAGGTTGCAGAATTCCTGGAAGATTTCAGCCTCGAACGCTGGACCCTGGTCTGTCAGGACCTGTTCTGGATACCCGTGTGGACGGCAGAAGTATTGCTGGAAGGCTCTGGCCGCTGTTTGGGCTGTCAAGTCCTTTACCGGGACCACCACTAGAAAACGGGAATAGTGGTCCACGATTGTCAGGGCGTAAATGTACCCTGACCGGCTTGGAGCCAACTTGACGTGGTCTAGAGCTACCAGCACAAGAGGCTGCGTGGTGACGATGGGCCTCAAGGGTGTCTTCTGGCTGGCACGGTCCTTCCTCCTTAGGTGACAAGGGCCACAGTCTCTGCACCATTTTTCTACAGCTCCTCTCATGCCGACCCAAAAGAACCGTCCTCTTAGCAGGAACTCCAGTTTCTTCCAACCGAAGTGCCCCGCTCTGTCATGGTAAGCCCCCAGGACCATTGCTGCATCCCGCCTTGGGACCACGTCTTGCCAGGTCAGCTCGTGCGTCCGGTGGTTGACAATCCTTCTGCACAACTTGCCTTCATAGAGGAACAGCTTGCTCTTCTCTTTCCATAGCTGCTTGGCTTCCTCTGGGGCATCTGGATCTAAGTGGGCGTCTTCCCGGGTCAGCAGATCTTTCACCAGGCGGATTGCAGGGTCACTATCTTGGGTCTCGGCCCAGCTGTGGTGAGGTAGGGGATTGATCATCACGGTTGTTAGATCCTCCTCCTTCACGCGGTGGGAGTATTGAGCGGCTCCATACCTGTGAAACGCGGGGAGTTCTACCTCCTCCAGCTCTTCTGGGTCTTCGTCACCTTCAGGTAAGTGAGGCATTCTTGATAGGGCGTCCGCGTTGGCTTTAGTTTTGCCTGCCCGGTACTTTATCACGAAGTCATAGTTGGAGAGACGGGCCATCCACCGCTGTTCCAGGGCACCCAGTCTTGCATTGTCCAGGTGTGTCCGTGTACACGGTGAACTTTGCGGAGGCCAGGTAATGCTTGAAGCGTTCCGTCACGGCCCACACCACCGCCAAGAATTCTAGCTTGAAGGAGCTGTAATTCTCCGGGTTCCTCTCGGTGGGTCTCAGCTTCCGGCTGGCGTACGCGATCACCCTTTCTCTGCCCTGTTGGTTTTGGGACAGTACGGCTCTCAGTCCCACATTACTGGCGTCTGTGTGGAGAATGAAAGGCTGGCCATAATCAGGGTAGGCCAGGATCTCATCCCCCGTGAGGGCCATCTTTAGCTGGCGGAAGGACTCCTCTTCCGGTTTATCCCACTTGAAGGGTGGCTTTTGACTTCTGGACTTAGACTGTCCGATCAGGAGGTCCTGCATAGGAGCTGCCATCTTAGTGAACCCGGGGATGAACCTTCGGTAGTAGCCTACCAACCCGAGAAACTGTCTCACCTCTTTGATGTTCGAGGGGCTTGGCCAGCTCTTGATTGCCGTGACCTTGTCAGGGTCGGGGGCTACTCCTTCCGCGCTTACCACGTGCCCTAGGTACTGGACCTTTGGTTTCAGCAGGTGACACTTCGATGGTTTCACCTTCAGGTCATAGCCTGCCAGGGCTTCGAACACCTCAGCCAGGTGTTTGAGATGGTCCTCGTAGGTCTTCGAATAGACGATCACGTCGTCCAGGTAAAGGAGGACCGTCTCGAAGTTTCGGTGCCCTAGACAGCATTCCATCAGCCTCTGGAAGGTCCCTGGTGCGTTGCAGAGCCCGAAGGGCATACAGTTGAACTCACTCAGTCCCATCGGGGTGGTGAAGGCGGTCTTCTCCTTGTCAGCCTCTGCCACAGAAACCTGCCAGTACCCGCTAGTAAGGTCCAAAGTAGAAAAGAAGTTAGCTGATTTTAGTGCGGCTAAAGACTCCTCTATTCTAGGCAGCGGATATGCGTCTTTGTGGGTGATACGGTTGATTTGTCTATAGTCCACGCACATCCTCATGGTGCCGTCTTTCTTTTTTACCAGAACCAGGGGGGCTGCCCAGGGGCTACAGCTATCTCTAATGACCCCAGCTTCTTTCATTTCCCGCAGCATACCCTTGGCGTTTTGATAATGTGCAGGGGGTACAGGCCTGTGTCTCTCTTTTATTGGTGGGTGGCTCCCTGTGGGGATGTGGTGTTCTATCCCTTTTACTCTGCCGAAGTCTAGCGGGTGCTTACTAAAGACTCTCTCGTACTCCTGTACCACCCGGTAGACTCCTTGTTTTTGGTGCAGGGGAGTGGAGTCAGCACCCACGTGGAGTTTCTGGCACCAGTCCTCCTTTTGTTTCTGGGAGCCACTACCCTCCGCCTGTGGAGATGGAGGCAAAGGCTCCACGGCCCTGATAGCTTTGTGCTCAACAACAAACAGTTTGGCAAGTGTAGCGTACCTGGGTAAGTGTACCTCCCTCTCCCCAATGTTGAGGATTCGGACGGGCACCCTCCCATGACGGACATCAACCACCCCCCGGGCTGTCAAAATGGTGGGCCTGCTGTCTGAGTACACGGGTTCTACCATAGCTTGGTAGTCTCTACCTCTCAACCCGATTGCAGTCCGACACCAGATCATCATTTCACTTTTGGGAGGCATGGAAATGGGGAATGGGTCACTCAGTCTTACGCTACTGATCTCACCACCAGACAGTTCTACCTGCTGCCGTCTCATCAGGGCTTTTATCTCCTTGTTGAGGACTCTCTGTTGGCTGGAACTAGCATTCACCGCCACCTGTTGTAGAATTACAATTACCTCTGAAAGACAATTTTCAATCACGTTAGTACCCACAGTTATTTTAGGGTGACTCTCACGACGGTCAATGTCCACAATAATTACTCCCTGTGCCGGTAGTTCAACTTTACCAATTTTAATGGTCATCTCCTTGAACCCCATCTGCGGCACGGGTAAGCCATTACTGGCGATGATGCTCAAGTTACCGTCTGGATACCGTGTGATATCAGCATCAGTCCAATACTGCTTAAAAAGTACATAAGGGATAGTGGTTACTTGCGACCCAGTATCCAGCAAGGCGCTCATGGGGATACCGTCCAGCACCACGGGTAAAACCGGGCGCCCCCCAACGTACTTATTACGCGAATTGTAAGGGCCTGGTGATCTTATGCCTGGGGGTTGGCCCTCTGCCCCAGGTTGGACCCGTTTAAATTACAGTACCTGGAAATGTGTCCAGGCTGGATGCATCGACGGCAAATGGGCTGTCCATCCTCTGCGTAGCGGTCTGTGGGCCTCCCTTGGAACGACGGGATCCTCCTCTATCGACGCCACGGGACATCCTCCGGACTTGAAGCCAGCTCGATGGGTCTTGACGGGTCCACTTGCAACGCCTGGACGGTCCTGGTCAACGCCGCGACGCTCCTGGTCAGCTCCTGGACTTGGTGGTGCAGGTCTTTCGACGGGGCTTGGTTCAGGGCCTGTGCATCAGCCCCCACGGGGTCCATAGAGGAGGGCGCCGCCTCCTGGTGGTAGGTGAGAGCAGGGTGCAGGGGGTTTATAGCGCCACTGGTTGCAGATTCATGGAGCACCCTTATGGCCCTGTCCTTAAATTGGGCAAAGGTCAGGTCGGGGTTCTGAAAGAACATGAGGCGCAGTTGGGCCCTGTGGGCGCTAG
The DNA here is from genome assembly GCF_046119375.1 of Phyllobates terribilis. Classification (NCBI taxonomy): domain Eukaryota; kingdom Metazoa; phylum Chordata; class Amphibia; order Anura; family Dendrobatidae; genus Phyllobates; species Phyllobates terribilis. Next base: position 583,205,143 of record NW_027362771.1, read on the forward strand.
ACAGCAGACCTTCTATGAATTGTTCTGTTAGCAGCTTATCCGTTTCCTGCACACTGCCAGGGTCAGTTTGTTGGATAGCCCTCAAGGCTTCCTGCAGATTTAGGGCATAGTCTCTGATGCTGTCCTGTGCCCGCTGCTTACATCCATAGAACCTCATTTTAATCTCAGCGGAGGTACGTGTGTCAAAGGTACCCCGCAGCCGGGCCAGAATACCCTTCACAGTCCTTTTCTCCTCAGTGGGCCATGATTTTACCTTCCTTAGGGCTGCGCCAGTTAACTGCCCTGTTAGTATGCTGACCTTCTGTTCCTCTGTCAGGGGGTAGACTTGGAACAAACTGTACAGCCTTTCCTTAAAGTCAGTTAGGGCATGGGGCTCCCCTGAGTACTTGGGCAGCCAGGCCGCTCCAGGGATGTAGGGCAGGGAAAAGGGCATCACCGCTGCTGCAGCTGCGGTGGTGGTAGTGGGCGCCTCTGTGTCCGACATCTTCCTCCCCCCTAGTTAAGTGTGGCCTACCTTCCGACGATCCTCTTCTGTAGGCCGCGGCTCCGCTGCTGCTGCTCTGGACGAGGACCTTGCGTCGCGTCCTGATGACGTCAGCGTCGCTCCCTTCCAGGACCTTGCGCAGCGTCGGTGCGTGGGGCGGAGCTTCGGATCTCGTGCGGTTTGGACGTCCACGCCCCTCTTCTTCCCGCGCGGCGTCCTGAAGATGGCGTCCGATGGCGGGAAAGCGGCTGAAGATGGCGGGAACCGATGGAAGATGGCGGGAGACGGCTGGAAATGGCGGGAAACGGCTCCGGATGGCGGGAAACGGCTCCGGATGGCGGGAAACCTCTTTTCAGGCAAGTGCAAAGTCTTTTCTAGGCACGCAATACCCGTTTGTGGAGGGTTGGTTGCAATCCTGCCGATTACGCCAAAGCTGACTCGCCCCCTGGGCCGTGGGGCACTCGGATCCGGGCAATAGGGGAACGATGGGAGTAGTAGTGGCAACCCGGTTCGGTGGCTCAGGGTGGTCAGGCCAGTGGTAGTCCGTTATGTGCTGATGATTATGTCCGACTACGCCACCCGTGGATTTGCGGTCATTAGGAACCGCCGCTGCAAGGCAGACCGCTGGGGCTGATGATGTACGCAGCTGGGATGGTGTGACTCCCCACGGGAAGAGTGCGGCCCCAGGGCAGTGTAGTGGATGTTGGGAGTGATGGTAGTGAGAGTCCCAGTGCTGATAGTGCTGGAGGAGCAAGGAGTACGCAGACAACAGGCTGCAGTCCAGGGTCTTTACTAGAACAGGTAAATTGACCCACAAACAGTCCCAGCTAGGAGGGGACCTGGATGTCTGAGAGCAACGGGGAAATTGGCCCTGGTCAGGGTGAGGGTGTAGGCCTACCGTGCTTTCTGTGCTCCTTCTGGCTATCTCCTCGTTATAGGGTAACAGCCCACGTTCCCGAGCTTTCCGTGTATTCTCGCCTGTATGGCCTGCGACGTGGGTTCCTTTGTGCTCCCAGCCTTGTACGGCTTTTCTGGTCCCTTCTGTTGTGGCAGGGCCTCCAGGCTTCTTAGGCCAAGGAATATACAGTCCCCTGCGGACTGGTTATCTGCTGGGGGATGTGGAATCCTCCCAGCCTCAGACACCAAAGTCTGGTAAATTAAGTCCGTTATCTGCCAAGACAGGCTCTCTTCGCCTCTTGTCTCTGGCTTGTGGCTCTCCTCCTGCCACACTTCCTCTTTAGATGCAATACAACTGTCCCTCTCTGCTCTGGGACCTGAATCCTGAGACAGGTCGTCCAGCTCTCTCTAACCCTGCCCCCAGCACCAGCTTTTATAGGGGCAGCCTGCTCCCCCTACTGGCCTGAGACAGGAGGTACTGCATGCTAATGTTCCCCTGACTAGAGAACCTCCCCCCTGCTCTCAGACACAGCTTTATTACATTTTGTGGCATCCAGGCCAGGGTGACACATATGCGTTATATGATAAGGTGCTAAAGTGCAAGAAATATCCATTCGATTTCAGGTGCAATGCTGCATTGTGTGTAGTAAGATGGTGCCCATCAGAAAGCATGCATAGGACTAACCTGTGATGATGACACGAGCAATGGGAAAGTTCAAGCGATTGCCTACTTCTTATTCTTCCTCGCCTCTAAGACATCTAAGGAAACATCTTCTCTTGATTTTGGGTTGTGATGTTGGCATTCTAGGCTCTGACATTCTAGGTTCTGGTGTTCTAGACTCTGGACTTCTAGGTGGTTGGTTTCTCTGCAAGATCAGAAACCTCTCTTTATGCTCTGTGGAACTTTGAACTTTTCTTCCTCTATTGAGACGATGGTGTAGACAACAAGGATTTGGATTCCTGGACCACGGTGTGAATTACCTCTATGACGGACTCCTTGCCAGAGACGGACTACACCTCAACAAACCCGGGAAACACACATTCGCCAGGAGACTCGCAACACTCATCAGGAGGGCGTTAAACTAGAAGAAGAGGGGATGGGAAGAAAAACGCCGGACATGAACATGCAACCAGAGAACATACTAATGAAAGATATGAAGTGCGACAAAGAAGGTCCAAGACAAGATACTTGGAAGGGAGGTAAGAAAATTTCTAATACAATCCATAGGGAGAAGATTGGAACAAAACAAAATCGTGTAAACTGCGTGCTAGCAAATGCCAGGAGCCTGACAAACAAGATGGATGAACTGGAAGCAGAAATATCTACAGGTAACTATGACATAGTGGGAATAACCGAGACATGGCTGGATGAAAGCTATGACTGGGCAGTTAACTTACAGGGTTACAGTCTGTTTAGAAGGGATCGAAGAAATCGGAAAGGGGGTGGAGTCTGTCTATATGTAAAGACGTGTCTAAAGCCTACAATACGGGAGGATGTATGGGAGGGAAATGAGGAGGTCGAGTCCTTATGGGTGGAGATACATGGGGCGAAAAACAATAATAAAATTATCATAGGAGTCTGTTATAAACCACCAAATATAGCAGAAGCCACGGAAAGTCTATTAATGAGACAAATAGACGAAGTAGCAAAAAATAACGAGGTGATTATTATGGGGGACTTCAACTACCCCGATATAGACTGGGAAACCGAAAGCTGTAGATCTCAGAAAGGAAACAGGTTTCTGTCAATTATCAAAGACAATTATTTGTCACAACTTGTGCAGGAACCAACTAGAGGGACGGCCCTTTTAGACTTAATATTAACTAACAGGCCAGACAGAATAACTGAGGTGCAGGTCGGGGGGCACCTAAGAAATAGTGACCACAACATTATACAATTCCACATGTGCTTCAGTAGGGTGCCCAGCAAGGGACTCACAAAAACACTGAACTTTAGGAGGGCAAAGTTTGATCAGCTAAGAGATGCCCTTCACCTTATAGACTGGGATAGTATCTTCAGTAATAGGAGCACGGATAGAAAATGGGAAATTTTCAAAACAGTCCTACATAGTCACTGTAGAAGGTACATACCTTATGGGAATAAAAGGGCTAGGAATAGGAGGAAGCCAATGTGGCTAAATAAGGAAGTCATGAGGGCAATGAAAAACAAAAAAGGGGCTTTCGGTAAACTTAAACAAGAAGGCAGCGAGGAAGCGCTAATATCTTATAGGGAAAAAAACAAAATCTGTAAGAAACAAATAAGAATAGCAAAAGAGGAGACAGAGAGACTAATTGCTATATAAACAGTAAAAGGATTAAAACTGATGGAGTTGGCCCATTGAAAAATAACCTGGGTAAAATCATAGAGGGCGATGAGGGTAAAGCAAACCTACTCAATAGCTTCTTCTCCACTGTTTTCACAAAAGAAAACAATTTATCGGAGGAAATGCAGAGTGATAAAGTAAACCCTCCGCTAAATATCACCCACCTAACCCAGGAGGAAGTTCAGAAACGCCTAAATAATATCAAAATAGACAAGTCACCAGGCCCAGATGGCATACACCCCCGGGTACTAAAAGAATTAAGTAATGTGATAGACAGACCGCTGTATCTTATATTCAAGCACTCTTTATGGACAGGGACTGTCCCACTAGACTGGCGCCAAGCAAATGTGGTACCAATATTCAAAAAGGGGTCTAAAAGTGACCCTGGGAACTATAGACCAGTCAGCTTAACGTCTGTTGTGGGTAAATTGTTTGAAGGATTTCTTAGAGATGCTATTGTAGAATATCTTAATGATAATAACTGTCTAACTCCATATCAACATGGATTCATGAGGGATCGCTCTTGCCAAACAAACCTGATGGCCTTCTACGAGGAGGTGAGCTCACAGCTGGACCGGGGAGAGTCAGTGGATGTTGTATACCTTGACTTCTCCAAAGCGTTTGATACCGTGCCACACAAAAGGTTGGTATATAAAATGAGAATGCTTGGTCTGGGGGATAATGTGTGCAAGTGGGTAAATAGCTGGCTGAGTGATAGAAAGCAGAGGGTGGTTATCAATGGAGTAAGCTCAGGGGGTGTCAGGGTTACTAGCGGGGTGCCTCAAGGGTCTGTCTTGGGCCCTATATTATTTAATATATTTATTAATGATCTAGTGGAAGGGTTGCATAGTAAAATAGCAATATTTGCAGATGATACTAAACTTTGTAAAGTAGTTAATACAGATGAGGATAGGGCACAGCTGCAGGAGGATTTAGATAAATTGGGGAGTTGGGCCAAAAAATGGCAAATGGGGTTCAATGCCGATAAATGTAAGGTCATGCACATGGGAAAGAAAAACAGCAGTCACCCATACATATTAAATGGGAAACCGTTGGGGAAATCTGACATGGAGAAGGACCTGGGCGTCTTGGTTAATAGCAAATTAAATTGGAGTGCCCAGTGTCAGGCAGCAGCTGCGAAGGCAAATAGAGTCATGGCATGCATCAGAAGAGGAATAGGGGCGTATGATGAGAACATTGTTCTTCCTCTGTATAAAGCGCTGGTAAGGCCGCACTTAGAATATTGTGCACAGTTCTGGGCTCCGGTGCTCAGGAAAGACATATTGGAGCTAGAGAGGGTACAAAGGAGGGCGACTAAGGTAATAAAGGGAATGGAGGGACTAGAATACCCAGAGAGGTTGTCAAAATTAGGCCTATTTACGTTGGAAAAGAGAAGGCTTAGGAGAGACCTCATACACATGTATAAATACATCAGGGGGCAGTACAGAGATCTCTCCCATGACCTGTTTATACCAAGGATGGTGACAAAGACGAGGGGCACACTATGCGTCTGGAGGAAAGGAGGTTCCTGCACCAGCATAGAAGGGGATTCTTTACGGTCAGAGCCGTGAGACTCTGGAACTCTCTGGGAGAGGAAGTGGTGATGTCCAACTCACTTAAAGAGTTCAAGAGAGGCCTGGACGCCTTTCTTGAGAACAATAAAATTAGATCTTATGCTTCGTGATAGTTAATTAATCCAGGGATTTAATCTGACTGCCAGATTGGTGTCGGGAAGTGAATTTTTCCTCAATGATGTAAATTGGCCTATACCGCATGGTTTTTTTTGCCTTCCCCTGGATCAACGCTGCGGAATAGCTGCAGTGCACAAGAAATAGGCTGAACTGGATGGACGCTTGTCTTTTTTCGGCCTTATAAACTATGCAACTATGTAACTATGTAACTATTGTTGTGAGGTATAGTTCTGACGCGCCCCCTGGGCCGTGGGGTACTCGGTGCCGGGCCGGTCGTTGCTAGGGGAGATGTCACAGTGGCAGTGACCCAGGGCAGTCAATAAAAAGGGGAATTTTATAGTCTTTTATGTATGCAATTGGTGACGCCACCTGTGGTATGCGGCTATAGGTAGCCACCGCTGCAGCGCAGGTCCTCTGAAGCTGGTGCTTAATGCAGCAGAGTTGGTTTGGCTCTCCACAGGTAGAGCTTAGCTCCAGGGCAGTGTAGATGTTGTAGTGAAGTAGATGATGCTGGGCGGTGTAGTGCAGGGGTGATGGCGCAGTTAATAATCAGTCCACAACTCAATGGCGGTTTCCTCTTATGTTTACTTGCGGTGATTAGGCAGACCGGGACACGGGTGCTGGCTAGAAGTGGAAGTCCGGGCAGCCTGGAAGCAAGTAAGGAATCCACCTCGCCAGGTGGAGTTGTAGGCCTTCCCTTTTGCACTAATCTCTCTAGCCCTGCTGCTTGTAGCTGTGCTGTGGCCCTCATCACTGAGTACAACGTCCTTGTGCTCACCCATATGGCAGGCAGCTCGGGCCTTGCTGATGCGTCTCTCCCGCGTGGCGGTGCTGAGCCCTATAGTGCTGCTGAGCCTCCGGGCGTCTGATGGGGCTAGGAGACCTGCAGTCTCCTGCCCTCCGGTTTCTGCTGCTGGGCCTTCAATGCCCCACAACCTCGGACTCCGGTGTCCAGTTCTTCCGTGCTCCTATCCTCTGGGGTGAACTGCCGCGCAGCTCCACTCCCCAGGTCTTCCCTCTTCAACGTCCTGACTTCAACTCCTCACACGAAGTCTCACTAACCCCGCCTCCAGATCCCAGTTGCCAAGGGGAGGAGCTCCCCTTGCTAGTCTGGAGCCAGGAACATGTCGCATGTTAGCAAAACCTAATTAGGGGACCCCTGCTTGCTTCTGACTCGCTCAGGGGGATATATGGGGGAGACTCGGTACCCGGGCCTTTACCTTCTTTGTAGGATATCACGGCAGCCAGCTCCCGGGCCCGTCCTCAGGGTCACTCTTTAAAAGGGGGGTTTTGTTAACAGTTTGTCTCGTGATGCCACCTGTGGATTCTGGTAATGGTTACCAGCGCTGCTGCAGACCTCCGGGGGATGATGGGATGGCAGCTGGGATGTTTCTGCTCCCCACAGGCGGAGCGGAGCCCCAGGGCAGGGTTGATGGAAGGAATGCAGGGCATTGTGGCGTAGAAGGAATGATGGCGCAGTGGCAATAACCGACAGAGACAGTGGAGTGCAGTCATCCGATTTTACTCACAGTTCTTTTTAGGTTCCTCAGGTACACTGTACAGGTTACCACTTCCCGCGTCGCGCTGTGTTCACCAAGCAGGGGTTCAGAAGTCCCTCCGGCAATTCGAGAGTACTTATCGGGACCCCATTTCTATATGTTCCTTTCCTCAGCTGACTTTCCGCGCTGGGTCTCTCCCTCCTGCACTGCGCCTCACAAACAATGAGTCCCAAGATGGCGTCCTCGGATCCTTCAGAGTCACCTGGAGTTCCCTGCTCCTACACGGCTACCTTTCTTGGCTAGTCGGATGCGAGTATGGCAACTGCACCATAAAAGTCAGAAGCTTCTGATTTCCTAGCCGAGACTTGAAGTGACACGACTAGCCCAGGGACCGGTTCCCTTCTTGCGGCCTGGTCCCTCTGACACTTGACAGATTAGAGCGTACGGGTGGCTTCCTGCTTCTTCCGTACCCCTGGGACCCCTTCAGTTACCAGAGCCTTCCTCCTCTGCTCCCCTCCTCTTCTCTCATCTGCCGGGCCTCATTCACCAGGCCCACTCTGGAGCAGAACTCTTGCAGAGCACCTGCTCCTCTTACTCGACACAGACACTTCTCTCTCAGACTCACTACTTTTCACTCTCTCTAACTAAGATGGATCCCCTATTTATACTCCTAACAAATGCTCCCCTAAACTCCTTCCTCCACCCACACCCACTTCTTGGTTCCCCCTCACTCTGGTTCCCCCCACTCCAACCAGGGACAGGGCTCAGCAGAACACAGTGCATCTTGCCCTTCCAGCCTGGAGCAGTGTAGTGTTGGATGCAGGTGTTGGGGTCCCGGGCTGCACCCTTTCCTTACCAGAGAGTGAGGCACCACGGATGCAGTACCTCTGTGGCGACTGAACCCGCAGGGGCGCCACACTCCCCCTTGGCAAAACACAGCACGTCCGCGGGCTGGAACAGAGCAAAAACAGGGTGTTTTAGACATACAAACATTTTTGAATGCATTCTCATAGAAGACTATAAAACAAACTCGTCCCTTTAGGCTATGTGCCCACGATGCAGAAATGAAGCAGAAAATTTCTGCAGCATTTCTGCATCTCCCTGGCAGAAAAAACGCATGCAGATTGTGCATGCGTTTTTCCTGCAGAATACATGCGGAATACATGCGGATTCACATGCGTACCCACATGCGTTAACGCATGTGTTTCCGCATGCGGACTGACAAGCACTTTCCAGGCGATAGCATCACTTGGAAAGTGCTTGACAACTAGGTCACACTGTATAAATCCATGCAAAAGGCATGGATTTATACAGTGTGACCGTAAAAATAAAAAAATAAAGCTATACTTACCCCCGATCCCCCGCCGCATGTGCTGTCGCGCTCGTCCTGGCTTCTTCAGGGTTGCCGGCATCTCGCGAGACAGCCTGCGGTCACATGACCGCGACGTCATCTCAGGTCCTGGAAGGTAAGCGCTGCAGGGGCCGCCGGACAGGTGAATATAAACTTTATTTTTTATTTTATTCTTTTTTTCCACAGGTACAATGGTACCCAGGTCTGGATGAGAGTCTTCTCTCCTCCAGAACTGGGTACCATCCGCACATAGAGATGCATAGAATCCGCTTGTACAAATGTACAGACACGGATTCTATGCGTCTCAATGCAAGTCAATGGCGGCGCTTCCGCTGCGCTTCCGCAAAATTAATGAACATGCTGCGGATTTATGAGCGCTGCAGAAACGCTGCGGAAAAATCCGCAGCATGTGCATTGACATTGCGGAATGCCATTGGGGACCATGGGGTGCGGATTACCATGCGTTTTTGATGCGTTTCCGCTGCGGAAATTTCGCAGCATAAACGCATGAAAAACGCATCGTGTGCACGCAGCCTTATGGGAGGTACATTTTCTTAAACGTTACTGGTACTTTTATCAAACATTATAAAACTAAAACATTTCTTTTATAAAACATTTTCAGCCGGCTACAGCGTGATCTGTAACCAGGTGTCCATTCTTTTCCAACAAGGTGCAAAATCAGCAGCATGAGGGACCCGTCCGAAAACCCTCAACATAGGCCCTGGGCGTGGCTGCAGGGCATAGGCGATCCAGATCCTGGACCTCGGCTTCGGCCACGCCAAACGGGTTTTTGTTCTGAGGTCTGTGGTTGTATATATAAAACCGATAAAGAGCACTTTAAGAAGCGCAAACTATTTACAGATGTAAGTCTTTGGCTGTTCACAGTATCAAAAAGGAATAGTCGGCACTCCGTATTGCTAGAGTGGTGCACGTGGAAAACAATGTCTGTAGGAAAAGAAAATCCCGGCACTCACGTGTTGATAATCAGTTGATTTATTCCACAACTCACACAATCCACAACTCACACAAGACGTTTCAGCCTGTCCAAGGCTTTTTTCAATTGTGGTTAAATACATTCAGTCAAGATATTTATAAACAAATCCCCGGAAATGACATAATTCTCATTAACATAAAAAAAGAGTAGACCAATAAAAAAATTATATATAACAGAATTTACAACAACATACAAAAAATTAAGCAATAATAAATTCAAGTTGCATAATGAAAAAGAACAAGTGAATTCATATATTTAAATAATCCCCAATTACACATAAGACCATATACATCGCAGATTGTAAAATTTATTGCATGCATATACCACATTATATCTTTATTTCTCCATATTCTTTTAGCTAAAAATATGTAACATTTCATAGTTTTTCCAGAAAAAATCCTTAATGTTTTTAAGATTTTTTAATATTTCCCATGGAATCAAATATATCAATGACAAGTAAATTCATATATATAAATAATCTCCAACCAAATATGAGAATATAAATCCTAAAACATGGATTCCATTTCATAAATGTATCAAAGATATTCCTATCTAAATTTCTCAATGTTCTTTTTATTAAACACATTCAACATTATATCATTTTTCTGGGAAAAAAAAAAAAAAAAAAAAATTTCTTGATATGTTTAGATTTTTTCAAAAAGATTTTTTATTAGACCAATACTGTTTATTACATTTGTATATACAACTGATTCCTCATGAACAGCCTGCAACAAGTGACTAAATCTATCTTTTATTCTCTTGCCCTTTATAATTCTATTAGTAAATACCTTATAAAGAGATCAGTATACTGCCATATTCCCATAGATCCCAATTCACATAGTAGAAAAAATTCATCATATTATTTCTATATCACTTTATATCTCATTATACATTTACATTTACCTGTCCTAGGATGACTAAAATATTCCCCCTTAATTACATTACTACATTGAGCACAATTCAGACAGGGATACGTTCCTTTATTTTTTGTTGAAAGAAAAGTTTGTCTTGGAATTATTGCATCGCTCCCAACATCCGCCCGTATTAGTTTATCCTTCACATTGGGCAATCTCTTGTTACAGATAAGGGGAGGTATATTAAATTCCATCACACTCGGATATGCCTGTCCTAGAATATGCCAATATTTCTTTATAATCTGATCTACTTTTAAATTGACCGGATGATATTCCCTCACAAAGCATATACGTGATTCATCCCCTCTACATGTTTTTTCATCAGTAACCACCTCTCTTAATGCCCCATCTAGAATACGTTGGGGATAGTCTCTCAATCTAAAATTTTCACACATTTCCTCAATTCTTTTTGAACAGGTGGAGGGGTTGGTAACAATCCTAGTCACTCGCTGAAACTGTGATTTGGGGATAGCCTTTTTAACAGAATATGGGTGTGCACTCCTAAAATGTAAGATACTATTCCTGTCCGTATCTTTTTTATATAAATCTGTCTCAAAGTCCCCTTTCTCATTCCTAATTACCATAGTGTCCAAAAAATTTATCCTCTCAGTGCTATATGAAATGGTAAATTTTAGTTCACTCCATACACTATTCAAATCATCATAGAATGTCATTAGGGTTTCTTGTGGCCCCTCCCATACGCAAAAAATGTCATCTATGAACCTAAACCAGGCTCTTCCATGTATCTTGAATAGAGGATGTTCATAGACATAATGCTCCTCAAAAAATATTGTACTTGCCACATTTTGTCGGGTTAAATAAGATTGAATGCGGAGATAAGACATAATGTAAGCTGGACGGCTTCCCTATGTATTTCTAGGAATCACGGGTGGACAGTTAATTATACTGTCACCTTTAACGAAATAAATAAGGTCTAATTTAGGGAATAGAGGATTACAAAGGATAAATTTAAAAAGTCACTCTTATCTTAGACAACGATCTGGGGGAGGTGAGAATCACTTAGGACATAGATGTTCTCTATTCCCGTATGTCTGTGATTGTTCCTTCAGTAGTAGCTTTATATGTAGTTACAATTTATAATGAGATATAAAGTGATATAGAAATAATATGATGAATTTTTTCTACTATGTGAATTGGGATCTATGGGAATATGGCAGTATACTGATCTCTTTATAAGGTATTTACTAATAGAATTATAAAGGGCAAGAGAATAAAAGATAGATTTAGTCACTTGTTGCAGGCTGTTCATGAGGAATCAGTTATATATACAAATGTAATAAACAGTATTGTTCTAATAAAAAATCTTTTTGAAAAAATCTAAAAATATCAAGAATTTTTTTTATTTTTTTTTTTTTCCAGAAAAATGATATAATGTTGAATGTGTTTAATAAAAAGAACATTGAGAAATTTAGATGGGAATATCTTTGATACATTTATGAAATGGAATCCATGTTTTAGGATTTATATTCTCATATTTGGTTGGAGATTATTTATATATATGAATTTACTTGTCATTGATATATTTGATTCCATGGGAAATATTAAAAAATCTTAAAAACATTAAGGATTTTTTCTGGAAAAACTATGAAATGTTACATATTTTTAGCTAAAAGAATATGGAGAAATAAAGATATAATGTGGTATATGCATGCAATAAATTTTACAATCTGCGATGTATATGGTCTTATGTGTAATTGGGGATTATTTAAATATATGAATTCACTTGTTCTTTTTCATTATGCAACTTGAATTTATTATTGCTTAATTTTTTGTATGTTGTTGTAAATTCTGTTATATATAATTTTTTTATTGGTCTACTCTTTTTTTATGTTAATGAGAATTATGTCATTTCCGGGGATTTGTTTATAAATATCTTGACTGAATGTATTTAACCACAATTGAAAAAAGCCTTGGACAGGCTGAAACGTCTTGTGTGAGTTGTGGATTGTGTGAGTTGTGGAATAAATCAACTGATTATCAACACGTGAGTGCCGGGATTTTCTTTTGGCTGTTCACAGTCCTCAGCCTGTCAGTCTTTGTACCCTGACGGGTAACTAGGTAGCAAACATTAAGTCAACTGCACCCTTCCGGGCAACTTATGTACAGTCCAGTTCCATCTACTGCGCTCAGGAGTGGTGCTCCCTCCAGGGAAGTTCCTGTCCACCATAGGCTGGCCCAGCCGGTCGTCAGCACTATAGAGTGAAGGATTGCTCTGCTTCTCCACCCTGTGGACACCTAGGGGATACCAGCCCCTCTCTCCTCGATGCATGGTGTAGGATACGTAGTCACCAGGGTATAGGTCTTGATCCGGGTGTCCTTCTTTTAAGTGAGACTCCACGTCTCTCCTATTGACGAACAGGTCCGTCTCGGCCTGGGAATCCCGGATGAACCCCCATCCTGCATCCAGATTGAATTTTACCACAATACCTTCAACTCTGGGACCGTGGGTCTGTCTGTCCTTGCGGGCCCGGGACTTCTCCTCCATGTTCCGAGCCTTTAGCCGCTCCCAGCGCACCCGCCGGATGTGCCGCTCCTTCTCCAGCTGCGCCAGTTCTCTCCTGCAGTTGTGCCAGTTCTCTCCTGCAGTGTTCCACTCTGAATGCTTCTTCTGCTCTCGTCTCCTGAGAGAACCCCATGAGGTCTCCCCCAGGGTTTTTCCACACGATCTGGTCCTCATCACTTCGTGAGACGGCGGCGGGTTCAGGAACGGGTAATAGCGGGGGCCTTTGGTCCTCCACCTCTGCGGACCAGTCCCATGGCCGGCGACCGTACACCCACTCAGGTGTCGGGGGAGGCGGTTCCTTTATGGGGCCCAGGAGCGGGCCAGTGCTACTGACGCGCCCCTGGGCCTGAGTCGCGCAGCGTTGCGCACGCGGGAGCCTACCCGGAGCCGGATCTGATAGGGGTAGTAGTCTCACTTCTTCTCAGGTAGCTAAAAGAGATTAGCTATATAGATATCCTATAGGAATGACGCTTCAAATAAGACACTCACTACAGACTGTCTCAAGAGAAAATGATCTAGTTTATTTTAAGATGTAATGTAATTATATACCCCAATCAACGTGGGTTGTGCTTCGGTTCATGCGTATGAGATTATGTAAATAATATGTTGTCCTTGGCGTAAAATAATTAAATAACAGCTGCTTGTCAATACATCTGCAGGATATTCATGATGTATTATACTCCCAACATCCTTTCTCACTGATAATCCTGAATACAGTCCAGGTCATGGTGAACTTAGGGAGTTTCCTGGTGGTGATATATTGGGACTTTATTTTGTGTACAGACATAGGACAAGTATGATAATTATAAACCAATGAGCCAATTCTTATAAAGGTCATGAGGACACTACAAGAAAACAGAACAAACAAAAGTATTGCTACATAAGGATTATCTGAAAAACAAGTCTTCTTAAAGGCAATGATTTGAAGCTGAACCATTATTTTAACAGCGGTGACCCGGTCCGTGCCCAGGGAGTCAAGCTGAGTGGCAGAGTTTAGCAGAAGATGGTACAGTGTTCGACTACGCCACCCGTTGAATGCGGCTATGAGGCCGCCGCTGCAGGGCAGACCGCTGAGGCCGGTGGTACGATTGTGCAGCGTAGATGGTATAACCCCCAACGGGAGGGGTATGGCCTCAGGGCAGCCGACGTGTTTGAAGGGGGTAGCAGAATAGCATGCAGGTAGCAGGAACCACTCAGAGACGGTGCGGTGTAGTTCAGGGTCTTTACTGATGACAAAGGTAGACCCTCCCGGAGTACTGGCTAGCGATCGGGGCCTGGTCAGTCCGTGAGTAGATGGGATCTCCCCTGGCCAGGCGGAGTTGTAGGCCTCCCCAACTAATTGTACTCTTCTGGCTACCTTGCTAGAGGCGGGTAAAAGTAGCCCACGTCCCTGAGTGTACCGTGTGGTGCTCACCCGTATGGCCGGTGACTCGAGGCCTTCTGGTAGCTTCCGCTCCACGACGGCGGTGCTGGTCCCTTGCGTGTGACCGTGCCTTCGGGTTTCTTGGCCAGAGGACCTGAAATCCCCTGCCGGTCGGTTTCTGCTGCTGGGTAAGGATTAGTCCCCACAGCCTCGGACTCCGGGTCCGGTGAGAACTCTTCAATCAGGGCGAGCTCTACAGCTTCCAGCCCCTGACTTCTTTTAGCACTGCTCCCACTGAGCTCCTGATCTTTCTTTCCTATAGCTGCTCCTCTCCAGACCAGACTATGTCTCTGTCTGGGACCCTTCTTCTTCTCTTTTCTCTCCTCACCCTGCCTCAGCCCCAGTTTTATATAGGGGAAGTTCTTCCCCTCCCAGGACTGGGCAGGAGGTGTGGCATGCATAGGATTCCTGGCCAGGAGACCTCCCACCTGCTCTCAGACGTAATATTGCTATCACTGTGGAAACCAGATCCCTGGGGTGCCACATTCCCCCCTAGTGAAATTTAGTACTCCGGGACTAAACATACTTTTGTAAACATAACAAGTTATAAACAGAAACAGTATAATAAAGAAAAACACATTAGGATGGTCACGGCGTGTCCGCAACCGGGTGCAGTTTTTGAAGAAAACAAGGGTGTCCATTCCACCAAAGAACAGGGAGCCGTAACCAGGTAGGGGTCTGTCCTGCCCCGAGTCTTTAACAGTCTTTAGTCCGTTCCTGGGTTACGCTCCAAACATATGTACAAAGGATTCCGGATAATCCATAAACGACACCTATAAAATAACTAGAAATACACAATTATTCACAGGCAACAATAAACAAGTAAATACAAATAAAACAGTTTGAGCACTTTAAATCCTCCAACGTACGGGCAACTGGCCTCTAGTGACCCTAGTAGACCTACGGAGCTGACTGACTGGTCCTGAGTTACAGGGTGTAGGGGCTGTCAAAGGTAAACTGGGCAGCTGTCTACGAGCTCTTTGGCTCACTAGGGGCACGGCAGGCTCACTATAAGCAGAGGGTTGATCCTCCTGGTCTGCTTGTGTAGGGTCTTCAGCCTCCTGGACCGGCTGCTCTTCCAGCTCTACCTGTTTCTCCGTAGGTACTTGAGATGCTGGTTGGAGGAAGGTGAGGACGGGTACCACAACAGTGCCATTGACTTGAGTCCAAGACCGAGGGAAGTCTCCGAGCACAGTACTGACCATATCTTCCCTTTCCTCTGCGGGTCGAGGGTCTTCCTGTTCTTCTTCAGGGTTCCGTAGCTGTTCGGGACACTTCTTCAGGTGATCTCGGGATACAATGGCTGTGGTTTCTCCTCCATCCTTACTGATTGTGCAGACTTTCGGGTTCTCATGGCTTGAGGGCAGTACGGTGTACGGGTCCTTCTCCCACTGGTCGTCCAACTTGTGGAGCCGTCTCTTCCTCTTCAAGACCTGCTCTCCAGGTACCAGGGGAACAGCGGGAGCATACTGGTTGTAAGTCTTCTCCTGTCTTTCTCTTGCTTGACAGAGACTTCGCTCAACGCCCTCCTGTACTTTCCGGTACTGCTGCTGCCTCTCTGTGTCCCAGTCTGCTTCTGGTGAAGTGTCCTCGGGTGTCAGGACTCCCATATCCAGGTCAACAGGCAGCTTACCAGGTCTTGCTCTCATTAGGTAAGCCGGGGTACAGTTGGTAGAACCTACAGGGATGTGGTTGTATAGGTCCACCAGATCAGGCAGTTTCTCAGGCCACAGACTGCATTCTTCCAGGGGCAATGTTTTCAAAAGGTCTATCACCACCTGGTTCATTTTCTCACAGAGTCCATTGGTTTGTGGATGATAGGGTGTTGTTCTTATCTTCCGGCAGCCATACAGAGTGCAGAACTCCTGGAAGACCTCCGCTTCAAAGGCAGGTCCCTGGTCCGTCAGCACCTGCTCTGGGTATCCGTGTGGACGGCAGAAGTGCTGCTGAAAGGCTCTAGCTGCTGTTTGAGCCGTTAAGTCCTTGACGGGGACTACAACCAAGAACCGGGAGTAGTGATCCACGATGGTTAAAGCATAGACGTAGCCACTTCTGCTGGGGGTCAGTTTTACATGATCCAAGGCTACCAGTTCCAACGGCTGCCTGGTGACGATGGACTGCAGGGGAGTCTTCTGGCTAGCACGGTCCTTCCTTCTTAGGTTGCATGGGCCACAGTCTCTGCACCACCTCTCGATGGTTCCTCTCATGCCTACCCAATGGAACCGCCCGCGCAGCAGGAACTCCAGCTTCTTCCATCCGAAGTGCCCAGCTCCGTTGTGGTATGCCTCCAGTACCATAGCCGCGTCTCTTCTTGGCACCACTACTTGCCAGATCAGTTCATGCGTCCGGGAATTAACCATTCTGCGGCACAACTTCCCCTTGTAAAGGAACAGTCGACTCTTCTCAACCCACAGTTGCTTGGCCTCCTCCGGAGCGTCTGGGTCAAGGCGGGCATCTCCTTCACCAGTCGGACGGCGGGGTCACTGTCTTGCGTTTCCGCCCAGTTGTAATGAGGTAAGGGGTTGAACGTAGCAGATTGCTTACCCCTTACACGGTGGGAATACTGGATAGTCCCATGACGGTGGAACGCGGGGAGTTCAACTTCTTCCAGTTCCTCTGGATCTTCCCCTACGTCCGGTAGGTTTGGCATTCTGGACAAGGCATCCGCGTTGGTATTGGAGCGTCCTGCCCGGTATTTGATCGTGAACTCATAGTTGGACAGGCGGGCCATCCATCTCTGCTCCAGGGCACCGAGTCTTGCAGTGTCCAGATGTGTCAACGGGTTGTTATCCGTGTACACAGTGAACCGGGAAGAGGCGAGGTAGTGCCTAAAGCGTTCGGTGACTGCCCACACCACTGCCAGGAACTCTAGCTTGAATGAGCTGTAATTCTCAGGGTTTCTTTCGGTGGGTCGCAGTTTTCGGCTGGCGTAAGCAATTACCCGTTCTTTCCCCTGCTGGATCTGGGACAGTACGGCTCCTAGCCCACACGTTACTTGCGTCGGTGTAGAGGAGAAAGGGCTGGCTGTAATCAGGGTACGCCAGGATTTCATCCCCCGTGAGGGCCATCTTCAGCTGGCGGAAGGACTCTTCTTCCAGCTTCTCCCATCTGAAGGGTGGCTTCTGGTTCTTGGCCTTCCTGGACTGGCCTATCAGGAGGTCCTGCATAGGAGCTGCCTTTTTGGTGAAACCGGGAATGAATCTTCGGTAGTAGCCTACCAACCCGAGGAACTGCCGCACTTCCTTTACGCTGGAGGGGCTTGGCCATTCCTTAATTGCGGTGATCTTATCAGGGTCGGGAGCCACTCCGTCAGCACTCACCACGTGTCCCAGGTACTGCACCTTTGGTTTCAGGAGGTGACACTTGGAGGGTTTCACCTTTAGGCCGTAGTTTGCCAGGGCTTCGAACACTTCTGCCAGGTGTTTCAGGTGGTCCTCGTAGGTCTTGGAGTAGACGATGACATCGTCCAAGTATAACAGGACCGTCTCGAAGTTTCGGTGTCCCAGACAGCATTCCATCAATCGTTGGAAGGTTCCTGGTGCGTTGCAGAGTCCGAACGGCATGCAGGTAAACTCGCTAAGTCCCATCGGGGTGGTGAATGCGGTCTTCTCCCGGTCCGCCTCTGCTACAGGAACCTGCCAGTACCCGCTAGTGAGATCCAAAGTGGAGAAGAAGTTAGCAGATTTTAAAGCAGACAAAGAATCCTCTATCCTTGGTAAGGGGTACGCATCTTTGTGGGTGATACGGTTGATTTTCCGGTAATCTACACACATTCTCATGGTGTTGTCCTTCTTTTTAACTAAGACTAGTGGAGCTGCCCAGGGGCTACAGCTATCCCTGATTACTCCAGCCTCCTTCATGTCTCTAAGCACCCCTTGGCGTGTTGGTAGTGTGCAGGGGGTACGGGTCGGTATCTCTCCTTTATGGGAGGATGGTCTCCCGTGGGGATGTGGTGTTCTACCCCCTTTACTCGCCCGAAGTCTAACGGGTGTTTACTAAACACTCTCTCGTACTCTTGAACCACCCGATAGACTCCCTGTTTCTGGTGTGAGGGAGTGGAGTCAGTACCCAAATGTAGTTGCTGACACCAGTCCTCCATTGGTTTCTTAGAGCCGTTACCTTCCTCTAGGTGAGATGGAGGCAAGGGTTCCACTGACTGTACAGAATTTTGGTCGATGGTATACAATTTGGCCAGCGTGGCATACCGGGGCAGGTATACTTCCCTCTTCCCGATATTTATTATGCGAACGGGCACCCTCCCATGGCGTACATCAACCACCCCCCGTGCCGTCAAAATGGTGGGCCTACTGTCTGAGTAGACTGGTTCTACCATTGCCTGGTAATCTCTACCTCTCAGACCAATAGCTGCCCGGCACCAAATCATCATTTCACTTTTCGGGGGCATGGCAATAGGAAAAGGGTCACACATTCTCACGCTACCAATCTCACCACCGGAGAGTTCCACCTGTTGCCGCCGCATCAGTGCCCGGATCTCTTTTTGGAGCACTCGCTGCTGGCCGGAGCTGGCGTTCTTGGCAACCTGCTGTAAAATGAAAATCACCTCTGCAAGACAATTTTCAATCACATTAGTTCCTAGAGTTATCTTTGGGTGACTCTCGCGCTTGTCAATGTCTACAATGATCAGTCCCTGTGCTGCCAGTTCGACTCTACCGATTTTAATGGTCATCTCTTTAAATCCGATCTGTGGCACGGGCTGACCATTGCTGGCGATGATACTCAAGTCGTCGTCAGGGTAGCGGGTTATATCCGAGTCATTCCAGTACTGCTTGAAGAGCACGTACGGGATGGTGGTGACCTGTGACCCGGTGTCAAGTAGGGCACTCATAGGAATGCCATCCAGTACCACAGGCAAGACTGGACGTCCTCCCACATATTTGTCACGCCAGTTCGATGGGCCTGGTGATCTTATTCCTGGGGGTTGGCCCTCTACCCCAGATTGTGCCAGTTTAAAGGACAGTACCTTGCCATATGTCCGGGTTGATTGCAGCGGCGGCAGATGGGTTGTCCGTCCTCGTTGTATCGGTCGCTGGGTCTTCCTCTGGCCGGTGGGGTCCTCCTTGGTCGACGCCACGGGATGTCCTCCGGTCCGGATGCCAGCTGGATCTTCCCTGGAGCAGAAACCTGTAAAGACTGCACAGTTCGGGTTAGCGCAGCAACGCTTTTAGCTAGCTCTTGGACCTGATGGTGCAGGTCCGGAGCCGGGTCATTGTTCAAAGCCTGCGCGTCAGCTCCCACAGGCCCTGACGACAAGGGCGCCGCCTCCTGGTGGTAAGCGGTAGTAGGGCGCCTGTGGGTCACCACGCCACCCGGTGCCGGTTCTCGGAGCACCCGGATGGCTCTGTCCTTGAACTGTGCAAAGTCCAGATGAGGATCCTGTAAGGCCATTGCCCGCAACTGGGTTCGGTGGGCATTGCAATATAGTCCCTTTATAAATTGTTCGGTCAACAGCCTGTCCTCGTTTCCCACGCCGTCAGGGTCGGTCTGCTTAATGGCTCTCAGGGCCTCTTGTAGGTTTAGTGCATAGTCCCTTATATTCTCATGTGCTCGCTGTTTGCACCCGTAGAATCTAAGCTTAATCTCGGCTGAGGTGCGGGTATCAAAGGTGTCCTTCAGCCGGGTTAATATCCCTGCGACAGTCCTCCTCCCAGGTGGCCAGGACTTTACCTCCCTTTGGGCTGCCCCGGTTAGTTGGGCCACCAGGATGCTCACTTTTTGCTCTTCTGTGAGGGGGTACACCTGGAAGAGGCTATCCAGCTTTTCTCTAAAGTCATTCAGGGTATGTGACTCCCCTGAGTACTGGGGTAGCCAGGCTGCCCCCGGGATATAGGGCATGGTGAAAGGCATGACCGCAGCAGCGGCGGCGCTGGCGGTGGCTGTGGCAGTGAAGCTCTCCTCCGTATCCGACATCCTCCTCCCCCCTAGTGGACCGTGGCCTACCTTGCGATGATCCTCTTCCGTAGGCCGCGGCTCCGCAGTGGATCGTCAGGGTTGAGGACCTTCCGTCGCGCTCCTGTGACGTCGGCGTCTGCTGGGCTCCTTCCAGGACCTTACGCAACGTCCTGACGTGAGGCGGGGCTTCAGTTCTCGCGCGCTTTCAGAGTCCACGCCCCTCTTCTTCCCGCGCGGCGTCTTCAAGATGGCGTCCAACGGCGGGAAAACTCCACGGATGGCGGGAAGAAGGCAGAAGATGGCGCCGGATGGCGGGAAAACTTCACGGATGGCGGGAAGAAGGCAGAAGATGGCGCCGGATGGCGGGAATCTTCACCACAAGTAAGTTTAACAGTCTTCTTTCAGGCACGCAGTACCCGGTGGTTGCGGGCACGGAATCCTGCCGACTACGCCAAAGTTGACGCGCCCCTGGGCCTGAGTCGCGCAGCGTTGCGCACGCGGGAGCCTACCCGGAGCCGGATCTGATAGGGGTAGTAGTCTCGTGGCGGTGACCCGGTCCGTGCCCAGGGAGTCAAGCTGAGTGGCAGAGTTTAGCAGAAGATGGTACAGTGTTCGACTACGCCACCCGTTGAATGCGGCTATGAGGCCGCCGCTGCAGAGCAGACCGCTGAGGCCGGTGGTACGATTGTGCAGCGTAGATGGTATAACCCCCAACGGGAGGGGTATGGCCTCAGGGCAGCCGACGTGTTTGAAGGGGGTAGCAGAATAGCATGCAGGTAGCAGGAACCACTCAGAGACGGTGCGGTGTAGTTCAGGGTCTTTACTGATGACAAAGGTAGACCCTCCCGGAGTACTGGCTAGCGATCGGGGCCTGGTCAGTCCGTGAGCAGATGGGATCTCCCCTGGCCAGGCGGAGTTGTAGGCCTCCCCAACTAATTGTACTCTTCTGGCTACCTTGCTAGAGGCGGGTAAAAGTAGCCCACGTCCCTGAGTGTACCGTGTGGTGCTCACCCGTATGGCCGGTGACTCGGGGCCTTCTGGTAGCTTCCGCTCCACGACGGCGGTGCTGGTCCCTTGCGTGTGACCGTGCCTTCGGGTTTCTTGGCCAGAGGACCTGAAATCCCCTGCCGGTCGGTTTCTGCTGCTGGGTAAGGATTAGTCCCCACAGCCTCGGACTCCGGGTCCGGTGAGAACTCTTCAATCAGGGCGAGCTCTACAGCTTCCAGCCCCTGACTTCTTTTAGCACTGCTCCCACTGAGCTCCTGATCTTTCTTTCCTATAGCTGCTCCTCTCCAGACCAGACTATGTCTCTGTCTGGGACCCTTCTTCTTCTCTTTTCTCTCCTCACCCTGCCTCAGCCCCAGTTTTATATAGGGGAAGTTCTTCCCCTCCCAGGACTGGGCAGGAGGTGTGGCATGCATAGGATTCCTGGCCAGGAGACCTCCCACCTGCTCTCAGACGTAGTATTGCTATCACTGTGGAAACCAGACCCCTGGGGTGCCACACTACTGGCGCCCGGAGTTGACGGTTCGGGACTCTGAAGTACATCTAGGGCGTGCGCGCCCGGAGATGGGTAACTGGGAAGGAGGGCCCGGAACGGGTCCAGGTTTTCCACGCTCGTGGGCGGAGGGCCTTGCAGGGATGTCAGGAGCGGGCCTGCGTCAGTAGCGCCCGGGGTTGATGGTTCTGCCAGGGGGCCCAGGAGTAGGTCAGTGCTTTCAGTGCCCAGGACAGGGAGACTGCTCCTACCTGCTCCCGCGGCCGCTTCTGTGCTGCATCCTGCCTCCTGGCGCTGGTCCGGGTCCACCAAGGCTGGGGCGCTGCCTGACCCTTGCAGCGCTGGTTGCCACCTGACCGCTAGCCTCTCCATCATCTCCTTTTCCCAGGCAGCGATGGCGTCTTGCTGGGCTCTCTCCATTCTCCGGCTCAGGTCCTCCATCCCGGTGTAGAGGAACTCTGAATCCTCCCGGGACAGCTGGGAAACCATCTCCTCCAGGGTGAGGGATGCCTCATGTTGCAGCAGGCCACTGGCAGGGACTCCTGGTGCACTTCCCTCCATGTTGCCTGCCGGATGTGGTCTGTCTAGACTGGTTAAGACCACACCTTGTCTCCACTGTTTTTCTCCTCCTCCTCTCCCCTTTTTGGGGCGGTCCCATGTCTGCTTGCTGTCAGTCACACCTAGGGGCATCTTCCTCACCTTGATGGACACATCTATCTGTATGGCCACAGTTGCAGGGGGCGGGTTGCGCTTTTGGCGCCACTCTGGGACTCAGCCCACGATGGGAGGCTCTGTATTGTTGTCATTAATCACGCCCATAATGGCGCCCGTTCTTCTGGGGCGGGCGCCGCATTCAGTATTAAACACAGTTCAATTACGGCACACAGTACCCGGTGGCAACAGGCACGAAATCCTGTTTGTGACGCCAGGAAAGAGTGTGACTCGCCCAGGGGGATATATGGGGGAGACTCGGTACCCAGGCCTTTACCATCTTTGTAGGATATCATGGCTGTCGGCTCCCGGGCCCGTCCTCTGGGTCACTCTTTAAAAGGGGGGTTTTGTTAACAGTTTGTCTCGTGACGCCACTTGTGGATTCTGGTAATGGTTACCGGCGCTGCTGCAGACCTCCGAGGGATGATGGGATGGCAGCTGGGATGTTTCTGCTCCCCACAGGCGGAGCGGACTCCCGGGGCAGGGTTGATGGAAGGAATGCAGGGCGTTTTTGGCGTAGAAGGAATGATGGCGCAGTGGCAATAACCAACAGAGACAGTGGAGTGCAGTCATCCGATTTTACTCACAGTTCTTTTTAGGTTCCTCAGGTACACTGTACAGGTTACCACTTCCCGCCTCGCGCTGCGTTCACCAAACAGGGGTTCAGAAGTCCCTCCGGCAATTCAAGAGTACTTATCGGGACCCCCTTTCTATATGTTCCTTTCCTCAGCTGACTTTCCGCGCTGGGTCTCTCCCTCCTGCACTGCGCCTCACAAACTGAGTCCCAAGATGGCGTCCTCGGATCCTTCAGGGTCACCTGGAGTTCCCTGCTCCTACACGGCTACCTTTCTTGGCTACTCAGATGCGAGTATGGCAACTGCACCATAAAAGTCAGAAGCCTCCGGTTTCCTAGCCGAGACTTGAAGTGACACAACTAGCCCAGGGACCGGTTCCCTTCTTGCGGCCTGGTCCCTCTGACACTTGACAGATTAGAGCGTACGGGTGGCTTCCTGCTCCTTCCGTACTCCTGGGACCCCTTCAGTTACCAGAGCCTTCCTCCTCTGCTCCCCTCCTCTTCTCTCATCTGCCGGGCCTCATTCACCAGGCCCACTCTGGAGCAGAGCTCCTGCAGACCACCTGCGCCTCTTACTCGACACAGACACCTCTCTCTCAGACTCACTACTTTTCACTCTCTCTAACTAAGATGGATCCCCTATTTATACTCTTAACAAATGCTCCCCTAAACTCCTTCCTCCACCCACACCCACTACTTGGTTCCCCCTCACTCTGGTTCCCCCCACTCCAGCCAGGGACAGGGCTCAGCAGAACACAGTGCATCTTGCCCTTCCAGCCGGCCTGGAGCAGTGTAGTGTTGGATGCAGGTGTTGGGGTCCCAGGCTGCACCCTTTCCTTACCAGAGAGTGAGGCACCACGGATGCAGTACCTCTGTGGCGACTGAACCCGCAGGGGCGCCACACTGCCAGGCATGGCATCACCTCTTGTGAGGGAGGCAATGCCACTGTGGCAACCGGACCCCTGGGGTGCCACATTCCACCCTAGTTAACTTCAGTACTTCCAGACTGAGGATACCTTTTTAAAATTAAAAAATAACAATTCACATTATAAACAGGGTACAAAGTCAAAAATTACAAAAACCAAACTAGAATTGAAAACAGTCATTGCGGCGCTTAGTCTTTACGCCACAATCCGGGGATTGTCTTTTTCCGGATAACTGAAATTTGGCTGGTGGGAACCGCAACAACCCACTTTGTGAATCGTCCCTGGGCGTGGCTTCAGGGCATTCTTTCATGGGGCCTGGTCTTCAGCCACACCTGCGGTTTATTTTCTAGGCCGATTAGTAACTATTTTCAATATTGTCCTGACCACACCTAGTCCTGTGGCCCAATTGTCCATAAATTCAACAAATATACAGTACATATCCAAGATTATTTAACGGTTACAACTATTTATAACATACTCTTTAGTTCTCTTACACTTTAGTTCCTCCAGCGGGCAGGGAGCTGACCTTTAGTACTCCGGGTCGACCTACGTAGTACATTTGTTGTCACTGACCTACCCTGGTCCCTAGTGTCTACCCCTGGTGTGGTGGGTTCAGTGTGAACTACACTACGGGTAGACTGAGGTAACACTGGTAGGCTGGGTAATCTCCTACGAATTCTTTGACTCACCCTGGGTACGACAGGTTCACTGCTAGCAGAGGGTAGATTTTCCTGATCTGCTGCTGATGAAGCATCTGTCTCTGAGGTCAATTGTCTTCCGGATGTTCTGCCTGTGCAGCTTCCGGTGAGGCCGCTTGGAGAAAGGTTAGGACAGGCACCACAATGGCTTGTTCACCTGCGTCCAAGACCGTGGAAATTCTCCGAGGACCGTCTGGACCGTTTCCTCCACTTTTTCTGTGGGTTGAGGGCTGTCTTAGTCTTCTTCTCTGTGTTTCAACTGTTCAGGACATATCTTCAAGTGATCTCTTGAGACTGCCGCTGAAGTTTCTCCTCCATCCTTACTGATGAGGCACACTTTGGTGTTATCGTAATTCGAAGGTAGGACGGTGTATGGCTCAACCTCCCACTGGTCATCTAATTTGTGGACTCTTCTCTTCCTCTTAAGTACCTGTTCTCCAGGTGATAAGGGAACGGCAGGTGCATGCTGATTATAAGTTTTCTCTTGCTTCTGTCTTGCCTGGGACAAACTTCTCTCCACACATTCTTGCACCTTACGGTACTGTTGCTGCTGCTCCGTATCCCAATCTGCATCTGGTGATGTCGTCTCCGGTGTTAAGACTCCCATGTCTAAGTCGATGGGTAGCTTACCAGGTCTTGCTCTCATCAGGTACAAGGGTGTACAGTTGGTGGAGTTCACCGGGATGTGGTTATATAGGTCCACCAAATCTGGTAACTTCTCTGGCCACAGGCTACGTTCTTCCAGGGGCAACGTCTTCAACAGGTCTATTACCACCTGTTCATCTTCTCACACAACCCATTGGTCTGGGGATGATACGGCGTCGTCCTGATTTTCTTGCAGCCGTACAAGTTACAGAATACCTGGAACACCTCTGCTTCAAAGGCTGGACCTTGGTCGATAAGCACCCGTTCAGGGTAACCTTGCGGGCAACAAAAGTGCTGTTGGAATGCTTTGGCTGCCGTCTGAGCCGTCTGGTCTTTCACTGGCACTACTACCAAGAACCTGGAGTAGTGGTCTACTATGGTGAGAGCGTAGACATAGCCTGACCGGCTTGGGGTTAGTTTCACGTGGTCCAAGGCTACCAGTTCAAGTGGTTGCTTGGTGATTATGGGCTGCAGGGGAGCCCTCTGGCTATCACGGTCTTTCCTTCTCAGGTTGCATGGACCACATTCTCGACACCATCTCTCCATTGCTTTCCTCATGCCAACCCAGTAGAATCGCTCACGTAGCAGGACTTCCAACTTCTTCCACCCGAAGTGTCCTGCTCCATCGTGGTACGCTTCTAAGACCATTGGCGCATCCCGCCTCAGGACTACCACCTGCCAGACCAGTTCGTGTGTCCAAGAGTTGATACTTCTTCGACACAGCTTTCCCTCGTAGATGAACAGTTTGCCCTTCTCCTTCCACAACTGTTGGGTCTCCTGTGGAGCATCTGGATCAGGGTGCGAGTCAGCTTGTGTCAGCAACTCCTTTACCAGGCGGACAGCTGGGTCGCTATCCTGCGTTTCTGCCCATCCGTGGTGGGGCAATGGGTTGAACGTGGCCTCTCTGTTGGCGGAGCGCTTATCCCTCACACAGTGGGAGCACTGGGTTACCCCGTGACGATGGAAAGCGGGTAGCTCTATCTCCTCCAGCTCTTCCGGGTCTTCCCCCCCATCTGGCAAGTTGGGCATCCTGGACAACGCATCAGCATTTGTGTTTTTATGCCCCGCCCGATACTTGATGGTAAACTCATAGTTAGACAGTTGGGCCATCCATCGTTGTTCTAGGGCACCAAGCTTCGCAGTCTCCAGGTGCGTCAGCGGGTTATTATCTGTGAAGACTGTAAATCTGGAGGAGGCGAGATAGTGTTTGAAGCACTCTGTTACAGCCCAGACTATGGCGAGAAACTCCAACTTGAAGGAACTGTAGTTGTCGGGGTTCCTTTCCGTAGGACAGAGCCTCCTGCTGGCGTAGGCAATCACTTTCTCTCTGCCTTGCTGCACCTGGGACAGCACCGCTCCTAATCCCACGTTGCTGGCATCTGTATGAAGT
This sequence comes from Phyllobates terribilis, assembly GCF_046119375.1. Taxonomy (NCBI): domain Eukaryota; kingdom Metazoa; phylum Chordata; class Amphibia; order Anura; family Dendrobatidae; genus Phyllobates; species Phyllobates terribilis. The sequence goes on from NW_027362771.1 coordinate 583,231,596, forward strand.
ATAAAGGGTTGGCCATAGTCGGGGTAGCCCAGGACTTCATCTCCGGTGAGAGCCATTTTCTGTCGGGTGAAGGATTTGTCTTCTGGTTTACCCCATTTGAACGGAGGTTTCTGGTTCTTGGCCTTCTTGGACTGACCCACTGCGAGGTCCTGCATTGGTGCCCCTATCTTGGTGAAACCCTTGATAAATCTCCTGTAGTAGCCTACCAGCCCGAGGAACTGCCGCACTTCCTTAATAGTGGAGGGTCTTGGCCAGTCTTTGATCACGGTGACTTTTTCTGGGTCTGGTGCTACACCTTCGGCGCTTACCACATGACCTAGGTACTGCACCTTGGGCTTCAGCAGGTGGCACTTGGACGGCTTTACCTTCAGGCCAAAACCAGATAGGGCTTCGAACACCTTGGCCAGGTGCTCCAGGTGGTCTTCATATGTCTTTGAGTAGGCAATTACATCATCTAGGTACAGCAGGATGGTTTCGAAGTTTTTGTGTCCTAGGCAACACTCCATTAACCGCTGGAAGGTTCCTGGGGCGTTGCAGAGCCCAAATGGCATGCAGTTGAACTCGCTAAGACCCATTGGTGTTGTAAACGCGGTCTTTTCTCTGTCCGCCTCTGCCACAGGAACCTGCCAGTACCCACTGGTGAGATCCAAAGGGGAGAAATAGTTAGCTGATCTTAATGCTGCTAATGATTCCTCAATTCTGGGTAATGGGTAGGCGTCCTTATGTATAATGCGGTTAATCTGCCTGTAATCAACACACATCCTCATTGTACCATCTTTCTTTCTAACGAGAACTAATGGAGCTGTCCAGGGGATACAACTATCTCTGATCACCCCAGCCTCCTTCTCCCGTAACATTCCTTTGGCACATTGATAGTGAGCTGGGGGTACAGGCCGGTACCTCTCTTTAATTGGCGGATGATCTCCTGTGGGGATATGATGTTGGACCCCTTTTACCTGCCCAAAGTCTAGTGGGTGTTTGCTGAAGACTCGCTCATATTCTTGGACCACCCGGTATACTCCATGCTTTTGGTGCAAAGGGGTGGAGTCAGTGCCTACTTGTAGCTTCTGACACCAATCCTCCACCTGCCCCTTGGAGCCATTTTCCTCTGCCGGTTTGGACGGAGGCAAGGGTTCCACTGCCTTTATTGCATTGTTACTGACAGTGAACAGCTTAGCAAGGGTGGCATACCGGGGTAAATGGACCTCTTTCTCCCCACAATTCAGGATGAGTATCGGTACTCTCCCTTTGCGGACATAGACTACCCCCCTGGCTGTCAAGATGGTGGGCCTACTGTCAGAGTACACGGGTTCTACCAGGGCCTGATAATCTTGACCCCTGAGACCTATTGCTGCCCGACACCATATTAACATTTCATTCCTAGGGGGCATTTCAATGGGGAATGGATCACTCATCCTGACACTGCCAATTTCCCATCCAGACAGCTCTACCTGTTGTCTTTTCATCAGGGCTCTGATTTCCTTCTGCAGAACTCGCTGCTGACTGGAAATGGCAGTCTCTGCAACCTGTTGCAACAAAACAATAATTTCTCCAAGACAATTTTCTATCACGTTGGTGCCTAAGGTTATCATGGGATGACTTTCTCGGCGATCAATATCAACAATAGTCATTCCTTGTGATGGCAATTCTACTTTGCCAACTTTTATGGTCACCTATTTATACCCCACCTGAGGCAAGGGCTGACCATTGCTGGCATAGATACTAAGATGTTCATCTGGACGGCGGATAATGTCTGAATCAGTCCAGTATTGTTTATAAAGGATATATGGCATCGTGGTCACCTGCGACCCAGTGTCCAGCAACGCGTTCATCGGGATGCCATCAAGCACGACAGGTAAGACCGGTTGTCCTCCCACATACTTGTCTCGCCAGCTTTGTGGGCCTGGTCGCCTTACTCCTGGGGGTTGGCCCTCTGCCCCAGGGGTTGCTCGTTTAAATTACAGAATCTTGCGTAGTGTCCCGCCTTTTGACAGCGGCGGCAGATGCGTTGTCCGTCCTGGTCGTAGCGATCTCTGTTCCTACCTCTAGTCAGTGGAATTCTTCTCTGTCGTCGCCACGGGACGTCATCTGGACTTGAAGCCAGCTGGATCTTTTCCTTTGGAGTCACTTGCATGGCCTGCATGGTTTTAGTTAGTGTAGCCACACTTTTGGTCAGCTCCTGGACCTGAAGGCGCAGGTCTGCAGATGGATCATTATGTAGGGTCTGCGCGTCAGCCTCCACAGGTGCTGGGGGAAAGGACGCCACCTCCTGGTGGTATGTGATAGCTGGACGCCGGAGGGATGCAGTGCCACTTGGGATTGATTCTCGCAGCACCCGGATGGCTCTGTCTTTAAATTGTGCAAAGTCCAGATCAGGGTTTTGCAGAGCCATAATGCGCAGCTGTGTCCTGTGAGCGCCAGACAGGAACCCCTCAATAAACTGCTCAGTCAGCAATCTGTCCTCATCTCGCACACTGTCGGGGTCTACCTGTTTGATGGCCCGCAGCGCCTCCTGCAGGTTTAGAGCATAGTCCCGTACACTGTCCTGCACCCTTTGTTTGCACCCGTAGAACTTCATCTTTATTTCTGCAGCGGTGCGGGTGTCAAAGGTATCCTTCAACCGGGCAAGTATTTCCTTGACAGTGCCTTTGTCCCTGCCTGGCCAGGACTTCACCTCTCTCTGGGCTGCACCGATTAACTGTCCAATGAGGATGTTGACTTTTTGTTCCTCAGACAGGTGGTATGCCTTAAACAAACTGTGCAGTCTCTCCTCAAAGTCGTTCAGGGTGTGCGACTCCCCTGAGTACTGGGGCAACCACGCTGCCCCCGGTATATATGTCATTGATAACGGCATTACAGTGGCGGCGGCCGCGCCTGCGGCAGAATCCTCTCCCATGCTGGGCGTCTTTCTCCCCCTAGTGAACCTCAGCCAGGGCCTGGGCGTCTGCTGACGTACCAGTATGCTGCTCTGCAGGCGGAAGGATCTCTTACCCGGCGGTTCCGGATCGGGGCCTCTTGCTTCCCCTCGGCGGGTGGCAAACCACGTGATAACACCGTTTAGTAAAGTCTATGGCACACAGGACCCGGTTATACTGGGCTTCGTGAATCCTGTTTGTGACGCCAAGTTGACGCGCCCCCTGGGCCGTGGGGTACTCGGTGCCGGGCCGGTCGTTGCTAGGGGAGATGTCACAGTGGCGGTGTGATGCCTCTACTCGAACAGCCCTTTTATTTTACCCTGGGAGAAGGGGGACTCGGAGTCGGGTCCTGTGATGTAGAGATGGGGTGCAGCCATGGCCCGGACCCGACCCGTGCTCAGGGCCGTCACATTAAAAGGAGATGGTGTGGGCTTATCCGGGTTGAGTGGCTGATTTACGACTACGCCACTTGTGGCACCTGGTGAGGGCCACCAGCGCCGCTTCCTTCCGCTGAGGCACGGTGTTATGGCGGCCAAAGTTCTTACTACTCCCCACAGGCGGAGCAAGGCCTCAGGGCAGAGGGACAGGATGGATAGGGGTAGTAGTGGAGGAATACGGGCGCCGCATCGCGCGGTGTGGCGTAGAATAAACCGTCCGGAGGCCATAGGGGTGAACTTCCAAGGCTTTACTCACTTTAGAGTTGGCAGAAGGAAGGCGACTCCCTGCTCCCCGCGGAGTCCTGCGGTCACCAGGGACGGGGGTCCGACAACCTCCGAGTAAGTCCAGCATTCAGTCGGGACCCTACACTAAAGTGTTCCTGAACTACAGACCGAATCCTTTCCTGTCCGTGTGTGTGCAAATAGGCCGGGTCTCCCTCTGAGCTCCTCTCAGAACAAGGGCACGGGTGGCAGCTCCGCTCCATCCAATACCCGGTGGGATCCTCTGGGCCTACCGGGCTTTCCCGACCAGGACATGGAGTAGCAAGGTCGGGTGTCGGGGGCCGGTACCCCTCTTGCAGCCGGACTCCCTCTGAATATATCAGCATGGCGAGGACAGGTGGCGTACACCGCTCCGTCTGCATCCTGCCTGGGATCCATTTGCTATGGAGCCACACTCTTAAGCTCCGGGCCTTCTTGGTCCTGGTCCTTGACCAGGTCGAGACATTCCTAGTCTACAACCTACCCCTCGTCCCAAGGCCGGGGTACGAGGGCTGTGTCTCCATCCGATGCGGGCCCACACAGGATCCACTTTAGGGTGGGAGATCACAGTCCACTCAGCAATTGACAGCATAGAGACAGTCAAAGAGCGATTGAAGGCAGTCAAAGAACCAAGACCCAAAATGGCTTTTTATTAAATATGAAATTTAAAGTGTAACTAACTTGTAAGTCCTCCACCCTCACCCACTAACTGGTTCCCCTAACTCTTGGTTCCCCAGCCTCCCTGTAACCAGGGGAGCAGCACCTAGTGCATACTAGCCCCCGCTGGTGGAGAAATGTGGTGTTGGATGCAAAGGTTGGGTCACGACTATCACACTGTTCTTACCTCAGAGGAGGAACACTACACTCCATTAAAGAAGTGCAGCATCCCTGTGGTGGTCGAACCCTCAGGGGCGCCACAGCGGTGACCCGGTCCGTGACCCAGGGCGGTCAATAAAAAGGGGAATTTTATAGTCTTTTATGTATGCAATTCGTGACGCCACCTGTGGTATGCGGCTATAGATAGTCACCGCTGCAGCGCAGGTCCTCTGAAGCTGGTGTTTAATGCAGCAGAGTTGGTTTGGCTCTCCACAGGTAGAGCTTAGCTCCAGGGCAGTGTAGATGTTGTAGTGAAGTAGATGATGCTGGGCGGTGTAATGCAGGGGGTGATGGCGCAGTTAATAATCAGTCCACAACTCAATGGCGGTTTCCTCTTATGTTTACTTGCGGTGATTAGGCAGACCGGGACACGGGTGCTGGCTAGAAGTGGAAATCCGGGAAGCCTGGAAGCAAGTAAGGAATCCACCTCGCCAGGTGGAGTTGTAGGCCTTCCCTTTTGCACTAATCTCTCTAGCCCTGCTGCTTGTAGCTGTGCTGTGGCCCTCGTCCCTGAGTACAACGTCCTTGTGCTCACCCGTATGGCAGGCAGCTCGGGCCTTGCTGATGCGTCGCTCCCACGTGGCGTTGCTGGGCCCTGCAGTGCTGCTGAGCCTCCGGGCGTCTGATGGGGCTAGGAGACCTGCCGTCTCCTGCCCTCCGGTTTCTGCTGCTGGGCCTTCAGTGCCCCACAACCTCGGACTCCGGTGTCCAGTTCTTCCGTGCTCCTATCCTCTGGGGTGAACTGCCGCGCAGCTTCACTCCCCAGGTCTTCCCTCTTCAACGTCCTGACTTCAACTCATCACACTAAGTCTCACTAACCCCGCCTCCAGATCCCAGTTGCCAAGGGGAGGAGCTCCCCTTGCTAATCTGGAGCCAGGAACATGTTGCATGTTAGCAAAACCTAATTAGGGGACCCCTGCTTGCTTCCAGGCATGGCATCACCTCTTGTGAGGGAGGCAATGCCACTGTGGCAACCGGACCCCTGGGGTGCCACAGTTCTGACCCAGACAATCTTACTGAACCCCACTTTTAAGTTGCGTCCAGGAGTCTATTTAGCATCCTGAGGTGCAGGAGCCATGGATGGAGCAGAACATTTGCCATTGGGCAGGACAGGTGTTCTACTGGAATCTTGCTCCTGAGTCTGAGGGATACAAATTGGCTCCTTACAAGCACTTTGATCCTCCAGAATGGTTTTGTTCTCAGGAGTGGGTTTTCTGATTGTTTCACCAGGTTCAGACTTTGCCCACTTGCTCAGGAGAACACTTAAGGCCAAATACTCTAGTATTGTCAGTAGTGTCATCATCGTAACACAGACTGCGCCACGGAAGAGCCAAAGAGGAAGCTTGATGTCATCATCATAGGTGCTTTTCCTGAGATCCACGGGTAGTGGGTCGTCCTGTAATAAAAGAAAAGCCCAAACCTTAATAAAGTCCTGTATATTTATAAAGCACAGAAATGATGATACTCATCATCTCCAGAGGTCTCTCAGCACCATGGTATGGCCAATTAGATACAAGCTACAGATGGGCGGAGGCTTTTAATATACCCAGGAGTGACCTCACTATGCCCTCTGTGACATCATTGCACAGTTCTATCCATCATGTCACTGTCTGTGTAACCAATAAGAAATGTCTAAAAGAAAACTATAGTGACCAATGACGGCTCAGCTTCAATTTATGAAGAGAATGTTAGAAAATATAATCTGCCATGTGACTGGCCGTAATGGCACAGAAAGCACAATAGCTTTAGATCTTTTAAAGGGAAACTGTCATCAAAAATTGTTTTTACAACAATTGAAAAAATGTAAAAGTATTTATATATATGTTTTCATATTTAAAAAAATGTGATTGTATAAAATATGAAAAACTATTTTAACAGCTTTGATATTTTCATCTTGTAAACACTAGGGGGGAGCTGCTACTGACATTTGCATGAAAACCTAGAATACAGCTAGCTCGCTTTACGACTGCAGTAAAAGTGGGCGGGATCTGCTCACATGGGTGTGATGTCACTCCTCCCCTCCCCTTCTGGGCGTTTGCAAAAAGGTAAATGAGACTGTAGTTTAGGATCACAGTGCGGAGCAATCACTGGTGACTGCAAAGTGATATATAAGGGACAACACCAACCCACCACGACCCCCTGAGGAAGTACGGAAACAGGTGTCGGGGTCTCCCCTGGCACTGCTGGTCACCTGTTTACTTTCACTAAGTATGTCCTACTTAACCCTTTCCATGTGATGCTTGTACTTTTTATGTGTTGCTGAAAAAACCTCTGATGGTTGTTTATACTGTGACTTGTTATAGGTCACTTCATCTATGTTATTTAACTTTTCCTGCACACATTGTCTGTGACTAATGGATTGTATGGGTTGGACTATGTGACCTATTATAGGTCCAATGTGAATTTGATACCAGCTGTGTCTTTATCTACCCCCTGCTGCCTCACATGCCCATGTTATCTCTTTTCTCACATGTTATTTGTACCTATGTAATAAAGCATTTATCTCTTTTAGTCTAACATATGGTGTTTTAATTATGTTATTTTGGGGTTTTGAAAATACCTATGGTCTCTCTGGTTTATATAATGTTTAGTGGTATGCCCCTTATTACATTCAAGGTCCTATCTGTCATTGTTATTTTGTTGCACCTTCTTGATAGTATTGGATCCTTCTCCTTTTCTTTGGTTGTATTATCTTTGTGGGGGGCGTTTGGGCTCTATTAGGTGACCAGACCCTGATGAAGAGGAACTGTGAGTCCTCAAAACTCGTAGGTCTTTTTGGCTTATACAGCACATCAAAGTAGCTGAAGTAGTCAAAGGAGAAGGAGAGAGTCAATCCACAGGGATAAGCCCTCCTGATATCCAAAAGATACATAGAACCATATCATTTTATTGATACAAAAAATAAACCCACATAGAGTCAGTAAAATCACTTAAAAACACCAAACCCTATCCTTACTTTGCAAGATGCCTGTTCACATGTATAGGTAGATATATTAGTCAAATGCAACAGCAATAAACAATAGGACTGTCAGAACCAGGCAAATACAGGCTACCCTCATATTGTGTAACAATCACTGGAAAAAGATAGAATATAAATATACGCTACCAATATTGTCCTATGTCAGGACAAGCTCACATAGCAGTTGGTGACCAGGTATGTATGATAGTGTGTGAGCACCAGCTTCAGGCGTTCCTGAAGAGGGGCAGGGAAAAAGAAAAGGGGGTAGCGGGAAGGGGGTTTATCTAAGGAGAGCTGAGGTCAGCAGAGTATGAGAGACAGACTCATCCTAGAACATATGACCCATCAGTTTGGAAACATACCCAGGTGGTTGCGGGCATATGTCTAACACAGGTTCCGGAATACAACGCACAGAGACCACGAGGCGGGAACAGTCAGGATTGGATATAACCACTTTATATGTATAACAATTATTTTCAAAGAGGTTAGTAACAAGAGAAATCAACAGTAACTTGAATTAACACAAGAAATATTTCAGAAAGTAACAGTAAAGTTCTTTTCTGTAGTGCAGTGCACCTAGTCGTGGGAGTCACCACGTAAGTTCTCTTTCTATCTATATGGCCCTAGCGGGGGTCACCAGTTCTTCTCACTAGGCTGCAAGTCTCTTCCAGATATAGTCAATCAGGTCCGTTGAGCCTCCCACGCACCAAACGGCCCCCTCCCACACTGATGTCCAAATCCCAACTGTCCAGCACAATGGGAAAGGGGAGAGGGGAGGTTAGGAGCTCACCACGTTGGCTGATTCCACAACTTCAGTTCTCTGGAGGACTCCATCGGGCGGGTGGCATATCCGCTGGTGATTTCAGCCAAGGTAGGAAGAAGAAGGAGAAACTTTCGGCATGTCCAGCCAGATGATAAAATTTGATCATTTTATTGGAAAAGTAGTTTTAAAACAGATAAAACATTGAAAACGGACGCGTTTCTGGTGCAGGAAACGCACCCTTACTCATAGGATATACAAGATTATACTGAGCACTGCCATATAAAGGAAACCTATGTTCGTTAATTGAGGTTATTAATTAATCAAAGTCAGCTGCACCCTTACCTAGCAAGGAATAAATAAACATATGTATGGACCTATAGTCAATTTATTTTAAAGCTTAAATACAATATAAACATGTCCCCGTTACTATAGTTGAAAGTTGGAAGTGACGGTCCTGCTCACTCACGCTTTTCCTCTGCTACTGCTGGCCCGCCTCTCCTGTCGAAGGGATAGGAGTCGCGCACAGTACATGCATTAAGCCTCCGGTAGTCCACGCAGAACCTCAGGGTACCATCCTTCTTCCGAACCAACATGATAGGGGCCGCCCAGGGACTCTGATTCTCGCAGATCATGCCATTCCGCAACATTCGGGCCAACAGTTTTTTCACCGCCTGATACATTTGAGGTGGGATCTCCCAATACCTCTCTCAAATGGGAGCAATAGTTCCTGTAGGTATTTCGTGCTGAATGGCCTGGGTGCACCCAAAGTCGTCTTCATGTTGTGCAAACACCCCCTGATATCGCTGGAGTAGTTGTTCAACATGTCTAACTTGTCTTGCGGAAAACCCAGTGAGGTTGGCTTCCATCTGTTATAAGAGGTGATGTCCAGCCAGTGGTTTTCTTTCATTCTCTGGGCTGTTGAGCGACACCTGTAGGGTCCAGGGTTCTCCTTTCACAGGTGTCAATCCTATAGCATCAGCTCTGGTGAGATCTTCCAGCATTATGCAAACTCAAGCCACATCTTGTCGGGGCAACAACTGTAGACTTGCTCCACTTAGATTGATGCAGCGCACAGGTACTCGCCCCTGCCGCACGGTGGCCAGGGTGCGGGCAACCAATAGTCCAGAGAGCACCTCTTCTCCCTCCATTGGCTCAATCTGGACGTCCACACCCTCTAAGGATACATGTGCCAGTACCGGTACAGTGAGCACAGTCTGTCCTACTGGCAGTGTCATTGTGGCTTTGGGCTGTATCGATACCTTGCCGAGATACTGGGAGGCAGCGGGTAACTTTTGGATTTGGCTGACTCGCACGAGATGCTGAAATACTCTCTTACTTGTCGGGTCAAGAGTGGCACGGGTCCAGTTTTTGTCGGAGCCCTTGGCAAAGAACTGTCCCTCTTCTTTTAGCACATTCATGCCCAGGGTTACAATGGGCCCTCCTCCTCCAGTCTCTCCAAGACTCTAGCTTCGGCCCCGACGTCCAGAAAGCGCAGATCGGGACTCAAGCACAGTCACTCCTTTAAGATCCATTTCAGGGAGGGATCCTTGAGGCCAGCAATTAATTGGTCACGCAGTACTTCGTCTAATGGTCCTAGTTCTCGGTTCTCATCTTGAGTCTTCTTGACAATATGGGCCGTCACTTCCTGCAACGCATTAACATACTCATTTATGGTCTCATTGCTCATTCACCCGCTGAAACAACCACAGGCGCAGGTGCCCTAGGTCCATGGTATCACCGTGCATGTCTTCCAAGATTTTTATCACTTTGTCCACAGTGTCACGGTCCCTAGGTGGGTGGTACATCACGGTCTGCCAGGCCTTTCATCAAGGGTTAGGAGGGCCGGCTTGGCCTGGGCGGAGGGGGTCAGGGGATACATGTGTGGCGCCCCTGAGGGTTTGACCGCCACAGGGATGCTGCACTTCTCTAATGGAGTGTAGTGTCCCTCCTCTGAGGTAAGAACAGTGTGATGGTCAGGACTCCACCTCCACATCCAACACCACACTTCTCCCACCAGACGGGGCTAGAATGCACTAGGTGCTGCCCTCCTGGTTACAGGGAGACTGGGGAACCAAGAGCTAGGGGAACCATTTAGTGGGCGAGGGTGGAGGACTCACATTTTAGTGACACTTAAAATTTCATATTTAATAAAAAGCCATTTTTGGCTGCGGGTCTTTGAACTGTGAAGTACTGTGATCTCCCACCCTGAACGTGGATCCTGTGTGGACCTGAAGCGGAAGGAGACACAGCCCTCGTACCTTGGCCTTGGGTTGAGGGGCAGGTTGTAGACAAGGAATGTCTCAACCCAATCAAGGACCACGACCAAGAAGGCCCGGAGCTTAGGAGTGTAGCTCCACAGCAAATGGATCCCAGGGAGGATGCAGACGGTGCGGTATACGCCACCTGTCCTCGCCAACCTGATCTATTCATTCAGAGGGAGTCCAGCTGCAAGAGGGGTACCGGCCCCCGCCACCCGACCTTGCTACTCCATGTCCTGGTTGGGGAAGCCCGGTAGGCCTTGAGGATCCCACCGGGTATCGGAAGGAGCGGAGCTGCCACCCGTGCCCTTTTTCTGAGAAGAGTTCAGAGGGAGACCCGGCCTATCTACACACACAGACAGGAAAGCACTCAGACTGTAGTTTAGGAACACTCTTGTGCGAGGTCCTGATTGAACACTGGACTTACTCGGAGGTTGTCGGACCCTCTCCGTCTCTGGTGACCGCAAAACTCCGCGAGGAGCTGGGAGTCGCCTTCCTTCTGCCATCTCTTATGTGAGTAAAGCCTTGGAAGTTCACCCCTATGGCCTCCGGACTCTTTATTCTGCGCTACACCGCACTACGCAGACTTTCTAGACTACTACCCCCGTCATCCTGTCCCTCTGCCCTGAGGCCCTGCTCCACCTGTGGGGAGTAGTAACAACGCCGGCTGCCCTAACACCAGGCCTCAGCGGACTGCAGCAGCGCTGGTGGCCTTCACCAGGTGCCACAGGTGGTGTAGTCGTAATCAGCCACTCAACCCGGATAAGCCCATACCATCCTTCTTTTAATGTGAAGGCCCTGGGCACGGAGCGGGTCCAGGCCACGGCTGCACCCCATCTCTCCATCACAGGACCCGACTCCGAGTCCCCCATCTCTCAGGGTAAAGAAAAGGGCTTTCGAGTAGAGGCGTCACAGATGCGTAGCATACTTCTCAGCCTCTCTAACCAGTCCCACATTGACATGCTGCTCCCCGTGAACTTCAGAAGATTCTTGAGCATAACCCTCAAGGGTATATGTCCCTTGCCGTGCTCGGTCATGGACTGGTTCGCCATCTCTGTGTCTGAATGTTGCATCCTGCCGACTACACCAAATGTACCACGGAATGCAACGCACAGAGACCACCATGGGTTGATATAACCACTTTACAGTGGTGGCCAAAAGTATTGGCACCCCTGCAATTCTGTCAAATAATACTCAGTTTCTTCCTGAAAATGATTGCAATCACAAATTCTTTGGTATTATTATCTTCATTTAATTTGTCTTCAATGAAAAAACACAAAAAGAATTGTCCTAAAGCCAAATTCGATATAATTCCACACCAAACCTAAAAAAGGGGGTGGACAAAAGTATTGGCACTGTTTGAAAAATCATGTGATGCTTCTCTAATTCGTGTAATTAACAGCACCTGTAACTTACCTGCGGCACCTAACAGGTGTTGGCAATAACTAAATCACACTTGCAGCCAGTTAACATGGATTAAAGTTGACTCAACCTCTGTCCTGTGTCCTTGTGTGTACCACATTGAGCATGGAGAAAAGAAAGAAGACCAAAGAACTGTCTGAGGACTTGAGAAACCAAATTGTGAGGAAGCATGAGCAATTTCAAGGCTACAAGTCCATCTCCAAAGACCTGAATGTTCCTGTGTCTTCCGTGCGCAGTGTCATCAAGAAGTTTAAAGCCCATGGCACTGTGGCTAACCTCCCTAGATGTGGACGGAAAAGAAAATTTGACGAGAGATTTCAACGCAAGATTGTGCGGATGGTGGATAAAGAACCTCGACTAACATCCAAACAAGTTCAAGCTGCCCTGCAGTCCGAGGGTACGACAGTGTCAACCCGTACTATCCGTCGGCGTCTGAATGAAAAGGGACTGTATGGTAGGATACCCAGGAAGACCCCACTTCTTACCCCGAGACATAAAAAAGCCAGGCTGGAGTTTGCCAAAACTTACCTGAGAAAGCCTAAAACATTTTGGAAAAATGTTCTCTGGTCAGATGAGACAAAAGTAGAGCTTTTTGGGAAAAAGCATCAACATAGAGTGTACAGGAAAAAAAAAAGAGGCATTCAAAGAAAAGAACACGGTCCCTACAGTCAAACATGGCGGAGGTTCCCTGATGTGTTGGGGTTGCTTTGCTGCCTCTGGCACTGGACTGCTTGACCGTGTGCATGGCATTATGAAGTCTGCAGACTACCAACAAATTTTGCAGCATAATGTAGGGCCCAGTGTGAGAAAGCTGGGTCTCCCTCAGAGGTCATGGGTCTTCCAGCAGGACAATGACCCAAAACACACTTCCAAAAGCACTATAAAATGGTTTGAGAGAAAGCACTGGAGACTTCTAAGGTGGCCAGCAATGAGTCCAGACCTGAATCCCATAGAACACCTGTGGAGAGATCTCAAAATGGCAGTTTTTAGAAGGCACCCTTCAAATATCAGGGACCTGGAGCAGTTTGCCAAAGAAGAATGGTCTACAATTCCAGCAGAGCATTGTAAGAAACTCATTGATGGTTACCGGAAGCGGTTGTTCGCAGTTATTTTGGCTAAAGGTTGTGCAACCAAGTATTAGGCTGAGGGTGCCAATACTTTTGTCTGGCCCATTTTTGGAGTTTTGTGTGAAATGATCAATGATTTGATTTTTGCTTCATTCTCTTTTGTGTTTTTTCCTTGCAAGCAAATTAAATGAAGATAATAATACCAAAGAATTTGTGATTGCAATCATTTTCAGGAAGAAACTGAGTATTATCTGACAGAATTGCAGGGGTGCCAATACTTTTGGCCACCACTGTATATGTATGACCGTTGGTATGTTCTCCCCGTGTTTGCGTGGGTTTCCTCTGGGTTCTCCGGTTTCCTCCCACATTCCAAAGACATACTGATAGGGAATTTAGATTGTGAGCCCCGATGGGGACAGTGCTAACATTGTTTGAGAAGCGCTGTGGAATTAATGGCGCTATATAAGTGAGTAAAATAAATAAATACATTTTAAAAGGGGTTATTAACAATGGAAATCAACAGTAACTTGAATTAACAAAATTAATCTCTCAGCAAGTAGCAGTAAAGTTCTTTTCTGTAGTGCGATACACCCAGTCGTGGGAGTCACCACGTAAGTTCTCTTTATATCTATATGGCCGTAGCGGGGGTCACCGGTTCTTCTTGCTAGGCCGTAAGTCTCTTCTGAATATAGTCAGTCAATCTGGTCCCGTTGAGCCTCCCACGCATGAAACGGCCCCATCCCAACCTGAAATCCTAATCCCAACTGTCCCCGGTACAGTAGGTGAAAGTTGGAAGTGACGGTCCTGCTCACTCATGCTGTTCCTCTGCTACTGCTGGCGTGTCTCTCCTATCGCAGTCTTCTCTCAGCACTTCTTAGCTTGACCGTCAATGGTGGTCTCTCAGACTTGGGGCAAGGGGGTCCAGACCTCGGCTCTTGACAGGCGACGTCGGATCCCGGGAACTTAATCAGTTCAGAGCGCGGGTTCTGGCTCAGGCCAACATGTGCAGAACTTGGGGCACTTCTGTGAGGGGTCCAGACCTTATCAGGCGGCATCCGTCACTTAGGGAACACAAGTCTCCGTCTAAGGCCTGTCACGCTGGGCTCTGCGTCACCTCTACAGCACGTCTTCTCTGTTCTGCAGCTTAGCACCAAATCTGCCTGCGGTTTGGCGCCAGGACTCTTATATCCAGGAAATACTTCCTGTGGGTCACCTGATCAGGTCCAGCATCTGAATTTACTCCCCCTTCAAATCTTCTAGCACAGCTTGGTTCCGCTTGATTTCACCTGACCAGCAGATGGCAGTCTTTCCTCAGTAATGGCACATCCTGCAAGAGTTCCTCTGATGTCTCACTGCCTTCTACTACATATGACTCTCTGTGTGTTTATTTTTTGTATCAATAAAATATTTTCTGGATATCAGGAGGGCTTATCCCTGTGCATTGACTATTTCCTTCTCTTTTAACTACTATATGCAATTTCAATGCGGGATGGAGCACCCGCACTCCATAGATTACAGCATTTATGTACGGATGCTAATTTTAGTGCAACCCACCCATTAATATTCTCATCAAAGTATCTGAAGTGACGTCACACGCTGCGCCACAATTCCTGTGTGTGGTTACCAGAGATGCTAATGGCCGGAGCGCCCTGAGTCCAATACCCACACTGAAGATTAGGATATCGGAGGAGCCGACCTCACCGCACACAGTGCACAGGACATTTTATACCCGCATCCATCGCACGGTGAACTGCGGCAGGACCCGTCATTATCTCCGGACTTAAGCCATCACTCTTTGGACTCTGGATAATCACATCGGGCTATAACGCACAGGATATCAGGTATCTCAGCCATTGGTGCTGCATCCAGCATTAAGATTACCTAGTACCATCTACCACAGGACATTTTTATTGTAAGTGGAACACTTTTTTCTATTTATGCACGCTGATGTTCAGACTCCATTATCTACACCTACATCTACATCTGACTGCTCTGTTATAGCCAACGTCACTTACCTTGGTTGCAGTTAGGCACTTTATTTCGACCTTGAACTGTTTTTTGCTATCATACATCTTCCTGGGGCTATTTATTTATTTAGTGTTTTACCTGTCTATTCATATATTAATTTATTGCAACATTTATCACATTCTTATCAGCCGTCATTGTAGCCACTATAGCCATTCCTGCCATCAGTGGTCTCCTCAGTGCGCCATTTACCTTATCTGCTTTGCCATTTTGGTACAGTGTGGTTCTTTAGCACGACATTACCTTTCTTTTCTGTCTCATTGTTTATCCTTATCAGGCCTACACGCACGGCCCGGCAGCTTTGAGTCCTACTTTGTTTAGTAGGCGCTGTTTTTACTTTTTATCACTTTTGTAATGGTGTTGCATTATTTTTTAGTAATGTTATAAGAAGAAAAAAAATATATCTCTTTTTCTTCACCCCTAGAATACAGGTACATAGAGATACATTGTATATGTCAGTGTATTTCTATGTGTCAGTACAATCTGTCTATGGGTTCACTGCCTGCAATGCAGCTTCATGTGTACAAAATTCTCCAGTTCCTATCAGTGCATATCTGTTGACCATAGACTTCATGGCTGGCCTTAGCTATGTGCGACTTTTGCAATTGCACAGGGCGCTGGCCGGCAGACTGCGGTGAGGGCGACTTTCTCCTCCCTCTGGCCTCCTGCACACTCTCCTGGACAGCTTCCCCCAGCTGACTGACTAAGGTGAACACCTAGCCTGGTTATATGCAGGGCTAGCCAGGTGATCTCATCAGAACCTGTAGAACTAGGATTTAACCCTAGCCTACCTGGCTTTACTACAGGGCCTATATGTCAAGAATGCTTCAATTAATTTTCCTTGGCTATAAAAACACACGCAGGTGTCCTGGGCATATTGAGTTAAAAAAAAAAAAAACATTGGAGTAGGGGGTCATTAAAGGCAGTTTTGCACAAGTTACCATTTAGCCAAAGGCCAGCCCTAACCATAGTTTAGGAGTCTGGAGCAAAATCTATGACATTTATCCCATAGAATTTATTTAAATTAGCTTCCAGAGAAATATCTCAGTGTCCCTGCTCTCAGAGGTCCCGACACATTTTAGTGATTTTATTTAGCCAGGGAGTAGCAGGTGATTTACACTAACCCATATTTGGTGATGGTTCTCTCCACGTGGACTGGCGGTGTTTGCAACTAGACCATGGACCCAGAATCCTTTTGACTACTCACCTGTATTACCTCCTACCTTGCCACATACCCGGCCCTGCTTTTCCTCTGGTACCAGACACTTGGCCTGTTAGACTGTACTTTCATCTCTCCCTGGTACCACACATCGGTATCATCTCATTCACACCTCTGACTTTTAGACGACTAATATTCCCCATTATACCCTTTTCTGTAGGATCTTAACTGTAGTTGTGGCACGTCACAGTTTTTTTTTTGACTTGAGCTGTAGAGATATCATTTCTTTACCATGTTGCCTGTGACCGGACCTGCAGATCCTGTATCCCGCTTCTTCGAGCCAGAGCTCCATTCACCAACTACAGAGATAATGAATCTTCAGTCTTATAGTCCCACTGTCCGTCTGTGAGTGAAGACATCCTGTTCATGTCACCCTTCATCTTCTACAGTCTTCAGACCGACAAGGGCCGACCTTCCCATATACTGAGAGATGCAGCTGCAGCTTCCAGCAAGAGCAGAAATCGAGAAGCAGCCAAATCCATTGGACTCGTTAATAGCAACATCAGACGGAAGAGTAATTCATGGGAACCGGGTTTATTTAAAGAATAATTTTTATACTCCATAATTCACCGGGTTTATTTAATTTTTATACTCCATAATTCATAGATTGGAAATCAACTATTAGAAAAAATATATATTTCTTTCTGTTTTCCACACAAATCTAGATTTTATCTGTAGAACATTAATGATAGGGCTACTCCAGTCCGGTTGGCAGTGATGTTTCTCCCTAACCCACTGCTATTGGAAAAATCATTCCCATGTATACTAATGGCCAATATTCATGGGACGACATGATCAATTAGACACTAAATCATGGTTATATGGGGAGAATTTATTACATCAGATTCTCTCCGGGGTAGGAACGTCGCTATAGGGGTGCAGAGGTAACACCCGGACGCCAATGTCTGTAGGGGTCCAAATGTCCCTGTGTGACAAAGACACCCGTATTATAAATGGTACATGGTTGCTTTGGGTCCTTGTACACATTTTGACTTTGGCCCTCAGAACAGTATTTTTTGGGAAGAAAGGACAAATCATAATTTTGTATTCACCAATTATCTATCCTCACTAACAACATTATGTATTGCTCTCCATTCTGTATCTCCCTACTCATATAGTGAAGCATGTAAGGGCAAGATGTAGACTAAATTTGACAAGTATCTCTCTCTGGAGGACTCAACATTGTAATACTTTACTTCTCCTGTGGTGGCACTGCAGGGGATCTACATTCTAGCTGCTGGGTTCCTCAAAGATCGTAGCTGATCACTGGCGGTCTAAGCAGCAGAACAACCTGTGATTAGTTTATTTTAAAGGGACCTCACAAACAAATTGAGTGGACATAAACAAAAGTGACTTCTCTTCTTGGCATACCCGAATAGATCACCTACCAAATATTTTTGGAGTCTACATTCTTCACCACAGCATTGTTTATTAACATAGAATTGGCCACATAGATCCTATTGGTCTCGATTTCTCAAGAAGAATTAAAAAAAAATTTTTTAATTTACTAAAAAAAAAAAAATTAGTATTTTTTTTTTTACCAACATTTAAAACATTTTTGGAGATACAAAATTAGGTGGTGTAGTCAATAACCTCCTTTGTTTGGTATGATCCATAATAAAAAGGGCTGCAACATGAAAACGTCCTTTCTTGGTATGGTCCACAGTTGCCATGCATCCATGTTCTCCTTGGATGTGGTCCTGACAAAAAATACGACTGTACGTTATGTTAGTTCACAGGGTATCATTCGGCATGGTTTCTTGTAGGTTTTCCTCCAGGTTTTGATTTCACAACCCGGTAAAATCCAAACATAATTTTATACATCCAGAATACGTTGAGGATATCCAAGATCACACAGGACACTATCCATGCTACCTGTGGCCCGATACCCAGACGGATATAACCCTCCGTGCCAAATGTGGCAAAAACCTGAGAGTAGTAGCTTGGTATCACAGCAATTCGGACAAGGAAGAAGACAACAGCCATCGCTAATGCATTCACCAAGAAAGGCTTAGAGGATCGTGGCATATTAACAGCATCAAAAAACCACCTGGAGAACAGAAAAAAGACACGATAAGATACCATATGACTGTGGTATAAAATGCACTCACTGCAGATATAGTAATATTAGTGTAATTCGTTCTCCAGAATATAACTACTATAATACTGCCCCCTATGTACAAGAATATAACTACTATAATACTGCCCCCTATGTACAAGAATATAACTACTATAATACTGCCCCCTATGTACAAGAATATAACTACTATAATACTGCCCCCTATGTACAAGAATATAACTACTATAATACTGCCCCCTATGTACAAGAATATAACTACTATAATACTGCCCCCTATGTACAAGAATATAACTACTATAATACTGCCCCCTATGTACAAGAATATAACTACTATAATACTGCCCCCTATGTACAAGAATATAACTACTATAATACTGCCCCCTATGTACAAGAATATAACTACTATAATACTGCCCCCTATGTACAAGAATATAACTACTATAATACTGCCCCCTATGTACAAGAATATAACTACTATAATACTGCCCCCTATGTACAAGAATATAACTACTATAATACTGCCCCCTATGTACAAGAATATAACTACTATAATACTGCCCCCTATGTACAAGAATATAACTACTATAATACTGCCCCCTATGTACAAGAATATAACTACTATAATACTGCCCCCTATGTACAAGAATATAACTACTATAATACTGCCCCCTATGTACAAGAATATAACTACTATAATACTGCTCCTATGTACAAGAATATAACTACTATAATACTGCCCCCTATGTACAAGAATATAACTACTATAATACTGCTCCTATGTACAAGAATATAACTACTATAATACTGCCTCCTATGTACAAGAATATAACTACTATAATACTGCCTCCTATGTACAAGAATATAACTACTATAATACTGCTACCTATGTACAAGAATATAACTACTATAATACTGCCTCCTATGTACAAGAATATAACTACTATAATACTGCCCCCTATGTACAAGAATATAACTACTATAATACTGCCCCCTATGTACAAGAATATAACTACTATAATACTGCCCCTATGTACAAGAATATAACTACTATAATACTGCTACCTATGTACAAGAATATAACTACTATAATACTGCCCCTATGTACAAGAATATAACTACTATAATACTGCTCCTATGTACAAGAATATAACTACTATAATACTGCTCCTATGTACAAGAATATAACTACTATAATACTGCTACCTATGTACAAGAATATAACTACTATAATACTGCTACCTATGTACAAGAATATAACTACTATAATACTGCTACCTATGTACAAGAATATAACTACTATAATACTGCCCCCTATGTACAAGAATATAACTACTATAATACTGCTCCTATGTACAAGAATATAACTACTATAATACTGCTCCTATGTACAAGAATATAACTACTATAATACTGCCCCTATGTACAAGAATATAACTACTATAATACTGCCCCCTATGTACAAGAATATAACTACTATAATACTGCCCCCTATGTACAAGAATATAACTACTATAATACTGCTCCTATGTACAAGAATATAACTACTATAATACTGCCCCTATGTACAAGAATATAACTACTATAATACTGCCCCCTATATACAAGAATATAACTACTATAATACTGCTCCTATGTACAAGAATATAACTACTATAATACTGCTCCTATGTACAAGAATATAACTACTATAATACTGCCCCTATGTAAAAGAATATAACTACTATAATACTGCCCCTATGTACAAGAATATAACTACTATAATACTGTCCCCTGTGTACAAGAATATAACTACTGTAATATCTTTATTGTACTATTGTACAGTATTATATATGAAGGGTGTAGCAGGGTTCTTCTTACCTTTGATTCACAAATGGAGTTGACAGTTCGGATATCAACCGAAAATTAGCAAAATATGGCAGCACACCGCGATTCTGTGAAAAAAAAAAAATGAATTGTTGGCTGCATCAGATATGTGATAGACAATGTGCTGTATTCATCATTATGATAAAGGACCTCATGTAACAAAATGTCTGATTCACCCCCAAAGATAAAGCGGAATATCTAGGAGAGTTCTGCAAAACAATTGGACTTGAGAAGCCCTATATAGTAATGTCACAGTTCCCTCTAGTGTACATAGCTGTAAATGCGCTTCATCATCATCATCATAATTTTTTTTTGGAGGGGGGGTACAATACTTACGTATTTAGTTGATATAATTTCTTTAATTTGGGAAAAATTCCCTTTCAGATTCCAAGTAACTTTGAATTCTATACAATTTGTTAAATGTCATTTCTGGGACGAGTGCTTGAAGCCCTATGGTGATGGGTAATCTGTACATACCAGCACGTATCCATATGCGTAGATCACTGCAAAATGGTGGCAGACCATGTAAGGGTCTCTCATCTCCTTCCAGAAACGAGCAAAAAGCAGCAAGTCTGTAAAATTAAAAAAATAAATAAATAAAAATGTAGTAAATTACTAAAAATTCGTCCTTGGATGCAGAGTGAGAACAGAATTGGGGTAATTCTATGGAAACCTGGTGCCAGCCTCTGTGCCCTCTGTTACAGGGTCCTCCGTAGGAGTGTATTATTAGGGGGTCATCGCATCCCTCAATACTGCCATCATCCCCCCTGTATATCATGTGGAGAGGGCATGGCAAGCTGCTCTCGGTCCCTGTGTGCCGACCTCGATGATAACAGGGAGCAGCAGCAACAACATAACAGTGAGTTTTAGACTTTGGCAATAGGTTTTTTTATTGCTCAGAAATATTTAAGAAAAAAAAAAAAAATGAAGCAAGTTATTAAAAACCTCAATGAAAAATCTCCTACCGTTTTAGGTCTACAGCTCCTATGCGGAGTTATGCGTCTCCATGGTTTCTCTAATCGTTACTGGAAAATCAAACTGACTCCAGCATTTCTTTTTCATATCTCCTAATCACATTAATGTAGAGCATGTGTGGTAATAGAATCCAGGCTCCCATGATGGTTAGGACCCCTACTGATTTATAAAATTAGGGGCACACGATACAACACATTGTTCAGAAAATTCCCCCCTTAAACTTGATACCATGAATTTGAGGCTAAAAATCATTTTTCGCAATTGGATTGCATTAGAAGGTTTGCACCGTTCGCCTTCTATAGCCTCTGCCCTGCACTCTCTAAGTGACTGCAGAAGGAGTTAACTGAGAATCCATCAGTGAACTCCTTCTCAGAAGAGAATTTGGAGCTCTATCTGTCTTTTTTTGAGCTCCTCTCAGCTGATTAATGACTACAGAACACATCAAAGTTGAATGTATAGAGTAATGAAGAGCCTATAGAAACTGAATTTTTAATGAAACACAATTCCAAGAAATTATTTTTAGCCCCCCCCCCAAAAAAAGTTAGAAAAAAAATGCTCTATAAAAATAGTCCCTTTTAAACATAGAGAAATTGGCTTGAGGATCTGCAGAAATGGGGACCTCCCTCGGCTGAAAGCAGAAGGGGCATGATGCTTCTCACATAGTCAGTGCCCGTATATTTTAGTAGGGGGTCCCATCTCATAGAAACCAAACAAGCTGATTTACAAGCAGACCAATTAGGATCATGCCCCAAAATCTCTCCCAATGGGCCTTTTATTTGGGTTACGCTCATAAATTTTCAACGTTTTGATATATTACAATTGTATGATTTTTACCATAGACAAGGTAGCCACAGGTGATGGCAACATTCATTTTCACCTGAAATGGGTCCCCCCTAGAATGAGAACATGGAAATTAGATTTTTTTTTCTCTTGATTTAGGCTATGTTCACACTTTGCTGCTTCTGCAAAAATGGAACATTTCTAGCAAAAATCCTAAAATTGCATTTCCTGCTGTTCTCTTTACTCATTGAGGTCAATGAGGATAGAGCTCTCTACTTGGCATGCAATCGTTTAAAAAATGCAGCAAATATTTTAAAAAAATGGAAAAAAAGATGCAACAAAACCTAAAGTGTGAACATGGCCTCATACAATATTTATTTTTTATTTTTTTTTAGAAAATTTGGAAAAATGGTTAGGGAAGACAGAATTGGAGGCTGTATGTATCATAGACACAAATGAAAGTTATGGATAGCATGGAGGAAGAGTATGGACACAGGACAGAGAAGACACACTAGTGCGACAGCAGGGATGAAGTATTCTAACTTCTATATAAACAAGAGAGCATTTCCCCTCTAAAGCATCCAAGCCGTACTCTTGTATTAGAGGGGATTTCCAATTTTGGCCATTTATGTCATATCCATTTAATTCTGCTTTCTGTGACAGGTATGCTTGTGGAGCTACAAGTTCAGAGCATAGTCAGTGGTCCACAGGTAAGACCCACTGAACAATGAACCTGCACCTCCATGATAAGAGCTCAAGGGCGTGTTCCCCGCGGAGATGAGGGTATAGAACTCAGGGGCGTGTTCCCCGTGGAGATGAGGGTATAGGACTCAGGGGCGTGTTCCCCGCGGAGATGAGGGTATAGGACTCAGGGGCGTGTTCCCCGCGGAGATGAGGGTATAGGACTCAGGGGCGTGTTCCCCGCGGAGATGAGGGTATAGGACTCAGGGGCGTGTTCCCCGCGGAGATGAGGGTATAGGACTCAGGGGCGTGTTCCCCGTGGAGATGAGAGTATAGAACTCAGGGGCGTGTTCCCCGTGGAGATGAGGGTATAGGACTCAGGGGCGTGTTCCCCGTGGAGATGAGGGTATAGGACTCAGGGGCGTGTTCCCCGTGGAGATGAGGGTATAGGACTCAGGGGCGTGTTCCCCGTGGAGATGAGGGTATAGGACTCAGGGGCGTGTTCCCCGTGGAGATGAGGGTATAGAACTCAGGGGCGTGTTCCCCGTGGAGATGAGGGTATAGGACTCAGGGGCGTGTTCCCCGTGGAGATGAGGGTATAGAACTCATAACAGAAAAAAAAAAATGATAATTGTAGAAAGTTGTCATTGCTGCTCCTGTAGAGCTGTCACTCTCTGATTAGTCTGATAAGCGATGAAGCGAAAAAGGTGCAACAAAGAATCCACAATGCGAAACCCATACACAGAGACATGTGTATAGTAAAGCAGTAGGTAGAGGTCACACCCAAGCCCTGGAGCCAAAAAGATATAAGTGAGGAGATGAGTACTATAAATGACAGGTGACCGTGGAGGACTAGGTTGCAGGCACATGCCACTGGATCCGAGGACCTTGAAGCAACCTCTCTGCTCTTCTAAGACTCAGATATCATAGCTGACAACATTTATAGGTGTATAAGTTTATGGACAATCTACAAAAAAAATATTATAGAATTTTTTAAGAAAACGTCCTCCAGGCCAAACTGGCTTGATTTGGAAAGCAAAATGTGCCAGTAGTGGAGGAGGACAGGACTATATCATTGCCAAACTTCTTTGGCATTGCAGCTGAGGCTCAGGCCTTAGAGCCAATGCCCAATGGTGGCCCAATTGATGGTACACATAAGAAGAGTCAACTTTCCTCAAATGTCTTCCTCTTTCCACTGCACTACTTTTCATTTATGGGTATTAGGATGGGGGCACAGCCTATATAATTGAAGGTGGGGGGGGGGGGGGTAAGCCTATTATGTGTATATTTTGGACAGGTGAGCCAAAAACTTACAAAAAGGAGATTGGCTATCCAGAGTTCCTATTATCGCTTCAGGAAAAAAAATAACTCTAGCTAAGAAATGGCAACAAAATGTAAAGAGAATCTTGCAACACTTTGAGGACTTCTCTTTACTAAGGAATTTTGGACTCTAGGTGGAAGTGCCCTTTAAATATTAGAGGGCTGGTATATATTATCTGGGATAAGTGCCCCTTAGCACTGGCCCCATGCGATAGCACAGGGAGAAGCAGAGCTAATGGCCACTCTACGGACTGTAGTGTTTGCCAACAGATAAGACTTCCAGTAACGTGAAGCTCGGCAACGTCCCAGACTGTGAATTGTGCATTACTGCGGAGATCAATGCGTGACGGAGAACAGGGGGCAAGAAGGAGGAATATGAAGTTAGACAAAAATAATAATATGAAGAATTATGTTCCCCCTGTGGCGGATGCATATGCTGACCATTCATATATTGACAGGCCAGGTCAGCCAATGCAAGAGCAACTCTATGTGGGGAGCTCACGACTCTGATTAAAAGACAGAGACAGTTATAAGGGGTGGGAAAGTAAGGAATTACCTAGATCCCGTTTCTTTGGGCCGTCCAGACCACAGCTACAAAAGAGCAGCCAAAAAGAGAGTGTTAGGGATGAAGCTCGTGATGTGTGCGGTAGGAACTTGGCCACTAGGACTGGAGGTGAGGAGAGTCAGGCCAGTAGGGTCTCCTAATACGGTGCCATTATGATTTTTTGTGGGACATAATTGGGAATACTGCTTGTACTGTATATTAGTTTGTCAGGGGTCCTTTACTTCTATACATGTCTGGAGTATTTTAGAGAGAAGTTGGCATTTTTTAACTTGTGCAGTCATGTTAAGGGCATGGTATATACAAACAAGTTGGGCATATGTCCTTAAAATGTTGGGTATAATGACCAGCCTTTGCAAAGTTATGCATTTTTGTAATACACATCCATTACCTTATTTTGCTTCCTTATCTCCCAAAATGTATGCTGCAATGCTGTTGAAATGCCCTGTTCAGGTTCCTATAAAAGCTTCTTTTAACTGCTGCCAAGCAAAAATCATACCCTGAATTCAAGCAATTTGTTTTATATGGGGACTTTCCTTTCTCAGTACAGGATATGGGCATAAGGAATTACCATATGCGGATAATAAGTTTAAATGCAATGTGCAAATCTTGCTCAGCAGCAGTTAAAAGCAGCATCTAAAGGAGCTTGAACGAAGCAATGAAGGAGCACTAAAGCATAGTGTTTGAGAGAAAAGGAAGCAAAACAAAAGTAAATTACAAAAAAAAAAAAAAAAAAAAAAATCATATTTGCAAAGGCTGATTAATAATTATATAATGAAAAGAAAAGTTTATAGCAACAACACACAGAAGAGAAACTCGTACAACACTTTGCGTCACTTGATCCCTGGGTGTTATCCACATCATTGTTCCTCTACAGAAGCAAAGTTACTACAGACTCTGGTATCATTACAGCGTCCCACAGCGGCGGCCACCTGGAGTTGCTTCCTCTTCTTCAGCACACAGTACACTGGTTGCCCAAAGGTTAGTATATCTAGCCTTTGGGCAACCAGTCCTTAGTACTATGCTGAACTTCTGAGGGCTTTTGTAGAACGTAAACTGTCAGACTCCAAAACCTGTGTGTCCATCTCTCATGAGTGACCCCTCTGAGTGTTTCTAGGTCCCATCTGAAGTCTCCTTTTCCGTACATATTGATGTCTTGGCCTCCACCCATCCTGAGTTTTCCATCACTCCCCAGTCTCTCTTACAGCCTCTTGGTGTCCCACTCAGTGGTTGTCTAGGCCCATACCACTGCTTAGAGTTTCAACAGATCATCCACGAAAGGCGCCAAACCCTCTCATTTATACGGACTCATCTCAGCATCAACTATAGATGCTATAGCGCAACGGTTGGGTAACGCAATGCTTGGGTAATGCAAAAATTGCCATCAAGACCCCTTTAATCTTCTGGCTCCCTGTGCACCAAGTTCTGAAGTCTACGCCGCCTATGAGCTGAGGTAGAGTTCTGATATATTAGTGAACCATGGCTCGTCTTTATTGACTACACACCCCCCCCCCCATTAATCCTCATCCACTTTTTTAGGACAGTGGTAGCAATGCCAAAAACTTTAAACTTTTTTTTTTTTTTTAACTCTAGTTTTCTGGCCTGAAAAATGTAATAAATTCCCTCCGAAATGAAATGTTTTTACATAATATTTTCTGTAAAAGGTTTTTTATAAGAGATGGTAATAGACAAATGATCTGCCTAATGCCAGGAAGGAGCTTTAAAGCCGTGATGCGTCCTATGCATATTAGATTGCACAACTCAGCATAGCAAAAAAAAAAAAACAAAGAGAAAAACTTCCACGGCCCATGGAGCTTCCAGCCAGGCATGATGGCTGCTGACAGAAGAGGGGTTAAGTGGTAGATCTGAGAGCTGTGACCACATCAGGAGGGGCCAGATTAACCCACTTCACATAACAAAGGGTTTTATTATCTCCCACATAAGAGAACCTTTGTGTGCCATCTGATGGGGAACACTGTTTGGGTTTAGTAGAGGAAAGGAGTCCTAAAAAGGCTCACAAGGAACAGGGCTGTGTTTGGCAATAGTGATGGGTCACAGCCAGGTACATAGCCTAGGGAGGAAGACTCCACGCCAGTGGTCACTACAACGCCCAGCAAGCTACGTGTGCTTGGAGTGGTAGGGAGAATAGCAGAGTATCACCTCGATGCTTGCAGTCTGTCTATGCAGTAAATATACATTTTATCTTCCCCATCATAAGAAATTCCTTTCTTTATATCCCATTATAAAATATTGTGACTCAAAGTTCCAATACCCCAAAAGTAAAACCTGAGATAAAAAACCAACAAGTAAATACCCTGCAGTAGGAACATAATTAAATAGTACGTGTAAATAACATAGGGTACTTAGTTAACACGATTTTGATTAAAAAAGAGCAAAAGCCATCCCACCGCGACAAGGTGTACCCAACTACAATACAAGCGTTAGAGACTATTTCACCTCATTATGTGACAGAAGACCTCAAACCAGACAGCGTCATATTGGTGGAGATTCCTCCTCACCTTTGGGCTGTGCATCTTGTCTACTGGACGACTGGTTGCAATTGAAGGAAACATGAATGCAGCCAAGTACAGAGATATCCTGGATGAAAACCTCTTCCAGAGTGCTCTGGACCTCAGACTTGGCTGAAGGTTCACCTTCCAACAAGACAATGACCCTAAGCACACAACTAAAATAACACAGGAGTGGCTTCAGAACAACTCTGTGACCATTCTTGACCCAGCCAGAGCCCTGACCTACACCCAATTGAGCATCTCTGGAGAGACCTGAAAATGGCTGTCCACCAACGTTCACCATCCAACCTGACGGAACTGGAGAGGATCTGCAAGGAAGAATGGCCGAGGATCCCCAAATCCAGGTGTGAAAAACTTGTTGCATCATTCCCAAGAAGACTCATGGCTGTACTAGCTCAAAAGGGGGCTTCTACTCAATACGGAGGAAAGGGTCTGAATACTTATGACCATGTGAGATTTCAGTTTTTCTTTTTTAAGAAATTTGCAAAAATTTCTACATTTCTGTTTTTTTTTCAGTCCAGATGGGGTGCAAAGTGTACATTAATGAGAAAAAAAAAAGAACTTTTTAGAATTTACCAAATAGCTGCAATGAAACAAAGAGTGAAAAATTTAAAGGGGTCTGAATACTTTCCGCACCCACTGTAGCTTTCCATGTGAAGGTGTAAAATGGTCAGGTCTAGGTCTTCCTCTGCCCCCCGTCTATTTTGAGGCATGTTTGCACATAGCGAGGTGAGATACTAGAGTTGGGATCCATCCTGATTGGGTACACCTTGTCGCGGTGGGATGGCTTTTAAACTTTTTTGTTCAAAATATTGTCAGTTAAGTACCCCATGTGTTTATGTGTACTATTAATTTACTTACTGCCAGGTATTTACTCATTTTCTGTCTATCCTAGGTTTTGTTTGCTAGTGGCCACAGTGTGATGTGCACCTACACATTAGACTTATACCAAGAGGTGTGCCAGGCCATTTTTTTCGGTTTTGCCCCAAAAGTAAGCCAAACAGAAGCACCCACAGTAGACATCATGGAAGGAAGAGGGGGAATATGACTTTTTTTTTTTTTGCAACAAATCAAGCCAGACATGTCACTCAAAGCAAGGATCACCAAGCTACTTTGGACACATGATACGAAGAGAGAATTCACTGGAGAAGGACATCATGGTCAGAAGAATAGAAGGCCAAGAGGAAGACCAGCAACCGGATGGCTTCACACTAATACTATCAAGATAACGGCAGAGAAAACCCTGGTGAACCTATCTTCCTACAGATCGTTCACCCATTAAGTCGCCATGGCTCGAGGTTGAGCCAAAAGACGTTAAAAAAAAATTATTATTAATGACTTTCTATTCTCGGAGGCAAAGTGACCACAAGACCGATTCTGGCATTTCAAATCTCTTGTTTGCATGTTTCATCATTTACCACACTTTGGGGTATTCATATGGACACTGGTGTGAGGTGAGCACCATAGGTACTGTTATGAGGTTTGTATTATGTATACTGTGGTGTTTTCTTGTGAACGCTGGTTTGAGGCAAGTACTATGGGTACTGTTATGAGGTTTTCATTATGTATACTGTAGGCAGTATTGTGAGGCAAGTACTATGGGTACTGTTGTGAGGTTTTCATTATGTATACTGTAGGCAGTATTGTGAGGCAAGTACTATGGGTACTGTTGTGAGGTTTGCATTAAAAGCAATCCTGTGAGGTGACCATATAGACACTGTTGTCAGGCTAGAAGTGTGCACACAGTTGTCAGGCAGACATAATGAACACTGCTGTGAGGATATGTGATGCTCTCTCCGGTGGAAGCCCTTTTAGTTTACCCTGGGTGATGGGGGACTCGGAGTCGGGTCCTGTGATGGAGAGATGGGATGCAGCCGTGGCCCGGACCCGCTCCGTGCTCAGGGTCGTCACATTAAAAGGAGATGGTGTGGGCTTGTCCGGGTTGAGTGGCTAATTAACGACTACGCCACCTATGGTGCCTGGTGAGGGGCCACCAGCGCCGCTGCAGTCCGCTGAGGCATGGTGTTACTGCGGCCAAAGTTATTACTACTCCCCACAGGCGAAGCAAGGCCTCAGGGCAGAGGGACAAGATGGAGGGGGTAGTAGTAGAGGAGAAGGGATGCCGCGTCCCTCGGTGTGGCGCAGAAATAACAGTCCAGAGGCCATAGGGGTGAACTTCCAAGGCTTTACTCACTTAGATGGCAAAGGAAGGCGACTCCCTGCTCCCCGCGGAGTCCTGCGCTCACCAGAGACGGGGGTCCGACAACCTCCGAGCAAGTCCAGCATTCAGTCGTGACCCCACAGCAGAATGTTCCTGAACTACAGACCGAATCCTTTCCTGTCCGTGTGTGTGTGCAAATAGGCCGGGTCTCCCTCTGAACTCCTCTCAGAACAAGGGCACGGGGGCAGCTCCGCTCCGTCCGATGCCCCGTGGGATCCTCTGGGCCTAACCGGACTTTCCCGTCCAGGACGTAGAGTAGCAAGGTCGGGTGTCTGGGGCCGGTACCCTTCTTGCAGCCGGAGTCCCTCTGAATATATCAGGTTGGCGAGGACAGGTGGCGTATACCGCTCCGTCTGCATCCTCCCCGGGATCCATTTGCTGTGGAGCCACACTCTAAAGCTCCCGGGCGTTCTTGATCCTGGTCATTGGCCGGGTTGAGATATTCCCCGTCTACAACCTACCTCTCGTCCCAAGGCCAGGGTACGAGGGCTGTGTCCCTTGCTGGTGCAGGCCCACACAGGATCTGCGCTCCCCCCAGGGAGGTCACATTACACACAGTAGTTGACAGCACAGCTAACAGCCAAAGAACTAGCAAAAAGGACCAAGATCAAAGATGGCTTTCTATTAAATATGAAATTTAAAGTGTAACTAACTCGTAAGTCCTCCACCCTCACCAACTAACTGGTTCCCCTCACTCTTGGTTCCCCAGTCTCCCTGTAACCAGGGGAGCAGCACCTAGTGCATACTAGCTCCCTCTGGTGGAGAAGTGTGGTGTTGGATGCAAAGGTTAGGTCACTACCATTACACCGGCCTTACCTCAGAGGAGGAACACTACACTCCATTAGAGAAGTGCAGCATCCCTGTGGCGGTCGAACCCTCAGGGGCGCCACAGATACAGATGGCACTACTGTCAGGGCGCAGCACGGCCTCCATTACTACATGGTGTTATCACAGTGCTTATGCCTCCGCTGGGCCGGAACAAGTCCCAGACCTTCACTTTGAAAATGCTTGACAACTAGGTCACACTATATAAATCCATGCAAACAGCATGGATTTATATAGTGTGACCGAAAGAATGGTAAAAAATAAAAAAATAAACCTTGATACTTACCTTCTGATGGCCCGGGGTGTGCTGCTGCGCTCGTTCCTGGCTGCCGGGATATCGCGATGCCCTGTACTGAAGGACCTACCGTCACATGACTGTGACGTCACCGCAGGTCCTACAGTCCAACGCGATGTGCCGGCAAAGGAGAAGGAGTGCAGCGCGGGCCGCCAGAAGGTGAATATAATCTTTATTTTTTATTTTATTCCTTTTTTTACAGATTCTATGGTACCTGGGTCCGGAGGAGAGTCTTCTACAGATGCAGTCTTGTGGAATTGGCGCGTTCTAATGCAAGTCAGTGGCGGCGAAAACGCAGCATTTCCGCAAAATTAATGGACATGCTGCGGATTTTTGAGCGCAGCATAAACGCTACGGAAAAATCCGCAGCATGGGCATTGAAAGTGCGGAATTGCATAGGGGACCATGGCAGAAGGCTTACCATGCGTTTACGCTGAGGAAATTTCCGCACCAAAACCGCATGAAATACGCATCGTGGGCACACAGCCTCAAGGGTCACTACTGAAGTTTAGGATTGCTACTTCCTGTAGGTGGCACTACAGTTCTAGTCCTCTTCCTCTCTGAAGAGACAATTTGCATATTTCCCACCTACAAAGAATGGAGAGGGCTGTAATTTTTATCGTAGGTCACTTCACCTGTGAGAGACAGAATCTAAAAAAAAAATATCCAGAAAATCACATTGTATGATTTTTACATAATTAATTTGCATTTTATTGCATGAAATAAGTATTTGATCACCTACCAACCAGCAAGAATTCTGTCTCTCACAGACCTGGTAGTTTTTTTTTGTAGAAGTGAAGTATTGACACCGTCACTCAGCACCATATATAGTTATATACAGGTAAGTGCTGTCACTTTTATAGCCCCACTGCCAGAGTTTTTATCTAATTTTTAACTGATAAGTACAAAGCACCAAACCAAATCAACGCCATAACGGACCCTCAACTAAACATAGTGTAAATGTATTTCAACATCAAGACTATAGAAACTGAACCTAAAGGCTCGTGCAGACAAATGTAAAAATCAGACAAGTGCTATCAGTCGTTTAGACTGCTAACAATCGCCCGCCCCCCCCCATGTGATTCTATGGGACCGTGCACATAAATAAATCAGACTGCACTCGGATGACAGACTGAATGGAGAAATCTTCATATCGGATCACACTCAACTGATGTTCTCGGATGAGAGAAAAACAGTCGCGTGACCCTAGAATAATACTGAGGGTCCGATTCATCAAGGCTGGCGTTTTGTACTCTAGTCTACAAGTGCAACTTGTGCCAAATTCATTAAGAGGTTTGCGTCAGCGTCAGCAATGTTCTCTATTCGTAGATCACATGGCATTTCTGATGTGGCCTAAATCATAATAAATTTGCGACCACGCACCCTCCCTGCTAAGATCCAAACAATTTCAAAAAGCGGGCAGAACTGACATAAAAACGCCAAAAGGCCACAAGATTGTTCCGCAACTATGGATTGTGCAGAAGTTTCAAACAGTTTTAACAAAGATCTCTGAATTGACTCATTGGTGTAAATTTCCAAAGAGAAAGGTATCTTAAATAAATACATATAATTTACGTATATATATATATATATATATATATATATATATATATATATATATATATATATATATATATCTCTCAACAACAACATATATATATTTAATTTTTTATTATTATGCATTTTTTTGTATTTTATTTTATTTTTCCCTATTGCCCAGGAAAAATAAATCTTAGTTTGTAAAGGACCAGATGTGTCAAACTGTTAAAACGTGTTTGGTCTTTTACGACCTGAATATTCTGTTTGTTAAGGGATTAATGACTGGGTATTTCAATAGTAATTGCCATGTATTTCTTAATTACAGCTGACCTACATTCTGTACAGTCACAGTATAATCTCCATACCATTATGATCTATATTTTCCGCATTACATGCCTTCTATACGTCTCATACGTGTCAGCGCCTCCTATACTTATCTATGGAATGTTTTATCAGTCAATATCATTAACCATTACTGACCTGAGACTGGATCAAAGCAGGAGAATAACCTTTGCTTTGCACTATGACTCTTGTGATAAGTATTCACAATAAGTGACCATTTACTGATTCAAGTGTATTATCTGGACTGTAAGCTCTAAACAGGAGCAGTGCCCCATATATGACACTTTGATGTCCTAGGCTGCTGGCCTTTATTCATACCTGTAAGGGGATTTTACTAGTCGCATGCTGCCAAAACATAGCCCACTTTTATGAACACAAAGACAAAAAGTAAGAAGTGGAATGATTGTGGGAGAGAATGTAACAAGAAAAGAAAAAGGACAAAAACATAATAAAAGGTGGTACAAGGGAATAGTAATTGGACATATAGAAGAAATACGATATTTACCAAATGGGGTCTGCATTCACTGCATCATCATAAACCAAAATATAGAGGCAGAAAGAACCTACAATCAATGCGTGAACTGTAGAGACAATCCTGTAAGAAAGAAGCAATTAGTAACACTTTACTGGAAAACTGTAATAAGGAGGTTACAGGGGTAATAAAAGGATCAGGAGCCGGGTTACAGTAATAAGAGGTTACAGGGGTAATAAGAGGATCAGGAGCCGGGTTACTGTAATAAGAGGTTACAGGGTAATAAGAGGATCAGGAGCCGGGTTACTGTAATAAGAGGTTACAGGGTAATAAGAGGATCAGGAGCCGGGTTACTGTAATAAGAGGATACAGGGGTAATAAGAGGATCAGGAGCCAGGTTACTGTAATAAGAGGTTACAGGGGTAATAAGAGGATCAGGAGTTGGGTTACTGTAATAAGAGGATCAGGAGCCGGGTTACAGTAATAAGAGGTTACAGGGGTAATAAGAGGATCAGGAGCTGGGTTACTGTAATAAGAGGTTACAGGGGTAATAAGAGGATCAGGAGTCGGGTTACTGTAATAAGAGGTTACAGGGGTAATAAGAGGCTCAGGAGCCGGGTTACTGTAATAAGAGGTTACAAGGTAATAAGAGGATCAGGAGCCGGGTTACTGTAATAAGAGGTTACAGGGGTAATAAGAGGATCAGGATCTGGGTGAGACTAATATGATGATGTTACCTGGAGTCCCATTCACATTGCTTGGCATAGCTGAGTTTTTTGTAGCTGTAGCACAGTTTCGGTGAGATTCTTGGACTAATGAGAGAAAAGATAAACTGGAAGACAAGGAAAGTACCAGCAACCACACAGTAACTAATAAACACACTGTCCTCCATCTTTGCTCCAGTCTCCATAGGGACAAAACAGGGGAGTTCCAGCGTTTAGTGGAGGTTGTTCCAATTCTTCTGTGCCATCCTGTGCTGGGAAAAACCAGGAAATCGCGATTTGGAGGTGGTAAGAAGCTGCTGAGAATAACTTGGGACGGTTCCTCCACAGGACTGAAGTGGTTACTGCAGACAAATATTCAGATTCTTGAAGTTCTCAGGACGTGTATAGCGATGGGGTGTGAATCCCTGAGTAGATGAGCTGCAAGTCTATGAGACAGAAGACAATGGGTTAAATGTCACCTAAAGAACAATGGGAATGAAAAATCATAGTCACAAAACCGACCACCACAATAATGAGGAGAATCTCTGCTGAATGGAAATCAAAGTAACGGAGCAGATGTTTGATGTCCCTGCAGCTGTGACATTAATCTACATGTATACGTGTCCTTCTAGAGCACATTGTTACTGATATTTCAGCTCATTTGATCCATCTCCCTCCTGACCTATGTACACACTGACTGATAACAGATGAAGCCTGGATTTAATAAACCTCCACAGAAAACGGTAGCCCGGCTCCTGATCCTCTTATTACCCCTGTAACCTCTTATTACAGTATCTCAGCTCCTGATCCTTTTATTACCTCTGTATCCTCTTATTACAGTAACCCGGCTCCTGATCCTCTTATTACCCCTGTAACCTCTTATTACAGTAACCCGGCTTCTGATCCTCTTATTACCCCTGTAACCTCTTATTACAGTAACCCGGCTCCTGATCCTCTTATTACCTCTGTAACCTATTATTACAGTATCTCAGCTCCTGATCCTCTTATTACTCCTGTAACCTCTTATTACAGTAACTCGGCTCTTGATCCTCTTATTACAGTAACCCGGCTCCTGATCCTCTTATTACCCCTGTAACCTCTTATTACAGTAACCCGGCTCCTGATCCTCTTATTACCCCTGTGACCTCTTATTACAGTAACCCGGCTCCTGATCCTCTTATTACCCCTGTGACCTCTTATTACAGTAACCCGGCTCCTGATCCTCTTATTACCCCTGTAACCTCTTATTACAGTAACCAGACTCCTGATCCTCTTATTACCCCTGTAACCTCTTATTACAGTAACCAGACTCCTGATCCTCTTATCTTTTTATAACCTAACCAAATCTGTTGTACATATTTTTTTTTATTGATTCATTATTACTAAACTGTCCCCGTGTTTCGATATCTGTAATGATTTTCGTGACTTAGCATTTTTTTCTATTAATTACATGGTTCTATAAACACATTTTTATCTGTAATATTTATTGATCAGAACTGGCAGTGTCATTCAGAAGAATATTTCTGTACATTTTTACAACCCTTATCATTTGGCACTTACTTTATGATTGTAGGAGCCGATTATAACTTTATATTGCACATACTTGCATGTCTAGTTATGTTGAGGTATGAAAACTTTATGCAGTCCTATGCAAATCTGTTGCTTGAAAGATGTTTTCCACTTTGAACCATTCCGGTTGATCATTGGTTTACCCAATAATGATCTGATAGAAGGTTGTTCTTCCGGACAACACTGGTTATCAACTGTGATCTGAGATCAAATCTTGTGTCCAATTTCCCTGCAGCGCCACCACTGGTGGAATGAAGTATTGCAGGGCGCCCACTGAAATTAATGATCTATCCATGCTAAGCTTGAATATGCCAGGTCCTCCAGAGAGAGAGAGGGGCCTTCTTTGTATCTGCTCTCATTGAGGCACGTAACTATATGGCGGCACTATTTGCCTGAACCCCTCATTTACAAGCCTCAGATTTCCATAACTCCGTTTTTCCCACACATTGTTCCTTCAGACTTTCTGGTTTCTATGGCTTCTTACCACACATCAGAGCAAGCACCGCTGAAAGTCGTAGTAGTCATGACAAAGGATTCTCCAGCCCAGACTCTCGTCAGCCAATTTTGAAGCTGTATCCAAATTAAAAGGGATCCAGTCAGCACTTTTTTCTTACACATGGAAGTAGGGGTATGGCTGTATAGCCGCTCGTCCCCTAATAAAAATGTAATCTTGTAAGAATCTTGTAAGGATTCGATGCACCAGTCATGAGAAATCTAACATCGAAGCCATATGCAAATTAGGCAGGAAGTGCACTGGGGGCGTGTCAATGCATTTGAAGCACACTGACACACCCCAGTGCACTTTAGGCCTGATTTGCATATGTTTTTTCTCTAGATTTCTCATGAATGGCACATCGAATCTCTACAAAATTAAAGTATAATTTTTATTGGGGGACAAGCACCTATACAGCCAGACCACTATATTGTATGTAAACAAGTGCTGATAGGATCCCTTTAAATAGACTCATTTCTAAACTGATACATTGTAACAAACTATTTAAAAGGATCCTGTCAGCCCTTGTTTACATATGAAGCATTGGTTGGGTTGTAGTATATATTTGGCCAAAAGAGCACTGGGAGGTGTGTGACAGTGATCCAAGTGAATTGACACACCCTCAGGGCACTTCCAGCCTAATTTGAATATGGCTTCCATGTTAGATTTTTCATGACTGGCACATGGGATCTCTACAAAAAAGGTATCGTTTTTATTAAGGGACAAGCGCCTATACAGCCATAACACTAACTCCATATGTAAAAAAAATCCCTTTAAGGATCCCTTAAAACAGTCAGATCACTAAACTGATACATTGCAACCAACTATCAGGACAGAATATATTTAATTTATCTCTTAGAGGATTATCTGGGACGGATACAAATGTAGCAAACCTAAGTCAGTGAGAAGTATCAGGTTTGCGCAGATTTTACTCCATAGCTTCAATGCCTTCATCTTGCAGGAACTGCTGACACACTCCAGCCACATGAGGTCTGGCATTGTCCTGCATTAGGAGGAACCCAGGGCCAACCTCACCAGCATATGGTCTCACAAGGGGTCTCAGGATCTCATCTCGGTATCTAATGGCAGTCAGGCTACCTCTGGCAAGCACATGGAGGGCTGTGCGGCCCTCCAAAGAAATGCCACAGAACACCAGGATTGGCAAAGTTGCCACTGGCGCCCTGTGCTCTTCACAGATGAAAGCAGGTTCACACTGAGCACATGTGACAGACGTGACAGAGTCTGGAGACGCCGTGGAGAGCGATCTGCTGCCAGCAACATCCTTCAGCATGACCGGTTTGGCAATGGGTCAGTAATGGTGTGGGGTGGCATTTCTTTGGAGGGCCGCACAGCCCTCCATGTGCTCGCCAGAGGTAGCCTGACTGCCATTAGGAACCGAGATGAGATCCTCAGACGCTTTGTGAGACCATATGCTGGTGCGGTTGGCCCTGGGTTCCTCCTAATGCAGGACAATGCCAGACCTCATGTGGCTGGAGTGTGTCAGCAGTTCCTGCAAGATGAAGGCATTGAAGCTATGGACTGGCCCGCCCGTTCCCCAGACCTCAATCCGACTGAGCACATCTGGGACATCATGTCTCGCTCCATCCACCAACGTCACGTTGCACCACAGACTGTCCAGGAGTTGGCGGATGCTTTAGTCCAGGTCTGGGAGGAGATCCCACAGGAGATATATATCTGTTCTATTTAAAGGATTTTTTCAAGTTAGGAAGTTATGCCCTATCCATGAATTAAGTGATAACTTCTTGATCGCTGTGGATCTGACCCCTGGGATCCACACCGATCCCGAAAACAGGAGCTTTGAAGACCCCCGTGTGAATGGAGCAGAGGTTGATCATGCACACCTCCGCCCCAATTCATTCTTAAAGGGAGTGTCATAGATAGCCCAGCGCTGCAGTCAGCTGATCTTTGGCATTTCCATAAGAATGAATGGAGCAGCACTGCACATGATCAACCTCTGCTCCATTCACACGGGGGTCTGAAAAGCCTCTGTTCTCGGGATAGGTGGGAGATCACAGCGGTTGGATGGACCCCAGCAATCATGAAGTTATCCCTCATCAAATGGATAGGTAATAACTTCCAAAACATCTTTAGGAAACAGCGCCACCTCTATCCTCAGGTTATGTGTGTTATTACAGCTCAGTACCATTCACTTCAATAGACAACGTCTTCTGTTCATAACATCATATGAAAGCACCTGACAGACCCCATGTCCTTCTTGAGGTCAAAATAGACAAGACTCTCTCTGTGGAGGCTCATGCTAGAGGCCGGAGACTTCTCACAGCTGAGAATTTGCTACAATTGAAGACAATCCTCTGTAAACAAAGCAGATCAGCAGCACAAATCTCTTCTGATAGTTGGTCACAATGTATCAGTAGAATAAAGAAACAATTGTATTCATTATTGCATTTAGTTTTTGATGTTTCTTGCCTATTTTTCAGTTGCTCATGAT
The DNA here is from genome assembly GCF_046119375.1 of Phyllobates terribilis. Taxonomy (NCBI): domain Eukaryota; kingdom Metazoa; phylum Chordata; class Amphibia; order Anura; family Dendrobatidae; genus Phyllobates; species Phyllobates terribilis. The sequence goes on from NW_027362771.1 coordinate 583,269,520, forward strand.
TCTTTTTATAAAGTCTATAATCGACGCGTTTGCTTGGTTTTTTATTATTACGGCCCCCATTGTGTTTGTGGTTTCCAGATGTTATTCAGCAGATCCATCGATGGCGACTTTTTATGCTCCAGTCCCCCCCTCCCTGGTGTGATTTTATATCCGCCTGAATTTTCTTTTGGCAAATTTTTAGCAGAACATGTGACTTTTTTTTGCTCTAAAAAGTTGCATTAAAAAAAAAAAAAAAAAAAGGCAAAAATAAATTTAAAAAAAATTGATTTTGCGCAAAAGCCAAAAACCACCTGCAGCAAATTAGGTGCGCAAAAAAAGAATGACTTAAAAAACCCGCAAAGGACCTGACCCTTTGATTGTATACGGGGTATACGGCAGCGTTTCGACTCACTGACAGCAAGCAGAGATCTTGAAAATAGTGGATCACAAAGCGTACGCACCTTTAGGAGGTTGCATCTCCCAGATCCGGGCGTACGGCTGCCTGTCTGTCCGTGCAGATGTTTACGTATGCGGCTCACACACGCGCCTGCCTGGATGACAGTGACCTGGGGGGGGGGCACAGAGTGGGGTACAGAGCTGAGGGGGTCTTACCAGTAGCAGAGCTGTGACTCCAGAGCCTCCAGGCTGGACACTGACCCATGATCTCCTGCACTGGGGTGAGAACTTGTCTGTGATCCCTGCTGCACTTTCTACTGGAGCAACACGTCAACAGATGCCTACACCACACCCCCAGCTCCAGCCATGGCCACGCCCACTTCTGGGTGCAATTTGCATGATCTCGCCCATTAATGTGAAGAATACACCCAGACTGGGAGTAAACTCCTCCTGTTGTGTCCCAACACGCTTGATCCTATAGATTAACCCTCCGCTCTCCGAGAACTCGCACTTAAATCGCTGAAAGTTGCGTTTTGCTTTAAGGACTTCAGAGCGAGACTTTTTTTCTTCTTTTTTTTCTTTTTACTTTACAATAATTTAGGATCCTTTAGTGGGATTTATTTTTATTTCTGACATTTACGTTATATTGGTGGGATGAGGCAATGGGATCAGTAACGGGTTTGTACGCTTTTTTGTGTGCTTGTGTTTATAGATTTTTTTAGTAACTTTTTCAAACTTTAAACTTTTTCAAACCTTATTTGTTTACTTTTCAAACTTTTTTTTTTACTTTTTCAAACTTTTTTTTTTTACTTTTTCAAACTTTTTTTTTTACTTTTTCAAACTTTTTCTTTGTACTATTAATTTAATGTTTTAAAAAAATCAGTGCATTGGAATAGCGGTGGATCATCTGTCAGTATATAAGGGCTCATGCAGACCACCGTAGTTTCGGTCCCAGTGCGATCCATCAAAACGTTGGATCGCACTCAGATCAATGTTATTCTATGGGGCCGAGTCTGTCCGGGGAAAGAGATCGCATCACACGTGATTTGCCTCCGATATTCGGATCGCACTCTGCCATTCACGTCTATGAGTCTGTGGAAAACATCGGACCGCACTCTGATGACATCACGGACAGACTGAATAGTTGTTTTTTTTTATTCTCCACATTAAAGAAAATCGGATCAAACTCTGATCAGAATATGATTAGCATAATCGGACCGATTTTCTCGGATGTAGAACATACAGTCATCTGCACCTGCCCTACGGCCTCATTCACTTTCGCGTACGAGTGTCATACGTGGTTTTCACGGATAGCCCTCATACCTCTGATCATCCATGAGGCCATTCACATGTCTGTGATTTTCCGTAGGCTGAGCGGAGAATCGGGGGGTGTCCGATTTTGATCCGAGGGTCGACAATGCAAGTCTATAGGTCCGTGAAAAAAACAGACCGCTCTTGGATGCCATCAGAAACTGGACTGTCAGAAAGAAGAAAGTGAAGACATTTTTAGTTAGTTTTTTTTTCTGATGATGGTCGGAACACACTGATCAAAGTCTGATCGAAATAATCGGATCCGTTTTTCTCGTACGTGAGAATTACGAACATCTGAATGAGGCCTAAGGCCACTTTTACTTTTGGACATTTTTTACATTCTTTTTGGTGGCATTTTTCACATCTTGACATGGCTTAAAACTACAAATGCCATAATCAGTGCATACCAAATTCTGATAAAAATTATCAACCCCAATCTTGACACTAAAACGCCGCAAACTTAAAATCTGAGTTTGTCGATTTTCTCATTTTTATATTGGACCTTTATTTTATATCTGACTATAATGTTTAAAGCTCAAAAATACAACAAAAAAAACCAACAACATCAAAAGACAGTTATTAAACCCTTCCTAGGGACCAGCTGATGGCAGCCCTGGGGCCACTGATAGCAGCCTGGGCATCTCAAGGGGCCCATACACATTAGAGGAAAGTCTGCTGAAGTCTCCATTTTTGGTAGGATCAGCGGTTCCAGCTCTCCCCTGACGGCAGATGTCCAGGGAACGAAGGAAGGATCCTGTATATTGGATTTCAAAATGCCTGATCCTTTGTTCTGGCCGATAATCTGCTGCCGGTGGGGTCTGGAGGAGGCCTGCTCCCCTCTCCTTTTTTGAAAACACTTGCTCTCTTAGCCAAGTCCAGTGTGTATATGTGCGGGGAAGTATAAAGGGGTAGCTTCAAAGGGTTTGTGCAGTTTAAAAAAAAAAAATTTTCAAACACGCTGTTAGCAAATTCTGATTTAATAAATGGGGGTCATCTGCTCCTCATCCTCATCTCTTGATAAGAATGGAAAGTGATCCTCTCTTTCTCTGGAGGACCTATCCTGATCTGATCCTCTCTCGCTCTGGAGGACATGTCCTGTCCTGATCCTCTCTTGCTCTGGAGGACCTGTCCTGTCCTGATCCTCTCTTGCTCTGGAGGACCTGTCCTGTCCTGATCCTCTCTTGCTCTGGAGGATCTGCCCTGTCCTGATCCTCTCTTTCTCTGGAGGATCTGCCCTGTCCTGATCATCTCTTTCTCTGGAGGACCTGTCCTGTCCTCATCTTCTCTCACTCTGGAGGATCTGTCCTATCCTGATCATCTCTTGCTCTGGAGGACCTATCCTTTTTCTGATCCTCTATCGCTCTGGAGGACCTGTCCTGCCTGATCCTCTCTTGCTCTGGAGGACCTGTCCTGTCCTCATCTTCTCTTGCTCTGGAGGACCTGTCCTGTCCTGATCATCTCTTGTTCTGGAGGACCTGGCCTTTTTCTGATCTCTTATTGCTCTGGAGGACCTGTCCTGTCCTGATCATCTCTTGTTCTGGAGGACCTGTCCTTTTTCTGATCTCTTATTGCTCTGGAGGACCTGTCCTGCCTGATCCTCTCTTGCTCTGGAGGACCTGTCCTCTCCTGATCCTCTCTCTTTCTGGAGGAAGTGTCCATATAGTGATTGTCCAAAATGTAGAACCCTTAAGGGTATGTGCACACGGTGCGTTTTTTATGTGTTTTTGCTGCGGTAAATCCACGCGGATTTGGCCCTAAAAACGCACTGCAAACCTTATCCCAGCATTTTCTATGGGATTTTGGAAGGAATTTTCCTGACAGGATTTCATGTTCGGAAAAAGAAGCAGCATGTCCATTCTTTGTGCATATTTGCCTGCGTTATTCCTATACAATGCATTGGAAAAAACGCATGGCAAATCCGCAGGCAAAAACGCAAAAAAAAAAACGCATGTAAATTTAAAAAAAGCGCAGAATTTCCGCAGCGTTTATGATGCCAAGAGGAGCAGAAACGCTGCAGAAATTTCTGCAAGCAAATACTGATCACATAGCCACTGGTGATCGCACAGGCACAACTCCTGATCCTGCTCCATACATCTACGGTTTAGTGCCGAATTACAGCGCAAAGGTCCTAAGCTGAACTGTGCACATCTATCTTTCATCTTTCTGTCTTCTACCTGCTGATTTTTTATCTAAATTATATAGCACTGTAGCGAACCCTCAGCTGAGAAATACTAATACACAGGGTTTCCCATTCTCTAACAGTGAGTAGAGATCTTAAAAAATTATGAAGAACTGAAATAAAAGCACTTCCGGTCCTGTCTGCGAAGAATAGGTGGATGGAGGGCAGGAGGACAAGCTGGGCTACTGAGAGATAGGCAAGAGATCGGTGGTTCTGGGGGTCTATGAAGAGCGTTGTCCTTTGTCCCCAGTATTAATAAGTATAAAGCAAGAATGGACTCTTGTCCCTGGGGCTGTCCCTCCTCCTCTACCTCTTGTGCTCCTTGTGATGTACACACTGCCAGACCGGGCACGTGATCAAACAGCAGGAGGAGTCCTCAGATAAGGTCAAACATTACATTTCTCAGGTATTTCTTCTGCTGGTTACATATTAATAGACTTGCACAAGACTAGAAATAAATATTTTCTTCCTGAAACAGCGCCCCACTTGTTCACTGGTCACGTAGGGTATTGCAGCTGAGACCTTATTTACTTCTTCAGTGGAGAAGAGCAAAGGACAAAGGGGTGGGACATGTATGACGGCTTTTTAATGTTCTGGCGTCTAAGTCACAAAGTAAAATTGTGTGACTTTTTGCCTTTTTACGCCCCTCTTGCGACTCTTTGAAAGTGGGTGTTTTTAGCTGGGGAAATGAGGCTTTCGCCAAATTTTTTTTTAAAAAGTTTGCAAAAGAAAAGTTGCACATTTCTAGACAGAAGTGTAAGATTTTAAGATGCCTCAATCATGGTAACGCAGCTCCAAGGAAAAGCGACTTTAAAAAGTCACCCCATAAAAACTTCACCATTTTCCCCCAATAAACCACGCAACATATGTTAGCAGCAGAGCCCAAAGGTGTATATGACAAAGTGAGCTCTGCTGCATCCGTTTGTCTGTTCTGTTGTTGTGAATGTTTTATTTTCTCCAATGAAAAACGGATGGTGAACATGGCATCTCCTATGTACATGCCCCATCGTCTCCCTCATCATGGGTATGGTTTGTGCAGCGCTGGGACTGGTTCAGGCAGGTCCGGCTCCCATACTAATACTAATAACCTTCTTTTGGGTAGTGTTGTTCATCCAGATTTTCCGGTAATAAATGTAAGCAATATGCAGCTATGTACATGGGGGATCAAGGTATATACCTCATGCCCAAGAATCGCACTCATATACATAGGTGGGAAAGGAGACCTCCACAGCACAGGTCCAAAATGAGGGTGACGGGTCACAATATGTAGCTACAGTATGTATACTGCTTCCTATGTAATGCTAGCTTTAGAGAAACGTTATGGGTGGCAGTGTGCTGACACTGTATGTGGGACACTGTGCTGACAGTGATTAACTGGGCAATTGGAGCACTGTGCTGCCACTTTATGGAGGGCACTGTGCTGCCACTTTATGGAGGGCACTTTATGGAGGGCAGTGTGCTGACACTTTACGGAGGGCACTGTGCTGACACTTTACGGAGGGCACTGTGCTGCCACTTTATGGAGGGCACTGTGCTGCCACTTTATGGAGGGCACTTTATGGAGGGCACTGTGCTGCCACTTTATGGAGGGCACTGTGCTGACACTTTACGGAGGGCACTGTGCAGACACTTTACGGAGGGCACTGTGCAGACATTTTACGGAGGGCACTGTGCTGACACTTTACGGAGGGCACTGTGCGGACACTTTACGGAGGGCACTGTGCGGACACTTTACGGAGGGCACTGTGCGGACACTTTACGGAGGGCACTGTGCTGACAATTTATGGAGGGCACTGTGCTGACACTTTACGGAGGGCACTGTGCTGACACTTTACGGAGGGCACTGTGCTGACACTTTACGGAGGGCACTGTGCTGACACTTTTGCAGTGGGACACTTTGCTATTATCATTGCTTATGGAGGACACTGTGCTGACACTAAGTGGGTAATTTTGCTGACCATGTCATTTATAGAGGGCATTGTTCTGATACAGTTTATGGCAGGTACAGTACTGACACTCTTCATGTGGGGCACTACATAAGGACTATTGTTTTGGAGAGTACTGTTCTGATTGTTTATACGAGGTACCGTTTAAGTGGGTCATTTTGCTGGCAGTGCCATTTATTGAGGCCACTGTTCTGACACAGTTCATTGTAGGCACTGTACTGACACTGAATATGTGGGGCACTATATAAGGACTGTAATTTTTATGGAGGGTACTGTTCTGATACTGTTTATAGAAGGTACTGTGCCGACACTGTTTAAATGGGTCATTTTTCTTACACTGTAACTTACAGAGGACACTGTTCTCACACTGTTTATTGGAGGCACTGTACTGACACTGTTTATGTACGGTACTATACAAGCACAATTGTTTATTGAGGGTACTGATCTGATACCGTTTATGTGGAGCACTGTGCTAGCAGTAATGTTTATGGAGGGTACTGTGTGACGCTGTGTACTCTTCTCACTGTTTATTTGCTGCATTGTGTGAAATTGCTGCCACTATGGTTTATGGAGGGTACTGTTTTCAAACTTTTTATCAGAGGCACTACGCTGACACTGTTTAAGAGGGTCTAGAGATGAGCAAATCGATTCCCAGAGCCCTGGATGAGCAGTAATGTCAGCGCTCCGTGGCCGCCAGATGGGAGCCCTGTCTACTGCTTCCTTCATCTGCGACTCCTCTTTTGATTAGCCAATGCAGCTCAGCATCATCACTGCGGCATAACGCACACATAATATCGTGCCAGGCGGTTCACAAGGCTCCTATCCAGTGGTTACCTGGCCACTAAACCAGGGTCCTGCAAATTTATTTGCTAATCTTGAAGTGGGTCATTTTGCTGACTCAGGAGTAATCATGCTGGCACTGGGTCACTTTTCTTGCACTGTGGTTTATGAAGGGCACTGTGCTGGTACTGTTTATTGGGCTCACTGTGCTGACACTGTTTATGTGCAGCACTCTGCAGATATCTGGAGTTCACTGTCATTACGCTCTTTGTCACGCTATGCAAAGTTCTTAAGATACCATTCCATTAAACCTCTTGGGTGATGTGACAGCTGAATAAGGTACAACAAATATGCCACATGTGTAATGTGAGTAATTAGCACATGGGAGATATGTCCTGGGTGACAGAATGCCATTTGTAGCTCTTAAAGGGAACCTAACAGTTGATGAATGCTGCCTGATCCACAGGCAGCATGTCACGATGACTGTAGTTTGATATCCTGGGTCTAGGGGTTCCTTCCCTATTCCTAAAGCTAGGGGCGCCGTAGCTATCCCTGCTCCCCGGATTACTTCTGATGGTGAAGTCGCTGGGGCCACGTACCTTGCTGAGCTCATGAATCAGCCCTTATCTGTCCACTCCCCCACCCAGGGAAGTGGGGAGTAATTGTATATAAGAATACACAAACCAGACTAACAAGGGAGACACACAGGAATAAATGAAAATAGCTATCATACAAATATGCTCTCACTAACAACAGAGTGGAACACCGGGATGTCAAAGGAAGGGAAAAAACAAATAGGATAGGATGAGCATATGCACACAGATAAATAACCAAACAACAGTCTTAAGAGCAACACTCCAAAAACCTATACAGCAAATACCGCCAACTCCACGCCAAGCAGTATAAAACTAACACTGGCAATCCTGATTGCCAGAGGCCAGTATAAATAGCAGAGGGGAGTGGCCAACACTGAACAGCTGAGATCATCAAAGCAGGAAAGCTCCAGGAGCTCTCAACTGAAAAGATTTAACCCCTGCTCTGCTAGCAGAAACCTGCACCACTTAATATGATGGTGAAGTGCTTCTAATCAGGGCAGGAGTACGTAACCACTGTCTCTGTCGTGGTAAATCCGTGACGCAGCATGTACCAGACCGTGGCTGTAGGATCTCAGCCAGGTATATTTAACAATGCGACTGATCATAGATAATAATACTTTAAAAGCCACCAAGGACCGAGCCGCATGGAGACTAGCTGGACATGCGGGTTCCTGGTGGATTTTTTCACACCCGCTGCCAGTGACTGATAGGTCTCTCCCTGTGTATAAGAGAGACATCCGTTTCTCTGAAATGCCACAGAGTTTAAAAGTCAAATATGGTGGTTTGAGCAGCATGTATCCACGGTCAGATTCCCTTTAAGAGGTCCAAGGTGCTGCTCATTAGAATCATAGTTGATGGTGACATAGCGATGTGAGAGGGTGGCATGGGGTCAGCCATCTAGTCCTGTATTCCAGCCAGTATGGGCCAGACACATGGAGCCAGAGTGCAGCCTGCCATAAAGACAACCTTTGGAGGCAACAAGTAGCGTCTGTACCATAGATAGCTAGCAATTAGGGAGAAGCAATGACTAAATGTACATGCTATGTACACAAGTGGTCAAAATTGTTCGTACCCCTCGTTTAATGAAAGAAAAACCCACAATGGTCACAGAAATAACTTGAATCTGACAAACGTAATAATAAATTAAAAATCTATGAAAATGAACAAATGAAAGTCAGACATTGCTTTTCTGCTTCCATAGAATTTAAAAAAAAATTAAACTCATGAAATCGGCCTGGACAGAAATGATGGTTCTTCTTAGCTTAATATTTTGTTGAAGAACCTTTTGAAGCAATCACTGCAATCAAACGATTCCTGTAACTGTCAATGAGACTTCTGCTCCTCTCGACAGGTATTTTGGCCCACTCCTCATGAGCAATCTGCTCCAGTTGTCTCGTGTTTGAAGGTTGCCTTTTCCAGACGGCAGGTTTCAGCTCTTCCCAAAGATGCTCAATAGGATTTAGGTCAGGGCTCATAGAAGGCCACTTCAGAATAGTCCAATGTTTTGCTCTCAGTCATTCTTGGGTGTTTTTACCTGTGTGTTTTGGGTCACTGTCCTGTTTAAAGACCTATGACCTGCAACTGAGACCAAGCTTTCTGACACTGGGCAGCACATTTCTCTCTAGAATCCCTTGATAGTCTTGAGATTTCATTGTACCCTGCACCGATTCAAGACACCCTGTGCCAGATTCAGCAAAGCCGCCCCAGAGCATAACAGAGCCTCCTCCATGTTTCACAGTAGGGACAGTGTTCTTTTCTTTATATGCTTCATTTTTCCATCTGTGAACATAAAGCTGATGTGCCTTGCCAAAAACTTCCATTTTTGTCTCATTTGTCCAAAGGACATTCTCCCAGAAGCTTTGTGGCTTGTCAACATGTAGTTTGGCAAATTCCAGTCTGGCTTTTTTATGATTTTTTTTCAACAATGGTATTCTCCTTGGTTGTCTCCCATGAAGTCCCCTTTGGATCAAACAACGACGGATGGTACGATCTGGCACTGATGTTCCTGGAGCTTGAAGTTCACCTTTAATCTCTTTAGAAATTATCACAGAATTGAAATCGTCAAGATTGGGCCAAGAAATGGCTAGCCAAGCAGTGGAGAATTCCATGCTGCGATGGAGCATCACCCTGCATAACAATCCTGGTTTTCTTGAAAGATGCTGACTTTTTCCTGTACCACTGCTTGAAGAAAGTGTCTTCTAAACACTGGCAGTATATTTTGGAGTTGATTTTGAGTCCATCTTTAACCTGAAAGGGTCTAACTAGCTCATCTTTAATAATGCCAGCCCATAGCAGTACCCCACCTCCACCTCTGTTACTGATCCATCCACGAGTCCATCCATCTGGTCCATCAAAAGTCACTCTCATCTCATCAGTCCGTAAAACCTTTGAAACATCTGTCTTCAGATATTTCTTGGCAGAGTCTTGATGTTTCCCCTTTTGTGTCTTGTTCAGTAGTGATCGGGTTCAGCCTCCTCACCTCGGCCATGTCTTCGTCCGCTGAACACTTTGTACTTCTGGGCCTCCAGGGAGGTTGCAGTTCTGGAATATGACAGCACTGGAGGAAAATGGATTCCTGGTCACTTCACATTTTATTCTTCTCACATCTTTGGCAGTTAACTACATACATATTCATGTATAAAGTGTGTTGCCTGAGGAGCTATAGTGAAGGCTACAAAGGAGTAAGTAGGAAATTCCAGTTAGCATTGGTGTAACCTTCAAGCTTGTTGCCTCTTGTTAGACACTCTGTACCCATCAAGTTTGTTTCCTCTTGTTAGACACTCTGTAGCCATCAAGCTAGTTGCCTCTTGTTAGACACTCTGTAACCATAAAACTTGTTACCTCTTGTTACATACTCTGTAACCGTCAAGCTCGTTGCTTCTCGTTAGATATTCTGTAACCATAAAGCTTGTTGCCTCTTGTTAGACACTCTGTAACCATCAAACTCGTTGCTTCTTGTTAGATACTCTGTAGCCATCAAGCTCGTTGCCTTTTGTTAGACACTGTGTAACGATCAAGCTCGTTTCCTCTTGCTAGACACTCTCTAACCATAAAGCTTGTTGCCTTTTGTTAGACACTATGTAACCATCAAACTCGTTGCTTCATGTGAGACACTGTTAACTATCAAGCTTCTTTCCGCTTGTTAGATACTCTGTAACCATCAAGCTCGTTACCTCTTGCTAGACACTCTGTAACCATCCCGAACAATTTTCCTGGCAGTTGTGGCCAAAATTGTTGTTGGTCTACCTGACTGTGGTTTGGTTTTTACAGAGCCCCTGATTTTCCATTTGTTAATCACAGTTTGAACGCTGCTGACTGGCATGATCAATTCCTTGTATATTTTTTTGTATCCATTTCCTGTGTTATACAGTTCAACTACCTTTTCCCATAGATCCGTTGACAATTCTTTTGCTTTTCCCATGACTCACAATCCAGAAACGTCAGTGGCTGGATGAAAGATGCAAGAGCCTGTCTGGATCCCAGAAACTCACAGCTTTTATGCACACACACTGATTACAAGCAAACCGGTGTAACGGGTCTGGGAGGTGGAACCTCTGAGCTACTATACAAAGGGGCAGTCCTTGTAAGGAAGCGAGTGGCTCCCAGGGAAAGCAGGCAGGCAGTCACGTCAAGTGACAGGGACAGTCTCTGGGTAGAAAGGCAGGAGGTCACGGAAAGTGACGGGGACAGTCTCTTGACAGGCGGGGGGTCACGGCAAGTGACAGCAGGATAAGAGTCTCTAGACAGGCGGGTGGTCACGGCAAGTGACAGCAGGGTAAGAGTCTCTCGACAGGCAGGTGGTCTCGTCAAGTGACAGCAGGATAAGAGTCTCTGGACAGGCAGGTGGTCACAGCAAGTGACAGCAGGGTAAGAGTCTCTGGACAGGCAGGTGGTCACAGCAAGTGACGGCTAAGCCTCCAGGTAGGCTAGCAGGCGGGTAGCAGGTGAGCGCTCCCAGGTGAGTGGGTAAGAGTCTCTGGACAGGCTGGCAGGCAGGCAGGTATCAGGCAGGCATCTGGCAGGTGCTTCCTGGTCCGCGGGCGGACTGATCCATAGACAGACTGGCAGATGCTGGTAGGCAGACTGTCGGACCGCAGGATTGCAAGCAGGTAGACAGCACTGGAAAACAAGCTGGCAACGGGACCTGAGGGCTGAAGCAGAGTTGAAAGGCTTTGCAACAAAATTGCTCGGGCACCTCCATTTTGGAGGAGGTGCCTTATATATGGTGAGATCCTCCGGCCATTAGCCGGGGACTCCTTAGGACGACGTGCGCGGCCCCTTTAAGAGAGAGGGAGCGCGCGCACGCGCCCTAAGCACAGTGACCGGGAAGCAGCGCTCGCTGCCAGCAGAACGGGAGGAGGACGCCGGGCACGGAGAGGTGAGGGGAACGGCGTCCCTGCCTAGCAGGAGGCAGGGACGCCGACGCTACAGTACCCCCCCCCCCTTTTAGGCCCCCCCTTTTTTAGGCCAGAGAGAAATTTATCAAGGATGAGCGGGGCATGGATGTTCTCCCAGGGCTCCCACATTCTCTCCTCAGGACCAAACCCCTTCCAATCCACTAGAAAAAAGGTCTTTCCTCTTACCCTTTTGGTGGCCAGAATGTTCTCTACCTCAAACTCGTTTTCAGCGGAAACTGGAGCAGGAGGCGTACCTGTAGACTTGGAAAAAGAGTTAAGTACCACGGGTTTGAGGAGAGATACATGGAAGGAGTTAGGGATCCGCAAGTTGGCCGGGAGTTTCAATTTATAGGCCACCGGGTTGATTTGTTTGATAACTTCCAGTGGGCCGATGAACCGAGGCCCTAACTTGTAGGAAGGAATCTTGAGCCGGACATATTTGGACGAGAGACAGACTTTATCTCCAGGACGGAATTGTGGCGGATCCAGACGTCTTTTGTCAGCCTGTTTTTTCATCCGCTCGGATGACTGAAGAAGTGCGGATCTGGTACTTTCCCAAATGGAGGAAAATTCGCTAACAAGAGATTCCGCAGCCGGATTGTCCACCGAGGTGGAGACGGGAAACGGGATCCGAGGATTATGACCGTAGACTATAAAAAAAGGGGATTTGGAGGAAGATTCGCTCTCGCGATTATTGTAGGAAAATTCGGCCCACGGTAAAAGATCCACCCAGTCGGAATGGTGAGCATTAACAAAGTGCAGGAGGTAACTGGTTAAAATTTGGTTGATCCGCTCTACTTGACCATTGGACTGTGGGTGATAAGCAGAAGAGAAGTCCAAGGTGACCCCCAGCAATTTACACATGGCTCGCCAGAAGCGAGAGGTGAACTGAACTCCTTGATCGGATACGATGTGGAGAGGAAGACCATGAAGACGGAAAATATGATGGATAAAGTCTTTAGCCAACTCAGATGCAGACGGGAGGCCCGGCAGGGGAATGAAGTGAGCCATCTTAGAAAAGCGGTCAGCGACCACCCAAATGACCGTACAACCGGCAGAGACAGGGAGGTCCGTTATAAAGTCCATGGCTCTATGCTGCCACAGGGCAGCAGGTACAGGAAGAGGCAGGAGGCGGCCGGCTGGCAGGTGTCTAGGAACCTTGTTGCGGGGGCAGGACGCACAGGCTGAAACAAAGTCTATTACGTCCTTGTGCAGGGTAGGCCACCAGTAATGCCGGGTAATAAGCTGGAGGGTCTTTTTCTGACCAGCATGGCCAGCTAGCTTAGACGAATGTCCCCAGTGTAGGACCTTCTCACGATCAGGTACTGTTACGAACGTCTTACCGGGTGGAAGACGATTTAGATTCACGGGGGCCACCTGCATTACTTTGGCGGGGTCGATGATGTGCTTAGGCTCCTCCTCTAGATCAGAGACCAAAAAGGATCGGGACAAGGCATCAGCTTTGATGTTTTTTTCTGCCGGGCGAAAATGAAGAATGAAATCAAAGCGGGCGAAGAACAAGGACCACCGGGCTTGGTGCGGGTTAAGTCTCTGGGCACTCTGGAGGTAAGCCAAGTTCTTGTGGTCCGTGTAAATTATTACCGGGTGAAGAGCCCCCTCGAGCAGGTAACGCCACTCCTCCAGTGCCAGCTTAATGGCTAATAATTCTCGGTCTCCTATAGAATAATTGCGCTCATAAGAGGAGAAGAGTTTGGAGAAGAAGCCGCAGGTTACCATTCTTCCGGAAGACGACTTTTGGGTGAGTACCGCTCCGGCTCCGGAGGAGGAAGCGTCTCCTTCTAGGAAGAATTGTTTGTTGCCGTCCGGACGATGCAGCACAGGGGCGGAGGAGAAAGCTTGTTTCAAGGAAAAGAAGGCCTCCTCTGCTTCGGGCGGCCATTCTTTGGGATTAGCGCCCTTACGGGTGAGCGCAGAGATAGGGGCAGTCCGGGAAGAGAAGTGCGGAATGAAGAGGCGGTAGTAGTTGGCGAAGCCCAGGAACTGCTGAATAGCCTTCAACCCCTCCGGTCGAGGCCACTTCTGGATGGCAGACAGTTTCTCAGGATCCATTCGTAGGCCGGTCTGAGAGATTATGTAGCCCAGAAACGGAAGCGAGGTCTGCTCAAAAAGGCACTTCTCATATTTTGCGTAGAGGTGGTTCTGCATGAGCCTGAGCAGGACCTGATGAACGTCCCTCCGGTGTGTGGGAAGATCCGGAGAGAAGACCAAGATGTCGTCCAGGTACACCACCACGCAGGAGTAGAGAAGGTCACGGAAGATGTCATTGACCAACTCTTGAAAGACGGCGGGAGCATTACAGAGACCGAACGGCATTACGAGGTATTCATAGTGGCCGTCCCGGGTGTTGAATGCCGTCTTCCATTCATCCCCCTGACGGATACGGACCAGGTTATACGCCCCACGGAGATCCAGCTTGGTGAAGATTCCAGCACCCCTCACACGGTCAAATAATTCAGGAATGAGCGGAAGGGGGTATTTATTTTTCACCGTGATCTGGTTAAGGCCTCTATAGTCTATACAGGGACGGAGTGAGCCGTCTTTCTTTTTGACGAAGAAGAAGCCTGCTCCCGCCCGGGGAGGTAGATTTCCGGATAAATCTCCGGGCCAGATTCTCCTCGATATATTCAGACATGGACCGGGTTTCAGCAAAAAGGGTAAATACGCCCACGGGGAGGAGTAGCGCCGGGTATCAGGTCGATTGGGCAATCGTATGGTCTATGAGGGGGTAATGTCTCTGCTTCTCTTTTGTTAAAGACGTCCGCATAAGACCAATAGGGAACCGGTAGGCCGGGTAGATTGGCTGGGGTAGGAGAAGGACGGGCAGGACGAACGGGAACTAAACAAGTCTTATGGCAGCCCTGCCCCCAGCGAAGGACTTCTCCGGTCTGCCAATCCAGCACGGGTGCATGTCTCTGGAGCCAAGGTAGGCCTAGCAAGAGGGCGTGAGAGAGTCCAGGCAGAACATGGAAGAAGATGCTCTCAGAGTGCAGCATTCCCACCTGCAGAGTTATGGATTCGGTGATGAGTTGGATGGGATGCGGTAAGAGACCCCCATCCACGGAGGCGACAGATAAGGGTACAGCCAGAGGTTTGGTGGGAATGCGGTATTTCTCTACCAGGGACTGAGAAATGAGATTTCCGGCAGCTCCAGAATCAAGTTGAGCAAGTTCAAAGTAACGGTTCTCCCCGCAGATGATAGAGACCGACAGCATCAGAGAAGGAGAGGATTTATTTTTATCTAGGACGACCTCTCTGGGCGATCCTAGACACAGGCGTTTCCCGACCTCTCCGGGCAGGAACGGATCCGGTGCTCCTTACTACCGCAGTAGAAACAGCTCCCCTCGGCGCAGCGAGACTCTTGACGGGTTTTGACCATCTTGGTTTGGTCGACCTGCATGGGCTCTGGCGAGTGCGCCCGGGGAGTTACAGAGGAAGAGACGGGATTCAGAAAAGTAGGGGCAAGGCGTGGAAACCTCCTCTCACGGGTGACCTCTTTGGTGCGCTCCTGGTACCGGATGTCAATCCGGGTGGCAAGTGTCACTAAGTCATCGAGAGTGGTAGGAATGTCCCGACCGGCAAGTTCATCTTTAATCCGGCCGGACAGGCCCTCCCAGAAGACGGAAACCAGTGCCTCATTATCCCAGGCAAGCTCGGAAGCAAGGGTACGGAACCGTATGGCATATTGGCCCACGGTGAGACTCCCTTGATGGAGGCATAGCAGAGATGAGGCGGATGAGGTCTTTCGTCCTGGTTCGTCGAAGACTTTCCGGAAGGCCGTGAGAAAGGCTGGCAGGTTTGATACCAGGGGGTCTCCTCTCTCCCATTGAGGATTTAGCCAAGCCAGTGCCTCCCCAGTGAGATGGGACATGATGAAGGCCACCTTGGCTCGGTCAGTGGTGAACTGGTATGCCAAAGTTCGAAGTGCAGGGTGCACTGGTTAATGAAGCCCCGTGCATGACCGGGATCTCCACTAAAACGAGGCGGGGCGGAAAGGCGGGGACCGGGAAGGGATGCCATGGTATTGATGGGCAGCGACGCTGCCGGGGTAGGAGTCGTGCGACTGGAAGCAGGTCCCGAAGAGGTAGTCAGTGTGTCCAGGCGGGAGTTAACACTACGCAGGTGGCTCAGGATGGACTCCTGTTGGGACCTCTGACGGGACAGTTCATGGCATAGGTTCGAGAGCGAGGGAGTTTGGGTGCCACCGGGTTCGATGGCCCGAGCAAACTGTAACGGGTCTGGGAGGTGGAACCTCTGAGCTACTATACAAAGGGGCAGTCCTTGTAAGGAAGCGGGTGGCTCCCAGGGAAAGCAGGCAGGCAGTCACGTCAAGTGACAGGGACAGTCTCTGGGTAGAAGGGCAGGAGGTCACGGCAAGTGACGGGGACAGTCTCTTGACAGGCGGGGGGTCACGGCAAGTGACAGCAGGGTAAGAGTCTCTCGACAGGCAGGTGGTCACAGCAAGTGACAGCAGGGTAAGAGTCTCTGGACAGGCAGGTGGTCAAAGCAAGTAACGGCTAAGCCTCAAGGTAGGCTAGCAGGCGGGTAGCAGGTGAGCGCTCCCAGGTGAGATGGTAAGAGTCTCTGGACAGGCTGGCAGGCAGGCAGGTATCAGGCAGGTATCAGGCAGGTATCTGGCAGGTGCTTCCTGGTCCGCGGGCGGACTGATCCATAGACAGACTGGCAGATGCTGGTAGGCAGACTGTCGGACCGCAGGATTGCAAGCAGGTAGATAGGTATCAGGCAGGTATCAGGCAGGTATCTGGCAGGTACCTCCTGGTCCGCAGGCGGACTGATCCATAGACAGGTAGACAGCACTGGAAAACAAGCTGGCAACGGGACCTGAGGGCTGAAGCAGAGTTGAAAGGCTTTGCAACAACATTGCTCGGGCACCTCCATTTTGGAGGAGGTGCCTTATATATGGTGAGATCCTCCGGCCATTGGCCGGGGACTCCTTAGGTGGACGCGCACGGCCCCTTTAAGAGAGAGGGAGCGTGCGCGCCCTAAGCACAGTGACCGGGAAGCAGCGCGCGCTGCCAGCAGAGTGGGAGGAGGACGCCGGGCACGGAGCGGAGAGGTGAGGGGAACGGCGTCCCTGCCTAGCAGGAGGCAGGGACGCCGACGCTACAACCGGTCACAGGTGAGGATGTTACCTTTAGTAGCCATTCAAATCCATTTGTGTCAAATTCTGTGCATGTTATCAGGCCAAAATCACCAGGGTATGTGAACTTTTGATCAAGGTCATTTGTATGTTTTTGGTTGTCATTAACATTTAAAAAGAGAAAACACAGTAGTTTGACAATAAATGGCTTCACCCAACCAATAACCATGAGTGGAGAAAGGTTTTTTGTTATCATTTATATTCTCTGAAACAAGGCCAAGAAAGGAAAAATTCTGCCGGGATATGTAAACTTTCGAGCACAACTTTAAATGTGACTATTACATGTAAGTTGCTAATAATTTGCATTCTCACTCCACACATCGCAGGTATTGTATCATACATCAGGTGACTGTTTGTGCCTTCTGTGTTGCCACAGGAATAATAGAGAAAAGTCTCAGTGTGAGCATTTACATTTTGTTGGTTTTACTCATTTTCTGAGTTCTGCACACAGTCCTTTGCTCTCTGGTAACAGGAAACCGGCAGAAATGTGAAATGGATGTTAAAGGAGTAAAAGTGAAAGACGTAAAGCACAGGATTTATATACCATAATCACTGTACTTTTTATGAATTATTTTAACCAAATTGCTAGAAACTGCATTTCAAAAGTGGGAGCTCAGCATTAGAGCGGAGCTGCGGTACAATAACAAGTCTAGTTTTGCAAAATACTAATTCCCAACTATGATGGTCTTATTACGCATGTGACAGGGACTTCCAGTGAATTGACAAACATATGTGCTAGGAGGAGCCACCAAGGAACATGAACACAAATCCCCAGGCCAGTGCCTCTGGCGGCGAACCTGTATCCTA
Organism: Phyllobates terribilis; assembly: GCF_046119375.1. Lineage (NCBI taxonomy): Eukaryota > Metazoa > Chordata > Amphibia > Anura > Dendrobatidae > Phyllobates > Phyllobates terribilis. Next base: position 583,287,090 of record NW_027362771.1, read on the forward strand.
TAAAACTGCTGTTTTTGTAGATTACTTATATCACTGTGGCTTCACGCTCTGAACCGTATGAAAGGCTCGTTCTTATTCTAGAATTAGCTATTTCTTCTGAGATTAGAGGACTGAGCGAGGGCCGTGTGCAAAGGATTGAGGCTTTAAAAAAAGCAGATTAAGGATTCAAAGTGCAGAGAAATTCCCATAATTCAGAAGAAGGATGTACAATACACAATGTCCCGGGGAGGTTATGTCAGCAAGGCAAGAAGTAAAGCTTTTCTGTGCACATGTAACGTGACATGGGGCGGTAGCCTTGGGTGAACTACTCATCTCTTACGCCCCGTCACGTTACATGAAGGTGGGGGTCCTGGCTGGGTGTGTGGACTTGTGCTATGGGGGTGCTGCGCCCTTAGAGGCCACATGTTACCAATGATTTTGGTGGGCCAGGACCAGATGTTAGACAGATCGGTGAGGGAGACCACCAGTCAAAAATAAACTTTTTACTAAATGATAACTTGGTGGAGATTATATACAGTCGATATTGGGTACACAGCTTGATGAATGTGTAAAAAGGAAGGTGATTTTCGTCATGTTTCATTCACAATACAGAGCATTTTCCACACACAGTTCCAATTCCTTTCTCTTTATTCGCTCATTCTCTACACTGTGTTCCAAATTATTATGCAAATAATATTTTCTCAGATTTTCCCAAATTACCTATATGAATTGCAGTCATTGTAATTTTCCAGTCAAATAACTATTAGAGTACAATTGAAAGGTTTTTGTACAAACTTCCTATGATAACAGGATATTTAAAAAAAAAATAAAAAACTCAAACTGCACTCAAAATGCATGTTCCAAATTATTATGCACAGCAGAGTTTTCAACCTTTTCATTTTAATAAAGAACAAAAAATGGTCATTTTTAAAATTCTAAGCATTAGCAGGTTATTACACACTGAAATCAAACAGTTTTCAACTCAAAACTTTATTCTAGGTGATGTTACATTTGCACATAGGACCGCTTGTTCGAAAGGAGCTTCTGAACTCTCTCGTCCATTGAATTTGTCAGGTTTTGGATGGTTCCTGCTTCAATTGTTTTGCATGAGGACAGAATACCCGCCCAGAGCTGTTGCTTAGATGTGAACTGCCTCCCGCCATCATAGACACTCCTTTTGATGACGCTCCAGAGGTTCTCAATGGGATTGAGGTCAGGGGAGCATGGGGACCACACCATAAGTTTGTCCCCTTTTATGCCCATAGCAGCCAGAGATGCAGATGTGTTATGTGCAGCATGAGACGGGGCATTATCATGCATGAAATGATCTTGCTGCGGAATGCACGGTTCTTCTTCTTGAACCATGGAAGGAAGTGCTGTTTGAGAAACTCAACATACATTATGGAGTTCATCTTTACCCCTTCAGGGATCCTAAAAGGATCGACAATCTCTCTCCCCATGATTCCAGCCCAAAACATTACTCCACCTCCTCCTTGTTAGCGCCGTAGCCATGTTTGTATGGGGTGTCCATCAACCAGCCATCCTCTACTCCATCCATCTGGACCATCGAGATCATTTTGAGTGCAGTTTGAGTTTTTTATTTTTTTAAAAATATACTGTTATCATAGGCAGTTTGTACAAAAACCTTTCAATTGTACTCTAATAGTTATTTGACTGGGAAATTACAATGACTGCAATTCATATAGGTAATTTGGGAAAATCTGAGAAAATATTATTTGCATAATAATTTGGAACACAGTGTATATTCACCGTTCCTCTTTACTGCACCACAGCCCAGCTCAGTATTACAGTTCAGTTATCAAGAGTCCTATTCTCAACCCGCATCTCCTTTCCCCTCAAGGGTACTATGTTGCCAGTATGGCTGGTACTTAACTTCTCTACTACTGACGCTCTGGAACTCCTGCCAGGGGCACTCTCGTCTCACGTACTCTGTCCCGTTTTGGCTTGTTACCTCTTGGAGTCATAAACCCTGGGTTGTACTACTGGGCGTCCTCTCCTGGGACAAGTCGCTGATCAACTACTCTGTCCTTCCATCAGTTCTCCTTTCTTCTTTTCTGCGGTTCACGCTAACCACCGTGTTGGTCTCCCCTCACTTCAGGACATCCACATCATGCAACACTGCTATTGTCTAGACCAGGGGTCTCAAACACGCGGCCCGCGGGCCGCATGCGGCCCCTCCAGCTGCTTCTTGCGGCCCGCTGGCACATAGACCCCGTAACGATCGCGGCTCGCTCCAGCAGCTGCCGACATCAGTGCTGTAGTGCAGTGTATTGGCGCACAGAGACCGGCTCTCTGCACAGCAATACCAGTGTCAGCCGCCGGCCTATCAGAGGCCAGTAGCTGACATCTGCGCATGGCAGCGACGTTATACGCCGCTGTGCTGGGACGCAGATGTCAGCTGCTGGCCTCTGATAGGCCGGCGGCTGACACTGGTATTGCTGTGCAGAGAGCCGGTCTCTGTGCGCCAATACACTGCACTACAGCACTGATGTCGGCGGCTGCTGGAGAGAGCCGCGATCGTTACGGGGTCTGTGCCTGCGGGCCACAGGTGCAGAAAGGACGCCGAGGACAGGTGAGAAGAATCTTTCTTTTTTTTTTTTTTTTTCCTTTCTTTCTGTCATGTCTATGTGAAATACAATATGGGGGGGTGACCTGTGTGCACTATGGGGGGGGGGGGGGTGACCTGTGCGCAGTATGGGGGGGGTGACCTGTGCGCAGTATGGGGGGAGTGACCTGTGCGCAGTATGGGGGGGGTGACCTGTGCGCAGTATGGGGGGGTGACCTGTGCGCAGTATGGGGGGGGGGGTGACCTGTGCGCAGTATGGGGGGGGTGACCTGTGCGCAGTATGGGGGGGGGTGACCCGTGCGCTGTATGGGGGTGGGGGAACCTGTGCGCTGTATGGGGGTGGGGGAACCTGTGCGCTGTATGGGGGTGGGGGAACCTGTGCGCTGTATGGGGGGGGGGAAACCTGTGCGCTGTATGGGGGGGGGAACCTGTGCGCTGTATGGGGGTGGGGGAACCTGTGCGCTGTATGGGGGTGGGGGAACCTGTGCGCTGTATGGGGGGGGGGGAACCTGTGCGCTGTATGGGGGGGGGGGAACCTGTGTGCTGTATGGGGGGGTGACCTGTGCGCAGTATGGGGGGGGTGACCTGTGCGCAGTACGGGGGGGTGACCTGTGCGCTGTATGGGGGTGGGCGAACCTGTGCGCTGTATGGGGGGGGACCTGTGCGCTGTATGGGGGTGGGGGAACCTGTGCACTGTATGGGGGTGGGGGAACCTGTGCGCTGTATGGGGGTGTAGGAACCTGTGCGCTGTATGGGGGGGTGACCTGTGCGCAGTATGGGGGGGGTGACCTGTGCGCAGTATGGGGGGGGTGACCTGTGCGCAGTATGGGGGGATGACCTGTGCGCAGTATGGGGGGGTGACCTGTGCACAGTATGGGGGGGTGACCTGTGCACAGTATGGGGGAGGGTGACCTGTGCGCAGTATGGGGGGGTGACTTGTGCGCTGTATGGGGGTGGGAGAACCTGTGCGCTGTATGGGGGTGGGGGAACCTGTGCGCTGTATGGGGGTGGGGGAACCTGTGTGCAGTATGGGGGTGGGGGAACCTGTGCGTAGTATATGGGGGGGTGGACCTGTATGGGGACATGTGAGCAGGATGGGGGACATGTCTGCAATATGGGGACCTGTTCGGGGGACATGTCTGCAATATGGGGACCTGTTCGGGGGACATGTCTGCAATATGGGGACCTGTTCGGGGGACATGTCTGCAATATGGGGACCTGTTCGGGAGACATGTCTGCAATATGGGGACCTGTTCGGGGGACATGTCTGCAATATGGGGACCTGTTCGGGGGACATGTCTGCAATATGGGGACCTGTTCGGGGGACATGTCTGCAATATGGGGACCTGTTCGGGGGACATGTCTGCAATATGGGGACCTGTTCAAAAGGTGTATAGAAAAAAAAATGGTATCACTAAAAATGTCACTTTGTCCTGCAAATAATGCGGCCCCCCAAATTAAATGTTTTTCCGTGTGCGGCCCATGTACCCATCTGAGTTTGAGACCCCTGGTCTAGACCTTAGGTCTACTTCAGACACACACTGGTCCCTATCTGATGTTCTAACAAGAAACTGTCTTTGTCCCTTCACCTTAACTCCTCCCACTCTGGGCTAGTCCCAGTCTTTAACTCTAACTCTTCCTACCGTCGGGCAACACACAATACCAACATTATAAACACATGTCACAGTTCACATTATACAATACAACATTATGCGTGTTCTTTAAGGGGGAAGGTGGGCAGTATGTCCATCTCTTTAGAAGACAGCCCAAAATACAAGGTGCGGGGTTGTCCTCGTTTTACAGAGTAGGGCCCCTATTTCCTTTGAGACATGTGAAGCATAAGAGTTGAGCGTGAAATTCTTCCACTCCACTGACAGTTTCACTAGTAATATGTGGGCACGATATGGCAGAATTATTTATGCACGGATTCCCTGCATGTGCAGCTGTAATACAACCGTATACCGAGTATGGGTAAATAGCTATCAATCTCATCTCATGTGTTCTCGGATCTACTTCCACCTTGCTTCATTCCAAGCGCACAGGATCCTGTCAGATCACATGTGCAAAGCGTTCGTAAGGAAAAAGACTTGTAGCCGAGTCCACCACTCGAATGAGAAGTTCATTTATTATTGCAAATCCATTAAAAACATTATGATGCACACAAACTGTGACTGTAAGGAGTGAGGCCTCCTTCCAACGTGTTTCAAACACTCATGGTAGGAACCTGTGGGCTCATGCACATGTATTGAAAACCAAAAAATGTGTAATGCTACAAAACTATTAATGAGACAAGGGTGGAGGTGAGGGGTCTGATGACCACCGTGTGGCACAGCCAATCATGGCGCCTGAACCTCCACTTCCCTCATTGGGCTCAGTTCCTTAACTTGTTTAGTTCACACCTTCTCTGGAGACTCTCTCCATGACCACGGCAGTTACCAGTCTTTGCGGATATGGGAGCTGTCGCCTTTGCACCCAATAGTGATGCACTGGAGCCAAGGCCACATTTCAAAATCATCCGACCTCTCAGATGCAGTTAACCTAAAGCTGCCGGACTATTGTTTTGCTGCTTCACAGCCATAAACATAATGAGCTGTGTCCGATTCTATGGACTCTAAACTCCTCTCAATTCTTCTGCGGCACACAGCACGTCCGATGCCTCACGGTGGGGAAACATTAGTGGTGAGGATGAGGACACTGCATTTCAGGTCTACAGCAAAAGGGTAAGACATCCGTCCACCATGTTACTAATATCAAAGCTCTTTGGGTGTAAGTGCCACAGACTGGACCTAAGCGAAATAAAGGTTGACATGAATCGATTAGAGGCAAGAAAACAACACACATTTCATAATAGCGCACTCCAAAATAAGGTGAATGCATTTAATCGACAACTGCAGATACCTATACTACAACACATGCTCATACTATGACACATGCTCATGCTACAGCACATACTCATGCTACAGCTAGTGTTGAGCGATACCTTCCGATATCAGGAAATATCGTATCGGATTGGATCGGGCCGATACCCAAAAAGTATCGGATATCGCCGATTCCGATACTGGAAACCAATGCAAGTCAATGGGACAGAAATATCGGAATGAAAATAAACCCTTTCTTTCCTTGTAGGTTAATTCTACATGAAGTAAAACAACTAAGAATAATGTAGAATGACATGAAAAGCCGGGAATTCATCAGCGGCATTCACCGGTACCCGACAATTTACAACAGAAAGAATAGAGCTTCACACATAGATTAGATAGATAGAAACATGTCAGTCACATATATATGAAGTACAGTGACAGTGTTGGTTACTGTACTTGTCATTTAGTGTAAAGGATTTATTAAAAAAAATATTAGTGTTTTCGTGCACCGTCTCTTTAAAAAAGCCGGCCGGCAATTCAGCAGCGGTACCCGACAATTTATAACAGACAGAATAGAGCTTCACACATAGATTAGATAGATAGAAACATGTCAGTCACATATATATGAAGTACTGTGACAGTATTGCTTACTGTACTTGTCATTTAGTGTAAAGGATTTATTTAAAAAAATAATAGTGTTTTCGTGCACCGTCTCTTTAAGAAAGCCGGCCGGCAATTCAGCATCTGTACCCGACAATTTATAACAGACAGAATAGAGCTTCACACATAGATTAGATAGATAGAAACATGTCAGTCACATATATATGAAGTACAGTGACAGTGTTGATTACTGTACTTGTCATTTAGTGTTAAAATAAAGGATTTATTTAAAAAAAAATTGGCGTGGGGTTCCCCTTAATTTTAGGCTCTAGCGGAGGTTAAGCAGACAGCTGGGGCAAATGTTTGAAGCCTGGGAAGGGGGTAATACCCACGGAGCTTCCCAGGCTACTAATATCAGCCCCCAGCTGAATACCTAGCCTTTACTAGCTATTAAAATGGGGGAACCCCCCAAAAAAAATAACGTGGGGTCCCCCCTAATTTAATAGCTAGCACAGGCTAGGCAGACAGCTGGGGGCTGATATTAATAGCCCAGGAAGGGTGCCATGAATATTGGCCCCCTCCCAGGCTAGAAACACCAGCCGTCAGCCGCCCCAGAAATGGCGCATCCATAGGATGCGCCAATTCTGGCACTTAGCCTCGCTCTTCCCACTGCCCTGTAGCGGTGGCAGTGGGGTAATAGGGTTGGGGTTGATGTCAGCTTATAATGCCAGCTGACATCAAGCCCAGGTTAGTAATGGAGAGGCGTCTATAAGACACCCCCATTACTAACCCCATAGTCAAAGTTAAAGAAAAACACAAACACCCAGAATAAAGTCCTTTAATTGAAATAAACACACAATTCTTTATTGTTCTAAATTAAACCATACTTACCATCACGCCCATTCCAGCTGAAGCCAACGATCTCCTGCAATAAAAGTAAAATAATAAAGCAACCTCATCCTTACCTTTCGATGGTTCCCAGGACAGCTTCAGCTCTGCTACATCGAGATGACAGGCTGGACCGCAGCAGAACGCTGCCATCCAGCCTGTCATCCCGCAGACACTGAGAAGCGCAGGCATGCTTGCGCTCCTCAGTGTCTCTCTGTGACGTCATCCAGATGAGCCGAGTTCATGTCCAATGAACTCAGCTCACCTCATGCACGTCACTGACAGCGTGGGAAAATTCTCCTGCACTCAGCGCTTCAGCGTGAGAATTCTCCCACGCTGTCAGTGACATACATGAGGTGAGCTGAGTTCATTGGACATGACCTCGGCTCATCTGGATGCCGTCACAGCCAGACACTGAGGAGTGGAAGTATGCCTGCGCTTCTCAGTGTCTGCGGGATGACAGGCTGGATGGCAGCGTTCTGCTGCGGTCCAGCCTGTCATCTCGATGTAGCAGAGCTGAAGCTGTCGTGGGAGCCATGGAAAGGTAAGGATGATGTTGCTTTATTATTTTACTTTTATTGCAGGAGATCGTTGGCTTCAGCTGGAATGGGCGTGACGGTAAGTATGGTTTAATTTAGAACATTAAAGAATTGTGTGTTTATTTCAATTAAAGGACTTTATTCTGGGTGTTTGTGTTTTTTTAAATACTTTACTAGAAATTCATGTTGGTCATGTCTAATATTGGCGTGACCCCATGAATTTCGGGCTTAGGGCCAGCTGATAATGCCAAGCTGGCCTTAACCCCTTTATTACCCAGTGAGCCACCGCACCAGGGCCCTGGATGAGTTGGGTACAGCGCCAGAAGATGGCGCTTCTATGAACGCGCCATTTTCCGGGGCGGCTGCGGACTGCAATTTGCAGCGGGGGGGGCAGAAAGCTTGGGCCTCCCTGCGCTGCGGATTCCAGCCCCCAGCTGCCTTGTTGTACCTGGCTGGGCACAAAAATAGGGCGAAGCCCCACGTATTTTTTTTTTAAATTATTTCATGAAATTCATGGAATAATTAAGAAAAAAAGGGCTTCCCTATATTGTTGTGTCCGACTAGGTACAAATAGGCAGCTGGTGGTTGGGGGCAGCCCGTTCCTGCCTGCTGTACCTGACTGGACACAAATATAGGGCGAAGCGCCACATAATTTTTTTTTAATTATTTCATGAATTTCCTGAAATAATTAAAAAAAAATTGACGTGGGGCTTTGCACTATATTTGTGTCCAGCCAGGTACAGCAGGCAGGAACGGGCTGCCCCCAACCACCAGCTGCCTATTTGTACCTGGCCGGACACAACAATATAGGGAAGCCCTTTTTTTCTTAATTATTCCATGAATTTCATGAAATAATTAAAAAAAACAAAACGTGGAGCTTCTCCCTATTTTTGTGTCCAGCCAGGTACAACTAGGCAGCTGGGGGATGGAATCTGCAGCGCAGGGAGGCCCAAGCTTTCTGCCCCCCCCCCCGCTGAAAATTGCAGTCCGCGGCCGCCCCGGAAAATGGCGCGTTCATAGAAGCTGGATGCTGTACCTGGCTGGCATACAAAAATATGGCGAAGCCCACGTCAAAAGTTTTGGGAAAAATTAATTAAAAAATAAATAATAATTTAGGGACTGCATCTTTATTAACTCCTCAAATGTCATTTAGTGTTAAAATAAAGGATTTATTTAAAAAAAAAATGGCGTGGGATCACCCATAATTTTAGTCTCTAGCGGAGGTTAAGCAGACGGCTGGGGCAGATGTTTGAAGCCTGGGAAGGGGGTAAAACCCACGGAGCTTCCCAGGCTACTAATATCAGCCCCCAGCTGAATACATAGCCTTTACTAGCTATTAAAATGGGGGACCCCCCCAAAAAAAATGACGTGGGGTCCCCCCTATTTTAATAGCTAGCAAAGGCTAGGCAGACAGCTGGGGGCTGATATTAATAGCCCAGGAAGGGTGCCATGAATATTGGCCCCCTCCCAGGCTAGAAACACCAGTCGTCAGCCGCCCCAGAAATGGCGCATCCATAGTATGCGCCAACTCTGGCACTTAGCCTCGCTCTTCCACGCTGCCCTGGTGCGGTGGCGGGGGGTAATAGTGGTGGGGTTCATGTCAGCGCCAGCTGCCATGAAGCCCAGGTTAGTAATGATGGGCGTCTATAAGACACCCCCATTACTAACCTACAAAGTGTTAAAAAGAAAAAACACACTACACCCAGAAAAAAATAATTTATTTGAAATAAAACACACAATTTTATTTAATTCTTAGTTTACTAAAAATAATAGTTACCTGTCCACGTTCCTGCGCTGATCTCCCATGCACAGCTGTCACATCTGGAGATGGTGACAGCTGTGCATGGCTGCTGTAAGCTCACGCTGCCGGGAACATGTCCGCTCCCGGCAGCGGGAGCCACTGACTGAGGTCACCGGAGTGCATTCAGGCAGCACAGCTCCGGAGACCTCCTTTACGGCACTGCTGTACCGTGGGAATTTCTCACGATACAGCAGGGCCGTAAAGGAGCTAACCGGAGCAGCGCTGCCTGAACTCCGGTGAACCCTTACGGCCCCGTCATTCTAGCGGCGGCGGCGGTTCAGAGCGGTCACATTCTATGTGGCCGCTCTGAACTGGAGATCTTCGTGGGACACTCGTGGACTGCTACGGAGGGGTAAGGATAAGGTTGTGGTTTATTATTTTATATTTTATTACAGGAGATCGATGGCTTCGGGGAATTAGGTGTCTAGGTGAGTATAGGTGTAGTTTTTTATTTTTTACTTTATTTTAGGTGGCGATCGGCGGGGACAGGTAATGTATGAACTAATTTCTTTTAGGTAACCACTGGCCACCAATGACATGTATTTAACATTTATTGGGGACCATGGGGCAATTTAAATAGCAGGATCAGGCTGATGGGAACTACTGCTCCCATCGAGCTGATCCTGCTGGCAGGAGTGGACGGGGGACAGACATAGGCCGATGGGAGTAGTAGTGTCACATCGGCCTATGTCTGCCTGCACGCACACACCCGCACAGACACCGCACACACCCGCACACATCGCACAGACACCGCACACACCCGCACAAACATCGCACACACACCCCGCACACACACCCCGCACACACACTAATCATGACGGGTCTGGGAGGTGAGGCTGACCTGTGCGGCCGTGGGAAAGTTCATGTGAGTTCATGCAATACAGTCAAGCATGAACTCACATGAACCCTCTGAGGGCAACGCGGCGACTTCAAATGAACAGCTGATCGGCATCAGCTGATACCTCAGCTGTTCATTTGAAATAACCGGCGGGAAAGCGCAGCACAGAACGGGAAAGCCGGCGGTGAAGTCTTTTCACTGCCGGCTTCCCCGCCCGGGTCCTTCACTCCCCGCTCCTTGGTGCTGTGCTCCCCGCCCGGTCCTAACTTACGATCGGGATGGGAGGTGGCGAGGGGAGCGGAGGATTGGGGTGGGAGGCTGCGGGGAAGCAGAATGGGGCTGTGTGATTGTTTAAAAGCCGGCGGCTTTTTACCGCCCGCCGGCTTTTAAACAATCAGGAGAATTCTCCCCCGCTGGGATGGCATTCTGATGACAGGCTGGATCGCGCTGCCATCCAACTTGTCATCCTTCACAGACACTGCAGAGCGCAGGCATTATGGGAACTTCCGATTCCGGTATCCGATATTGTAAAAGTATCGGAATTAAGTATCGGAATTCCGATACCGCGAATATCGGCCGATACCCGATATTACAGTATCGGAATGCTCAACACTAGCTACAGCACATACTTATACAACAGCACATACTCATACTACAGGACATGCTCATAATATAACACGTTCATGCTACAGTGCATACTCATGCTGCAGGACATGCTCATACTACGACACATGCTCATGCTAGCGCGCATACTCATACTACAAAGCATACTCATGCTACAGGACATGCTCATACTTCGACACTTGCTTATGCTGCAACACATACTCATGCTACAGCACATGGTACTGCGTATGCTCATACTACACCGCATGCTCATGCTACAGGACATACTCATGCTACAGCACATACTCATGCTACAGCACATACTTATACAACAGCACATACTCATACTACAGCGCATACTCATACTACAGCGCATACTCATACTACAGGACATGCTAATAATATAACACGTTCATGCTACAGCGCATACTCATGCTACAGGACATGTTCATACTACAACACATGCTCATGCTAGCGAGCATACTCATACTACAAAGCATAATCAAGCTACAGGACATGCTCATACTTCGACACTTGCTTATGCTACAACACATGCTCATGCTACAACACATGCTACTGCTTATGTTCATACTACCGCGCATGCTCATGTTACAAGACATGCTCATACTATGACACATGCTCATGCTAGAGCACATGCTACTGCGTATGCTCATACTACAGTGAATGCTCATGCAACAGAGAATATTCAAACAGCTCATGCTCATCCAGCTCATGCTCATGCTCATACTGCAATGCATGCTTAAGCTACAGCACGTGCTACCTCATTTGCTCATACTACAGCTCATGCTCATACAATGCATGCTTATACTACAATGCATGTTCTTATTACATCCCAGGCTCAAAATTACATAGTTACATAGGTTGAAAAAAGACTCTGGTCCATCAAGTTCACCTTCCTCCATCAGTTCTACATTCTCTATCGCTAGATTATATATTAGCCACAATGCCATTTGTTGCGAGGAAAGCATTTCCATACTACAGAACCAAGTCATACAACATTCTGTCTTACTTTCAAATTATTAAAAGCCACAAGACCGATAATATGGGCCATACAGATAAGTATAGACTCACATTTCTATCACCTGTATGCCCATATTAGCGGTCTGATAACTCACAGGGGGTGACAGATTCACTTTATGGATTAGTCATCAATGTCATATGGTCAGACAACCCCTTTAGGGTCAAAGAGCCACTGTTTATATTTTTGGTTTATTTTGCAAATTATACTGTATGGAGGACTACGTGGGGCCATTATACTGTATGAAGCAATATGTGGGTCCCATTATTCTGTATGGAGGACTATGTGGGGCCATTATACTGTATGGAGGACTATGTGGGGCCCATTATACTGTATGGAGGACTATGTGGGGCCATTATACTGTATGGAGGACTATGTGGGGCCCATTATACTGTATGGAGGACTATGTGGGTCCCATTATTCTGTATGGAGGACTATGTGGGGCCATTATACTGTAAGGAAGACTATGTGGGGCCCATTATACTGTATGGAGGACTAGGTGGGGCCATTATTCTGTATAGAGGACTATGTGGGGCCCATTATACTGTATAGAGGTCTATGTGGGGGCCATTATACTGTATGGAGCACTATGTGGGGCCATTATTCTGTATGGAGGACTATGTGGGGCCCATTATACTGTATGGAGGACTATGTGGGGCCCATTATACTATATAGAGGACTATGTGGGTCCCATTATTCTGTATGGAGGACTATGTGTGGCCCATTAATCTGTATGGAGGACTATGTGGGGCCATTATACTGTATGGAGGACTATGTGGGGCCATTATACTGTATGGAGGACTATGTGGGACCATTATACTGTATGGAGGACTATGTGGGGCCATTATACTGTATGTAGGACTATGTGGGGCCCATTATACTGTATGGAGAACTATGTGGGGCCCATTATACTGTATGGAGGATTATGTGGGGCCCATTATTCTGTATGGAGGACTATGTGGGGCCCATTATACTGTATGGAGGATTATGTGGGGCCATTATTCTGTATGGAGGACTATGTGGGGCCATTATACTGTATGGAGGACTATGTGGGGCCATTATTCTGTATGGAGGACTATGTGGGGCCATAATACTGTATGGAGGACTATGTGGGGCCATTATTCTGTATGGAGGACTATGTGGGGCCCATTATACTGTATAGAGGTCTATGTGGGGGCCATTAATCTATATGGAGGACTATGTGGGGCCCATTATTCTGTATGGAGGACTATGTGGGGCCCAAAATACTGTATAGAGGACTATGTGGGGCCATTATACTGTATGGAGGACTATGTGGGACCATTATACTGTATGGAGGACTATGTGGGGCCATTATACTGTATGTAGGACTATGTGGGGCCCATTATACTGTATGGAGGACTATGTGGGGCCCATTATACTGTACGTAGGATTATGTGGGGCCCATTATTCTGTATGGAGGACTATGTGGGGCCCATTATACTGTATGGAGGATTATGTGGGGCCATTATTCTGTATGGAGGACTATGTGGGGCCATTATACTGTATGGAGGACTATGTGGGGCCATTATTCTGTATGGAGGACTATGTGGAGCCCATTATTCTATATGGAGGACTATGTGGGGCCCATTATTCTGTATGGAGGACTATGTGGGGCCCAAAATACTGTATGGAGGACTATGTGGGGCAATTATTCTGTATAGAGGACTATGTGGGGCCCATTATACTGTATAGAGGTCTATGTGGGGGCCATTATACTGTATGGAGCACTATGTGGGGCCATTATTCTGTATGGAGGACTATGTGGGGCCATTATCCTGTATGGAGGACTATGTGTGGCCCATTATACTGTATGGAGGACTATGTGGGGCCCATTATTCTGTATGGAGGACTATGTGGGTCCCATTATTCTGTATGGAGGACTATGTGGGGCCCATTATTCTGTATGGAGGACTATGTGGGGCCATTATACTGTATGGAGGACTATGTGGGGCCATTATACTGTATGGAGGACTATGTGGGGCCCATTACACTGTATGGAGGACTATGTGGGGCCCATTATTCTGTATGGAGGACTATGTGGGTCCCATTATTCTGTATGGAGGACTATGTGGGGCCCATTATTCTGTATGGAGGACTATGTGGGGCCATTATACTGTATGGAGGACTATGTGGGGCCATTATACTGTATGGAGGACTATGTGGGGCCCATTACACTGTATGGAGGACTATGTGGGCCCATTATACTGTATGGAGGACTATGTGGGGCCCATTATACTGTATGGAGGATTATGTGGGTCCCATTATTCTGTATGGAGGACTATGTGGGGCCCATTATTCTGTATGGAGGACTATGTGGGGCCATTATACTGTATGGAGGACTATGTGGGGCCATTATACTGTATGGAGGACTATGTGGGGCCCATTATAGTGTATGGAGGATTATGTGGGCCCATTATTCTGTATGGAGGACTATGTGGGGCCCATTATACTGTATGGAGGATTATGTGGGGCCATTATTCTGTATGGAGGACTATGTGGGGCCATTATACTGTATGGAGGACTATGTAGGGCCATTATTCTGTATAGAGGACTATGTGGAGCCCATTATTCTGTATGGAGGACTATGTGGGGCCCATTATTCTGTATGGAGACTATGTGGGGCCCAAAATACTGTATGGAGGACTATGTGGGGCCATTATTCTGTATAGAGGACTATGTGGGGCCCATTATACTGTATAGAGGTCTATGTGGTGCCCATTATTCTGTATGGAGGACTATGTGGGGCCTATTATACTGTATGGAGGACTATGTGGGGCCCATTATTCTGTATGGAGGATTATGTGGGGCCCATTATACTGTATGGAGGACTATGTGGGGCCCATTATTCTGTATGGAGGACTATGTGGGGCCCATTATTCTGTATGGAGGACTATGTGGGGCCCATTATACTGTATTGAGGACTATGTGGGGCCATTGTACTGTATGGAGGACTATGTGGGGCCCATTATACTGTATGGAGGACTATGTGGGGCCCATTATTCTGTATGGAGGACTATGTTGGGCATATTATACTATTTGTGTTGGACATCTCTGCTCTAGATCAGGGTTCCCCAACTCCAGTCCTCAAGGCCCACCAACAGGTCATGTTTTCAGGATTTCCTTAGTATTGCACAGGTGATAATTACATCACCTGCACAGGCAATAATTACATCACCTGTGCAATACTAAGGAAATCCTGAAAACATGACCTGTTGGTGGGCCTTGAGGACTGGAGTTGGGGAACCCTGCTCTAGATGGTAAAAGGAATGGTGTCATTCAAATCTTACAACCCGTCCTGCAAAAAAAATCAAGCCCTCATATGTTTATTAAATTACAAAAATAAAAAAGTAGTGGCTATTCGGAGAAAGGGAGAGGAAGCGCAAAAAAACAAAATATTGACTGTGGAGGGAAGGGGTGAATACAGCAGCTTCTCCCAGTAAACTACAGGATGCAATTCTGCAGCGATATAAATATATTATACTATCTGGTTGGTGTTTTGCTATTTTTTTTATCTAGTTAAATCTATAATCGGATTGTGCCGTGGAGGGAAGGTGAAGCGCTCAGGAATGGCAGGAGGATGTGGTAGATCCCATGCCCCTACATGAACTGGATCGACAGGTCTGGCTGGCAAAGACGGATCCTGCCTCAATAAGACTTTATTATACCAGCAGGAAAAAACACCGAAAACTTCCTTCTCCAAGGGGAGGAGGTGAATTACAGGAGAGAAGAGTAAAGACTGGCACGAAAAAAAGAGGCAGGACGCACATAGGGTTACCACCCTTTTTCTACCCAAAATTATTGGGCGAGGATAGCAATGGGACGTGACTAGGGATGAGCGGACTTGTAGATATTCGGGTTAGACCGAACTTTAGTTCAAACATTTTTAGTGAAACCTTTGTCCCAGAAGGTCACAAAAATCGTTTAAATAAAAAATAATAAAGCCCAGTTTTAACTTTGCTCAAAACTCATGAACCCCATGCGTCATTTTGAAGAGTTTGGCGTAAAGAAAATACAACAAACACAAGACAAAAAAAGGAAAAGTGACAAAACGAAAAACACGTAAATGAATTGGGCACAAAAAAAATCACTCCAGGGGGATTGGAGAACATTTGCGCAAAAAAAAAAAAAAAAATTGCAACTTTTTGTTTAAAAAAAAAAAAAAGTCGGAATTGATGAATCAGCCAAAAACATCTGGAAACTTCAAACCTCATCCTCACAGACGAACATAAAAAAGGCAAAAAAATAGACAAAAAAGACGCAAATGTGATAATGAATTGGGTCCTTTGTGTGGTGCGGGGGGGCTATATTGCCGCCCCCTATAGTTACACAGCAGCACGAGGACAGCGGTTTTCTTACTGCTTACAGATCCAATATTACAATTGAGGAGAGCAGAATAGCTTGGTGACAACTCAACGCCCCTAGCGCTCCCACGCGAGTTGTCAGCCTGCTTTCCCAAACTCCTGCTTGGTGAATGTGAGCAGTTTTGTAGCTATAAAGTAGCCCTGGCTATATCACTGCATACTGAGGCAGAATTACCAATCAGGAAAGTGAAAAAGCTGGGTACAATGACGGCCATATTAGTTATCACCCAGCTTTCCCAGACATAGTTAATCCAAATTAAAACTGTAACAAAATACACAACATTCATTTGTATCATATTCGCAGACGTGAATTATTGGGCAATTTATCGATTTTAAATAAAAATTATTTAAGATGTAACAATAGGGTGATCGGCGGCCATTTTGTTGGAGTCCGAAATACCATACATTACAGCGGAGCCGGCAAAATGGCGCCGGCAATGAGGAAAATAAAAAATAACAGCGGAGAGTTAGGCCTCTAGTGACGAGAGGTAGCTTCAGGCCGGTGACGTCGCTGTTTTCAAAGATGGCGGCGCCCATAGATGCAAATTGACATTACGGTTCGTGCGCAGGTAAACGGCTATGTGTGCATCGGGGGTGATAGCGCTGGTCTCTGTGTATGTGGCGGTGACACGTGGCGGTGACACATGGCTGGAGATAGGATGGAGATGATGATTATATGTCACATTCAGACCTCTGGTACCAGATGACCAGTGACAACCACACTGCCCCATATAATATCCCCGACAACCTTTTCTGTGTCTGCATGTTGTCAATAGCAAACCTTCTTTATTGCTTCCAGAGTCTCCACTTAGTGCATCTCACAGCTGAGGGTTTGTTACTGTTGTATGAGAAGTGTCTTCCATTCCCTGACAGCAATCACAGATTTTAAAGGGTTTTTCCCCCTGTTCATAGATGGATGTGGCCGGATAGCACTGGGAATTACAAGCTCTTTTGAAGTTTGCAGCTTTTTAAAATTTGCCGCCGTTCTTGAGATATTAACACTTTTATTTTGTTTACAGCTTGTTGCCGTGGAGACCGACCACCGCTTCTTTCCAGATTCTAAGCGCTGTGTTGAAGCTGGTCAGGATTAGGAGGTAACTGCGCACTCCGGCGATCCTGGCAGCATCACAGCAGCACTTGCAACTTCGATAGGAAAGAGCACTGCGTGTATTCTTGCAGCGGTGGTCGGTCTCCAAGGCAATGAGCTGTAAAGAAAAGTGTTAATATCTCATGAACGGCTGCAGATTTTAATACGCAGTAAATTGCAAAACGGCCTGTAATTACCAGCACTGTCCGACAATATCCATCTATGAAGACGGGGAATAACCCCTTTAAGAAATGAAAGTGACCTCTGAACCCACTAACGTGATCTTATTCTTGTAGATAATCGAGGATGAGGAGCCTGCGCTTGTTGTTTGCTGCCCACAAGCTATGTGCCGGGGTCAGACAGACGCCAGCGGTGGTGCCCCAGGGAGCAAAGGTGAGTGTGAGACTGCGCTCTGCCACCATTCGGATACATAAAGCCAAAATTACTATAACCTGGAAGCAATGAAATCGCAGCCAGATGATCAAATGTGTGACTGGCTAGCTGCTGCCTCACTTCGCCTTGATTTACACTTCAGCAGCTCTTCCTGCTCGCATTGGCTGCTGTGTTTAAGCTCGGCATTGAATTGCACATATGATGATGATGATGATAGATTGTGACTCCATTCTGGGTGACCCCCCCTGTCTCTATTTACTTTGCAGTCCCAGTTGCTTCGGGTTGCCCACACCTCGTCCTCACCCGGCCCTCCGGTGACTTCCCCGCCGTCAAAAACGGTAGCTCTGTTTGAAGACGTGTTTGCAAAGGAACAGAGGGACAAGGCCTCATTTGTGGAAGTGCTCGACTTGTTCTGTGGCCGAGACGTGAGGAGGAGAGGACACATCGAGATGATCGAGGCAGCGCTCAGGTGGATGCCGCAGTTCGGGGTGGAGAAAGACCTTGAGGTTTATAACAAACTGCTGGATGTATTCCCCAAGGAGGTGTTCGTCCCTCAGAACTTTGTCCAGACCATGTTCCTCCATTACCCCCGACAGCAGGAGTGTGCCGTCAGGGTCCTGGATCAAATGGAGTACTATGGTAAATATGGAGTACAGTATAGCTCCTCCCAAAATGGGGTGATGGACAGGAGGCAGGACCATGTGACAGGGATTCTGCTCCTCCCACCACAGTGTAACAGACAGAAAGGAGGAGCTATGTGACGGATTCTGCTCCTCCCACCACAGGGTGACACAGGAGGGAGGAGCTATGTGACAGGGATTCTGCTCCACCCACCACAGGGTGACACAGGAGGGAGGAGCTATGTGACAGGGATTCTGCTCCACCCACCACAGGGTGACACAGGAGGGAGGAGCTATGTGACAGGGATTCTGCTGCTCCAAACCACAGGGTGACACAGGAGAGAGGAGCTATGTGACATGGAGTCTGCTGCGCCCACCACAGGGTGACAGGAGGGAGGAGCTATGTGACATGGAGTCTGGTCCTCCACCACAGGGTGACACAGACAGGTGGGTTTACCCCTACGGTTTCGACTGGCAGTAACTGTTTCTCTTTCTTACAGGTGTCACCCCTAACAAGCACACCTTCTTCCTCCTCGCACAAACATTTGGGAAATTCAGTCACCCTGTGAAGAAGTACCAGCGGATGCTCTATTGGTTTCCCCGTTTTAAGCATGCCAACCCGTACCCTGTGCCTGTTCACCTAGAATCCGATCCCGTTGCCCTTTCAAAAGTTTGCCTGAAGCGAATAGCCGCAGACAGAGACGCCCAAGTGACAGTTTACCAGGTGACTATCAGGAAATTCGTCATTTCATTGATAATGGAGACCTAGGAGAAGGCCCTTTTATTGTACCTTAAAAATGTGAAAACCGCTTGTTAATATCTTACTTTTACTCTGAGATATGAGCTCATGAAGTTACAGGCCCGAAGTCTGAGGCTGCACTACTGAGAGATTCAGATTTTTGAGCAACGTCCACACAGAACTGACAGCATTCCAGCCAGTTAGGATGTAAATATTGATATAGTTCATGATCCGGATTCAAACAAGATCTCCATGACAACAGTGCAACTAACAGAAATCTGAATGTTACATGGTCCTCACAATCTCAGTAGTGCAGCCTCAGGCTTAGAACCTGTTACTTCAAATGATCATATCTCAGCCTAGAAGAAAGATATTTAAGATACGTTTTCACATTTTTAATGTTCATTTAAGAATCTTTATCTATTTCTGGTGGCTTTTCTTCTATTCTAAAATAATCGATTTCTCTCCTTTAAAAAAATATTTCCTCCATTTTTGGTGTAGGGCCACATCTGCATGAAACCTTATAAATGTATACCCCACATGCCGAGACTTATAATGGTGGCCACTAGTGATCGTCACACAGAATCTGATAGCCTGGGCGGTTCTGATGTTACTTTTCTGGCATATCCTCTGTAACAGTCTTACTGGTGGTGGAGGGACCACTGGGAGGACTGCGGTCTTCATCCCTAGTATGCTGTCATCTATAGACCACCATGGGCGGCCACTTATCCGTTGTAAATGGCAATGTGGGCCTCCTGTTCTCAGAAGCCGTGTGATACCTTGCAATTAGACTACTTCGGATCTGACATAAACCGTAGCCACGTATGTAAATGATGACTTGTACGGTTTCTATACAGCTGCCGTCATCAGAGGTGTGTGAGGATGGCATGGTCCAGGAGCATACACATCTTGTGGGTATGTACATGACACAGCGATATTACAAAAGGGGGACTCCGACTATTTGACGAGAGGAAGCGTGGTAGATGGAGGTGAAAAGGAGATGTAGGGCTGTGCAGCGCTGTGGAGAGGATGGGTAGGGTCGTAGACAGAGATGAGGAGGAGGAGATGTAGGGTGGTGCAGCACTGTGGAGAAGATGGGTAGGGTGGTAGACAGATGAGGAGGTGTAGGGCGGTGCAGCGCTGTGGAGAGAATGGGTAGGGTGGTAGACAGATGAGGAGGAGGAGATGTAGGGCGGTGCAGCACTGTGGAGAAGATGGGTAGGGTGGTAGACAGATGTAGGGTGGTAGACAGATGAGGAGATGTAGGGCGGTGCAGCACTGTGGAGAGGATGGGTAGGGTGGTAGACAGATGAGGAGATGTAAGGCGGTGCAGCACTGTGGAGAGCATGGGTAGGGTGGTAGACAGATGAGGAGGAGATGTAGGGTGGTGCAGCACTGGAAAGGATGGGTAGGGTGGTAGACAGATGAGGAGGAGATGTAGGGCGGTGCCGCACTGTGGAGAGGATGGGTAGGGTAGTAGACAGAGATGAGGAGGAGATGTAGGGCGGTGCAGCACTGTGGAGAGGATGGGTAAGGTGGTAGACCGATGAGGAGGAGATGTAGGGCAGTGCAGAGAATTGGGAGAGCACAAAAATGGTGTTAGATGAGGATATGTAGGGCAGTGCAGCACTGTGGGGAGGATGAGGAAGCGGAGATGTAGGGCGGTGCAGCACTGTGGAGCAGATGGGTAGGGTGGTAGACAGAGATGAGGAGGAGATGTAGGGCGGTGCAGCACTGTGGAGAGGATGGGTAAGGTGGTAGACCGATGAGGAGGAGATGTAGGGCAGTGCAGCGAATTGGGAGAGCACAAAAATGGTGTTAGATGAGGATATGTAGGGCAGTGCAGCACTGTGGGGAGGATGGGAAAGGTGGTAGACAGGGATTAGGAAGAGGAGATGTAGGGTGGTGCAGCACTGTGGGGAGGATGGGCAGAGTGGTAGACAGAGATGAGATGTAGGGCGGTGTAGCACTGCGGAGAAGATGGGAAAGGTGGTAGATAGATGAGAAGTAGGGCAGTGCAGCACTGTGAAGAAGATGGGAAAGGTAGATAGATGAGATGTAGGGCGGTGCAGCACTGTGGGGAGCACGGGAATGGTGGTAGATAGATGAGATGTAGTAGGATGTTGCAGCGCTGTGGAAAGGACTGGGTAGAATGGTAGACAGAGAAGTGGGAGGAGATGTAGTACGAAGCAGAACTGTGGAGAGCTTTGTGGGTGAGAGAGAAGTGTATATTGAACTCTGTAGCGGATAGGCAACCAGTGCAATGACTGGCACAGGATGGAAGTATTGGTGTAGCGGCTGGACAGAAATATAAATTATATTACTCAATATGGTAAGAAAATGGTGGATTTTGGAGATGTTTCTGAGGTGATTGGATATAGGGAATGAAGGAATGACGAGTAACTGCACAGACATAGCAGGCGGCAGCCTGACAGCTGTGGTATGTCAGGATTAGGGAGGTTAACTGAGGGCGGACTCATGAGAAGATCAGTTTTTGAAATCTAGTGTCAGAGAGAGTGTGATGTCGGCTGCACACCATGTCTGGTTTTCCCCCCAGGTATCCAGTCTCCGGAGCAGAGGTCTCTCCTGGCCGACCATGATCACAGTTTCCCTGTAATAGTTGAAGGTCCGTTCCCACTGTGGCTGAAGAAAACCTGCGTCCAATACTACGTCCTTCGTGCAGAGCCAGGCGCCATAAAGAAGGTGGGTACTCGGTGCCTATGTGGGGTCTACGTCCGGTCATTGATAAGGTGGTGGTGACTGTCATCTGCTCGTTATGCAGGAGGAGGTAGACCCCGAGAGATGTCTCTATTACCCCCTGCAACTGGACCTCGATCTGGAGAGGGATCTCGGGGACGACTTGAGCTTTGATGTGGATGAAGGTGAGAATGATGGAGGTCAGAAAAAGCCTGAGGGGACCGGTGTGTGAGGTCACTGAGGAGGGGCGAGGATATTTCCTGCTTTTTAGTAGATTGCCTTCAACTCCATGGGTTTGGGGGACATTAACCCCCTAGCACAGTGCTGGCGAACCTGTGCCATCGCCGCAGCACTAGCGCTACTGGATCAGGCCCAGCGGGTGCGAACTCTGAGCCCGCCGAGTGCCAATGCCAGCCCCACTATTTCAGCGAGATGTGTGTTCTCGGACGCACATCTAGCTGAAGTGTATTGCAGGGCACGAACTTGCCAGGCCCGTGCGCCGCAATACACACTGCTGGCCAATCAGAGGCCAGCAGCTGACGTCAGCGTACATATATACATGGAGTAGGGGAGAGGGAGCATATAGACATGGAGTGGGGGAGAGGGAGCATATAGACATGGAGTGGGGGAGAGGGAGCATATAGACATGGAGTGGGGGAGAGGGAGCATATAGACATGGAGTGGGGGAGAGGGAGCATATAGACATGGAGTGGGGGAGAGGGAGCATATAGACATGGACTGGGGGAGAGGGAGCATATAGACATGGACTGGGGGAGAGGGAGCATACATACATGGAGCGGGGGAGAGGGAGCATACATACATGGAGCGGGGGAGAGGGAGCATACATACATGGAGCGGAGGAGAGGGAGCATACATACATGGAGCGGGGGAGAGGGAGCATACATACATGGAGCGGGGGAGAGGGAGCATACATACATGGAGCGGGGGAGAGGGAGCATACATACATGGAGCGGGGGAGAGGGAGCATACATACATGGAGCGGGGGAGAGGGAGCATACATACATGGAGCGGGGGAGAGGGAGCATACATACATGGAGCGGGGGAGAGGGAGCATACATACATGGAGCGGGGGAGAGGGAGCATACATACATGGAGCGGGGGAGAGGGAGCATACATACATGGAGCGGGGGAGAGGGAGCATACATACATGGAGTGGGGGAGGGAGAATATATACATGGACGGGGGAGGGAGCATATATACATGGAGTGGGGGAGAGGGACCATATATACATGGACGGGGGAGGGAGCATATATACATGGAGTGGGGGAGAGGGACCATATATACATGGACGGGGGAGGGAGCATATATACATGGAGTGGGGGAGAGGGAGCATATATACATGGAGTGTGGAAGAGGAAGCATATATACATGGACATGGGGGAAGGGAGAATATTGACGAGGATGGGGGGAGGGCGGCATATACAGTGGTGGCCAAAAGTATTGGCACCCCTGCAATTCTGTCAGATAATACTCAGTTTCTTCCTGAAAATGATTGCAATCACAAATTCTTTGGTCTTATTCTCTTCATTTAATTTGCTTGCAAGGAAAAAAACACAAAAGAGAATGAAGCAAAAATCAAATCATTGATCGTTTCACACAAAACTCCAAAAATGGGCCAGACAAAAGTATTGGCACCCTCAGCCTAATACTTGGTTGCACAACCTTTAGCCAAAATAACTGCGAACAACCGCTTCCGGTAACCATCAATGAGTTTCTTACAATGCTCTGCTGGAATTGTAGACCATTCTTCTTGGGCAAACTGCTCCAGGTCCCTGATATTTGAAGGGTGCCTTCTCCAAACTGCCATTTTGAGATCTCTCCACAGGTGTTCTATGGGATTCAGGTCTGGACTCATTGCTGGCCACCTTAGAAGTCTCCAGTGCTTTCTCTCAAACCATTTTATAGTGCTTTTGGAAGTGTGTTTTGGGTCATTGTCCTGCTGGAAGACCCATGACCTCTGAGGGAGACCCAGCTTTCTCACACTGGGCCCTACATTATGCTGCAAAATTTGTTGGTAGTCTTCAGACTTCATAATGCCATGCACACGGTCAAGCAGTCCAGTGCCAGAGGCAGCAAAGCAACCCCAAAACATCAGGGAACCTCCGCCATGTTTGACTGTAGGGACCGTGTTCTTTTCTTTGAATGCCTCATTTTTTTTCCTGTACACTCTATGTTGATGCTTTTTCCCAAAAACCTCTACTTTTGTCTCATCTGACCAGAGAACATTCTTCCAAAACGTTTTAGGCTTTCTCAGGTAAGTTTTGGCAAACTCCAGCCTGGCTTTTTTATGTCTCGGGGTAAGAAGTGGGGTCTTCCTGGGTATCCTACCATACAGTCCCTTTTCATTCAGACGCCGACGGATAGTACGGGTTGACACTGTTGTACCCTCGGACTGCAGGGCAGCTTGAACTTGTTTGGATGTTAGTCGAGGTTCTTTATCCACCATCTGCACAATCTTGCGTTGAAATCTCTCGTCAATTTTTCTTTTCCGTCCACATCTAGGGAGGTTAGCCACAGTGCCATGGGCTTGAAACTTCTTGATGACACTGCGCACGGAAGACACAGGAACATTCAGGTCTTTGGAGATGGACTTGTAGCCTTGAGATTGCTCATGCTTCCTCACAATTTGGTTTCTCAAGTCCTCAGACAGTTCTTTGGTCTTCTTTCTTTTCTCCATGCTCAATGTGGTACACACAAGGACACAGGACAGAGGTTGAGTCAACTTTAATCCATGTTAACTGGCTGCAAGTGTGATTTAGTTATTGCCAACACCTGTTAGGTGCCACAGGTAAGTTACAGGTGCTGTTAATTACACGAATTAGAGAAGCATCACATGATTTTTCAAACAGTGCCAATACTTTTGTCCACCCCCTTTTTTAGGTTTGGTGTGGAATTATATCCAATTTGGCTTTAGGACAATTCTTTTTGTGTTTTTTCATTGAAGACAAATTAAATGAAGATAATAATACCAAAGAATTTGTGATTGCAATCATTTTCAGGAAGAAACTGAGTATTATCTGACAGATTTGCAGGGGTGCCATTACTTTTGGCCAGCAATGTATACATGGATAGGGGCATATACCAAGATGGGGGTGAGCACATTCTTTATTTCTGCGGTCTCATACCCCTGCTCCTTTCTGTGGCTGCTCTATGCTACCCTTCTCTGCTCTTTGTATCAGTTGTTTTTCTAAACTAAAACCTCAATATTCAGGTTAATTTGCCGTATTGGCACTTGATGATAAATAAGTGGGTTTTGGATTGCAGTTTGGGCACTCGGTCTCTAAAAGGTTCGTCATCACTGACCTAGCATCACGAAAGGAAAGAATATTCAAATATATATTAGTTATGTTTGACAGAAAGTCATGGGGTTAAACATCCAGGTGACATCTTGGCTTTTGTTCGCAGTGGAGGAGGGTCCGGTCTACGCCATGTGCATGGCAGGATCTGGAGACGAGAGAGCGCTGGGGAAATGGATCCAGTACCTTCAAGAAACCAACCCCGTCCTCACCCAGCTGCCGGTTCTCTTCAGACTGACCGCCGGTCCACAGGAAGAGATTCTTCCCTCGAAGGTAGAGGCGGCGTCACCCAAGGAAGAGGAAAGAAGAACATCCGCGGGGGAGGAGGAAGAGGAGGCGAGACAACACCGCAAGATGGAGCAGTAATGATCCCGCACTGGCCATATAGTAACTGGAACTGGTCGTGATACAGACATTTAAAGGGGAAGTGTTCCCACATCCGGCTCTTTCATATTAAGGCATTTTATAGACTCCTTAATACCGATGAGCAATAAAATCCACTGAACGGCCCACAGAGTGCTAAGAAATGTCTCATAGCCCCTCCGCTCCGAGAGCATCCAGCCATTGTGATGAGGCCAGAGAGGTCACATTGTGCAGTCGTTCTGATATATACGGTCACTTCTTTTGTCCTCCTCCATGCAGTTAAAACCTCTGCACCCCCTGAACGAAAAAAAAAAACACATCTAGGTCTGAGAAAGCCGGGTGGGGTGACAGCCCGAGTCTGATGTCACACTGCTGTCCCTGGTGACGGTCACTGATATAATGTAATACTACTGGGTCTTGTTACGTCTGCGCCATTCAGGGATGTAGGAAAAGCTGGGTTACATGGCCTGGTTATCAATTTGTCAATCGGGTCCAGACCAGCTGGGTAATGACCTTGTGGAAGATGCAATGGCCACCATGTAGGTTTTCATCCAGCTTTGCCAGGAGCAGAGACATGCTGTAAAGAACAGGATTATCAATAAATATCGGTGGAAACAATGTGCAGCGTCGTGTGGGGCTGTTTGTGGCAGCCTGCGTCCTGTCATGTGGGCTGCAGAGCACAGACCGTCCGAAAATGTCCTACAGCGCGCAGGCGAGTCCAGCTGTCACATAAGGGGAGGTGGTCACATTCATGCGGTCAAATGCCATGAACCCCTTCTAGACGGGGCCATTTTCCCGCTTTTGTTTTTTTCCTCAGCTTCTTCCAAGAGCCATAAAGGGAACACTCAAATAACACATCCTAGATCTGAATGAATGAAATATTCTCATTGAATACTTTGTTCTGTACACAGTTGAATGTGCTGACAACAAAATCACACAAAAATCATCAATGGAAATCACATTTATTAACCAATGGAGGCCTGGATTTGGAGCCACCCCCAAAATTAAAGTGGAAAAACACACTACAGGCTGATCCAACTTTGATGTAATGTCCTTAAAACAAGTCAAAATGAGTCTCAGTATTGTGTGTGGCCTCCACGTGCCTGTATGACCTCCCTACAACGCCTGGGCATGCTCCTGATGAGGCTGAGTATTGTGTGTGGCCTCCACGTGCCTGTATGACCTCCCTACAACGCCTGGGCATGCTCCTGATGAGGCTGAGTATTGTGTGTGGCCTCCACGTGCCTGTATGACCTCCCTACAACGCCTGGACATGCTCCTGATGAGGCTGAGTATTGTGTGTGGCCTCCACGTGCCTGTATGACCTCCCTACAACGCCTGGACATGCTCCTGATGAGGCTCAGTATTGTGTGTGGCCTCCACGTGCCTGTATGACCTCCCTATAACGCCTGGGCATGCTCCTGATGAGGTTGCGGATGGTCTCCTGTGGGATCTTCTCCCAGACCTGGACTAAAGCATCCGCCAACTCCTGGACAGTCTGTGGTGCAACGTGACGGTGGATGGAGCGAGACATGATGTCCCAGATGTGCTCAATCGGATTCAGGTCTGGGGAACGGGCGGGCCAGTCCATAGCTTCAATGCCTTCATCTTGCAGGAACTGCTGACACACTCCAGCCACATGAGGTCTGGCATTGTCCTGCATTAGGAGGAACCCAGGGCCAACTGCACCAGCATATGGGCTCACAAGGGGTCTGAGGATCTCATCTCGGTACCTAATGGCAGTCAGGCTACCTCTGGCCAGCACATGGAGGGCTGTGCGGCCCTCCAAAGAAATGCCACCCCACACCATTACTGACCCACTGCCAAACCGGTCATGCTGAAGGATGTTGCAGGCAGCAGATCGCTCTCCACGGCGTCTCCAGACTCTGTCACGTCTGTCACATGTGCTCAGTGTGAACCTGCTTTCATCTGTGAAGAGCACAGGGCGCCAGTGGTGACTTTGCCAATCCTGGTGTTCTGTGGCAAATGCTAAGCGTCCTGCATGGTGTTGGGTTGAGAGCACAACCCCCATCTGTGGACTTCGGGCCCTCATACCACCCTCATGGAGTCGGTTTCTAACCGTTTGTGCAGACACATGCACATCTGTGGCCTGCTGGAGGTCATTTTGCAGGGCTCTGGCAGTGTTTCTCCTTGCACAAAGGCGGATGTAGCGGTCCTGCTGCTGGGTTGTTGCCTTCCTACGGCCCCCTCCATGTCTCCTGGTGTACTGGCCTGTCTCCTGGTAACGCCTCCAGCCTTCCCGCCTCTGGCCACTACGCTGACAGACACAGCAAACCTTCTTGCCACAGCTCGCATTGATGTGCCATCCTGGATGAGCTGCACTACCTGAGCAACTTCTGTGGGTTGTAGAGTCCGTCTCATGCTACCACGAGTGTGAAAGCGTAACCAACATTCAAAAGTGACCAAAACATCAGCCAGAAAGCATTGATACTGAGATGTGGTCTGTGATCCCCACCTGCAGAACCACTCCTTTATTGAGGGGGTCTTGATAATTGCCAATAATTTCCATCTATTGTCTATTCCATTTGCACAACAGCATGTGACATTGATTGTCAATCAGTGTAGCTTCCTAAGTGGACAGTTTGATTTCACAGAAGTTTGATTTACTTGGAGTTATATTCTGTTGTTTAAGTGTTCCCTTTATTTTTTTGGGCAGTGTATATATATATTACATTCAGTCATTGCCGAAAGTGTTGGAACCCTTGAAATTGTTCCGGAAAATGAAGTATTTCTCTCAGAAAATTATTGTAATTTCACACGTTTTGTTATAAACATGTTTATTTCCTTTGTGTGTATTGGATCAACACAAAAAAAAATAGAGAATAAAGACAAATTGGACATAATTTCACACAAAACCCCCAAAATAGACCAGACAAAGTTGTTGGCATCCTCAACTTAATATTTGGTTTCACCCTTTGGAATAAATGACTGCAATCAATCACTTCCTATAACCATCAGCTTCTTACACCTCAGCTGGAATCTTGGACTTTTCTTTTGCAAACTGCTCCAGGTCTCTCATATGTGAAGGCGTCTTCTCCCAACAGCAATTGTAAGATCTCTCCACAGGAGGTCAATGGGATTTAGATCTGGACTCATTGCTGCCACTTCAGAATTCTCCAGCGCTTTGTTTCAATCCATTTCTGGGTGCTTCTTGAAGTATTTTTGGGGTCATTGTCCTGCTGGCAGACCCATGACCTAGGATGCATACCCAGCGTTCTGACACTGGACACTACACTGTGACCCAAGATTTCATAATGCCTTGCACACAGTCAAGGCACCCAGTGCCAGAGGCAGCAAAACAACCCCAAAATATCTTTGAACCGCCACCATATTTGACTGTAGGTACTGTGTTCTTTTCTTTGTAGGCCTCATTCCGTTTTTGGTAACAAGTAGAATGATGTGCATTACCAAAAAGCTCTATCTTGGTCTCATCTGTCCACTAGACGCTTTTCCAGAAAGATTTTGGCTTATTCATGTACATTTGGCAAACTGCAGTCTAGCTTTTCTTTCAAATGTTGATGGATAGTTTGTGCTGACACTGATGCACCCTGAGCCTGCAGGACAGCTTGAATGTCTTTGGACCTTGATTGGGCTGCTTATCCTCCATCTGGACTATCCTGTTTTGCAACCTTTCATCAATTTTTCGCTGCTGTGCACGTCCAGGGAGATTAGCTACAGTGCCCTGGGTTGTAAACTTCTTGATTTATGTTGCACACAGTGGACAAAGGAACATCAAGATCTCTGGAGATGGACTTGTAACCTTGAGATTGTTGGTATTATTCAACAATTTTGGTTCTCAAGTCCTCGGACAGTTCTCTTCTCCTCTTTCTGTTCTCCATGCTTAGTGTAGCACACACAGTCAAACAATGCAAAGATTGAATCAACTTCTCCCCTTTTTATCTGGTTTCAGGTGTGATTTTCATATTGCCCACACCTGTTACTTGCCACAGGTGAGTTTGATTGAGCATCACTTGCTTGAAACAAAAAACCAGGCAATGTGAACTGAGGTCTAAGATGGTAGACATGCAAGAAATAGGAGCATGTTCACACTAGCAAAAAAGAAACAAAACCTACAAAAGACAAAAATATATCTCATACCCTACCATCATTATATATAAATGTAAAGCAAAGTTGCATAATAAATATAGGGTACTTAGTGAACTATTTTTGATCAAAAAAAGTATACAAGCCGTCCCACCAGCGGCAAGGTGACCCTAAATTGGGACGGTACCTATACTGCCTATATTAAAAACCTTACTGTATATCAAAGTTGAAGCAATGCATATAAAAGGGTAGACAAATAGGACCGGGTCCCAACTCCAGACCACCCAGGCCCGTGGTAAGCTACATATATACCAGTCAGCTCAACAAAGGGGATGCCACACCCTTAAATTGCACAGAATGCAAACAAGACAAAAAACCAGGCAATGTGAACTGAGGTCTAAGATGGTAGACATGCAAGAAATAGGAGCATGTTCACACTAGCAAAAAAGAAACAAAACCTACAAAAGACAAAAATATATCTCATACCCTACCATCATTATATATAAATGTAAAGCAAAGTTGCATAATAAATATAGGGTACTTAGTGAACTATTTTTGATCAAAAAAAGTATACAAGCCATCCCACCAGCGGCAAGGTGACCCTAAATTGGGACGGTACCTATACTGCCTATATTAAAAACCTTACTGTATATCAAAGTTGAAGCAATGCATATAAAAGGGTAGACAAATAGGACCGGGTCCCAACTCCAGACCACCCAGGCCCGTGGTCTGGAGTTGGGACCCGGTCCTATTTGTCTACCCTTTTATATGCATTGCTTCAACTTTGATATACAGTAAGGTTTTTAATATAGGCAGTATAGGTACCGTCCCAATTTAGGGTCACCTTGCCGCTGGTGGGACGGCTTGTATACTTTTTTTGCTCAAAAATAGTTCACTAAGTACCCTATATTTATTATGCAACTTTGCTTTACATTTATATATAATGATGGTAGGGTATGAGATATATTTTTGTCTTTTGTCTTTTGTAGGTTTTGTTGCTTGAAACAAATGTTATAAAGGTGCCAACAATTTTGTTCGGCCCGTTTTTGGGGTTTAGTGTGAAATTATGTCCAATTTGCCTTTGTTTTTTATGTTTTTCCAATACACACATAGGAAATAAACGTGTATAACAAAACCTGTGTAACTGCAATAATTTTCTGGGAGAAATACTTCATTTTTTTAACAATTTCAAGGGAGCCAACACTTTTGGCCATGACTAATATATTATTTTTTTTAATCCATCTGTCCTCTTCCGAGGGCTTGAATGACGCTGTTCATTTTACCATATAATTGAAAAACGGGGAAAAAATTCCAAGTGCGGTGAATGGTTTCGCTTTCACAGCGTTCACTGATGGGTAAAACTGACCTGGAAACTTGATGCTAAGGATTACGGCGATACTGAAAACCCCCCCAAAAATTAAATTTTGCATCTTCATTTTCTGACACCTGTAACTTTTTTTTATTTTTCCGTCAGTGCAGCTGTGCGAGGACTGTTTTTTTTCGAGCGTTGAGCTGTTGTTTTTTTTAGACCCATCATTATTTAATGATTTATTTTTTTTTTAATTGGAGAAAAGGTGGGTAATTAAAGCACAGGAAAATCCGGATTATAGTGGCGGACTCTGCTGTATAGTGATTTTTAGAAATCACTCTATGGGTGCAGTCAAACGGCTGTATAAATCAGACAGCAATGCTCGGACTGGCCGGCAGCTCTGCCCACCCGAGTGTGACAACTGCATAGAAATACAAGAATCTGTCACGCTCGGGTGGGGAGAGCCGCCAGCCAGTCCGAGCATTGCTGTCTTATCTCGGTCCGATTTTTACGGCGGTCTGACTGCTCCTTATCAGTGATGTCTGCCTATAGCAAGAGTGAGTCTCTCCTATTCTGATTGGATTTATGGATCAAACTCGGCCATCCAAATCTACGGAGATCCGTAAGAACTGGGTAGAAATCGGATGGCTTCCTCTTGGATAAAAACATCACCTTCCAAGGGATTTTTTTTTAGCTTGGAAGTGAGTGTACCTCTTCAAACGAAAAAAAAAACGAAAGAAACTAGGACCTCACCTGAGAACAGACCGGTCCGGTTCTCTGGGATAGTAACACAAGGTTGTATGATTCTAGCCTAAGGCTGTGTTCACACTGAGGAGTTTTTGGAGTGGAAACTTTCTACATCTCAAAACTTTTCAAAAAAACATTGAGTTTCTGCCCTCAGCAGAAGAGAGTACGTGCACACAACGCCGAAGTTTTCTTAAGCAGAGCAGATTTGGGGGAAAAAAAAGTCTTTTTCCTGAAGCTGCTTCGCTGGCGGTTTTCTGTCACTTTTGTGGCGACTCCACCACCGTCGTCTATTGCTTTCATTGGAGAATCAAGATGGCAGCAACGAGAGCCGTCAGACGAACGCTACTTCTGACTCCACCATGAAGATGCACATGAATGTCATAGAGGAAACCGATAACCACCTGCGGCTCCTGTGCTCCCTGTCCATCCTGCCATTGTTTTGGATGACTGCATGTAATACCATATTTCCCCTGTAGTGGTCGCTACAGGGAATAAGAGTCATCAGCTGATTTGATGTCATGTAACTCAAGCCACCGCATCGCCCAATATGAAGGACTTGTGTGTGATCGGACAACCCCTCTAATTACTACAGGCCTCCTATACGGCGGTGAGGTCAGATCCTCACTAATATAATGTATACTGCCCACCTGCTGTTCGCTTTCTTATTCAGTGGCGGCGGCATCTAGGACATATCTTGAATTATAGACTCCAGCTTTGCTGTAATTGCGTATTAGAGGATGATATAGTCTGAAATTTACCATTACTGGTCTCCATCCACCATACTTTACACTGTAGTACGTATTATTACATTACATTAAAGAAATGATTAGGAACTACAAGCAGAAAGACAGAAAAATACTGAGATACACGATATGGAGAAAAGGACCGGGGCACACGTCTTAGGGATTGAATTTAAGTTTCTCATTCACTCCCATTGCACCCCAGTGTATAGCATCCGGCCCCTCGTCCCCCGGTGTATAACATCCGGCCCCTCGTCCCCCGGTGTATAACATCCGACCCCTCGTCCCCCGGTGTATAACATCCGACCCCTCGTCCCCAGCGTATAACATCCGACCCCTCCCCAGAGTGGTCCTGTAATAGGGGTCACCGAGGGAACAAATCCATTCATTACATTTCTTCCTCCATCACCTGTGAGTGATATTATTGAGAAGTGGAGACCCCGTAATGTTACAGAGTGGGGGGCAGAGTGCTGAGGAGCAGAGTGCAGAAAAGTCACCACCGCTCTGCTGACCCCATAACTGCAGAGTCCAGACCTCCACTGGTCTAACACCAGCACAAACACTGCTCCCCCGCCGGGAGCTTCATTGCCAAGCAGCTGCATGCAGCCGTACATCACCAAGCACAATGCCGAGGAGGAGACGTGTTCTGTGCAGTGACGGATCGCACTTCCCTATCTGTGTCTGATGGAGGAGTCTGGGTTTCGTGATTCCAGGAGAACGTTACCCCCTGACTGCATTGTGCCCGCTGTACAGATGGTGGAGGAGGATAATGCTCTGGGCTGTTATCAGGGGTCGGCATTGGGCCCTTAGTTCTTCAGCACAAGACATTGTGGACAATTGAAGCTTCAGCTTTGTGGGAACAGTTTAGGAAAGACTCTTTTCTGTTTCCCATGACTGAGCCCAGTGCACAAGCTCCATACAGACATGGAGGAGGGAGAACATGAGCGGCAGCAGAGCCCGGCTCCTGGCATGTGTACAGGTTACAAACAGGCAGGTTATGGGGCCTTTGGACTGAGGGGCCCCAGGCTTGCTGGTGCCTGTGTGCACACACCCTTATAGCTCCGATTATGGGGATTTCCACTTCTGCACATCATAAAACAATAACACTTTACACCTCTAGGGCCGGCACTGGTCTTGCAATATCAGCGTCGTGTCCTCCCGTGACCACTGCAGCCAATCAGCCGCCTCTGATCGGCTGCAGAGAGGATGTCCGTGCTGGTGGAACAATGAAGGAATATATCTGGTATCTCCACATCCGCCAGAGTCCGATCTATACGGTAACGTGGATGGTGACAGCTGGAGCCTCCTACGGCAACATGGTGAGGAAAAACACAATTTTATGGCTCCTGTAAGAAGGAGGAAAAATGAAAGACAAAGCTGCCAATGTACAATGATGGTGGAGGAGGCAGCATCTCTGCACAGCGGCCTCAGTGTACGTGCACAGCCCAGGCCGCCATTATTCCTGCCCCTCCCCCTCTCACTGTGCGCCGCTGTCAGTGTCTATAAAGTTTGTCGCAGCCCCGCAGTGACGTCAAAGGGTAAGATGGCGGCCCCTGTGGTAGAGACTCCCGGGTCGGAGGAAGAGGAGGATGATGAGTTCGGGAGGAAGATGCGCGGGAGGCCGCGGCTCAATGATAAGGACCGTGTGAGGCGGCGGCTGGAGTCCCGGAAGAAGTATGACTGCCGGCGGGTGTACCTGGGAGAGGCGCACGGGGCCTGGATGCGGAGGAGGGACCGGGGCGGCGGGGACAGCGCCGGGGAGGCCTGGAGCGATGCCCGCCTGGCTGCACACCTGCTGGCCCTGGAGTCCGGATCCCAGGGGTGAGAGCCCGGAGTGTTATGTGCTGTGTGCCGGAGACCGCCGCTCCCAGCATGCTGAGGGGGCGGACCGGGGGAGGGACTGTGTGCGCGGGGGAGGGGCAGTCAGTGGATGGGGGCGGGACTGAGGGGGAGGGGCAGTCAGTGGATGGGGGAGGGACTGTGCGTGGGGGATGGGGGGAGGGACTGTGCTGGAGGAGGGGCAGGCTGTGGATGGGGAGGGACTGAGGGGGAGGGGCAGTCAGTGTAGTGGATGGGGAGGGACTGTGCTGGGGGAGGGGCAGTCAGTGGATGGGGGAGGGACTGTGCGTGGGGGATGGGGGGAAGGACTGAGTGGGAGGGGCAGTCAGTGTAGTGGATGGGGGAGGGACTGTGCTGGGGGAGGGGCAGGCTGTGGATGGGGAGGGACTGTGTGTGAGGGGGAGGGGCAGTCAGTGTAGTGGATGGGGAGGGACTGTGCTGGGGGAGGGGCAGTCAGTGGATGGGGGAGGGACTGTGCGTGGGGGATGGGGGGAAGGACTGAGTGGGAGGGGCAGTCAGTGTAGTGGATGGGGGAGGGACTGTGCTGGGGGAGGGGCAGGCTGTGGATGGGGAGGGACTGTGTGCGAGGGGCAGTCAGTGTAGTGGATGGGGGAGGGACTGTGCTGGGGGAGGGGCAGGCTGTGGATGGGGAGGGACTGTGTGTGAGGGGCAGTCAGTGTAGTGGATGGGGGAGGGACTGTGCTGCGGGAGGGGCAGGCTGTGGATGGGGAGGGACTGTGTGTGAGGGGGAGGGGCAGTCAGTGTAGTGGATGGGGGAGGGGCAGGCTGTGGATGGGGAGGGACTGTGTGCGAGGGGGAGGGGCAGTCAGTGTAGTGGATGGGGGAGGGACTGTGCTGGGGGAGGGGCAGGCTGTGGATGGGGAGGGACTGTGTGCGAGGGTGAGGGGCAGTCAGTGTAGTGGATGGGGGAGGGACTGTGCTGGGGGAGGGGCAGGCTGTGGATGGGGAGGGACTGTGTGAGTGGGAGGGGCAGTCAGTGTAGTGGATGGGGGAGGGACTGTGCTGGGGGAGGGGCAGGCTGTGGATGGGGAGGGACTGTGTGCGAGGGGGAGGGGCAGTCAGTGTAGTGGATGGGGGAGGGACTGTGCTGGGGGAGGGGCAGGCTGTGGATGGGGAGGGACTGTGTGCGAGGGGGAGGGGCAGTCAGTGTAGTGGATGGGGGAGGGGCAGGCTGTGGATGGGGAGGGACTGTGTGCAAGGGGGAGGGGCAGTCAGTGTAGTGGATGGGGGAGGGACTGTGCTGGGGGAGGGGCAGGCTGTGGATGGGGAGGGACTGTGTGCGAGGGGGAGGGGCAGTCAGTGTAGTGGATGGGGGAGGGACTGTGCTGGGGGAGGGGCAGGCTGTGGATGGGGGAGGGACTGTGCTGGGGGAGGGGCAGGCTGTGTCATGGATGGGGAGGGACTGTGTGCGAGGGGGAGGGGCAGTCAGTGTAGTGGATGGGCGAGTTACTGTGTGCGCGGGGGAGGGGCAGTCGGTGTCATGGATGGGGAGGGGCAGGCTGTGTAAGGGGATGGGGGGACTGGGGATGATGGTGGGCTGTGTAGGGAGACGGGGGAGGGGGCGGACTGTGTATGGGGGGAGTGTATGTGGAGGGAGAAGTGCAGGTTGTGTATGGGGGGGGACTGTACAGGGCAGGGGGCGGGCTTTGCATGGGTGGGATGGACTGTACGGGGGAGGTGCAGGTTGTGTACAGGGGGGCGGGCTTTGAACGGGGGAGGGGACGGGTTGTGTACACTGTGAGGGGGGGGGCTGCCTGTGTACGAGGAACACGGACTGTGCGTAGAGAGAGAGGGCTGTGTGCACAGTCGAGGGGGACAGAGGACGGACTGTGGGGGTGGGGATTCTCCTCCTGTGGACTGGTGTTATTCTTTTTCAGAATGCAGGATGTTTTGTTTTGTTTTTATGGTGGGGGGGGGGGGCCTTAAATGGGTTTTCCACTACTTTGTCAACCCCCTCTCAATTGATATGTTCCCCCTTATAAAATAACACCTTCTAGTCTCCTCGGCTTTTCTCTCACTTCCTTCTGGTGAAATTGTCACCCTGAAGAATTGAGATCTGCTGCTCTCTGGTCTCCGAATGTTAGTGACGTTCTACGGAAGTGCGAGTGAAATGGTGGAAATATGATTGGGAAGGGGTTGTCCGAGTAGTGAATAATCCTATGAAGAGGTGCCGACTTATAAGTGCCTGGTCTTCAAGGGTTATTGAACCCATGGGATGTCTTGTTCCTTAGTGGAGGGGCAACGTGGCTGTGGGATGGCCGATTCCTTAGGGGCGGGGTTCACAGGATGTCCGGTTTCTTAAGGCTGGGGGGTTCACAGGATGGCCGGTTCCTTAGGGGCGGGTCACAGGATGGCCAATTCCTTAGGCCTTAGGGGCGTGGGGGGGGTGTCACAGGATGGCCGGTTCCTTAGGGGCAACGTGGCCGTGGGATGGCCGATTCCTTAGGGGCGGGGTTCACAGGATGTCCGGTTTCTTAAGGCTGGGGAGTTCACAGGATGGCTGGTTCCTTAGGGGCGGGTCACAGGATGGCCAATTCCTTAGGCGCGTGGGGTGGGGTTACACGGAGTGGCCGGTTTCTTAGGGGCGGGTTACACGGGGTGGCCGGTTTCTTAGGGGCGGGTTACACGGAGGGTGGCCGGTTCCTTGGGGGAAGGGTTCGTCTTGATGGACGGTTCCTTAGGGGAGGGTTAGTCTGGATGGCCGGCAGTTTCTTAGGGGAGGGTTACATGGGGGTGGCCGGCAGATCCTTAGGGGAGGGTTACACGGGGGTGGCCGGCAGTTCCTTAGGGGAGGGTTACACGGGGTGGCCGGTTCCTTAGGGGTACAGACCACATCGTAAAATCAGTGTTGTTTTTTTAAAGGGGCAGTATGAAAGCTAGAGTATGCTGGCTCTTGGGTGGAGAGGGGTGCTGATCTTGTGGGAATTGTTAATTAGTTTTCATGTTTCTTTGACAAGACCACATTAAGTGTTAGGTATTTTGTGGTGTTGGACCTGCGGGGGTCCTGGATCCTAGGGGGGGGCACTGGGCCTGTTTATGCAACATCTCATCACTGGGGACCACTTAGAGTACGTGTCTATTATCTGTAGTCCCGCCGTGTGGTGGATGGCAGACCCCTGGAGCATTGTAAAATGGGGTTCAACTGGTTTACCCCGGATCCCACCATTATTTTGTCTCTCCCCCACACTCCCACCCTCATGTGGCTTCTGTGCCCCTGATTGTCGGGGAGGACATGTCATTATGTGTAGCGGTCACACCTCTGACGTCACTTTCTCTTTGTTACAGGAAGCCGGACGGTGATCTCCAGGTGAACCCATCGCACCGGACCAGTACGTACCTATTACTTTCTCCTGTATCTGGAGAACTACAACTCCCAGCATCGTAGAGGACATGAGTGTAGGGTAGTCACCGACCCTCCTAATGTAATATTACATGAGGGGGCAGAGCCCTGTATTTCGGTCCCTGCCTCACCCTGGTCTGCGGAGCTCAACGTTGTGTGGTCTTTCTCCAGTGCTGCGGGCAACGCTCATAAGAGGGTGGGCACAGCTCTGTCAGCTCAGCGGGGGCACAGACCCCCCAGCACAGACGCCTCACGTTCTCTCGTGTCTTTGCAGGGCAGAAGCGCTGTGTGAACAACCTGCTCAGCTTAGTGACCTGGTATCATGACCACGAGAGCCACTGCCCCCATGAGCCTGCCCTGTCCGAGCTCGACACCAGTCAGCTCCTCTATACCACAGCAGTGTGGCAGTGCCAGGCCGGGCACCACTTCTCTCAAGACCTTCGGTGCCCCTTGAAGACACTTAATCATAAAGGCAAGACATTTGTATTGTATATTACAGTATACAGAGTGATGGCAACAGGCAAGGTGACATTTTTAAAGGAATGTTCCCAAATTTGAAAGATACAGTCATGGCTAAAAGTGTTTTCACCCTTGAAATTGTTCCAGAAAATGAAGTATTTCTCCCAGAGCATTATTGCAATTCCACATGTTTTGTTATATACATGTTTATTTCCTTTGTAACTTTTCCTTTGGAACAACATAAAGAACAGAGGAAAAAAGGCAAATTGGACATAATTTTACACACAACCCCCAAAAATGGACCGGACAAAATTGTTGTCCCCCTCAACTTAATATTTGATTGCATGCCCTTTAGAATAAATATCTGCAATCAATCGCTTCCTATAATCATCAGCTTCTTACTCCTCAGCTGGAATCTTGGACTCTTCCTTTGTAAACTGCTCCAGGTCTCTCATATGTGAAGGCGTCTTCTCCCAACAGCAATTGTAAGATCTCTCCACAGGTGATCAATGGGATTTGGATCTGGACTCATTGCTGCCACTTCAGAAATCTCCCGGGCTTTGTTTCCACCCATTTCTGGGGGCTTCTTGAAGTATGTTTGAGGTCATTGTCCTCTTGGAAGACCCATGACCTAGGACGCAAACCCAGCTTTCTGTCACTGGACACTACACTGTGACCCAAAATCCTTTGGTAATCTTCAGATTTCATGATGTCTTGCACACAGTCAAGGCACCCAGTGCCAGAGGCAGCAAAACAATCTCAAAACGTCTTTGAACCTCCACCATATTTGACTGTAGGGTACTGTGTTCTTTTCTTTGTAGGCCTCATTTTGTTTCAGGAAACAGTAGAATGATGTGCTTTACAAAAAAGCTCCATCTTGGTCTCATTGTCCACAAGATGCATTACAAGAAGGATTTTGGCTTATTCACGTACATTTTGGCAAACTGCAGTCTAGCTTTTTATATCTCTGTGTCAGTGGGGTCCTCCTGGGTCTTCTGCCATAGTGTTTCATTTCATTCAAATGTGGATGGATAGTTCACACTGACACTGATGCACCCTGAGCCTGCAGGACAGTTTGAATTTCTTTGGAACTTGATTGGGGCTGCTTATCCTCCATCTGGACTATCCTGCGTTGCAACTTTTCATCAATTTTTCTCTGCAGTCCAGGGAGATTAGCTACAGTGCCCTGGGTTGTGAACGTCTTGATTATGTTGCGCACAGTGGACAAAGGAACATCAAGAGCTCTGGAAATGGACTTGTAACCTTGAGATTGTTGATACTGTTCAACAATTTTGGTACTCAAGTCCTCAGACAGTTCTCTTCTCCTCTTTCTGTTCTCCATGCTTAGTGTGGCACACACACACAATGCAAAGATTGAGTCAACTTCTCCCCTTTTTATCTGGTTTGAGGTATGATTTTCATATTGCCCACACCTGTTACTTGCCACAGGTGAGTTTGAATGAGCATCACATGCTTGAAACAAAGTTGTTACCTACAATTTTGGAAAGGTGCCAACAATTTTGTCCGGCCCATTTTTGGGGTTTTGTGTTAAATTATGTCCAATTTGCCTTTTTTTTATCTCTTTTTATGTTGTTCCAATACACACAAATGAAATAGACATGTGTATAACAAAACACGTGCAATTGCAAGAATTGTCTGCGAGAAATACTTCATTTTTTGGAACAATTTCAAGGATGCCAACACTTTTGGCCATGACTGTCTCCTATCTGTACTATTAGGGGATAACTTGGTGACTACTTGAAACCTCAGCAACCCTGAGAACAAGGCTCTGGTTCTGCAGACAAAGAACGGAGAGGAGGTTGTGCGCACCTCCGCTTCATTTATTACCCGGAGCCCCCCTCTCAGGATCAGTGCGGTTCGAGCCTTCAGGCCACCAGCGATAAGTAATTTCTCCCCTGTCCCTTTACTTTTAATTTTGGAAATACCCCTTTTAAGGGTTATACTATAATCACCTCTCTATTTACCGACTTCCAGGTGATGCAGAGCTGCAGTGCAAAGAATGGAGGAGCGGCATGTTTAACCCATTAGTAACTTCTCAATTTCTGACCCCTTCTTTCGCAGTGAGCGATGATGACCTCAGCTCCGATGATTCCTCCTCTAGACCGGCACCCGTCATCCAAGTTTCAGAGCCAGATCAGCCGATCCACACCTTGTATTCTGAGAGCATGACCGACGGAGAGGAGCAGTGCACCGAGGAGACAGAGACCGTGATGTGCGTCCCAATGGGGACGGAAGCCGATAGCGTCTATGAAGAGGTGACCCAGGAAGCCCTGGGGCAGGTGGTAGCCGGCGCCTCCCAGGTCATTATCATCACCGGGCCAGGATACCACGAGGCTTTGGCAGCAGAGGGTATCCGGCTAGATGTCAGCGACGCCGGCAGTGGGGATGACAGCGCATGCACCACACTGGAAGCCGTGTCTGCCTTCACCCAGGGAGCGGAGCAGGAGGAAGACGGCAGCGAAGGGGCAATGATGGGTAAGTGGGTACGAGAGCGGGACGAGCAATAAGCCCCTGCAGAGGAGGGTGGGCTCATTGTCGTCTTCCCCCTGTGCTTCCGTCTAGATGAGAACGCGCTCTACACTCTGGAAGCGGAAACCGAGGGAGTAATAATAGGCTCCCCGTTACCCGAGTCTGGTTCTATGGAAGAGCCCATCGAACGCGTTATCCTGGAGACAGGGGAGTACGAAGTGGAGCAAGTCGTCATCAAGCGACCCCCGAGGTGAGTGCGCAGTCGTAATGAGAACTTCTGCTGCCAAGTAAGTTTTCTTACAGGTCCCCGTTTTGCACATATCACCCCACATGATGACTCCCCTCCAGTTTCTATTGGATCCGTCCTGCTGTAGTCCCAGTGCTCCTGGTCGATCATGTGCCTCGGGTGGAGCAGAGCGCCTCCTCCAGTTATTAAATACCACTGTCAATCTCTGACAGCGACATTTAACGTTCGCCAGCAGGGGGCACATCAGTCTACACTCCCATTGGCGTGCCTGTGACGTGATCGCGGGTCACTCATGGGTTGCCATAACAGCTGGGGATCTGCTGAAGATCTCTGTGCCTGCCATTATGATCCTCCTGTGAAAGCCAGTGTTTAGCCGGCGTTCATAAGAGATCATGATTTTCTCTGTAGAAAGCAGCGCTGATGATCTGCTACATAGAGAATAATCAATCGGACAATCGCAGCTTCAAGTCCCCTAAGACGACTAACAAATATGGGAAAAAGTTTTTAAAAATATGAAAAAAATAAACACAAGTTCAAATCATCGGCCCATTAAAAGTAAAACAAAAAAATACACGATTGGTATCGCTGCGTTCAGAAACTCCCGATCTATGAAAATATAAAATGAATTAATCCAGTCGGTGTAACGAGAAAAAAAATAGAGCCAAAATGATGGGGTTTTTCTTGGCCGTCGCAACATTGCTATAAGAGCCGATGAAACTATCAAATGTACCCCAAAATGGTATCAGTAAAAAACATCAGCTCAGGGCGTGAAAAATAAGCCCTGACACAGCCCCAGAACCGAAAAAAACGTTACGTGCCTTGGAAAATGGTGACCCCAGGGGGGCAAAGATGGCAGCCATAGTGGCCCTTGTCAGGCCTCACATGGCTCTGGCAATGAAGGGAACTCCTGCCACTCATATGGCGCTATTGATGGTGGAATTTAAGGAGTTAAACTGCGGGGATCCATTTCCCCTGGGATCCGTGTCCTCTGGGATCCCCCACAGTTTCAGCAGGAATCTGCTCATGTATCAGCCGGGCTCTTGCAGCCGATCGTGTGGCTACAGAGGCAATCTGCGTTCTGGATATATCCGTCTCCTCGGCCAGCATTATTAATCAGATTTTTCTAAAAGGGGCAGATCCTCGATAATTTTTGTTTTGTGTTCTTACAGGAAGAGGAATCGTCGCGCTCCGGTGACAGATGCCGATGGCGTGCCGGAGATGTTCCACTGTCCGTACGAGGGCTGCGCTCAGGTCTACACCGCCCTCAACAGCTTCCAGGTATCGTCCTCTCCTACTGGGTTGGAGCTGGTCTCCCTCTGGTCTTTTCCAGCCGGACCCTTTCCTCTATAGTGTGGAGATCTCTGGCCGTTTATAGTCCTTTTGATCAGGACAGTTTGTATTTTTGCATCATTTAATGTAGACTGTTCAGAAATAAGTAAGTGAACCCCACCACTAAAACCAACCAGTATCGAGCAGACATGTTGGAGCAGTGCGCACGTTTACAGCGATGGCAGACACGCTTCTTCAAGCTCATCTCATCGGAAAACATGAGATCAAGCATGATTAAAGGGATATTCCCTTGTTACAAAGTGATTGTGTACTCCAAGGGTTGGTGGGGGGGGGTCACTCTTGGATCCTGAGAAGTCCTGGTCTAACTCTGCGGCCTGTATGTTTCAGCGCAGGGTCAGCCGGTGCTTTACTTCACGGTCGCGAACCTCACCGATCAGACTTTGACTTTTTCAGGTCTGTGTTCTTTGGCTGCTAGACGGGTCCCCTACGAGCTGCCTACTATCGGCTGGAATCCCAGGCGCCTTTCCTGGTTTGTTGATATGATGTCATTGTTGTGACATGATGTCACACCGGGCCTACCAATCAGAAACGTTTCTGGAGATCCCAGACCATAGGAGGCAGTCCGCAAGGGTCTGATATGGCAGGATCAGTTGATCCTGTAATACTTCAGTGCCCTTACAGCTGCTTATGTAGTAATAATATAGATATTTTTGCTAGATTTGATATATTATATTATAGTTTTAAAAATCAAAATTGAAAAAATCTACATAGCTTTTTTTTTTTAAAAAAAAGCTATCAAACCATAAAAATAAATACAAACTTTTTTTTTTTTTTTTTGTACTGTCTGGTCTGTTTCAGCATTTTTTTTTTTTATTTTTTTTTTTTATTGGGTCAAAAATCCAATGCAGAAGGAAAAAAACATATGCTGTTCTAGGAGACAAACCAGCTGATAAAGTAATGACCAGGTTTCAACATTTTTTGTCGAAACATAAAAATATAACTGAACCTTAAAGGGGTATTCCCATCTCCAAGATCCTATCCCAATATGTAGTGGGTGTAATAATAATAATATTAGCAAATACCTCCAATTTGAAATGTAGTATAGTTCTTCTGATTCGCTCTGTCGCTTACCTCCTGTGCATGCATTGCAGTAGCTTAGTGGTCGTAACCATTGATACCTAAGCTACTGCAATGCTCTGCACATGGGGTAAGTGACATAGCGAAATCAGTAGAACTATACTACATTTCTTATCAGAGGTATTTGCTTATTTTATTATTACACCTGCTACATATTGAGATGGGATCTTGGAGATGGGAATACCCCTTTTAACCTTTTATTTTTTTTTCTTTTAATGTATAAAATTCTGACTGTCTTGCAAAAGACAGCAAACCCTTATACAATTACAAGCACACTGAAAAATTGTCAGAAATCAAAGAGGGAAAATATATATTCTGGTGCTCGAGGGATTGAGCTTCTCTGGTATTTTGGCTGATGCCGCTTTTTCTCTTTTCTCTGTAGAACCATGTGAATCTGATTCACAGAAAAGGAAGAACCAAAGTGTGTCCTGAAGAAGGCTGCGGGAAGAAGTTCTACCTGACGAATCACCTGCGCCGTCATATGATCATACACACGGGTGCGTGCCGACGCCGGGCACAGCGCTGCCGCCGGTGCGGGTCTCGTCCTCTTGTCTCACGTCCATCTTTCCCTCTCTATCCACAGGCGTCCGTGAATTCATCTGCGAGACTTGCGGCAAATCGTTCAAAAGGAAAAGTCACTTGGAAGTCCACAGGAGAACTCACACCGGCGAGACCCCCCTACAGTAAGAAACCTCTCTACGTTTCCACTTAAAGACAGCGGAGATCTTGAAGCTTTTTGTTCCTTTTCCTGCCGAGCTTTTTGATGCTTCGTATCTGTTCCCAACAGGTGCGAGGTTTGCGGCTTCCAGTGTCGGCAGCGGGCGTCTCTGAACTGGCACATGAGGAAGCATAATTCGATGATCCAGTACAGCTTCTCCTGCGAACACTGCGGGAAACTTTTTGAGAAACGAGAAAGCGTCAAATTCCACAAGCTGAAGAGTCACCCGGAGGGGAGAGCTACGTGAGGAGCAGTGGGGTGGAGCGTCCAGGTCACACCGCAATTTTATAAGTTTTAGTAGGTAGTTTGATGTCCCAGGGTTTTAGGGTTATACCAGCCGCCAAGCATGGCCTCCCCCACCCTCCGAGATCGAGGACTCCCCCCACCCACTGAGAGCCAGGACTCCCAATTCTTTCCAT
The DNA here is from genome assembly GCF_046119375.1 of Phyllobates terribilis. Classification (NCBI taxonomy): domain Eukaryota; kingdom Metazoa; phylum Chordata; class Amphibia; order Anura; family Dendrobatidae; genus Phyllobates; species Phyllobates terribilis. Next base: position 583,331,244 of record NW_027362771.1, read on the forward strand.
TCTTTGTAAATAAACTCTTGTCCATGCGATAGTGACCTATAGGGCAAAAATGTACAGGTGCAGCTTCATAGCGTTAGTAGTGCCCCCTTTCAGATCTTTTATTCCTGTAATGACTACAGATTGGCTCAGCCATTCAACCTCTTTTTACCCCTTACCGACATATGACGTACTGGTATGTCATATTCCGGCTCCCTTACTGAGCCCACGTGTTTCACGGAAGATGATGGCTGATTTGATCAGCCATCATGTGCCTTTAACAGCTGCGGGTGGGGCACCCATTGGTGATCGCAGGGCGCTGATGGGATACCATGATAGCCCGTGGTCTGCTGAAGACTTCTGTGCTTGTCATAACGATTCTCCTTTGGAGGCCAACCTATAGCCGGCGTTCATAGGAGAGCGTGATTTTCACTATACATAGCAACGCTGATGTACTTCTACAGTTAAACCAGAAGTTTACATACACAATATAAAAAGACACATCTGCATGTTTTTCTCAATATCTGACATGAAATCAGAATAAACCTTTCCCGTTTTAGGTCAATTAGGATTACCATCATTTTTAATATTTGCCAAATACCAGAATAATGAGAGAGAGAGAATGTTTTAAGGCATTTTTAGTACTCTCATTCTGGTATTTGGCAAATATTAAAAATGATGGTAATCCTAACTGACCTAAAACGGGAAAGGTTTATTCTGATTTCATGTCAGATATTGAGAAAAACATACATATGTGTTTTATTATATAGTGTATGTAAACTTCTGGTTTCAACTGTATGTAGAGCACAAGCGATCAGACGATCGCAGCTTCAAGTCCCCTAAAGGGACTATTAAATACAGTAAAAAGTGACAAAAAAAATGTTTAAAAAAAGTTAAACCATTAAAAATAAATTAAAAATCCAAATAAGTGTATCGCTGCGTTCGTAAAATTCCAATCTAGCAAAATATAAATCGTGACAGAGCTAATTTTGACCTTAATGATCACATTTTTGAAATCTGACCACTGTCATTTTGAGGCAATAACTCAGGAACGCTTCAACCGATCCCCCTGATTCTGAGGTTGTTCTTTCCTAACATACTTTACTTCATGATAGTGGTAAAATTTGGTCAATATGATTTACATATATTTATGAAAATACTTTTAATTCTTATGCCTTTAAATCAGAGAATTCTACCACACAAAAAAATAGTTAATAAATAACATTTCTCACATGTCTACTTTACATCTTCATAATTTTTTAAACATTCATTTTAATTTTTTTTTTATTAGGAAGTTAGAAGGGTTAAAAGTTGATCAGCAATTTCTCATTTTTCCAACAAAATTTGCAAAACTACAAAACAATTTTTTTAGGGACCACATCACTTTTAAAGTGACTTTGAGGGGCCTTTATGACAGAAAATACCCAAAAGTGACACCATTCTAAAAACTGCACCCCTCAAGGTGCTCAAAACCACATTACAGACGTTTATTAATCCTTCAGGTGCTTCACAGGAATTATTGGTATGTGGAAGGAAAAAAAACATTTTTACTATATTTTTTTCACAAAAATTTTACTTTAGTCCCAAATTTTGCACTTTCACAAGGGCAACAGGAGAAAATGAACCCCAAAATTTGTTGTGCAATTTCTCCTGAGTAGGCCGATACCACATATGTGGGGGAAAACTACTATTTGGGTGTACTGCAGGGCTCAGAAGGGAAGCGGCACCATTTGACTTCTTGAATGCAAAAATAGCTAGAATTGAGAGCAGTTTGGAGAGCCCCTGATGTGCCTAAACAGTTGAAACCCCCACAAGTGACCCCATTTTGGAAACTACACCCCTCAAGGATTTTATACAGGGGCATAGTGAGCATTTTGAACTTACAGCTATGACACAGAATTTGTTAACATTAGGTTGTCATATTGAAAAAGTTCTTTTTTTTTTTTTTTTTTTTTGTTCACAAAAATTTTGCTTTAGCCTCAAATTTTTCACTTTTGCAAGCGGTAACACCAAAAAGTGAACCCCAAAGTTTATTTACTTTATTATGAGCGCGGCGATACGCCATATGTAGTCAAAAAGTTGTGTTTGGACGGCCGGGCTCAGAATGGAAGGAGCAATATTTGAATTTTGGAACACAAATTGGCTGAAATAGAATGCGGGCGATATGTCGCATTTACACGGCCCCTAAGACACCCACACAGCAGAGAACCCCTACAACTGACCCCATTTTGGAAACTGCACCCCTCAAGGATTTTATTCAGATGTGTAGTGAGCATTTTGAACCCAGAGGTAAGACAGAATTTGGTAACATTAGGTCATCATATTGAATAAGTTGTCATTAGTGTTGAGCATAAGTGTTCACTACTTGAGTTTGCATCGGGTGCTCGGGTATGCACCAAGTATCATGAGTGCTCAAGTGACATGCTCGAGTCCCCAAAAAAAAACATGCGGGGATCGCTCGTGTATGGCAGGCAATCCCTTCATGTTTTTTTGGCTGTCTAACAGCCGCGAAACATGCAGGGTGGAGACTCGAACGCCTGATGGAAACTTGAGTAGCGAACACACAAGTCGTAATATCGTAATCTTTATTTTTTTTTTAACTTTAACTGGAAAAACCCTAACGGCAAAGAATGAAAGAAATAAAAATTATAAAATAAAAAAAAATTAAACTGACTAAGGGGATGACTTAGGGAGGATGACATACTAACTATTGGCTTTTGATCACTGTGATAGGGTCTATCACAGTGATCAAAAGGAACCAATAGCAAAAATCCCTTCTGTTGCCTGATGCCCAGGGGATGGCGAAGGTACGGTGTTCTCCAGGGTCTGCGCTACCCCCTATAGCTGAGACCCCGGATATTTTCGAACTCTGGAGGGCTCTATAGGCTTTTTCCCAAACGGCGGTGAGGGAATAAGGCCCCATAGCGGCTGCTGTTTCAGTGTGTATCGGCGGTCGTTAAGGGGTTAAATGAATCATAGATAAACGGCACAATGAGAAAAAAAAATCGAAACTCCAGAATCACTTTTTTTTTTGACCGCCGCAACATTGCAATAAAATTCAATAACTGGTGATAAAAACATCCTATGTACCCCAAAATGGTATCTATAAAATTGTCAGCTCGGGGCACAAAAAATAAGCCCCCACCCGGACCCAGATCCCGAAAAATGAAAATGCTACAGGTCTTGGAAAATGGCGCCATAAGCAAAATGCATTTATTTAGTTTTTTTATAAAAAAAAATTTTTTCCACTTCGATATAAAATAAAACAAAACTTACTAGTTCGCAGTTTGGTATCTGTGTACTCGTAATGACCTGGGGAATCGCATTACTAGGTCAGTCAGTAAATTAAAAAAAAATAATAATTGTGGATTTGCACTTTTTTTTTTTGCAATTTCACCGCACTTGGAAATCTTTTCCTGTTTTCCAGTACACGATATGGTATGAAAAGTACAACTCTTCCCGCTAAAAAAACAAGCCCTCATACGGACAGAAAAATAAAAAGGCAAAAAAAATGGAAAATTGCCGCTGTGTGAAGGGGTTAATAAAGAAGGGGCCTGGACGATCGTCTGATCTCGCTGCAGTGGGGAAATGAAGTATTACACGGCTGGAACGCACATCTAGGGGCTCGGTCAAGATGGTCATAGCGGGAACTTTTATTATTATTCTCCTCCTGGCCAATGGGGAAGGGGGTGAAGGACATCGGGATGTTACGGTTTTGGGTTGTTTTTTTTTTTGACGACTGAATATATTTTTGCTTCAGGCTGGTAAGGCTCGGCTAATAAGCTACGTTTATTACTAATCCATCCCCGTAGACATTGATCTGATTTCTGCTAACGAGGGTCCTTGTGTTGAATATATTTGCAGTAAATGTTCTTTTTCCGGAAAAAGTTTTTATTTTTTTGGGTTTCTTACCAATGTTATTTCAGTAGTAGAAATAGAGAAACTCTGGAAATGGAGGTCCATTTAAAGGGGAAGCTCACTACGAGCCGTATGAATAAAGTGCAATGGGCCCTTTAATTACAGTCGACGTGCACTCAAGATAATCCCTTTACCCAAATGAAGATTTCTTTGGGAGGGTTGTGGGAAAGGTATGGCAGCCTTATATTCTTTTCTGCCACACCCAGACCGAAGGAGATTTGGGGGCTTCTCCCAGCACTGTGCCCCCTTTGCTCTTTTGATAGACGGGGACCTTCACCAATCAAATAATCGCGTATTATCACGATTTGTAGCCCCTTCAAATGTGCTGCCTTCATGCTGACTGCCTCCTCTTATATTCGTCTCTTCCTGGATCCATTCCCTGTAAAATAAACATTTTTTAAAAGTTTTTTCAAATCTCACATTAAAAAAACAACAATAATTCTTTCCCTTACTCTTGCTACTTTCTCGTTTTCATAGTAAGATATGGCCGTGCCCCCGCCTGTAGCGCTTGCTGGAGGGGCGCCGCTTCACCCATATTTTAGTTAGTCACTGCCGCTCTTCTGTGTGTCGCTCGCTGCCTTGTTTCTATTAAAAGATTCTTTATTTATTGTACGTCCTCTGTGTTTTATGCCAGGATTCACCATCATCACCCGGGATATTCTGTCTGTGTATAAGTGCCGATCGATCATTTCTGTCCCTCCTTGCTGTAGGACGGTGTTCACACTGCTCGCAGTCACTATGTGACTAGAGCCTGGACCCCACTTTTAAGGTTTCCCTTCACTGGAAGGAAGGGCCCAATGCCGACCCCTGATAACAACAAGCCTGTATCATTATCCTGCTCTACCATCTGTACAGTGGGCACAATGCAGTCAGGTGGGTAACGTTCCTCTGAAATCACCAAACCCAGACTCCTCCATCAGACGACAGAGAAGTGCAATCCGTCACTGCACAGAACACGTCTCCTCTAGAGTCCAGTGGTCGCGGCTTTATACCACTGCATCTGACGCTCGGCACTGTGCTTGGTGATGTAAGGCTACATGCATCTGCTCGGCCATGAAGCTCCCGGCGGGGGCGCAGTGTTCGTGCTGATACCAGAGAAGGTCTGGACTCTGCAGTTATTGAATCGTCTAGGAGGTAGTGACTTTTCTACCCCTCAGCACTCGGCCCCCCTCTCAGTAACGTTATGGGGCCTACACTTCATGGCTGAGTTGTTGCAGAACCTTCTACTTCTCAATAATATCACTCACAGGTGATGGGCGAAGATTTAGGAGAAAGAAATGTCATCAACGGACTTGTTACCCCGGTGGCTCCTATTACAGGACCGCGCTGGTATCGGGGAGCTCTGCACCACCAGCCGTGGTGCAGGCAGACGGCATGGAGACAACCAGGGGGTAATACACTTGGGGGCGAGGGGCTGGATGTTAAACACTGGGGGAAGGTGGGGGGCGAGCGGCCGGAGCTCCTAGACCATGAGGGGCGGAGGTTATACATTGGGGCTGAGGAGACTGAAACCTGAATTCAGTGATTGAGACTTTGTTCCAGAGCTTTGCTCCATCATATCGTTTATATTTCGCTTTTGATATTCTGTGAACGCTCCATATCTTTTTATGGGATTCCTGTGAAAAGCATCATGGGACTTGTAGTGGACCCTACTGCCTTAGCTCTGTCATTGGCCAACTCCTTTTTTGGCTAAACAATAAGATTGATTGCTGCTTTGGCTAACATTTACAACTGGCTTTTGGGAACAGGTGTGTGTAATACTTGGAGTTTTTGTCAACTTTCTTCCCGCACATGGTACTTGCGAATATTGCTCAGCGCTGGAGATAAATGAACCAGATTCTAGGGTTATGGCAAATTTTGGCCCGATGTACACCAGGTTATCATTCTGAGAACACCCCCAGCATCCTCTTCATTTCTTTTGCTGGGGTGATAGACGTTTGGCACTGAGGAGCTGAGAATCGGACCACGATGTCTGGACCGGATGTGGCTCTCCTGGTCCAAACCCGTGTTGTTGCCGGTGTATGACGTTGGCTCGGGAGATGAGCCCACTCCATTCCCAGTGGATGCCGGCTGTGTTGTACAGTCGGCATCTTCCTGAAATAAGCACATTGGCCTCCCTTACAGGGCGAGGTTATTATGGTAGCCAGGGGCCTGAAGAAGGTTCCCATCTCTGTCCTCCCACAAAGTGGCTACTTTATTGGAGAACATAATCATCACTACAGAATTTAGAACAACCAATCACCGGTTCAATTCCTGTAAGGGCGACTATAAGGTAAAAGAATAAAAAAAAAAAAATTATATATATATATATATAAGATTGAATTATCCCCCCCCCCCTCAATCCATAAAGAAAAAAGAACATATTTGGTATTGATGTTTCCATAAAACTGATATATTCAAAATATAAAATTTATTAAACCGTAAGGTGAACTGGTCAAAAAAAAAAAAAATCAGAACTGTTGGAGGTTTTTTTGACACTACATTAAAAAGTGATAATCATTATATGTACCTCAAAATGGTACCAAATAAAACAACTCGCCACACAAAAAAGCCCCCCATCCAGCTCCATGGACAAAAATACACTGCTCAAAAAAATAATGGGAACACTGAAATAACCCATCCTAGATCTGAATGAATGAAATCTTCATTGAATACTTTGTTCTGTACAAAGTTGAATGTGCTGACAACAAAATCACACAAAAATCATCAATGGAAATCACATTTATTAACCAATGGAGGCCTGGATTTGGAGTCACCCCCAAAATTAAAGTGGAAAAACACACTACAGGCTGATCCAACTTTGATGTAATGTCCTTAAAACAAGTCAGAATGAGGCTCAGTATTGTGTGTGTGGCCTCCACGTGCCTGTATGACCTCCCTACAACGCCTGGGCATGCTCCTGATGAGGCTGAGTATTGTGTGTGGCCTCCACGTGCCTGTATGACCTCCCTACAACGCCTGGGCATGCTCCTGATGAGGCTGAGTATTGTGTGTGGCCTCCACGTGCCTGTATGACCTCCCTACAACGCCTGGGCATGCTCCTGATGAGGCTGAGTATTGTGTGTGGCCTCCACGTGTCTGTATGACCTCCCCACAATGCCTGGGCATGCTCCTGATGAGGCTGAGTATTGTGTGTGGCCTCCACGTGCCTGTATGACCTCCCTACAACGCCTGGGCATGCTCCTGATGAGGCTGAGTATTGTGTGTGGCCTCCACGTGCCTGTATGACCTCCCTACAACGCCTGGGCATGCTCCTGATGAGGCTCAGTATTGTGTGTGGCCTCCACGTGCCTGTATGACCTCCCTACAACGCCTGGGCATGCTCCTGATGAGGCTCAGTATTGTGTGTGGCCTCCACGTGCCTGTATGACCTCCCTACAACGCCTGGGCATGCTCCTGATGAGGCTCAGTATTGTGTGTGGCCTCCACGTGCCTGTATGACCTCCCTACAACGCCTGGGCATGCTCCTGATGAGGCTGAGTATTGTGTGTGGCCTCCACGTGCCTGTATGACCTCCCTACAACGCCTGGCCATGCTCCTGATGAGGTTGCGGATGGTCTCCTGTGGGATCTCCTCCCAGACCTGGACTAAAGCATCCGCCAACTCCTGGACAGTCTGTGGTGCAACGTGACGTTGGTGGATGGAGCGAGACATGATGTCCCAGATGTGCTCAATCGGATTCAGGTCTGGGGAACGGGCGGGCCAGTCCATAGCTTCAATGCCTTCATCTTGCAGGAACTGCTGACACACTCCAGCCACATGAGGTCTGGCATTGTCCTGCATTAGGAGGAACCCAGGGCCAACCGCACCAGCATATGGTCTCACAAGGGGTCTGAGGATCTCATCTCGGTACCTAATGGCAGTCAGGCTACCTCTGGCGAGCACATGGAGGGCTGTGCGGCCCTCCAAAGAAATGCCACCCCACACCATTACTGACCCACTGCCAAACCGGTCATGCTGAAGGATGTTGCAGGCTGCAGATCGCTCTCCGCGGCGTCTCCAGACTCTGTCACGTCTGTCCCATGTGCTCAGTGTGAACCTGCTTTCATCTGTGAAGAGCACAGGGCGCCAGTGGCGACTTTGCCAATCCTGGTGTTCTGTGGCAAATGCCAAGCGTCCTGCACGGTGTTGGGCTGTGAGCACAACCCCCATCTGTGGACGTCGGTTTCTAACCGTTTGTGCAGACACATGTACATTTGTGGCCTGCTGGAGGTTATTTTGCAGGGCTCTGGCAGTGCTCCTCCTGTTCCTCCTTGCACAAAGGCAGAGGTAGCGGTCCTGCTGCTGGGTTGTTGCCATCCTACGGCCCCCTCCACGTCTCCTGGTGTACTGGCCTGTCTCCTGGTAGCGCCTCCAGCCTCTGGACACTACGCTGACAGACACAGCAAACCTTCTTGCCACAGCTCACATTGATGTGCCATCCTGGATGAGCTGCACTACCTGAGCAGCTTCTGTGGGTTGTAGAGTCCGTCTCATGCTACCACGAGTGTGAAAGCACAACCAACATTGAAAATTGACCAAAACATTAGCCAGAAAGCACTGGTACTGAGATGTGGTCTGTGGTCCCCACCTGCAGAACCACTCCTTTATTGAGTGTGTCTTGGTAATTGCCAATAATTTCCATCTATTGTCTATTCCATTAGCACAGCAGCATGTGAAATTGATTGTCAATCAGTGTTGCTTCCTAAGTGGACAGTTTGATTTCACAGAAGTTTGATCTACTTGGAGTTATATTCTGTTGTTTAAGTGTTCCCTTTATTTTTTTGAGCAGTGTATAACAAATACATTACGGGTCTCAGGAAAGTCCGCAACTCAAAGTTTTTAAAAAGTTTTTTTTTTTAACTTGTTTTTTTTTTTGTGTGAAAAAAAGGAGAATTGGCACCATTTTGCCGCAATTTTGTATTTTTTTTTTTCTACATCCCGTTTTTCGGTACATTATATGGTAAGAGAATGGTCTCATTCGAAACTCCAACTCGCCCTGCAATAAAAACAAGTCCTCATTATGCAATGTCAAATGAAAAAATTTATATAGGATCTGTACTTTTCGCCATTCTTCTTTTTTTTTTTTGGGGGGGGGGGGGTTGAAAAATGCCTGAAAAAAATAGTAAATTTTTCTTTTTTTAAAATATGTAAAGAACGCTTCAGGAAAAGGGAAAAACTCTACCCAAAAATGGATCCTTTCTTGAAACTTATTCCACTTCACTTAAGTTTTTCACTTTTGAACTCCTAAAAAAAAAATTTGGCCGGAACAAGAATTCGCCCCTGAGTGAAGAAAGTGCAGATCCAGAACTGCGTGACATTAAATGGCCGAATGATCGGTCACAATCAATGCCCGCTGTACACTCGCCTAGCGATTGATGAAAGAGCGATATTTCTCATGATTGAGGATGAATAAAAATAATCAATGCGTTTCGCTACTTTTTGGCTTCTTCAGGGGTGAAGGTGATAAGTTGTCCTACAACTCAGACCCGAAATGATCAGTTGTAATCTGTGGGTGACACAGATGTAAGTGTTCATTTTCCTTTTATAGTGCCTTCATAGGTGAAATAACTCATTACACGTTCATTAAAATCGATATATTGCAAAAACGCAGCAGTTTTCCCGAGTGAGAGACTCTGTATAATAAACGATGGTCCAAAATAAGGCAGCCCTATTGACTGAGCTTTACAATGCAGACAACCCTTTTAAACCCTGCCTGCACCATGACGTATATTTACGTCATACATTGGGGCGGGGGTACAGAGTGGGTTCAGGAGCTGAGCCTGATCTTTACAGGGCGGGTGCTGGCTGTGTTCTACAGCCAACACCTGTGTCTAACCGCAGCACCCAGAGCTAGCTCTGATCACTACTGTTTAGATGCCACACTCTCACAGACCGCAGCGTTGAAACGGTTGGGAAGTGGCTGCAAGCAGTCGCGGGGTGCTAATGTGTTAACATCGCAGCTGGGAGGCCTTCTGAATGCCTAATTCACCGTCGTTCTGGGCTTTATAGGAGATCAGAAGTTTGATTATGTTCTGCAAAATATAGTACAAGCGATTATAAGTTCAAGTCCTCTATATGGGGAGTGAAAAAAAATATAAAAAGTTAAATGTACTAAAAATTATTAAAAAAAAAAAAAAAAAGTACCTCCTTTTTATTACCCGAACATATAAAAAAAATTAAAAATAAATATATTAGGGATCGCCACGTCCTTAAGTCTTATCAATAAAATTTAACCCAAATAGTAAAAGGTAAAAAAAAACTCCCTAATTGCCTTTTTATTTCGATCACCACATCTCCTCCAAGTCATCAAAACATGGTACGTACCCCAAAACGTTCTCAACAAAAACTGTCGATCACCACGCAGTAAAACAAAAAAAGGAAAAATGTTATTTTTTTTGCAACCATTAAATAATAATAAATGTTACAAGTTTGGTATCGCTGTAATTGTACCGACCCGGGGAATCATATTGCCAAACAATTTTTACCGCACTATGAATGTCATAAAAAAATGGCGAATTTGTGTGTTTTCTGCCATTTTACATGGACTTTTTTTTTTTTTTTTTTCGGCACATTATATGGTAAAATGCACAATGTCAGTTAAAATGACAACTCGTCCCGCAAAACAATAAACCATCATATTTTTGGGGGTGAAGAAAAGAAAAGTTATGGCTCCTGGAAGAAGCATAAGTGAAAAATGGCAGCGTCTGCAAGGGGTTAATGTCTAGTTTTTAATTCTGGCAGAAATGGAAGTTATTCCTGGATGAGGATATTGTCATTTTAAATGTCTTCCAGCAGAGGGTGCTGGCGCTCAATATACACCGTCATGTCAACATCACTCGCAGTGATAACCTACAAAGGGTTAGCTAACAAAGGAGAGAATGAGCCTGCATCTCTCCTTCCCCAGTCTCTTCTCCAGCCTCTCTCCTTCTCCAGCCTCTCTCCTTCCCCAGCCTCTCTTCTTCTCCTTCCCCAGTCTCTTCTCCAGCCTCTCTCCTTCCGCAGCCTCTTCTCCAGCCTCTCTCCTTCCCCAGTCTCTTCTCCAGCCTCTCTCCTTCCCCAGTCTCTTCTCCAGCCTCTCTCCTTCCCCAGTCTCTTCCCCAGCCTCTCTCCTTCCCCAGCCTCTCTCCTTCCCCAGCCTCTTCTCCAGCCTCTCTCCTTCCCCAGTCTCTTCTCCAGCCTCTCTCCTTCCCCAGTCTCTTCTCCAGCCTCTCTACTTCTCCTGCCACAGTCTCTTCCCAAGCCTCTCTCCTTCCCCAGCCTCTCTCCTTCCCCAGTCCCTCTCCTTCCCCAGTCCCTCTCCTTCCCCAGTCCCTCTCCTTCCCCAGCCCCTCTCCTTCCCCAGCCCCTCTCCTTCCCCAGCCTCTCTCCTTCCCCAGTCTCTTCTCCAGCCTCTCTCCTTCCCCAGTCTCTTCTCCAGCCTCTCTCCTTCCCCAGTCTCTTCCCTAGCCTCTCTCCTTCTCCAGCCTCTCTCCTTCCCCAGCCTCTCTCCTTCCCCAGTCTCTTCCCCAGCCTCTCTCCTTCCCCAGTCTCTTCCCCTGCCTCTCTCCTTCCCCAGTCTCTTCCCCAGCCTCTCTCCTTCCCCAGCCTCTCTTCTCCTTCCCCAGTCTCTTCCCCAGCCTCTCTCCTTCCCCAGCCTCTCTCTTTCCCCTCTCCTTCCCTAGTCTCTTCCCCAGCCTCTCTCCTTTCCCAGCCTCTTCTCCAGCCTCTCTCCTTCCCCAGTCTCTTCCCCAGCCTCTCTCCTTCCCCTCTCCTTCTCCAGCCTCTCTCCTTCCCCAGCCTCTCTCTTTCTCCAGCCTCTCTCCTTCCCCAGCCTCTCTCCTTCCCCAGTCTCTTCCCCAGCCTCTCTCCTTTCCCAGCCTCTTCTCCAGCCTCTCTCCTTCCCCAGTCTCTTCTCCAGCCGCTCTCCTTCCCCTCTCCTTCCCCAGCCTCTCTCCTTCCCCAGCCTCTCTCCTTCTCCAGCCTCTCTCCTTCCCCAGCCTCTCTCCTTCCCCAGCCTCTCTTCTTCTCCTTCCCCAATCTCTTCCCCAGCCGCTCTCCTTCCCCTCTCCTTCTCCAGCCTCTCTCCTTCCCCAGCCTCTCTCCTTCCCCAGCCTTGTTCCTTCCCCAGCCTCTCTTCTTCTCCTTCCCCAATCTCTTCCCCAGCCGCTCTCCTTCCCCTCTCCTTCTCCAGCCTCTCTCCTTCCCCAGTCTCTCATTCATTTTCATATCTGTCACGTCTTGCCATTAAAATTCCAGATTTCTTAAGGATTCTGTAAATCTCGGAGCAAGCGTTACTCGGTGGACATTGTCATTGTATGTAGATCTATGATTTACTCCGGGGTGTTGTTCTTGAAATCTTTGTAATATACATTATTAATCATATACTAATGGATCTACTGATCTCACTATGGGTCACATAGTGCTCAGTCCCCTCTCCTGGCGATATGCCCAATCACTGCCTGCACATCATACACGTTATTCGTCCTTGCAATAGTCTCCCTAATGTACGTGTCATCATAAGATACATCACACACATGGAAAGTCCTAAGCACCCTCTTTCTCACAGCGCATGCGCGTTTCAAACCATGTGCTCGCGCTGTGAGAAAAGACACTTTAGCCTCCCCTATGCGCGTGACATCATTGGGGCTCAGCCTGAGCTGGAAAGCATAATGAGCCTAATGTGCAGCTTAAAAGAGGTTCAAACATGATCATTGCAGATCCTTAAAGGGACTGTCAAAGCTTGGGGCTCAAATCTGCAGTCGCGCTATGCTTTGCATACGTGCGGTCTCATGCCGACTAGTCGTTCGCAGCCTCTTTTTTAAGTCAAGTGAATTGAGCAAGGCTAGTCAGAATGTGTCCGTAAGTGTGCAAATCGCATATTTTTTGTCACAATCCCACCATTGGAGAATCCTGACCATGCGCACTGTCTGGATTCACAAGTCTGCAGTCACATAGAGTGACTAGACTTGAGCACCAAACCTGGACAACCCCTTTAAGGATATAATTAAGGCATACTACAAAAATAAATAACTTTAGGATATAAAGTGATTTAAATAGTCTCAGATAATCCCTTGAAATGACCACCTCCAGTCTGTCGACATCAATGCCATACCTTACAGGTGAAATTTCACAGTTGCACTTTGCTGCATGGATGATGTGACCCAATATGTCCTGGTAAAATACTATCAAGGAGAAGTAGATATTATGATCCAAAATATGTTAATGTGGCTCATTCACCCTGGATGTTTTGAGAACATTAGTAGGTCTTCTCATCACAGCCTAAAAACATGGTGGGCAATCACATAAATTCAACAGAAGTAGCGGGTCCCTTGACTAGATGACCCAAAAATATCGAAGCTTTGTCCGACAGCACACATGTTGGCTTCGTTGCCTGAATGATGTGAACGTATGGTCTTGTCATTCCAGGAATTTTGACTTTGAGGAGCCAAATAACCCAAAAACGAGGTGAGACATACCATCAATACCACAGAAACAATGATAAGCCATAGATAAGATGGTCCAAAAATATGGTGGCTTATCTTATCAATCCAGCTGCAGACATGTCTTCACTATGGACTGAGAGGCCAATCCTAAAAAAATTGCCTATTCCGTCAATCCAACAGAAGTACTATGTCAGTAGCTGCCTCTGTACTTGCCCAGATATACTGTGAAGTAACCTCAGACCTCCATCAATCCAACAGCTTATCTCAGCTATTCATCAAAAGGCAAGATGTTGTCCCCATGGCCTGGAAAACCAGAAAACATATGAGGTCTTCAAATCTGGTTGACCTTGACAGAGAATCAAAAAACTCAAAAACTTAGTGTCACACCATCAAACCAACAAAGAAAAAATTGTGCCCACAGTAGACAAGGTGGCCTGGCTGAGCTGAGGACATGGGACATCCTCCTATCTCAGTGATGTTGACTTCATGGGTCAAGATAACCCAAAAATATGAACTAGATTAATTAGATTACCTAAACTTTTAGGTCATCTTGCATTTTGGTACAACGCTTAGGCAATGTTCCCTGAAGGGATTTAGGCCTGGTTCTTGGAGCCATCTTGATGTTTCCCATGTCAGTAGAAGTTGTCCCCTTAGATGTTCTTGAGTGACTTTAGAGCCACCCACCATTGGAGCGGCAGCTGCTCCACTTGATCCTCAGCCCCATTCTCATAGAGTGTCCTCCTCAAGAGGCACCATGAATTGTAGTGTTTGCTTTTCTTCTCTTTATTTACCTTCTAAGCCAAACAAGTTGCCGAAAAACCTCCAATTGTGTCCTCCACAAGACAAAGGGACATTCAAGCAGATGCAACTTTGTTCCTCTGAGCTTCCAACTCAATGACTGGGGCTCAAGCAGATGGCAGACCTCAGCCAAAGAAAAACCCGCTGAGGTCAATATGTCACAGTGAGATCACTTAACCACTGAGCCAGTGAAGTCAGCTCCATGCAGTGATTAGGTAGTTGTAGACACGGATGGTAGAAATTGTACATTAACCCTTTAAGGTAATGCGCACTATGCAGATTCTAATCAATAAATATCAATTTTAGATGTTCTTAAAGGCACAGGGTCCCAAATCTTTCTTAGCAGCATAAATGTAATTCGGTGATTGACTTCAATAATTGATCACCTTTAATATAAGGTGCCTGCTTTTCTATACAGGTTTAAAGCTGCTGGTCCTTAACCACTTTATTACCCACCACCTGCTGCCACTCCCTATCTCTGCCGCCTCTTTAAATAGCAGAGATTGAATAATCAGCATAAATAATTTAGTGTTATTAATAATGCAAGGAAGACGGAAATGGAGGGGGGGAAGCGGCGCGACTGAGCTGCTCCCAGAATTCCCTGCAGCCAAGGGCATTCTTAAAGACGTCTCTCTCCTTCCCACACCGTCTCCTCTCCATTACTGCTGCCTCTACCCCCCTCCTCAGCCTCCATCGCCCTCCCTTCTGCTCGCGCCGCAGTCTCCTCCGTCTGTCTTGTACCGATATAATTTGCGATTTGTATCTCAGATACTTGGTTTCCTAGAGACTGAATAACAGAATGGGAAGAGATGACATTAAGGGTTAACGGCAGATCCTTGTAAAAAGCCGTCACTCCAGGACATCTCAGAGGATGCCCAGGTTATACCAGCATGCTCCATATCGCTATATAAGATTACCAGCTGTACATATATAATTATATACAGGAGATGCCCAGGTTATTCCAGCTGTACATATATAATTATATACAGGAGATGCCCAGGTTATACCAGCTGTACATATATAATTATATACAGGAGATACCCAGGTTATTCCAGCTATACATATATAATTATATACAGGAGATGCCCAGGTTATACCAGCTGTACATATATAATTATATACAGGAGATGCCCAGGTTTTACCAGCTGTACATGTATAATTATATACAGGAGATGCCCAGGTTATACCAGCTGTACATATATAATTATATACAGGAGATGCCCAGGTTATACCAGCTGTACATATATAATTATATACAGGAGATGCCCAGGTTATACTTGCTGGATATATATCACTATATACAGAAGATGTCCAGGTTATATCAGCTGTACATATATAATTATATACAGGAGATGCCCAGGTTATACCAGCTGTACATATATAATTATATACAGGAGATGTCCAGGTTATACCAGCTGTACATGTATAATTATATGCAGAAGATGCTCAGGTTATTCCAGCTATACATATATAATTATATACAGGAGATGCCCAGGTTATACTTGCTGGATATATATCACTATATACAGAAGATGTCCAGGTTATATCAGCTGTACATATATAATTATATACAGGAGATGCCCAGGTTATGCCAGCTATACATATATAATTATATACAGGAGATACCCAGGTTATACCAGCTGTACATATATAATTATATACAGGTGATACCCAGGTTATACCAGCTGTACATATATAATTATATACAGGAGATACCCAGGTTATACCAGCATGCTCCATATCACTATATAAGATTACCAGCTGTACATATATAATTATATACAGAGTATACCCAGTTTATACCAGCTGTACATAAATAATAATATACAGAAGATACGTAGGTTATACCAGCTGTACATATATAATTATATAGACAAGATGCCCAGGTTATACCAGCTGTACATATATAATTATATAATGGAATAAATGGCACTATAATAATAAATAATAATAATATACAGAAGATGCCCAGGTTATACCAGCTGTACATACATACAGTTATATGAAAAAGTTTGGGCACCCCTATTAATCATAAGGTTATTGTTTTATAAAAATTGGTGTTTTTGCAACAGCTATTTCAGTTTGATATATGTAATAACTGTTGGACACAGTAATGTTTCTGCCTTGAAATGAGGCTTATTGTACTAACAGAAAATGTGCAATCTGCATTCAAACTAAATTTGACAGGTGCATAAGTATGGGCACCTCACCAGAAAAGTGACATTAATATTTAGTAGATCCTCCTTTTGCAAAAATAACAGCCTCTAGTCGCTTCCTGTAGCTTTTAATGAGTTCCTGGATCCTGGATGAAGGTATTTTTGACCATTCCTCTTTACAAAACAATTCCTGTTCAGTTAAGTTTGATGGTCGCCGAGCATGGACAGCCCTCTTCAAATGATCCCACAGATGTTCAATGATATTCAGGTCTGGGGACTGGGATGGCCATTCCAGAACATTGTAATTGTTCCTCTGCATGAATGCCTGAGTAGCTTTGGAGCGGTGTTTTGGATCATTGTCTTGCTGAAAGATCCATCCCCTGCGTAACTTCAACTTTATCACTGATTCTTGAACATTATTGTCAAGAATCTGCTGATACTGAGTGGAATCCATGCGTCCCTCAACTTTAACAAGATTCCCGGTGCCGGCATTGGCCACACAGCCCCAAAGCATGATGGAACCTCCACCAAATTTTACTGTGAGTAGCAAGTGTGTTTCTTGGAATGCTGTGTTTTTTTGCCGCCATGCATAACGCCTTTTTGTATGACCAAACAATTCAATCTTGGTTTCATCAGTCCACAGGACCTGCTTCCAAAAAGAAATTGGCTTCTCCAAATGTGCTTTTGCATACCTCAGCCGACTGTTTGTGGCGTGCTTGCAGAAACGGCTTCTTTCGCATCACTCTCCCATACAGCTTCTCCTTGTGCAAAGTGCGTTGTATAGTTGACCGATGCACAGTGACACCATCTGCAGCAAGTTGATGCTGCAGCTCTCTGGAGGTGGTCTGAGGATTGTCCTTGACTGATCTCACCATTCTTCTTCTCTGCCTTTCTGATGTTTTTCTTGGCCTGCCACTTCTGGCCTTAACAAGAACTGTCCCTGTGTTCTTCCATTTCCTTACTATGTTCCTCACAGTGGAAACTGACAGGTTAAATCTCTGAGACTGCTTTTTTTATCCTTCCCCTGAACAACTATGTTGAATAATCTTTGTTTTCAGATCATTTGACAGTTGTTTTGAGGAGCCCATGATGCCACTCTTCAGAGGAGATTCAAACAGGAGAACAACTTGCAAGTGGCCACTTTAAGTAGCTTTTCTCATGATTGCATACACCTGGCTATGAAGTTCAAAGCTCAATGAGGTTACAAAACCAAAAAAAGTGCTTTAGTAAGTCAGTAAAAAGTAGGTAGGAGTATTTAAAACAAGAAAATGATAAGGGTGCCCATACTTATGCACCTGTCAAATTTTGTTTGAATGCAGATTGCACATTTTCTGTTAGTACAATAAACCTCATTTCAAGGCAGAAACATTACTGTGTCCAACAGTTATTACATATATCAAACTGAAATAGCTGCTTCTAAAACACCAATTTTTATAAAACATCAAGCTTAAGATTAATAGGGGTGCCCAAACTTTTTCATATAACTGTAATTACAGCTATTTCAGTTTGATATATGTAATAACTGTTGGACACAGTAATGATTCTGACTTGAAATGAGGTTTATTGTACTAACAGAAAATGTGCAATCTGCATTCAAACAAAATTTGACAGGTGCATAAGTATGGGCACCTCACCAGAAAAGTGACATTAATATTTAGTAGATCCTCCTTTTGCAAAAATAACAGCCTCTAGTCGCTTCCAGTTATATGAAAAAGTTTGGGCACCCCTATTTGGGCACCCCTCTTAAGCTTAATGTTTTATAAAAATTGGTGTTTTTGCAACAGCTATTTCAGTTTGATATATGTAATAACTGTTGGACACAGTAATGTTTCTGCCTTGAAATTAGGTTTATTGTACTAACAGAAAATGTGCAATCTGCATTCAAACAAAATTTGACAGGTGCATAAGTATGGGCACCCTTATCATTTTCTTGTTTTAAATACTCCTACCTACTTTTTACTGACTTACTAAAGCACTTTTTTTGGTTTTGTAACCTCATTGAGCTTTGAACTTCATAGCCAGGTGTATGCAATCATGAGAAAAGCTACTTAAAGTGGCCACTTGCAAGTTGTTCTCCTGTTTGAATCTCCTCTGAAGAGTGGCATTATGGGTTCCTCAAAACAACTGTCAAATGATCTGAAAACAAAGATTATTCAACATAGTTGTTCAGGGGAAGGATAAAAAAAGCTGTCTCAGAGATTTAACCTGTCAGTTTCCACTGTGAGGAACATAGTAAGGAAATGGAAGAACACAGGGACAGTTCTTGTTAAGGCCAGAAGTGGCAGGCCAAGAAAAACATCAGAAAGGCAGAGAAGAAGAATGGTGAGATCAGTCAAGGACAATCCTCAGACCACCTCCAGAGAGCTGCAGCATCAACTTGCTGCAGATGGTGTCACTGTGCATCGATCAACTATACAACGCACTTTGCACAAGGAGAAGCTGAATGGGAGAGTGATGCGAAAGAAGCCGTTTCTGCAAGCACGCCACAAACAGAGTCGGCTGAGGTATGCAAAAGCACATTTGGAGAAGCTAATTTCTTTTTGGAAGAAGGTCCTGTGGACTGATGAAACCAAGATTGAGTTGTTTGGTCATACAAAAAGGCGTTATGCTTGGCGGCAAAAAACACAGCATTCCAAGAAAAACACTTGCTACCCACAGTAAAATTTGGTGGAGGTTCCATCATGCTTTGGGGCTGTGTGGCCAATGCCGGCACCGGGAATCTTGTTAAAGTTGAGGGACGCATGGATTCCACTCAGTATCAGCAGATTCTTGACAATAATGTTCAAGAATCAGTGACAAAGTTGAAGTTACGCGGGGGATGGATCTTTCAGCTAGACAATCATCCAAAACACTTCTCCAAATCTACTCAGGCATTCATGCAGAGGAACAATTACAATGTTCTGGAATGGCCATCCCAGTCCCCAGACCTGAATATCATTGAACATCTGTGGGATCATTTGAAGAGGGCTGTCCATGCTGGGCGACCATCAAACTTTACTGAACTGGAATTGTTTTGTAAAGAGGAATGGTCAAAAATACCTTCATCCAGGATCCAGGAAATCATTAAAAGCTACAGGAAGCGACTAGAGGCTGTTATTTTTGCAAAAGGAGGATCTAGTAAATATTAATGTCACTTTTCTGGTGAGGTGCCCATACTTATGCACCTGTCAAATTTTGTTTGAATGCAGATTGCACATTTTCTGTTAGTACAATAAACCTCATTTCAAGGCAGAAACATTACTGTGTCCAACAGTTATTACATATATCAAACTGAAATAGCTGGTGCAAAAACACCAATTTTTATAAAACAATAACCTTATGATTAATAGGGGTGCCCAAACTTTTTCATATAACTGTATATAGAGAAGATGCCCAGGTTATACCAGCTGTACATATATAATTATATAGAGAAGATGCGCAGGTTATACCAGCTGTGCATATATAATTATATACAGAAGATACCCAGGTTATACCAGCTGTAAATATATAATTATATACAGGAGATGCCCAGGTTATACCAGCTGTAAATATATAATTATATACAGGAGATGCCCAGGTTATAACAGCTGTACATATATATTATATACAGGAGATCCCAGGTTAAACCAGCTGTACATATATAGTTATATACAGGAGATGCCCAGGTTATAACAGCTGTACATATACAATTATATACAGAAAATGCCCAGGCTATATCAGCTGTACATATATAATTATATACAGAAGATGCACAGGTTATACCAGCTGTACATATACGATTAGAAACAGAATATACCCTGGTTATACCATCTGTACATATATAACTATACCCCCTTTTTCACATGTAAAGCGCCATGGAATAAATGGCACTATAATAATAAATAATAATATACAGAAGATACCCATATTATACCAGCTGTAGATACCATATATAATTATATACAGAAGATACCCAGGTTATACCAGCTGTACATATACAATTATATACCGAAAATGCCCAGGGTATTGTCACGGGTGTGTCAGAAGTGACAGACAGTCACCCTGCAGTGGGTTGCAGGAGATCTCTACGTTTAACATTGCAGACACCTTCTTAGAGGCTGTCTGTAGGACCCAGCGGCTACCTTCCTCTGGCTAATTAACACCCTGGCCTGGGTGTATAAATACCTGCTGTGTTCCAGAGGGAGGTGCCGGCGATTTTCATTACTCCTTGTGAAGGCTTTAGCAAGAACACTACTTCTTCCTCTCTGGTGCTGAGGACGTGTGCACATTTGTCTGGAGTCGTCTAATGCTAAACGATTTCCCACTGTTTGTCCGTACTTGTTCTCTTTATTGTTCAGTGGGGATCGACTAGTGCTCACCTCCTCCCTTCCCTAGCCTTAGCCAAATGCCAGGGAAATAC
Source organism: Phyllobates terribilis (assembly GCF_046119375.1). Classification (NCBI taxonomy): domain Eukaryota; kingdom Metazoa; phylum Chordata; class Amphibia; order Anura; family Dendrobatidae; genus Phyllobates; species Phyllobates terribilis. The sequence continues at coordinate 583,351,874 of NW_027362771.1, forward strand.
AGGGCGAGGAAAGCGTGCAGCGATTGGTGAAGAGCCAATATAGGGATGTTAGGGGAGATAGGGTGATATTCTATCCACTTTAATTTTGGGGGTGACTCCAAATCCAGGCCTCCATTGGTTAATACATTTGATTTCCATTGATGATTTTTGTGTGATTTTGTTGTCGGCACATTCAACTTTGTACAGAACAAAGTATTCAATGAGAATATTTCATTCATTCAGATCTAGGATGGGTTATTTCAGTGTTCCCTTTATTTTTTTGAGCAGTGTATATACAGGATATACCCAGGTTATACCAGCTGTACATATACAAGTGCTTCTCACTAAATTAGAATATCATCAAAAAGTTAATTTATTTCAGTTCTTTAATACAAACAGTGAAACTCATATATTATATAGTCATTACACACAGAGTGATCTATTTCAAGTGTTTATTTCTGTTAATGTTGATGATTATGGCTTACAGCCAATGAAAACACAAAAGTCATTATCTCAGTAAATTAGAATAATTAACAAAAAACACCAGCAAAGTCTTACTAAGTTTTTAAAAAGGTCCCTTAGTCTCTTTCAGTAGGCTCTGCAATCATGGGGAAGACTGCTGACTTGACAGATGTCCAGAAGGCAGTCATTGACACACTCCACAAGGAGGGTAAACGACAAAAAGTCATTGCTAAAGAAACTGGCTGTTCACAGAGTGCTGTATCCAAGTATATTAATGGAAAGTTGAGTGGATACAGACGTATCCAGCACATGGGCTACAAGTGTCACATTCCTTGTGTCAAGCCACTCATGACCAATAGACAACGCCAGAAGCGTCTTACCTGGGCCAAGGAGAAAAAGACCTGGACTGATGCTCAGTGGTCCAAGGTGTTTTCAGATGAAAGTAAATTTTGCATTTCATTTGGAAATGAAGGTCCCAGAGTCTGGAGGAAGAGCGGAGAGGCCACAATCCAAGCTGCTGGAGGTCTAGTGTGAAGTCTCCACCATCAGTGATGGTTTGGGGAGCCATGTCATCTGCTGGTGGAGGTCCACTGTGTTTTATCAAGACCAAAGTCAGCGCAGTCGTCTACCAGGACATTAGAGCACTTCATGCTTCCCTCTGCCCACAAGCTTTTTGGAGATGGAAATGTCATTCTCCAGCAGGACTTGGCCCCTGTCCACACGGCCAAAAGTACCAATACCTGGTTTACACACAACAGTATCACTGTGCTTGATTGGCAGCAAACTCGCCTGACCTTAACCCCATAGAGAATCTATTATAGAGAATCTATGGAGTATTGTCAAGAGGAAGATGAGAGACCAGACCCAACAATGCAGACGAGCTGAAGGCTGCTATCAAAGCAACCTGGGCTTCCATAACACCTCAGCAGGGCCACAGGCTGATCGCCTTCATGCCACATTGCCGCATTGATGCAGTAATTGATGCAAAAGGAGCCCGACCAAGTATTGAGGGCATTTACTGAACATACATTTCAGTAGGACAACATTTCGGATATTAAAAACATTTTTCAAGCTGCTGTTAAAAAGTATTCTAATTTACTGAGATAATGACTTTTGTGTGTTCATTGGCTGTAAGCAGTAGCGTAGTTACCGGGGGGGGCGGTCGCCCTGGGCCCCGCGCTCTGAGGGGGTCCACCTGAAGCTATGCTACTGTAACTGTATCGGCATGCACCTTTACAGTTACATTCCGGGCAGAGCAGGGAGACTGGATGTCCCTGCACTGCCCGGTGAGACTGGATGTCCCTGCACTGCCCGGTGAGACTGGATGTACCCTGCACTGCCCGGTGAGACTGGATGTTCCTGCACTGCCCGGTGAGACTGGATGTCCCTGCACTGCCCGGTGAGACTGGATGTACCCTGCACTGCCCGGTGAGACTGGATGTACCCTGCACTGCCCGGTGAGTCTGGATGTACCCTGCACTGCCCGGTGAGACTGGATGTCCCTGCACTGCCCGGTGAGACTGGATGTCCCTGCACTGCCCGGTGAGACTGGATGTCCCTGCACTGCCCGGTGAGACTGGATGTCCCTGCACTGCCCGGTGAGACTGGATGTCCCTGCACTGCCCGGTGAGACTGGATTTACCCTGCACTGCCCGGTGAGACTGGATGTCCCTGCACTGCCCGGTGAGACTGGATGTCCCTGCACTGCCCGGTGAGACTGGATGTACCCTGCACTGCCCGGTGAGACTGGATGTACCCTGCACTGCCCGGTGAGACTGGATGTACCCTGCACTGCCCGGTGAGACTGGATGTACCCTGCACTGCCCGGTGAGACTGGATGTACCCTGCACTGCCCGGTGAGACTGGATGTACCCTGCACTGCCCGGTGAGACTGGATGTCCCTGCACTGCCCGGTGAGACTGGATGTCCCTGCACTGCCCGGTGAGACTGGATGTCCCTGCACTGCCCGGTGAGACTGGATGTACCCTGCACTGCCCGGTGAGACTGGATGTCCGTGCACTGCCCGGTGAGACTGGATGTACCCTGCACTGCCCGGTGAGACTGGATGTCCCTGCACTGCCCGGTGAGACTGGATGTCCCTGCACTGCCCGGTGAGACTGGATGTCCCTGCACTGCCCGGTGAGACTGGATGTCCCTGCACTGCCCGGTGAGACTGGATGTACCCTGCACTGCCCGGTGAGATTGGATGTACCCTGCACTGCCCGGTGGCGATATGCGGCCCTTGAGCAGGAAGGCGGGGGGGACAGTGCTAACATCAGGCTCCCCCGCCCGTCACCGCCGCAAGTTAACTGATGAGAGAAGGAGTGCGACGCTGCCTCTCCCATCAGTCCCCCCTCTGCGTCTGACGTTAATTATTTCATCACCTGGCGCCCGGCCGCTGTGCTGAAGATGTGTGCGGGCCGGGCGCTCGGAGCAGCAAGGGAATGATGAGGAGAGGTGAGTACTGTGTTTATTTATTTTTCCTATTGGGGGTGATATTATGCTACATACTGCCTATGGGGTGGGAGATTATACTACAGACTGCTTATGGGGGAGAGACTATTCTACAGACTGCCTATGGGGGGGAGATTATGCCTCAGACTGCCTATGGGGGGGAGATTATGCCTCAGACTGCCTATGGAGGGGAGATTATGCTACAGACTGCCTATGGAGGGGAGATTATACTACAGACTGCCTATGGAGGGGAGATTATGCTACAGACTGCCTATGGGGGGGAGATTATACTACAGACTGCCTATGGAGGGGAGATTATACTACAGACTGCCTATGGGGGGGAGATTATACTACAGACTGCCTATGGAGGGGAGATTATATTACAGACTGCCTATGGAGGGGGGGATTATGCTACAGACTGCCTATGGGGGGGAGATTATACTACAGACTGCCTATGGAGGGGAGATTATACTACAGACTGCCTATGGAGGGGAGATTATACTACAGACTGCCTATGGAGGGGAGATTATACTACAGACTGCCTATGGGGGGGAGATTATACTACAGACTGCCTATGGAGGGGAGATTATACTACAGACTGCCTATGGGGGGGAGATTATACTACAGACTGCCTATGGAGGGGAGATTATACTACAGACTGTCTATGTGGGGGAGATTATACTACAGACTGCCTATGGGGGGGAGATTATACTACAGACTGCCTATGGAGGGGAGATTATACTACAGACTGCCTATGGAGGGGAGATTATACTACAGACTGCCTATGGAGGGGGGGATTATGCTACAGACTGCCTATGGAGGGGAGATTATACTACAGACTGCCTATGGAGGGGAGATTATACTACAGACTGCCTATGGGGGGGAGATTATACTACAGACTGCCTATGGTGGGGAGATTATACTGCAGACTGCCTATGGGGGGGGGGATTATACTACAGACTGCCTATGGAGGGGAGATTATACTACAGACTGCCTATGGGGGGGAGATTATGCTACAAACTGCCTATGGAGGGGAGATTATACTACAGACTGCCTATGGTGGGGAGATTATACTACAGACTGCCTATGGGGGGGGGGAGATTATACTACAGACTGCCTATGGGGGGGGGGGGATTATACTACAGACTGCCTATGGGGGGGGGGGATTATACTACAGACTGCCTATGGAGGGGAGATTATACTACAGACTGCCTATGGAGGGGAGATTATACTACAGACTGCCTATGGAGGGGAGATTATACTACAGACTGCCTATGGAGGGGAGATTATACTACAGACTGCCTATGGTGGGGAGATTATGCTACAGACTGCCTATGGTGGGGGGGATTATGCTACAGACTGCCTATGGGGGGATTATGCTACAGACTGCCTATGGGGGGGAGATTATGCTACAAACTGCCTATGGGGGGGGGATTATGCTACAGACTGACCATGGGGGGATTATACTATATGAAGGACTGTCTGGTGCATTATACTATATGTAGGCTATTTATACAGTGTGGGAGATAATGTGGGGTCTTTGTACAGTGTGGGGGCCATCATACAGTGTGGGAGATAATGTGGGGTCTTTGCACAGTGTGGGGGCCATCATACAGTGTGGGAGATAATGTGGGGTATTTGCACAGGCTGGGGGCCATCATACAATGTGGGAGATAATGTGGGGTCTTTGCACAGTGTGGGGGCCATCATACAGTGTGGGAGATAATGTGGGGTCTTGGCACAGGCTGGGGGCCATCATACAATGTGGGAGATAATGTGGGGTCTTTGCACAGTGTGGGGGCCATCATACAGTGTGGGAGATAATGTGGGGTCTTGGCACAGGCTGGGGGCCATCATACAATGTGGGAGATAATGTGGGGTCTTTGCACAGTGTAGGGGCCATTATACAGTGTGGGGTCTTTGCACAGTGTGGGAGCCATCAGTTTGGAGGCTACTAAGGGGTCAGTATACTGTGGGGGGGTACTATTCAGTGAGGTGGCATTATACTGTGTATAGGAGAGCATCATACTGTGTAGAGAGGGGCTGTACATGGGGGAGACTCAGGACATTATTGAATGTTAAGTGGGCACTTATCATTGTAGAGGAACTCAGGTTATTATGACTGTCAAAGGGGCACACAGAGAGAATTATTACTTTCTAGGGGTCACAATGTGGGCACTGTTTTCTAGGACACATACAGACGGCATTACTATATTCTAGAGGTTTGTTTTACCATTTAGAGGGCACACAGTAGGTGCAGTAATGGGGACACGGCAGCAGCGGCTCAGTATCGGGGTATCAGCAGGATGAGGTGTTTGTGCAGGTTGGGAATAGATGGGGACGGGGCCTGAAATGTAAGGAGTCAAATGTGTCTGTGTTGTGATCTCTGCAGACCTGAGATTCTTAAGTCCTGGATGGAGAAGTCGTCGTGTCGGTCTGGGCCAGATGGAAAAGATGGGAAAAATTAACAGTTTAATCAGAAAGAACATCAGCTGTAAATTACTATATATAACTGTGCTGTGATCTCTTATATGTTCTGCAGGACTGGCATCTATCAATATATGGTCACCATATGGCGGTAGTATCAGTGCTGGTCTTTGTATAGAGATTATTTTCAGTAACAGCGCTGTGCTGAGGTTCTCCTACATCCACTATCTGGGTGCGCCACCATAGCTGTAATTAGGGTTACCTGGTTAGGGGCCAACTCAGAAGTTTCACCCCCCCCTGAACCAAAATCCTAGCTACGCCTCTGGCTGTAAGCCATAATCATCAACATTAACAGAAATAAACACTTGGAATAGATTTGTAATGACTATATAATGTAGGAGTTTCACTTTTTGTATTGAAGAACTGAAATAAATTAACTTTTGATAATATTCTAATTTAGTGAGAAGCACTTGCATAATAATATACAGAATATGCCCAGGTTATACCAGTTGTACTTAAATAATTATATACAGGAGATACCCGGGTTATATTAGCTGTATATATATATATAATTATGTACAGAATATACCTAGACTACACTAACTGTACATATATAATTATATACACAAGATGCACAGGTTATACAAACTGTATATACACTGCTCAAAAAAATAAAGGGAACACTTAAACAACAGAATATAACTCCAAGTAAATCAAACTTCTGTGAAATCAAACTGTCCACTTAGGAAGCAACACTGATTGACAATCAATTTCACATGCTGTTGTGCAAATGGAATAGACAACTGGTAGAAATGATCGGCAATCAGCAAGATACCCCTATAAAGGAGAGGTTCTGCAGGTGGTGACCACAGACCATTTCTCTGTTCTCATCCTTTTTGCCTGTTGTTTTGGTCACTTTTTCATTTTGCCATTGCTCTCACCCCTAGAGGTACAGTAAGTAGCATGAGGCAGTGTCTACAGTATAACCCACAGAAGTTGCTCAGGTAGTGCAGTTCATCCAGGATGGCACATCAGTGCGAGCTGTGGCAAGTAGGGTAGCTGTGTCTGTCAGCACAGTGTCCACAGCATGGAGCAGATGCCAGGAGATGTGGAGGGAGCCATAGGAGGGCAACAACCCAGCAGCAGGACCGTTACCTCCTCCTTTGTGCAAGGAGGAACAGGAGGAGGACTGCCAGAGCCCTGCAAAATGACCTCCAGCAGGCCACAAATGTGCATGTGTCTGCACAAACGGTTAGAACCCAAGTCCATGAGGGTGGTATGAGTGCCCGACGTCCACAGATGGGGGTTGTGCTCACAGCCCAACACCGTGCAAGACTCTTGGCATTTGCGACAGAACACCAAGATTGGCAAAGTTGCCACTGGCGCCCTGTGCTCTTCACAGATGAAAGCAGGTTCACACTGAGCACATGTGACAGACATGACAGAGTCTGGAGACGCCGTGGAGAGCGATCTGCTGCCTGCAACATCCTTCAGCATGACCGGTTTGGCAGTGGGTCAGTAACGGTGTGGGGTGGCATTTCTTTGGAGGGCCGCACAGCCCTCCATGTGCTCGCCAGAGGTGGCCTGACTGCCATTAGGTACCGAGATGAGATCCTCAGACCCCTTGTGAGACCATATGCTGGTGCGGTTGGCCCTGGGTTCCTCCTGATGTAGGACAATGCCAGACCTCATGAGGCTGGAGTGTGTCAGCAGTTCCTGCAAGATGAAGGCATTGAAACTATGGACTGGCCCGCCCGTTCCACAGACCTGAATCCGATTGAGCACATCTGGGACATCATGTCTCGCTCCATCCACCAACGTCACGTTGCACCACAGACTGTCCTGGAGTCGGCGGATGCTTTAGTCCAGGTCTGGGAGGAGACCCACAGGAGACCATCCGCAACCTCATCAGTAGCATGCCCAGGCATTGTAGGGAGGTCATACAGGTACGTGGAGGCCACACACAATACTGAGACACATTTTGACTTGTCTTAAGGATATTACATCAAAGTTGGATCAGCCTGTAGTGTGTTTTTCCACTTTAATTTTGGGGGTGATTCCAAATCCAGGCCTCCATTGGTTAATAAATTTGATTTCCATTGATGATTTTTGTGTGATTTTGTTGTCAGCGCATTCAACTTTGTACAGAACAAAGTATTCAATGAGAATATTTAATTCATTCAGATCTAGGATGTGTTATTTGAGTGTTCCCTTTATTTTTTTGAGCAGTGTATATAATTATATACAGAAGATGTCCAGGTTATACCAGCTGTACATATATAATTATATACAGGAGATGCCTGTTAGAATCTATGTTGTTTATCTATCGGCCATCTTGTTGTGGTTTGCTGGCTTCTAGTCTTTTCCTCTGGTGCTGGGTGTCTTGGTCACGTGATCTCTTCACTCTTTCTTACTCAGCACCTGTCTCCCATTCCCCGCTGGACATCAGTGTTGTTTCACTTGTGCTCTGGCTAAGTTGCCTTGTTAAGTTCTTTGCACTTTGGGCAATTGATATCCTGGGACTTCTTGTTCCACCAGTTTTGTTCCCTTTAATTTTGGTTTTTGCAACTAACTTTTCTGTTAGGAGGTCTCCTGTTTTTGCTCCCAGTCCTTAGATCTTTTAGGGACCCTTTTCCCCTTTCTTCAGGTCTTAGTTTGAGTTCAGTGCAGGAGTTTCGGTGGGGTTATTCACAAGGAATAGGGCACCCACCCCAGCGTAGGGTTAAGCTGAGTCTCAATGCAGGGACAGCTTTTCCCGCCTATTCCTTAGTTCTAAGTTGCAGAACATAACAATGCCCAGGTTATACCAGCTGTACATATATAATTATATACAGGATATACCCAGGTTATACCAGCTGTACATACTGCTATGATCTGCAACATAAGCTAAGGAAAGAATGGCAAAGCTGTCCCTACAGTAAGACTAAGCTGAATCCCTACGATGTAGCGGGCAGCCTGTTCCTTGTGAACAGACCCGCCTTCGTCCTCGGCTAGTCTGAACGGAGACCTATAGAATAAAGGGAGGGGTCCCTAAAAGAACTAAGGACTGGGGCAAAAATAGGACACCTCCTAACAGAAGTTGTTGCAGAGCAAAAAGACAAATGACAAAAAGTACTAGAGGTCCCAGTGGACCAAGCAAACTAGACAGAGATAGGCACCGAAGCACCTGGCTAGAGAGACAGGCAAAAAACACTGAAGTCCAGCAAAGCCAGAAGGGCGGAGCTGGAATATATAGGCAGCTGGTCACGTGACCGCAAAACACAAGATAGCAAAAACTAACAGGAGGGTTCTAACACATATTTAATTATACCCAGGTGTCAGGGTTCCACAGCTACAGGGGCGACATCGGGGAGATCACACAATATCTCACAGTTGCCATCACTCTGACAGGATTTCGTCAGGGATTCGAGAGCACACGATCCTGACTACTCACTACGTAGGTATCGGCAAGCGACCAGTGAGCCTATGGCGTCACACCTCCGGATTCCAATGCATGGAATATGTGTATACGTCCCCGTACGGTCACTGTCAGCTTCACGATAGCCCAATTATTATTATTCGCTGCCACCACCGTCCAAATTTGAAGTATAATACAGGCCTGGTTGGACGCCTGCATTCTGGTAGCATATATGGCTTCGGGGAGGGGAACGATTACAGAGCAAAAGTAACATGACTATTAAATTTTATATTTAATCCAAAAGGGAGGCAGTGTTTATGAAAAATATACAAGATTTTACAAATGGAGACAATTACAGTGCAGAATATGCAGTTACACAAAATAAACAGGATTAAAGAGGAAACTTACTATACAGTTCTCAGGGACGATTAAGTATAGGTGGAGGGGAGGCACTCCAGATTTGACCGTTCTCGAATGCGACCCTTTGCTACAATAAATATATACTCCCGGCAAAGAGTGCTCATGACTCGCCCCCTGGGCCGAGGGGCACCCGGAACCGGGCTTCTGGGGGTTGTAGTCTCCGTGGCGGTGACCCGGTCCCGTGGCTCAGGGTGGTCAGGCCAATGGCGGTCTTTTGTGGGGGCTTTTATGGGTTAATGTCCGACTACGCCACCCGTGGATTGCGGTCAGCGCGGACCGCCGCTGCAAGGCAGACCGCTGGGGCCAATGGTGTGTGCAGCTGAGGTAGTGTGACTCCCCACGGGAAGAGTGGAGCCCCATGGCAGTGTAGTAGATGATGGGAGTGATGGTGCGAGCGTCCCAGCACTAGTAGTGCTGGTGCGGCGATGAAGCACAGAGACGTGGGATTGCAGTTCAAAGGCTTTACTCACAGTTCTTTATATTCCAAATCACTTCGGTACCGGTAGTGACTGCCCAAGCCGTGCTGCGTCCACCAGGCAAGGGGCTCGGTCAACCCCCAGGCAATTCCAGAGTGTGGCACAGGACTCCCTTCGATTCCTTTCTCTGGCCGTGCCCCACCAGTGACACTACTTTTGTCCAGCTGCCTCGGGCCTTTTCTTGGGATGTTGGATGTCCACTTCCCTGACCCTATGAGGTGTGCCTTTCTAGTAGGTGTAGTGAGGGGTCGCACCAAGATGTGATCACGACCGCCGGTCCTTTGCTGAGGATTAGTCGCCTCCACCAACTTGGGATCCGGTACCCTGTTCTGCCAACCTGTCACCCGCAATCTTCTGGGCCTTTGGGGTTCCTTCTGCCTTCGTGTCTCTGGGCCTCTCTTAGTGTTCCGTTCCTTTCTTCCTTTCCTTTCTGTTCCTCTTTGCTGGTCCTGTCCTCTCTGCTGTTTGTGGCTTTCACTCCAGGCCTGCCTCATGGAGCTGGGCCCAGACTGAGCCACAGCTCCCTGTCAGCCCTCTCCGGCTGAGCTCCTCTCCCCTCCTCCTTCTGACTGAACTTCTCTGAACTCACTCTCTGTCCTAAGATGGTGCCCACCTTATATATCTCCCTCTCTGTGTATGAGCCCAGGTGACTTGCAACCAATGGGCTCCTACCAATGCCCAGAGACCCAACCCCTATCTGCTCCTACATCACTGGGTTTTCTTCCCCCCTCCCCACTCCAGCTAGGGACAGATTCTGTCGTGCCTGCATTACTGTCTAATGGGAGCACCGTTGAGCTGTTCCTCGGAAATGGGGTGTATGTGATGCATGCAGCTAACTGAGCCCTGGTCCATACTCCATCCTTACCCAGGAGTGGAATACCACACCTCTGGTTTGAGGTGCAATACCCCTGTAGCGGCCGAACCCTCGGAGCGCTACACTCATCCATCTTCCGTGGATTCTTTTATGCCGAAGGGGGAGGCCGGCCCACACACCCCCTGTGCTGACATCATGGGGGCTGGGCTCCAGTCTTCACATTTTTATTAAAATCGCTAACTTCTGGGATGACTTATCGCTCGTTGATCACAGAAGCTTGCAAACTACGCCATAATTTTCATTATGAATTTGCTCTCACAGCCTCTCACTCCTGGAATTTCAGGATCAGCTGCAGTCATCCATCACAATCGTCTGCGGCGAGCGGCTCCAAGGCCATCTGCAGGTTGGGGTCCACACTACCCTCACTGCGGGTATGACTGGCAATCACTGGTGGGACCCCTACAGCAGAGCCAATCGGGCTTTGGCTGGCCACCCCATCATCAGGGCTCTGCTGTAAGACTGGTTCTGCGGCACCTTGCAACAGTTCAGCAATCAGTTGGGCCTTGTTTTTGCCCGTGGGGTCAATTTGTCGCAGCTCACAGAGGGCAGTGAGAGTGACCTTCGACTGTTGGTGATACAAGGGATCTCCGCGCATAACCATCATTGCCAAATAAAAGATAGGACAGAAAAACAAGAGAAGGGAGGGGATGCAACTGCTACACGTATAGTAATGTCCCAGATGAAAAAATATTAAAACACTGAGTCTGATTTCTTAAAACTCTGCACAGAATTCTCGCAAGAACCTTGCAGGTTTTCAGTGACAGGAATGATTGCTCAATCCAGCCACTGATGTTCTGTAATATCCCACCGCTGCCACCAATTTGTCAGGGTTCCACAGCAACAGGGGCGACACCGGGGAGATCACACAATATCCCACCTCTGCCGTCACTGTGTCAAGAATTCACAGGATTGAGCAGGGATTCGCGAACACATGATCCCGATTCCTCACTACGTAGCTATAGTCAAGCGAGCAGAAAGCGCATGGAATATGTGTATACGTCCCAGTACGGTCACTGCCAGCTTCACGATAGCCCAATTAATATTATTCGCTGCCACCACTGGCCGAGTTTGAAATATAATACAGGCCTGGTCGGACGCCTGCGTTCTGGTAGCATATATGGCTTTGGGGAAGGGAACAATTACTGAGCAAAAGAAACAGAACTATTAAATTTTATATTTAATCCAAAAGGGAGGCAGTGTTTATGAAAAATATACAAAATTTTACAAATGGAGACAATTACAGTACAGAATATGCAGATACACAAAATAAACAAGATTAAAGAGGAAACTTACTATACAGGTCGCAGGGAAGACTCAGTATAGATGGAGGGGAGGCACTCCAGATTTGACCTTTCTCAAACATGACCCTTTGCTATAATAAATATATACTCTCGGCAATGAGTGCTCATCCATCCTCTGTGGATCGCTCGTTGATCCCAGAAGCTTGCAAACGGCGCCATAATTTCCATTATGAATTTGCCTTTCTTTAGAGACCACACACGACATAGTTGCGGTCTGTTATTTTGGTACTGATGTGCCACAGCTCCCCGGAGGGGCTTACTGCTACGGGAAAATAAGCATATTGTTCCTTAGCTGACCTGGTCACTAAAGATATGGGCCCCATTATTATCGGACATATGGAACTTTAGTTATTCCATATTTTGCGTCGGTTCCGGCCCAGCTACAGACCTCTATTAAATTACCTTTGAAGCTCTGGGAATACAACCTTCTCAGCTAGCTGTACATTTATCACAAGCCTGTGTTAATTGGGTTTGGTAGCACCTTTTAGGCTAGCATTTGCTTACAAGAAATTTCTCATGTGTGTGTTAATTTGCATACAGACAGATGGTAGATTGTCAGCTCTTCTCTCCTGACAAATACTATAGGGGAGGGGGGAGAAGAAGAGGGGTCTGTGAGGGAGAAATTCTTAATATTTTTATGACACCAGGTTATACCAGCTGTACATGTATAATTATATACAGAATATACCCAGATTATACCAGCTGTACATATACTGTATAATTATATACAAAAGATACCCAGGTTATACCTGCTGTATATATACTATTATATACAAAAGATGCCCAGGTTATACCAGCTGTATATATATATATAATTATACACAGAAGATGCCTAGGTTATACCAGCTGTACATATATAATTATATACAGGAGATACCCAGGTTATACCAGCTGTACATAGATAATTATATACAGGAGATGCCCAGGTTATAGCATCTGTACATACATAATTATATACAGAAGATGCCCAGGTTATACCGTACGGTTTATATCATCATATACAAGTAGTTGTATGACTTGATCCATTATGTATTTCCCCCGTGTTCTGACCCACAATTTTCCGCTGTAACTTTACACACCACACTTGTCATTATAGTATCAGAACATGGGGTGTCATTACTTTTGGAAGGTTTTGCTACCTTCGGATTAGTGAAAAAAATCAGTTCTCCGCTGTTTGCGATGAATAATTAATGTCTCCACCTCTGCTCCGCTCTCAATTACCAGCCATTAGCTGTGATCAATAATTAATGACCCTGCTGGTCGTGGTGGGTGGGTGCAGTATCTGCCGCACTCAGTCTGATCAATCCATTGATTGATCGAGACTTTGAGATGACTTAACCCTTTGTGGCTTTCTAAAGTTTTATGATGGCAAAAAAAAAAGAAACACGGAAGTTTGTTGTTTTTATTATAAAATTCTGACATTTTTAAAATATTTTAGAAAAAAAATCAAAGACATTTCTGTGTCAATCAAAATGTATACAAGCCTTATCCGTGTGCGCTTAAAATACTAGGCAACTGCCCCCTCCAGGGCCGGCGTCAGCACCCGGCGCACCCGGGCAAGTGCCGGGGCCCTGAGCAGGCGGAGGGGCCCACTCACTGTTGGGGACCCCTGCGCGCTATGAGACCCGTGAGCGGTGCGGTGCCAGCGCCCGCTCCCCCCACTTGCTCAGGGCCCCGGCACAATACTACAATACTTACCTCTCCCCGTGCCTCCGCAGCACCTCCGGTCTCTTCCGCGGCTGCTGCACTGTGACGTCTCAGGTCAGAGGGCGCGGTGACGTCTTTACACCGCGCTCTCTCCTGAGCCGTCACAGTGCAGAGCGGGAAGACGCCGGCGATGCTGAGGAGTCTGGAGCAGCGGCAGCTGGTGAGAAGTGAGGTGAGTATTTTTTTGTTTTTTAATATATGGAGGCATGGGGCATTATAAGGGGGGGAGAGATGACATCCTGTATGGGACATTATAAGGGGGGGGGGTGACATCCTGCATGGGGCATTATAAGAGGGGGTGACATCCTGCATGGTGTATTATAAGAGGGGGTGACATCCTGCATGGGGCATTATAAGGGGGGGGGGAGATGACATCCTGCATGGGACATTATGAGGGGGGGGTGACATCCTGCATGGGGCATTATAAGAGAGGGTGACATCCTGCATGGTGTATTATAAGAGGGGGTGACATCCTGCATGGGGCATTATATGGGGGGGGAGAGGTGACATCCTGCATGGGGCATTATATGGGGGGAGAGGTGACATCCTGCATGGGGCATTATAAGAGGGGGTGACATCCTGCATGGGGCATTATATAGGGGGAGAGGTGACATCCTGCATGGGGCATTATATGAGGGGTGACATCCTGCATGGGGCATTATATGAGGGGCGACATCCTGCATGGGGCATTAAATGAGGGAAGACATCCTGCACGGGGCATTATAAGGGGAGGTGACATCCTGCATGGGTCATTATATGGGGGGGGGGGAGAGGTGACATCCTGCATGGGGCATTATATGAGGGGTGACATCCCGCTTCGGGCATTATATGAGGGGCGACATCCTGCATGGGACATTAAATGAGGAAAGACATCCTGCATGGGCCATTATAAGGGGGGGTGACATCCTGCATAGGGCATTATAAGGGGGGGTGACATCCTGCATGGGGCATTATATGGGGGGTGACATCCTGCTTGGGGCATTATGTGGGGGGAACAGCCTGCATGGGGCATTATAAGGGGGGGTGACATCCTGCATGGGGCATTATAAGGGGGGTGACATCCTGCATGGGGCATTATAAGGGGGTGAGGGGGTGACATCCTGCATGGGGCATTATATTGGAGGGGAGAGGTGACATCCTGCATGGGGCATTATGTGGGGGTAACAGCCTGCATGGGGCAATTATGTGGGGGGAACAGCATGCATGGGGCATTATGTGGGGGAACAGCCTGCATGGGGCATTATTTTGGGGCCAGTATTCTGTATGGAGCATTATAAGGGGGCCAGTATCCTGTGCAGAGCATAATATGGGGGCCAGTATTCTGCATGGAGCATTATAAGGGGGCCAGTATTCTGTATGGAGCATTATAAGGGGGTCATTATTTTGTACAGAGCGTAATATGGGGGCCAGTATCCTGCATGGAGCATTATTTTTGGGCCAGTATTCTGTATGGAGCATTATAAGGGGGCCAGTATCCTGTACAGAGTGTAATATGGGGGCCAGTCTCCTGCATGGAGAATTATTTGGGGGTCAGTATTCTGTATGGAGCATTATAAGGGGGCCAGTATCCTGTACAGAGCGTAATATGGGGGTCAGTATCCTGCATGGAGCATTATTTGGGGGCCAGTATTCTGTATGGAGCATTATAAGGGGGCCAGTATCCTGTACAGAGCGTAATATGGGGGCCAGTATCCTGTATGGAGCATTTTATGGAGGCCATTATTCTGTATGGAGCGATTCACCGGTTTCTGAGCTATTGTGGAATTTACAATAGATATCGCTCATGTAATGTAAGAAGTGAAATCTTCGGCCTTGTGCTATATATATATATTTCTCTGCGGTATCTGTGCATCATGAATCATGGTATGTGTTAAAGGGGCCCACAGAGACTCTTTCGCCCGGGGCCCAGAAAAACCTGGAGCCGGCCCTGGTCTCCTCCCTGAATGGCCATTGTGTGGCTATAATATACTGTCACTTTCCTAGTTTTCAGCATCCTACAGTCTGGTTCACTTTTAACAATTCTGTAATGTTGGCCAAAAACATCCATATAGTTGTTATTATAATATACTGCAAAATCAATATGCTTTACAGTCCATAAGTAGTAGGATCACGCAAAGTAAATACTATCACACCGTGCTCAAATATTACCGCTATACAGTTACCTAAATATTAATGGTATACAGTGCCGCCATACACTGAAAAATAATTTACTGTACAGTGCCTAAGTAGTAGGACCACACAATGTAAATACAGCCATGCCATGCTCAAATATTATCGCTATAGTTGCCTGATATTAATGCTATACAGTGCCGCCACAATACACTGCAAAATAATCCATTTTAAAATCACCAACAGTCATCTCTTGAAAACTCTTCCTATTAAATTCTAAAAAAAACTCTTTAGAAAAAAAAAAACGCTCCAAGAAACCAAAAACTCCTCCAAAGAGAATGTGCATCCGTTAAGGCTATGTTCACACTAATTTTTTTTGCTGCTGCTGCTGCTGAAAAACGCAAAAACGCTGCCGAACTGTAGCTAAACCTGCTGCATTTTTTAAGCTTTTTTCACTTTCTCATCGTTTTTCTATGGGTTAAAAAACGCAGCAATAAAAAACAACAGATATTAAAAACGCTGCATTTGTCAAATTCAGTCAGGAAAATAGAAAAAAAAATTCCAGGAGATTTTTGGCATCTCAGAGCTTTTACTGTAAAAAGCAATTTCTTTCCTACAGAAAAAAAAAATGAGGCAAAAAAAAAATGCTGCAAAAACGCTTTGTATGAACATAGTTGCAGCAGACATTTCTCTACCAAAAACGTGTGTCTGGGCAGGAAAAACACTGCCCGAAAAATGTATTTTGAGTGCGTTTTTGATGTATTTTTCCCATTTCCTTTGTGAAAAATGCTGAAAGAATTGACCTGTTGCAGATAAAAAACTGCTTCAAAGCTGCAAAAAAACTAGTGGAAAAAAAACACATGTGAACAAGCCCAAAGAGGAAGCGTTTACTGAAGCAATTTTGAGTAGACAAGTCGTCCTCCACATACACTACACTCTCTGAGTTGCCTTCTTACTGAGCTTGTGCACATATACAGCAACCAATCTGAACGAGCAGAGCTGCAGTATAAAGCATGAGGAAAGGACAGGGTAGAAAGCCTAAAGCTGGTCATATGAGATAGCTGTTGGTGGAGCGTTTCAGCCATCTCCCCTAACATCACAATCACATGAACATCAACTCGGTCATCATGTTTTCAATGGGGAGGACGAAGTTGCTGCTCTTCTCCCCTGAAAATAAAAGGATGGGATGTAAAAATTCCAACTGTCCGATCCTTCTTGCCTCTTATATCATCTGTCGTGAGGCCTCCGTATATATGAAATGGTTGACAGATCCCGCATTATCATTATTCTGTTTGCACTTGTTTTTTGTGCCAATTTTTTGGTGTTTCGCGTCTTTTTTGTGTGCCCCTTATTTATGTTTCCATTTACGCCCTTTTTTTTAGGTCCCTTTTTTATGTGTTCGTCCATTGGTATTTTTTTATGTTCATCATTGTGAGCAGGATTTGTGGTTTCCAGATGTTTTCATCTGACTCATAGTTTGCAACTAGTGATGAGTGAGCATGCTCGCTACTGCTCGGTGCTCGCCCGAACATCTCACTGCTCGAGATGCTCGGCGCTCGCCGAGTATTTCCGGGGTTGCTCTGCGGGAACTCGGGTCCCCTCCCTGCATGTTTGGCGCTCTTTAGAGAGCCAATGAGCATGCAGGGATTGCCTGCCACTCACTGTAATGCTGCAGCCATGTTGGTTGTGGCATTACAGTGATTGTCTGGCTGCACAGCGTCATCAGGTCTATATCAGACATCCGCCATGCTCGTCACAGTCACTCCGGAATCAGGCAGAGTAGGGAGAGCTGCTGCTGAGCTAGGGAGAGATTTGCTTGTGTATTAGGTAGTGTAGGGAGAAAAAACGTACATTACACATATCCATCTTAACAAACAGTCCTTCTGAGGACTAATCCATCTGCAGAGCTATCAGGCAGGCAGGGTGTATAGGCAGGCAGTGTATATAGCAGACTGCAGTGTATATAGCACAAGAGGCTCCATTCCAGTTCTGCCTTCTGCTGCAGTTAGATAATCCTCATTATTTGCTTAAAAAGCAATCCAGAGAACACTGTTTTTCTGCGCCATTTGCTTGTTGGCACTGCAGAATACAGCCAGGTCCTTTCCATATTACAGCGCTAGAAATCCAGCTATTTAAAACTGTGTTTTCTCCGTCACACGGATCACATATACGTTGTCAGTGAAGCAATTCACAGCAGTTTGCTGTTCAAACTACTTACCTACAGGCCAGGTATTTATAACTGTGTTTTCTCCATCACACAAATCACATATAAGTTCACTCCAAACTCAGTAATTTGTAGTGAGCGTGGAAGATACTGTCCTCCATTTAAAATGGGCAAGGCACGTGGTAAGGGACGGGGAACTGGACGTGATGGTGATGGTGCATTCAGAGACCGAGGACAAGGCCGTGGGCAAGCTGAAATTGTGCCACAACAAACACCTACATCTTCTCGCCTGACCTTCCTGTCCCAATTTCTAGGAGACCACAGCACACCACTATTGAACCCAGAGCAGTGTCAAAAGGTTGTTGGTTGGATAGCGGACAATGCTTCCAGTCACCTAGCCACCACCACCACCACCACCCTGTCTTCCTCACAGTCAAGTCTCAGTAGCCGTGAGTCTGGACCGCATATTCTTCACCCTGATCCTCCTTCCTCCCACAATGCCGAGTGCCCAGAGACAACTGATCCCACACTTGGACACTCTGAAGAGCTGTTCACTTTTCCATTTATAGATTCGGGCCTCTCGCCCGGTCCACTTGAAGCGGGGCAAGAGGAGATCGCATGTAGCAATGCCCAAATATTTGAGCAGCCACGGTCACACGAAGGCGACGGTGGGAAAGTGTCACAAGAGGTGGACGATGATGAGACACAATTGCCAGAAAGTCAGGAGGACCAGGGTGCGTAAGTGGTAGACGAGGTGGTGGATGATATAGTAACTGACCCAACCTGGCAGGAGGTCATGCAGAACGAGGACAGCAGCACACAGGGGGAGGGAGGCAGAGCACCCCAAGAGGCAGGAAGAAGCAGTGTGGTGGCCGCAGACAGGAGGCAGGCAACCGTTCCCCATAACACCAACATGAAGGAAGTACAACTGTTAGGTCTTCCCGAGTCTGGTTGTTTTTTAAAGACTCTGCCGATAACCCCAAAAAGGCCATTTGCACCACCTGCCAGGCCAGCATCAGCAGAGGTGGCAAAACGACCAGCCTGACCACCACCAGCCTGATCAGACACATGGCAGCAAAGCACCTGACTTTGTGGGCCGAACCCCAGGGTCCAGAAACAGTGTCTGCAGGTGGCAACATTGCCACTGTTGTATATGCAAGCCAATCCCCTGTCCATGGTGCATGCGAAGATGCCTCCTGCGCTGCTCCTGTCATTGCGCACTCTCAAGTAGCAGCATCAAGAAGCACGTCCATATCCTTGTCCCAGCGCAGCGCTCAGTTGTCCATACCCCAGTCCTTGTAACGCAAGCGCAAATATGTAACCAACGCCCCACAGGCCACACTACTAAATTCTCACATTTCACTACTGCTTGCGCTCGAAATGTTGCCTTTTAGGCTCGTGGAGACAGAAGCATTCCGCAACCTGATGGCGGCGGCCGTCCTTAGGCACTCGGTCCCCAGCCGCCACTATTTCTCCCGGTATGCCGTCCCCGCATTACACAAGCACGTATCCCAAAACATTAGCCGTGCCCTCAACAACGCAGTTACCGGGAAAGTCCACCTAACCACAGACACGTGGACAAGTGCCTGTGGGCAGGGACGGAACATCTCGCTGACGGCACACTGGGTTAACATAGTGGAAGCAGGGACCCAGTCGGACCTTGAGACAGAAACACGTCCTCTCGACTCCGAGGATTGCGTGCCCTAGGTCAATCAGGGTTGCCCCCACAGTCTACAGCTTCTGCACCATATCCTCCTCAGCCTCCTCCTCCTCTTCAGCCTCCTTCTCCGAAATGACCACATCAGTCACAAGCTGGAAGCTCTGCAGCACTGTCTCGGCCAAGCGTCAACAGGTTATGTTGAAGCTAATATGCTTAGATGACAAACCGCACAATGCTGAAGAGTTGTGGACTGCTCTGAAAGAGCAGGCATATCTGTGGCTCACACCGCTGAACCTACAGCCAGGCATGGTCGTGTGTGACAATGGCCGGAACCTGGTGGCTCTGAGGCGAGGCGAGCTCACACACGTACCATGCCTGGCCCATGTGCTTAACCTCGTGGTTCAGTGGTTTCTCAAATCCTACCCGGAGCTGCCGGATCTGCTTGTTAAAGTAGAAAGTCAGCTATAGCTTCCGCCGCCCTTGCCGTGTTTCAGCAGCGTTTGCAGCTTCCGGCTCACAGACTGGTATGTGATGTCCCCACGCGTTGGAACTCTACACTGCAGATGTTGGGAAGGATTTGTGAGCAGAAGAGGACAGTTGTTGAGTACCAGCATCAACGACACCGTCGGTATTCAGTTCAGACTCCACACATAAGACCTCAGGAGTGGACATGGATGTCAGACATATGTACCATCCTCCAAAACTTTGAGGACTCCACCAAGATGGTGTGCGGCGATGACGCCATAATTAGCGTCACCATCCCGCTTCTCTGTCTTCTGAAACGCTCTCTGCTCACAATCAGAGAGGATGCATTGCAGGCGGAGCACGATGAGATGGAGCAAGGAACCATACAGGGTGATTACACACAGCCAAGCCTCATCTCATCCCAACGTGGATTGGGTGACAATGAGGAAGAGGAGGAGGAGGAAGGACAGGAGCTAGTGTCATGCACTATAGACGGTACTACCTGCACAGCTGTCATACCGTCTGTTCAGCGTGGATGGCCAGAGGACAGGGAGGAGGAGGAGAGCATGGTCAGTCATCCTCTTGGTGAGGACACGGAAGTCTTGCTTGTTAGAAGTCTGGCACGCATGGCTGAGTTTATATTACGCTACCTTTCCCATGACCCTCGCATTCTCAAAATTTTGGGTGACAGTCATTACTGGTTGGTGACACTTCTAGACCCACGCTACAAGGAAAACTTTATATCTCATATTCCTGAGGCGGACAGGTCTACAAAATTGGGGCTGTACCAGAAGGCCATTGTTGCGGAACTATTAAAAAAATTCCCATCTGAAAACGCTGGCGGCAGAGGGCATACTTCGTTGGACAACCAAGGAGTACAGGCGAGAGAGACACAACTCCAATCCAGCAGAGGCAGGGGAACACTGTCAAAGTTCTGGGAGAGTTCTCTCAGACCCTCCCATCGCACAGGCACTGAGGCACGGGGTACTCTCACAAGGAGTGCAAAGTTTTGGAAGATGCTGAGGGAGTTCCTTGCCGACCATACCAACGTCCTCCGTGATTCCTCTGTGCCTTATAATTATTGGGTATCCAAGCTGGATACGTGGAATGAACTCGCTCTCTATGCCTTGGAGGTCCTGGCCTGCCTTGCCGTCAGCGTTTTATCCGAGCGGGTTTTTAGTGCCGCTGGTGGAATTATAACTGATAAGCTCCTCCGCCTGTCAACTGAAAATGCTGACAGGCTGACTCTTATAAAAATGAACAAGGGCTGGATTGGTCCAGACTTCTCAACACCACCGAATGATAGCAGCATAACATAAACTCCAATCCAGTGTCTTTTCTTAATAGGTGTATTCCCATGCACCTTTTCACACCCAGACATGGGTATACGCTTCCTGATTTTGGCTATTGGCTCTTGTCCTCCTCCTTCTCCTCATCCTCCACCACCATATCACCAGGGTAAACGTGGTCCGTGATGCAACACCCACATAATTTTTTTAAAGGGTGATTATGATGCCCGTAAAAAAATTTTTTTAGACAGTATGTTCATGTATACCCCCCAGGGGTAAATGTTTGTCAGCCCATACACTTAGTGCATGGGCATTACAAGTATAGGAGGCCTGCTCCTTTCTAATGGGAACATTTTTTTATGAGGCCCTCCTCCACGTCTCTTCCAGGGGGCATTGAAGTGTCTCCAAATTTTTGGCAGCCCTTGCATTCACTGCATAGGCCAACACTATGGGAGACTCTCTCCTTTCTAATGCGAATTTGTCGTTACTGTGGCCCTGCTCTATGTGTCTTTAAATTCTTAGTGGGGTTTTTCCCAAATTTTGTCAGCCCTTGCAGTCACAGCATGGGCATTACCACTATAGGAGACCCGCTTGTTAATAATGGGAACAACAAAGCATAGCCGGCTGATGGCTCTCTAACAATAGCAAGGGCCGACTGCTGGCCTTTTAAGAATAGTAAGGGCCGTCTGATGGCCCTATAAAAATAGGCTTTATGACTTTCAGAGTCCCTCCATCATAAATAAAACAGGATGTGTCTGATGATGTGTCACACACCACATTGCCAGATAAGGTTGTAAAATGTTAAAATGACATTTCCCGGTGAATGCATTTGTCTTAAAAAATAACGTAAAAAAAACAAAACAATAGGATCTTTCTTTAGTATAAAAAACAGCGTCACCAATTTAACCTCAATGTAATCACATTGTTCAGCTCCTGCACATCCTCCTCCATCTCCGAAATGACCACATCAGTCACAAGCTGACAGCACTGCAGCACTGCCTTGGCCAAGCGGCAACAGGCTGTGCTGAAGATAACATGCTTAATGCTTAATTGACAAACCGCCCAGCGCTGCAGAGCTCTTGAAAGCTGTTACACAGCAGCCTGGTATGGTCGTGTGTGACAATGGGCGGAACCTGGTGATGGAGAAATGACACCCAGAGTAGATACAGTTTCCCTCTATGCCAGTCCTTTCACCACGCTAAATACAACTCTCATCAAAAAAAGCTGTGGACTGGCTCGTACTGTCTCTGGCCACATTCACCTGTCCACGTGTTTGTGGGTAGGCGGTCCTTCCCAGTAAGTGCACTGGGGAGGGCACAGATAATGTTGTGGGACCCGTGCTTGTGGAAGGCGGAGATGATACCGGGAAAAATAATGGCGGCTTGGGACCGAGTATGGATACCCGGCCGCTGCCGACATGAGGTTGTGAAAAGCTTCCGCCTCCACGAGCCTAAAAGGCCACATTTCAAGTGAAAGCAGCTTTAGAGGACTTCCTGGGAGAAATGACACCACGCTGGGTAGATATGGCTTCCCAAGTCCTTTCACCAAGCTAAATAATATGGCTGTGGTGAAATACAACTCAGCAAAAAAAGCTGTGGACTTGCTCCATACCGTCCCTGGCCACATTCACCTGTCCACGTGTTTGTGGTTAGGCGGTCCTTCCCAGTTAATGCACTGGGGAGGGCATGGGTGATGTTGTGGGACCCATGCTTGTGGAAGGCGGAGACGACCTCGGGAGAAACAGTGGTGGCTGGGGACCGAGTATGGACACCCGGCCGCTGCCAGCATGAATTTGTGAAAAGCTTCCGCCTCCACTAGGAGCCTAAAAGGCCACATTTCAAGTGCAAGCTGCTGGCAAAAATTTGGCAGTATAGTATTGCAGCCTGTGGGTGGGTGAGTGGCTGGCTGCATACTTGCGCTTGCATTCCAAGGAATGGGGTAGGGACAACCGAACACTGTGCTGGGACAAGGATGTGGACGGTGATTGTTGCGAGTCTGCAATGACAGGTGCACGGCGGGAGGCATCTTCGCATGCGCCAAGGATCACTTATGATGGGCACACTTTTAGGCAGTGACCTGGGAGTCAGAAATGCTTCCAGAGGTCTTCCCCATGCTGTTCCCATATCTTTTCAGCACTGTATGCATGTGTCTGATGATGTGTCACACACCACATGGCCAGATAAGGTTGTAAAATGTTAAAATGAAATTTCCCAGTGAATGCATTTGTCACGGTTGAAAGCAATGCAAAAGTGAAAAAACGCATCAAAAACGCTACGTGTGAACATAGCCCAAGGTGTGGAGGGGTATTTTTGGTTTTGGTTATTTATTTTGCCTTATATACAAGTCATTACCTTGGAAAGGATGTTCCTTAATATATTTCCCAGGAAAATCCATTTTGGATTTGTTTTTGTATGTTTTATTGTGAGCCCGTAAAAGTGGCGTAATACTCTGACAACGTTGTTGACAGCAGTGACCTGGGAGGCAGAAATGCTTCCAGGGGTCTTCCCCATGCTGTTCCTATATCATTTGAGCACTGTTCCCATTGATTTGGGCAATTTTTAGGCCCTCTGCAGACCGCCGGGGGGAGCCACCTGAAAAATGCTCGAGTTTCTCATAGACTTATATTGGTCGAGCACCCGAGTATTCCAATTTGCTCGACCCAAGCAACGAGTACCCGAGGATTTTAGTGCTCGCTCATTACTATTTGCAACTCTAAATACTATTTGCAAGTCCTAAATTTTGTAGCAAATGTTCTCCAACCCCCTCACACACCACTTAAAGTTATTTTATATACACCTGAAATTTTGGTGCAAATTTTGCTTCATTTTAGCAGAAGATTTTGTGCTAAAAAAAATAAAAATGCTAAACAGTTTAAAGACAAAAAGAATGAAAAATTTTATATTTTGTGCAAAATTCATAAAGCCACATGTGCCATTTGGATGAGTTTGGCGAATACCACAGGACGAAAAGAGAAAAATTACTTTTAAAAAATGCAAATGATAAACCGGGCCTTATGCTTTTAAAACTCCCCTTAGGGGCTGCACTCTTGCCAATAATTTTTGGGGGGTCGGGCTTATGAATGTCCCATAATTCCAATGTTTATAAGAAAATGCAGAGTTTTTAAGGGGTTATCCCATATGAAAACTTTTATTTATATGCCATCTATGTGGGTGCCGCCAAATCTTGAAAATAGGACCCCGTTGCACTGTCAAGAAAGGACAACTACCCGAGCACGCGTGACTATTTATTTCAGAGTCCTGAAAATTGGAATGCAAATTTTTGGAGCTCCCATAAAATTTACAATGGGAGCCGGGCACACATGGCCACCCGCCATCTAGCCCCGTTCTTCAGATACATATGGGCCCCAGCAGCAGGACCCGCATCTCTCGGACATTTACAGCATATCGTGGAGTAAATGACGCTCTTCTATGTGGACCTGGCTGTCCAGAAGAGATCAGTGTTTGGGTCAGCGCAGGGTGCGGCCATGTTGCCACTAATTAGGCTTCTTCCATCACTCTGACACCTCTGAGCCACTTATCCGCTGCCATTAGAAATCTGTTACTTCTCAGCACTAATTCACATTTACATATAGACAGATGCCGGGCCGCTCACCTCTGACCCCCAGACATCTGCTCAGACCACAAGGAGCAGCATAAGTTATCCCCGCAGCTCGGAGAAGGACAGGAGGAAACCACCAAATGACCATTACTCCCCGGAGCTCAGATGTCCAGAGAGCAACACACAGATCAGCGCAAGGAAGACCCCCAGCAGGTCACCTCGACACTGAGACCTGGAGTCACAGGACAAGGGTGCATATAGGGGTCTAAGACTCATGGTGTCATGAGTCACACACGGGGGGCTCAATATTGCAGCCACTGACCCCAGAGATAATAGAGCAATAGTACATAAGTCATGTGATTGATGGAACAGTGCTACATTCACACTTGGGGGACAGGATAATGACCCCGGGGGTATAGGATAATGACACTGGGGGTGTAGGATAATGACACTGGGGGTATAGGATAATGACACTGGGGGTGTAGGATAATGACACTGGGGGTATAGGATAATGACACTTGGGGTATAGGATAATGACACTGACATCTGGGTAAAGAATGATGACACTGATGTTTGGAGTATCGGATAATGACTGACACTGGAGGTGCAGGATAATGACTCTTGGGGTACAGGATGATAACACTGACACTTGGGGTACATTATAATGACACACTAATGATTGGAGTACCAGATAATGACACTAATACTGGGGGTACAGGATAATGATACTGACATTTGGGGTACAGGATAATATTACTGACACTAGGGGAAAATGACACTGACACTAGGGGTACAGGATAAAGATATTCCTTTGCCTATCACTAACCCTGTTCCTATCCCTAGCCCTAACCCTATTCCTATCCCTAATCATTTATTAGAAAGTTTCCCAGTTTCCAGATGACAAGACATCCAGCAATCAGTTGTAAAAAGCGCGGGAACTGAGCAGCAAGTGTTCTATTTTCCTACAGCACCATTGCAGGGGAAATGAATTATTACACAGTTACTATCGAAAATCAATGTGTTGCCCATGTAATGCAAGGACACGACTGGTCCTCCAGGGACAGAGATGCTCTTTGTAGCTGTTCTCCTTAGGATCCTGCATGGTTGGTGAGTCGCTATTATTTTGTCTTACTTTGACAAATTATTCATAAATTTGTTAAGAAAATTTTAAACATTTTTTTTTTATAAAACGTATTAGAGAATATTAATGCATGATATTACCCAGGTTTAGTTATAAGGTCAACACAATGTATCATTTAGAATTTAGCTTCTTTTTACCTTTTTATCTAAAATTAATTTTTGGAACTTTTTCAATTATACTTATAAGGGGTTTACTGTAGTTTTGCTTTTGTAGTGAAGTATTATTATTTTTTTTAACAAAAGTAGGAAAAATCTAATCACACTTTACAATAATGGAACATTTTTTAAATTGTGAAAATCTATGAAAATTAAAATAAGTTTTTCCACTACTTCTATTTTGTTTTATTATTTTTTTTTACTATTGCTTTTCTGCAGATTTTATGCTACATGTTTTCCCATTTTGTTTTGTCACTTTTTTTTATTATTGCTTTTTTTTGCAGGTTTTATGTTACATGTTTTTCTATTGTTTCTATTTTCTTTTGTTACCTTTTTTATTATTTTTTTTTTTCGGGTTTTATGTTAAATGTTTTCCCATTGTTTCTTTTTTGTTTTATTACTTTTTTTTACTATTGCTTTTTTTTGCAAGTTTTAGGTTACTTGCTTTACCATTTTATTTTATAATGTTTTTATTATTGCTTTTTTGCAGGTTTTATGTTAAATGTTGTTTTCCCGTTGTTTCTATTTTGTTTTATTAACTTTTTATTTTTTTTTATTTTTATTTTTTTTATGCATGTTTTATGTTAAATGTTTTCCCGTTGTTTCTTTTTTGTTTTATTACTTTTTTTACTATTGCTTTTTTTGCAAGTTTTATGTTACTTGTTTTATCATTTTATTTTATAATGTTTTTATTATTGCTTTTTTTTTGCAGGTTTTATGTTACAAGTTTTTCCATTGTTTCTATTTTATTTTATTACCTTTTTTCTTTTTTTTTTTGCAGGTTTTATGTTACATTTTTCTCCATAGTGCTGTCAGGGAGCTGTTCAGGGATGGCAGATTGCAGGAGCTGGAGAAGCAGGGGGCTGGGGTGACAGATGTAAGGAACTATAGGTAATTAGTGCCATATGGTTCTAACCACAACCTTGCAAGGGGTGTAAGCAAGACCCGGCCATCTGATCTCATAAAAGAGGGCGAAACCCTTACTATAACTGTACCATTCACCCGAGAGAGGAGCCCGTACCGTACATCCAGGGATCTGTTCTGTAGAACTAATCAGATTACACACTGACTAACTTTATATATCAAAGCATATCAATCTATGAAAATGAGCTTAAGTTCAATTAACATCTAGCAAATTTTTTAAATCATAATTACACATTTCTTTCATTTTTTTCTTCTTGGTTTTTTTTTTTTTTTTCATTCGTTATATTAGTTTATTTGTTAGAATATAAAAAAAAATTATGTTACTTTCTTTTGTTTTATTATTATTATTATTATTATTTATTTTTTTATTGTTGGATATTTTATGTTTAAATATTTATTTAATTTAAAAAAATATATATTTCACCAGTTAATTTTTTTTTTTTTTTTTTTTAGTTTTAAAAATCGTAGAAGTCAAAGCAGAAATTTAAAAAAAAAAAAAAAAAAAAACTTTATCAATTTAGGATTTCTGAGATTGGACGGGCAGAGATTTTGTAATATTCGTTCACTGAATTTTTAATGACTCCTGGTAAGTTTCCAGACAGATGGCAACCGTAAAATATTTTGATTAAAACACATGCTAAAGCCGACTAGAAGACAGTGCAGCCGGAAAAGTATAAGAAGCAGTGAGCCGGATATTAATATAATAATAATAATAATTAGAGAAAAATTGGAGCAAATAATATATTGATACTAGATTACTTGGAATTTCATTCACTTTATATCTTCACTGATCGCCCTCCAGAAGATCCTCAGACTCCCCAATATGCTTATGTGACCCCAAAGGATATAGCTCTGATAAGTCAGTTGATCTATGTTCTCATCTATCTACAAATCACAAAGCGCCATGACATAGGCAAACATTAAATATATGGAAAGTAAACTGCATTACTACCATGTAGAATATACTTCTAAGGCCACGTCCCCACTATCAGTGTTTGGTCAGTGTTCGGTCAGTATTTTTTCTCAGGAGTGGGAGCCAAAACCAGGAGTGGGTGATAAATGCAGAATTGGTGACTTGTGTCTATTATACCTTTTCTCTGATTGTTCCTCACCTGGTTTTGGCTCCAACTCCTGAGAAAAAATCCTGACCGAATACTGACCGAATACTGATAGTGGGGCCGTGGCCTAAAATTGAGATACTGAGCGCACAAACTGGCCAATTTTTGTGTCCCCACCAGCCTCTACAAGGTGACATTTTTTTTTTGATGGCATCCTAACCTTTTCTATCAGACATGCCTCTGCCAGGCCAAAACCTTATAAATTGAAAAAAAGCAGGAAAGATAAAGCACTAATTAAAAAGACCCTTAGACCTGGGGAGGTTAATTAATTTTCCCAGGAGGCCGCATGAGAGACAGTGACTGTTGTGGAGGGCCGAATCAACAGACCAAGCTTAATTCTGCTCATTATTATTGTTTTATAACTCTGCCCTTCACCTCGCCAAACAGATCTACTTCACCACACTGATCTCCTCACTATCCAACAACCCCAAAAAACTCTTTGACACCTTTCACTCCCTCCTCAGTCTTAAAGCCCAGGCCCCCATCACGAACATTTGTGCTGAGGACTTGGCCTCCTACTTCACAGAGAAAATAGACACCATCTGTCAGGAAATCAGCTCCCAGCCACCAAGTGCCATGACTCCCATCCCTCCGCACATCCCCTCTGGATCACTCTCCACATTTGACCCAATCACATAAGAAGAAGTCTCCAGGTTCCTCTCTTCTTCTCATTCCACTACAAGCACCACTGACCCCATCCCCTCACATCTACTCCAGTCTCTTTCTTCAGTCCTCACTACTCACCTAACTAAAATCGTCAACCTCTCCCTCTCTTCTGGTATCATAGAATCATAGAATCATAGAATGGTAGAGTTGGAAGGGACCTCCTGGGTCATCTGGTCCAACCCCCTGCTCAAAGCAGGATTCACTAGATCATCTCAGACAGATGTCTGTCCAGCCTCTGTTTGAAGACGTCCATTGAAGGGGAACTCACCACCTCTCGTGGCAGCCTGTTCCACTCATTAATCACCCTAACTGTCAAAAAGTTTTTTCTAATATCTAATCTGTGTCTCCTCCCATTTAGTTTCATCCCATTGCTTCTAGTCTTTCCTTGTGCAAATGAGAATAAAGATGATCCTTCTACAATGTGACAACCCTTGACATATTTGTAGACAGCTATTAAGTCTCCTCTCAGTCTTCTTTTTTGCAAGCTAAACATTCCCAAATCCTGCAACCGTTCCTCATAGGACATGGTTTGCAGACCAGTCACCATTCTGGTCGCTCTTCTCTGAACTTGCTCCAGTTTGTCTATGTCTTTTTTAAAATGTGGTGCCCAAAACTGTACACAGTATTCCAGATGAGGTCTGACCAAAGAGGAGTAAAGACCGATAATGACTTCACGTGATCTAGACTGTATGCTTCTGTTAATACATCCCAGAATTGTATTTGCCTTTTTTGCTGCTGCATCACACTGTTGACTCATGTTCAGTCTATGATCTATTAGTATACCTAAGTCTTTTTCACATGTACTGTTGCTTAGCTCTATTCCTCCCATTCTGTATATGCTTTTTTCATTTTTATTGCCCAGATGTAGTACTTTGCATTTTTCCCTGTTAAAAACCATTCTGTTGGTTGCTGCCCACTGCTCCAGTTTATTTAGGTCTTTTTGAATCCTCTCTCTCTCTTCTCTAGTATTAGCTATCCCTCCTAGCTTTGTGTCATCAGCAAATTTAATCAGTTTACCCTCAATTCCTTCATCTAAATCATTGATAAAGATGTTGAACAATACAGGTCCCAGGACGGAGCCCTGTGGTACCCCACTTGAGACATTCATCCAGCTGGATGTGAAGCCATTTACAACCACCCTTTGAGTCCGATCACTAAGCCAGTTATGAATCCACCTAACAGTTGCCTGGTCCATTGCATACTTGGTCATTTTTTCAATAAGGATGGTGTGAGATACTTTGTCAAATGCTTTGCTGAAGTCAAGATATACTATATCTACAGCATTTCCCTGATCCACCCAGTATCTTCCCCTCCTCCATCAAACACTCCATCATTACTCCATTATTAAATACCTCTCTTGACCCTTCCTGCACAAAACAACTACAGACCAGTCTCCAATCTTCCCTTCATCTCTAAACTCTTGGAGCGCCTGGTCTACTCCCGCCTTACCAGTTACCTCTCCACTCACTCTTTTCTAGACCCATCACAGTTCGGCTTCCGCCCCTACATTCTACAGAAACAGCACTCATCAAAGTAACCAATGACCTTATGAGACCAAAACGTAATGGTGACTACTCTCTGCTCATTCTTCTTGACCTCTCTGCAGCTTTCGACACCGTTGACCACCACCTCCTACTCTCTGTGCTCCACTCAATCTGCATAAAGGACACTGCTCTCTCCTTGTTCTCCTCCTACCTATCTGACCGCTCTTTCAGTGTATCACTCACTGGTTCCACTTCTTCCCCCCTTCCTCTCACTATTGGGGTTCCTCAGGGTTCAGTCCTTGGCCCTCTTCTCTTCTCTCTCTGCACAGCCCCAGTTGGAGAGATCATCATTTTTATGCTGATGACACACAACTATACACCTCATCGCTTGACCTTAACCCCACTGTACTACAGAACACCAGTGACTGTCTGGCCGCAGTTTCTAACATCATGTCCGCTCCCTATCTGAAACTCAACCTTTCCAAAACTGAGCTTCTTCTGCTCCCGCCGTCTACTCCCCTCCCTAAATCTGACATCTCCCTCTCTGTGTGTGGCACGACAATAATGCCGAGCCAGCAGGTGCGTTGTCTGGGCGTTGTGTTTGACACCAATCTTTTCTTCACCTTCCATATACAGTCTCTTGCCCATTCTTGTCGCTTGCACCTGAAGAACATCTCTAGAATCCGCCATTTTCTCACCTTGGAAACAACAAAAACCTTCACTGTTGCCATGATCCACTCCCGCCTTGACTACTGTAACTCTCTATTAATTGGCCTCCCCCTCACTCGACTTTCCCCTCTCCAGTCCATCCTTAATGCAGCAGCCAGGGTCATCTATTTGGCTAATCGTTACTCAGACTCCTTTGCTCTGTGCCAGTCATTGCACTGGCGGCCCATGAATTATAGGATCCAATTTAAATTGCTTGTTTTCACCCACATAGCTCTCCACAGCGCGACACCCCCCTACATCTCTTCCCTCATTTCTGTTTATCGGCCTACCCGTTCTCTACGCTCCGCAAACGACTTTCGACTAACATCCGCACTAATCCGTACCTCCCACTCCCGGCTTCAAAACTTCTCTCGAGCTGCATCTATTCTTTGGAATGCTCTACCCCAAGAAATTTGGATGAACCACAACTTACACAGTTTTAGGCGCTCCCTAGAAATACACCTGTTTAGGGCGGCCTATGATGTTCCCTAATCAAAGTCCTTTTATATTCTTATAGCCCATTCCTTATTTCTCCAAACATAAGTCTCCACCGAACCCAAAAGCACTACAGATACTGGCTGGTGATGACTTGAGCTCATGCAGCCGTTATCTATCCCTCATCCCCTCAAGATGGCTGGACCATCATTGTAAATAAGCCCCTGTACTTTGTGTCACCCCCACCTCATTGTAGATTGTAAGCTCTTACCAGCAGGGTCGCCATTATTTTTGCTTTAATTATTGCATTATCTTTAGCTATGTTACTTATGATTGTTGTATATCAACCTCTGAATTGTAAAGTGCTGCGGAATATGTTGGCGCTATATAAATAAAGATTATTATTATTATTATTTTATATTAATGTTTATCACTTAATATTGAGCACAATTAAGTTTGCTAATTGCTGCTACTGCTAATACAAGTTATGTTAGGGCTTATTGTAACTTGTATTCTTACCTGTAGCAGCGAGTCAACGCCGTATAATATACTGCTTTCTATAATGTTTATATAAAGCCGTAAATCATATTGCTCCTGTTATGCAGTCCTTGTACCTTGATCAATAACTACTAACACCTAGCAAGAACTTTACAAACGGCCAACATAGAAAAAATAAAATGTATACCCAGATAAAGAGGCAGCAGGTAATCAAAAAACTACACAGTAAAGTCACTGTCATAGCATGCCATAATAGTAAATATAGTCAGTGTTGCTATCAAACGCGCGTCGGGTGTGGTGGGATCCCAGCACTTACAAGAAAGATAATGCAGGATACATTTATTATTATGTCTACAACATGTGGTTCACTTGTCTGTGATTGATACCATGCATTTATTGGTATTTACTAGGATTCTATGTATGCTTTGATAATAATACTGACTAAATTTACTATTATGGCATGCTATGACAGTGACTTTACTGTGTAGTTTTTTGATTACCTGCTGCCTCTTTATCTGGGTATACCCACCATGTGCTTTTGTGTGTTTTATCTCACTTTTAATGTCTTTATTATATGTTTTTAATTAATATTTCAATAAAGATTACATTTTATTTTTTCTATCTTGGCCGTTTGTAAAGTTCTTGTTAGGTGTTAGTATCAATTATACTTTATGGCCCAATTCTTGGATATTATTGGTGTATTTGATCAATAACTATCAACACAATAGGATGTCCCCACAATCCCAACACAAATTATGATGTCCCCATACAGTATATTACACAGTATGATGTCCCCACACAACCCCCTATGTACAAGAATATAACTACTATAATACTGCCCCCTATATACAAGAATATAACTACTATAATACTGCCCCCTATATACAAAAATATAACTACTATAGTACTGCTCCTATGTACAAGAATATAACTACTATAATACTGCTTCCTATGTACAAGAATATAACTACTATAATACTGCCCCCTATGTACAAAAATATCAGTACTATAATACTGCTTCCTATGTACAAGAATATAACTACTATAATACTGCTCCCTATGTACAAGAATATAACTACTATAATACTGCCCCTATGTACAAGAATATAACTACTATAATACTGCCCCCTATGTACAAGAATATAACTACTATAATACTGCCCTCTATGTACAAGAATATAACTACTATAATACAGACCCTATGTGCAAGAATATAACTACTATAATACTGCTCCAATGTACAAGAATATAACTACTGTAATACTGATCTTATGTACAAGAATATAACTACTATAATACTGCTAATATGTACACGAATATAACTACTATAATACTGCCCCCTATGTACAAGAATATAACTACTATAATACTGCCCCTATGTACAAGAATATAACTACTATAATACTGACTCTATGTACAAGAATATAACTACTATAATACTGCCCTCTATGTACAAGAATATAACTACTATAAAACTGACTGTATGTACAAGAATATAACGACTATAATACTGCCCCTATGTACAAGAATATACCTACTATAATACAGCCCCCTATGTACAAGAATATAACTACGATAATACTGCTCCTATGTACAAGAATATAACTACTATAATACTGACCGTATGTACAAGAATATAACGACTATAATACTGCCCCTATGTACAAGAATATACCTACTATAATACTGCCCCCTATGTACAAGAATATAACTAGTATAATACTGCTCCTATGTACAAGAATATTACTACTATAATACTGCTCCTATGTACAAGAATATAACTACTATAATACTGCTCCTATGTACAAGAATATAACTACTATAATACTGCCTCCTATGTACAAGAATATAACTACTATAATACTGCTCCTATGTACAAGAATATAACTAGTATGATACTGCTCCTATGTACAAGAATATAACTACTATAATACAGACCCTATGTACAAGAATATAACTACTATAATACTGACTCTATGTACAAGAATATAACTACTATAATACTGACTCTATGTACAAGAATATAACTACTATAATACTGCTCCCTATGTACAAGAATATAACTACTATAATACTGACTCTATGTACAAGAATATAACTACTATAATACTGACTATGTACAAGAATATAACTAGTATGATACTGCTCCTATGTACAAGAATATGACTACTATAATACAGACCCTATGTACAAGAATATAACTACTATAATACTGACCTTATGTACAAGAATATAACTACTATAATACTGCTAATATGTACACGAATATAACTACTATAATACTGCCCCCTATGTACAAGAATATAACTACTATAATACTGACTCTATGTACAAGAATATAACTACTATAATACTGACTCTATGTACAAGAATATAACTACTATAATACTGCCCCCTATGTACAAGAATATAACTACTATAATACTGACTCTATGTACAAGAATATAACTACTATAATACTGACTCTATGTACAAGAATATTACTACTATAATACTGCTCCTATGTACAAGAATATAACTACTATAATACTGCTCCTATGTACAAGAATATAACTACTATAATACTGCCTCCTATGTACAAGAATATAACTACTATAATACTGCCACTATGTACAAGAATATAACTACTATAATACTGCCCCCTTTGTACAAGAATATAACTACTATAATACTGACTCTATGTACAAGAATATAACTACTATAATACTGCCACTATGTACAAGAATATAACTACTATAATACTGCCAATATGTACAAGAACATAACTACTACAATACTGCCCCTATGTATAAGAATATAACTACTATAATACTGACCCTATGCATAAGAATATAACTACTGTAATACTGCCACTATGTACAAGAATATAACTACTATAATACTGCCCCCTATGTACAAGAATATAACTACTATAATACTGCTCCTATATACAAGAATATAACTACTATAATACTGCCCCCTATGTGCAAGAATATGACTACTATAATACTGCTCCTATGTACAAGAATATAACTACTATAATATTGCCCCCTATTACAAGAATATAATTACTATAATACTGCTCCTATATACAAGAATATAACTACTATAATACTGCCCCCTATGTACAAGAATATAACTACTAAAATACTGCCCCCTATGTACAAGAATATAACTACTATAATACTGCTCATGTGTACAAGAATATAACTATTTTAATAATGCTCCCATGTACAAGAATATAACTACTATAATACTGCTCCTATGTACAAGAACATAACTACTATAATACTGCCCCCTATGTACAAGAATACAACTACTATAATACTGCTTCCTATGTACAAGAATATAACTACTATAATACTGCCCCCTATGTACAAGAATATAACTACTATAATACTGACTCTATGTACAAGAATATAACTACTATAATACTGACTCTATGTACAAGAATATTACTACTATAATACTGCTCCTATGTACAAGAATATAACTACTATAATACTGCTCCTATGTACAAGAATATAACTACTATAATACTGCCTCCTATGTACAAGAATATAACTACTATAATACTGCCACTATGTACAAGAATATAACTACTATAATACTGCCCCCTTTGTACAAGAATATAACTACTATAATACTGACTCTATGTACAAGAATATAACTACTATAATACTGCCACTATGTACAAGAATATAACTACTATAATACTGCCAATATGTACAAGAACATAACTACTACAATACTGCCCCTATGTATAAGAATATAACTACTATAATACTGACCCTATGCATAAGAATATAACTACTGTAATACTGCCACTATGTACAAGAATATAACTACTATAATACTGCCCCCTATGTACAAGAATATAACTACTATAATACTGCTCCTATATACAAGAATATAACTACTATAATACTGCCCCCTATGTGCAAGAATATGACTACTATAATACTGCTCCTATGTACAAGAATATAACTACTATAATATTGCCCCCTATTACAAGAATATAATTACTATAATACTGCTCCTATATACAAGAATATAACTACTATAATACTGCCCCCTATGTACAAGAATATAACTACTAAAATACTGCCCCCTATGTACAAGAATATAACTACTATAATACTGCTCATGTGTACAAGAATATAACTATTTTAATAATGCTCCCATGTACAAGAATATAACTACTATAATACTGCTCCTATGTACAAGAACATAACTACTATAATACTGCCCCCTATGTACAAGAATACAACTACTATAATACTGCTTCCTATGTACAAGAATATAACTACTATAATACTGCCCCCTATGTACAAGAATACAACTACTATAATACTGCTTCCTATGTACAAGAATATAACTACTATAATACTGCCCCCTATGTACAAGAATATAACTACTATAATACTGCTCCTATGATCAAGAATATAACTACTATAATACTGCCCCTATGTACAGGAATATAACTACTATAAAACTGCCCCTATGTACAAGAATATAACTACTATAATACTGCCCCATATGTACAAGAATATAACTACTATAAAACTGCCCCTGTGTACAAAAATATAACTACCATAATACTGCCCCCTATGTACAAGAGTATAATTACTGTAATACTGTTCTTATGTAGAAGAATAAAACTACTGTAGTACTGCTGCTATGTACAAGAATATAACTACTATAATACTGCCTCCTATGTACAGGAATATAACTACTATAGTACTGCTCCTTTGTACAGGAATATAACTACTATAATACTGCACCTATGTAGGAGAATATAACTACTATAATACTGCTCCTATGTACAAGAATATAACTACTACAATACTGCCTCCCATGTACATAAATATAACTACTATAATACTGCTCCTATGTACAAGAATATAACTACTATAATACTGCATCCTATGTACAGGAATATAACTACTATAATACTGCCCCTAAGTGGTGCAACAAAATACTAATGATGTATTGGAGTGTTCTTTTGTGTGTTTGTTTTTCATGATTCCATAATTTTTTCCTCAGAATTGAGTGATTCCATAATTTTTTGCCTCTGCTTGGTCTGAAAAAAATTACCCTTACTGAGTACCACATTTTTAATCTTGATTTATTTTAGTGTTTCTTAAAGCCCTAAAGTTGCCATTTGAAATGACTTTAGTTTTGTGCCATGTCTGTGATCTGCTTTTTTTCAACAACATTAAACAACTAAATGAACATCCTCCGAGCCCGGTGATTCCATAATTTTTGCCAGGGGTTGTATAATTACTATAATACTGCCCACTATGTACAAGAATATAACTACTGTAATACTGCCCCCTATGTACAAGAATATAACTACTATAATACTGTCCCTATGTACAAGAATATAACTACTATAATACTGCTCCTATGTACAGGAATATAACTACTATAATACTGCCTCTATGTACAAGAATATAACTACTGTAATACTGCTCCCTATGTACAAGAATATAACTACTATAATACTGCTCCTATGTACAAGAATATAATTACTATAATACTGCCCCTATGTATAAGAATATAACTACTATAATACTGTCCCCTATGTACAAGAATATAACTACTATAATACTGCCCCCTATGTACAAGAATATAATTACTATAATACTGCCCCTATGTATAAGAATATAGCTACTATAATACTGCTCCTATGTACATGTATATGTTAAGGATCTGCGTGGTGGAACCTCTGTGCTGCGATGCAAAGAGGGACCAGAGGGGCGTAACTAAGTGCCTACCCGGACCGACCCTGGCCACACGGCGGCTTAGTCGACTCCGTGAACCAAGGAGGGACCGGGAAGGTGAACCAGGTGCCACTCTGGGACCGACCTTGTGTGAGTGCAGGCGACTCCCACGGGACTGATGGCTGAAGCCGACAGGCACAGCAGATGGGCACGGTTGGTAGACAGGCAGGTGATGCGGGTAGGCAAGCAGGCGGGCACGGCAGGTAATCAGGCAGGCAGGCACTGCTGATAGACTGGCAGGCGGGCACGGCTGATAGACAGGCTGGCAGGCACGGCTGATAGACAGGCTGGCGGGCACTGAGGAAAGTGTTAGGACACAAACAACAACCTTACATTGGCACCTCCATTTTGGAGGAGGTGCTTTATATAGGAGCAGTTCTCCGGCCATTGGCCGGGGACTCTTTAGGACCCTAAGTACAGTGCCTGGGGAACTGCGCGTGGTGCGCGCACCCCGGGCAGATGCAGCAGGGAAGCTGGAGGACGCCAGACCGGGATCGCGGCGGTGAGGGCATCGGCGTCTCTGCCTGGCTGGAGGCAGAGGCGCCGACGCTACAGACCCCCCCCCCTTTACGCCCCCTCTTCTTTAGGCCCGCAAGAAATTTTTCTAGAAGACGAGGAGCATGAATGTTCTCCCTGGGCTCCCAAGACCTCTCCTCAGGACCAAACCCCTTCCAATCCACAAGAAAGAAAGTCTTTCCTCTTACCCTCTTGATAGCCAAAATGTTCTCTATCTCAAAGACGTCCTCTGGAGCTGGAGTGGTACCTGGATCGTCAGAGAAAGGATTAAGGACAACAGGCTTAAGGAGAGACACGTAAAAGGAATTGGGAATCCGTAAGGAGGCAGGGAGTTTCAGCTTGTACGCCACTGGATTTATTTGGTTCAGAATCTCGAAAGGACCGATGAACCGCGGGCCCAACTTGTATGATGGTATCTTGAGACAGACATATTTGGAGGAAAGCCAGACCTTGTCTCCCGGTGTAACAGGCCAGATTAACCCCCCCGCCCAGAATATAGCCGGGGTTAAAGTGGCCTGGTCAGAATATACCCCTCCTTGTCAGAATATACCCCAGCTGCTGTAGATCAGATTTTTCAGGCTTTTGAGAACCATTGAGTGATATACTGAATAACGAGGCCCCAGTCAGCGCACGGGGCCCCAGGTAGCACATGGGGCGGCAGAGACAGCGCGTAACGGGGGGGGGGGGGGGGGGTAGAGACAGCACGCAAGGGGGGGGAAGAGACAGCGCTCAGGGCCCCTGTGAGCTGTCTCTGCCCCCCTATGCGCTGTCTCTGCCCCCCTATGCGCTGTCTCTGCCACCCTGTGCGCTGTCTGGAACCCCCTGTGCGCTGTTTGGGACCCCCTGTGCGATGTCTGGGGCCCCGTTCTTGAGTATATCAGTCAATCCTGTGCGATGTCTGGGGCCCCTGTGCGATGTGTTATGTCTGGGGCCCCTGTGTTATGTCTGGGGCCCCTGTGTGATGTCTGGGGCCCCTGTGCGACGTCTGGAGCCCCGTTCATGAGTATATTAAAGATCAGCTTTTTCACGTTTATGAGCACCATTGAGTGATATACTCAATTATTACATAATTTTTCAACATTTTATTGTTTCAAACTCTAAACACACAGACTTTTTTTTACTTCAACCAGAAAACCTTGACGGTTCATAAAAAACTTGACTGTTCAGGATATAATAAAAGTTATAACATTCTGAAACTTCAGCTTATAAAATGTACCTTTACATGGGGCGATTATTGGTACCAGAGAGGTGTCCGGCCGATAATCGTACACATGGCTGGTGACAGGACGCTACAATATAAAAGTTCAAAGGTCAACACTGATAACAACATTAAAATGATCCTGCTTGTTTTCTAGATAAAGTGCATGTTCTGTTGTTGACTGCAGGTTGAAGCTTGCGGGATAGGTCAACCAATCCAAGGTGTCACCGACTTTTGTGTGGATGACGATGTCACAACTGAACAGATTGGCTGTGGCCATGATTTCTGCATCAGTTGCCCAGACTCCATCACGAGAGATGCCAGAGGTGTTCACATATTCATTCACATCTTTATTAAAGTAGCCCTGTAGTTTTTGGACAAGTCAGTTTTCATGTGGTGGATCATTCTAGCTCTGAGAAGGGAGTAGTTGTCCTCTGTTCCTGTCAGGATATAGCTGATGGCCCAAAAAGTAGCAGTTCCCATAACCTTTGGTTTTATATGTACGCCGTGGTTGTCCAAGATCTCTTGTGCATCCAAAGTATACAACCCTACTAAACATAAGGTCAAGAGTGGTGGTAAGATACTTCCTTCCTGAACTTGGTAGTGGGTTGAAAGTCTTGCTTTGCTTGTGTTTCTGTGTGTGTGAGTCGACTGGGACAGTCATCAGGGGACCGGGGTGGTAGAGAAGTCTCTTCTTCCTGGTAAATCTTAAGGTTGCTGGCTTGGTAGGTGTTGCTTAGTATCTTGCCAGTCTTATTGTTCTTAAGTTTTACTCGTCCCTTGGTTAAGGATTCCACAACTAAGTAGGTTCCAACCCAGCGTGGTTCCATCTTTGAACCCATGCGATGAATATGTGGCACCCCAGGGGTCTGGTTTTCCACAGTAATGTAATGTTATGTCTGAGAGCAGGTGGGAGGTCCTTTGGTCAGGGATCCTGTGCATGCCACACCTCCTGCCCAGTCTTGGGAGGGGAAGAACTTCCCCTGTATAAACCCGGGGCTGAGGCAGGGTGAGTGAGACAAGTGGAGTAGAGACAAGAAGCAGCATAGGAAACAGCAGAGTTACAAGGAGTCAGGGGCTGGCAGCTGCAGAGCTCGCCCTGACTAAGAAGACTTCTTTCCGGACCCGGAGTCCGAGGCTGTGGGGACTAACTCCTACCCAGCAGCAGAATCCGTCAGGCAGGGGATTTCAGGTCCTCTGGCCCAGAAGCCCGAAGGCACGGTCACACGCGTGGGACCAGCACCACCATCGTGGAGCGGAAGCCATTAGAAGGCCCCGAGTCACCGGCCATACGGGTGAGCACCACACGGTACACTCAGGGACGTGGGCTACTTACATCAGCTTCTAGCAAGGTAGCCAGAAGAGTACAGTCAGTTTGGGAGGCCTACAACTACGCCTGGCCAGGGGAGATCCCATCTGCTCAAGGACTGACCAGGCCCCGTTCGCTAGCAAGTACTCCGGGAGGGTCTATCGTTGTTACCAGTAAAGACCCTGAACTACACCGTACCGTCTCTGAGTGGTTCCTGCTACCCCCATCATCCACGTCGGCTGCCCTGAGACCATACCCCTCCCGTTGGGGGTTATACTATCACGCTGCATAATCCTACCATCGGCCTCAGCGGTCTGCCCCGCAGCAGCAGCTCCCTGGCTGCACTCAACGGGTGGCGTAGTCATCAACTATTTACTACTAGTAGACTGCCGTCCAGTTTGACTCCCTGGGCACGGACCGGGTCACCGCCACGAGACTACAACCCTCCACGGATCCGGCTCCGGGTAAGC
The DNA here is from genome assembly GCF_046119375.1 of Phyllobates terribilis. Classification (NCBI taxonomy): domain Eukaryota; kingdom Metazoa; phylum Chordata; class Amphibia; order Anura; family Dendrobatidae; genus Phyllobates; species Phyllobates terribilis. The sequence continues at coordinate 583,393,003 of NW_027362771.1, forward strand.
TCCCGCGTGCGCACCGCAGCGCGACACAGGCCCAGGGGCGCGTCAACTTTGGCGTAGTCGGCAGGATTTCGTGCCCGCAACCACCGGGTACTGCGTGCCTGAAAAGCAAAGACTGTTCAAACTTACCAGTGGTGAAGATTCCCGCTATCCGTGGAGGTTTCCCGCCATCCGGCGCCATCTTCTACCTTCTTCCCGCCATCCGCGAAGTTTTCCCGCCATCCGGCGCCATCTTCGACCTTCTTCCCGCCATCCGTGGAGTTTTCCCGCCATTGGACGCCATCTTGAGGACGCCGCGCGGGAAGAAGAGGGGCGTGGACTCCGAAAGCGCGCGAAAACTGAAGCCCCGCCTCACGTCCGGACGTTGCGTAAGGTCCTGGAAGGAGCCCAGCAGACGCCGACGTCACAGGAGCGCGACGGAAGGTCCTCAACCCTGACGATCCACTGCGGAGCCGCGGCCTACGGAAGAGGATCATCGCAAGGTAGGCCACGGTCCACTAGGGGGGAGGAAGATGTCGGATACGGAGGAGAGCTTCACTGCCTCAACCCCCGCCAGCGCTACCGCTGCTGCAGTTATGCCCTTCACCATGCCCTATATCCCGGGAGCAGCTTGGCTACCCCAGTACTCAGGGGAGTCACATACCCTGCATGACTTTAGAGAAAAGCTGGATAGCCTCTTCCAGGTGTACCCCCTCACAGAAGAGCAAAAAGTGAGCATCCTGGTGGCCCAACTAACAGGGGCAGCCAAAAGGGAAGTAAAATCCTGGCCACCTGGGAGGAAGACTGTCGCAGGGATACTAACCCGGCTGAAGGACACCTTTGATACCCGCACCTCAGCCGAGATTAAGCTTAGATTCTACGGGTGCAAGCAGCGAGCGCATGAGAGTATAAGGGACTATGCACTAAACCTACAAGAGGCCCTGAGGGCCATAAAGCAGACCGACCCTGATGGGGTGGGAAACGAGGACAGGCTGTTGACTGAACAATTTATAGAGGGTTTATATTGCAATGCCCACCGAACCCAGTTGCGGGCAATGGCCTTACAGGATCCCCATCTGGACTTTGCACAGTTCAAGGACAGAGCCATCCGGGTGCTCCGAGAACCGGCACCAGGTGGCGTTGTGACCCACAGACGCCCCACTACCACTTACTACCAGGAGGCGGCGCCCTTGTCAGCAGGGCCTGTGGGAGCTGATGCGCAGGCTTTGGACAATGACCCGGCTCCAGACCTACACCATCAGGTCCAAGAGCTAGCTAAGAGCGTTGCTGCGCTAACCCGAACTGTGCAGTCTTTACAGGTTTCCACCCCAGGGAAGATCCAGCTGGCATCCGGACCGGAGGACATCCCGTGGCGTCGACCAAGGAGGACCCCACCGGCCAGAGGAAGACCCAGTGACCGATACAGTGAGGACGGACGACCCATCTGCCGCCGCTGCAATCAACCCGGACATATGGCAAGGTACTGTTCTTTAAACGGGCACAACCTGGGGTAGAGGGCCAACCCCCAGGAAAAAGATCACCAGGCCCATCGAACTGGCGCGACAGATATGTGGGAGGACGTCCAGTCTTGCCTGTGGTACTGGATGGCATTCCCATGAGTGCCCTACTGGACACCGGGTCACAGGTCACCACCATCCCGTACGTGCTCTTCAAGCAGTACTGGAATGACTCGGATATTACCCGCTACCCCGACGACGACTTGAGTATCATCGCCAGCAATGGTCAGCCCGTGCCACAGATCGGATTTAAAGAGGTGACCATCAAAATTGGTAGAGTCGAACTGGCCGCACAGGGACTGATCATTGTAGATATTGATAAACATGAGAGTCACCCAAAAATAACTCTAGGAACTAATGTAATTGAAAATTGTCTTGCAGAGGTGATTTTCCTTTTACAGCAGGTTGCCAAGAATGCCAGCTCCGGCGAGCAGCGGGTGCTCCAGAAAGAGATCCGGGCACTGATGCAACGGCAACAAGTGGAACTCTCCGGCGGTGAGATTGGTAGCGTAAGAATGTGTGACCCTTTTCCTATTGCCATGCCCCCAAAAAGTGAAATGATGATTTGGTGCCGGGCAGCTATTGGTCTGAGAGGTAGAGATTACCAGGCAATGGTAGAACCAGTTTACTCAGACAGTAGGCCCACCATTTTGACAGCACGGGGGGTCGTCAATGTACGCCATGGGAGGGTGCCCGTTCGCATAATAAATATCGGGGAGAGGGAAGTGTACCTGCCCCGGTATGCCACGCTAGCCAAATTATATATCACTAATCAAAATTCTATACAATCTGTGGAACCCTTGCCTCCATCTCACCCGGAGGAAGGTAACGGCTCTAAGAAAGACATGGAGGACTGGTGTCAGCAACTACATCTGGGTACTGACTCCACTCCCTCACATCAGAAACAAGGAGTCTATCGGGTGGTTCAAGAGTATGAGAGAGTGTTTAGTAAACACCCGTTAGACTTCGGGCGAGTCAAGGGGGTAGAACATCGCATCCCCACGGGAGATCATCCTCCCATAAAAGAGAGGTATCGACCCGTACCCCCTGCACATTACCAACACGCCAAGGGGATGCTTAGAGACATGAAGGAGGCTGGGGTAATCCGGGATAGTTGTAGCCCCTGGGCAGCCCCATTAGTTTTAGTCAAAAAGAAAGACAACACCATGAGGATGTGTGTAGATTACCGGAAAATCAACCGTATCACACACAAGGATGCGTACCCCTTACCAAGGATAGAGGAGTCATTGGCTGCTTTAAGATCTGCTAACTTCTTCTCTACCTTGGATCTCACTAGCGGGTACTGGCAGGTTCCTGTAGCAGAGGCGGACCGGGAGAAGACCGCATTCACCACCCCGATGGGACTTAGCGAGTTCACCTGCATGCCGTTCGGACTCTGCAACGCACCAGGAACCTTCCAACGCCTAATGGAGTGTTGTCTGGGCCACAGAAACTTCGAGACGGTCCTGTTGTACCTGGACGATGTCATCGTATATTCCAAGACGTATGAGGACCACCTGAAACACCTGGCGGAAGTGTTCGAGGCTCTGGCGAGTTACGGCCTAAAGGTGAAACCCTCCAAGTGTCACCTCCTGAAACCAAAGGTGCAGTACCTGGGACACGTAGTGAGCGCTGACGGAGTGGCTCCCGACCCTGATAAAATCACCGCAATTAAGGAATGGCCAAGCCCCTCCAGCGTAAAAGAAGTGCGGCAGTTCCTCGGGTTGGTAGGCTACTACCGAAGGTTTATTCCCGGTTTCACCAAAAAGGCAGCACCTATGCAGGACCTCCTGATAGGCCAGTCCCGGAAGGCCAAGAACCAGAAGCCGCCCTTCAAATGGGAAGAGCTGGAAGAAGAGTCCTTCCGCCAGCTGAAGATGGCCCTCACGGGGGACGAAATCCTGGCGTACCCGGATTATAGCCAGCCCTTTATCCTCTACACCGACGCCAGTAACATCGGGCTAGGAGCCGTACTGTCCCAGATCCAGCAGGGGAAGGAACGAGTAATCGCCTACGCCAGCCGAAAACTGCGACCCACCGAAAGGAACCCCGAGAATTACAGCTCATTTAAGTTAGAGTTCCTGGCCGTAGTATGGGCAATCACTGAGCGCTTTAAGCATTACCTCGCTTCTTCCCGGTTCACCGTGTACACGGATAACAACCCGCTGACACACCTGGACACGGCAAGACTCGGTGCCCTGGAGCAGAGGTGGATGGCCCGTCTGTCCAACTACGAGTTCACAATTAAATACCGGGCAGGACGCTCCAATACCAACGCGGACGCCCTGTCCAGGATGCCCAACCTGCCGGACGGAGGAGAAGATCCGGAGGGACTGGAAGAAGTTGAACTCCCTGCGTTCCACCGTCATGGGACTATTCAGTATTCCCACCGGGTAAGGAGTAAGCAGGCTGCTACGTTGAACCCCTTACCCCACTACAACTGGGCGGAAACGCAAGACAGCGACCCTGCCGTCCGACTGGTGAAGGAGATGCTGACTCGGCCGGAGGCTCGCCTTGAACCAGACGCTCCGGAGGAAGCCAAACAACTATGGGCAGAGAAAAGTCGACTGTTCCTTTACAAAGGGAAGTTGTGCCGCAGAATGGTTAACTCCCGGACGCATGAATTACTCTGGCAAGTAGTGGTGCCACGAAGAGACGCAGCCATGGTGATGGAGGCATACCACGACGGAGCTGGACACTTTGGGTGGAAAAAGCTGGAGTTCCTGCTGCGCGAGCGGTTCCACTGGGTAGGCATGAGGGGAACCATCGAGAAGTGGTGCAGAGATTGTGGCCCGTGCAACCTGAGAAGGAAGGACCGAGCCAGCCAGAAGACTCCCCTGCAGTCCATCGTCACCCGGCAACCGTTGGAACTGGTAGCCTTGGATCATGTAAAACTGACCCCAAGCAGAAGTGGCTACGTCTACGCGTTAACCATCGTGGATCATTACTCCCGGTTCTTGGTTGTCGTCCCCGTCAAGGACTTAACGGCTCAAACAGCAGCTAGAGCCTTCCAGCAGCACTTCTGCCGTCCACACGGGTACCCGGACCAAGTGCTGACGGACCAGGGACCTGCCTTTGAAGCGGAGGTCTTTCAGGAATTCTGCAATCTGTATGGCTGCCGGAAGATAAGGACGACACCCTACCATCCGCAGACTAATGGACTTTGTGAAAAAATGAACCAGGTGGTAATGGATCTTCTAAAAACGTTGCCCCTGGAAGAACGCAGTCTGTGGCCTGAAAAGTTGCCCGATCTGGTGGACCTATACAACCACATCCCGGTAGGTTCCACCAACTGTACCCCGGCTTACCTAATGAGGGCAAGACCTGGTAAGTTACCTGTTGACCTGGAAATGGGAGTCCTGACCCCCGAGGACACTTCACCAGAAACAGACTGGGACACAGAGAGGCAGCAGCAGTACCGGAGAGTACAGGAGAGCGTGGAGCGAAGTCTCTGTCAGGCTAGGGAAAGACAAGAGAAAACTTACAACCAGTATGCTCCCGCTGTTCCCCTGGTACCCGGAGAGCAGGTCTTGAAGAGGAAGAGACGGCTCCACAAGTTGGACGACCAGTGGGAGAAGGACCCGTACACCGTACTGCCCTCAAGCCACGAGAACCCGAAGGTCTGTACCATCAGTAAAGACGGAGGGGAAACCACAGCCATTGTATCCCGGGACCACCTGAAGAAGTGTCCCGAACAACTGAGGAACCCTGAAGAGGAACAAGAAGACCATCGACCCGTGGAAGAAAGGGAAGATATGGTTAGTACCGTGCTCGGGGACTTCCCTCAGTCTTGGACTCAAGTCAATGGTGCAGTTGTGGTACCCGTACTCACCTTCCTCCAACCATCATCCCAAGAACCTACGGAGCAACGGGTAGAGCTGGAAGAACAGCCGGTCCAGGAGGCAGAAGACTCCACACAAGCAGAACAGGAGAATCAACCCTCTGCTTATAGTGAGCCTGCCGTACCCCTAGTGAGACAAAGAGCCGGTAGACAGCTGCCCAGTTTACCCTTGACAGCTCCTACACCCTGTAGTTCAGGGCCAGACAGTCAGCTCCGTAGGTCCACTCGGGCCACTAGAGGCCAGTTACCCGCACGCTGGAGAATTTAAAGTGTATAAATTGTTTTATTTATGTTTTTCTGTGTCTTGTTGCTTGTGTATAATTTTGTGTTTCTAGTTATTTTTAGGAATCCTTGGTGGATTTACCGGGAATCCTTGTACATAGTTGGAGCGTAACCCAGGATGGACTAGAGACTGTTAAGGACTCGGGGTAGGACAGACCCCTACCTGGTTACGTCTCCCTGTGTTGGTGAAATGGACACCTTGCTCTCTTCAGAGACTGCACCCGGTTGCGGACACGCCGTAACCATCTTTATATGTTTTCTTATTGTATTATTAATGTTTTTGCCTTGTTATGTTTTTCTAAATGTGTTTAGTCCCGGAGTACTAAATTTCACTAGGGGGGAATGTGGCACCCCAGGGGTCTGGTTTTCCACAGTAATGTAATGTTATGTCTGAGAGCAGGTGGGAGGTCCTTTGGTCAGGGATCCTGTGCATGCCACACCTCCTGCCCAGTCTTGGGAGGGGAAGAACTTCCCCTGTATAAACCCGGGGCTGAGGCAGGGTGAGTGAGACAAGTGGAGTAGAGACAAGAAGCAGCATAGGAAACAGCAGAGTTACAAGGAGTCAGGGGCTGGCAGCTGCAGAGCTCGCCCTGACTAAGAAGACTTCTTTCCGGACCCGGAGTCCGAGGCTGTGGGGACTAACTCCTACCCAGCAGCAGAATCCGTCAGGCAGGGGATTTCAGGTCCTCTGGCCCAGAAGCCCGAAGGCACGGTCACACGCGTGGGACCAGCACCGCCATCGTGGAGCGGAAGCCATTAGAAGGCCCCGAGTCACCGGCCATACGGGTGAGCACCACACGGTACACTCAGGGACGTGGGCTACTTACATCAGCTTCTAGCAAGGTAGCCAGAAGAGTACAGTCAGTTTGGGAGGCCTACAACTACGCCTGGCCAGGGGAGATCCCATCTGCTCAAGGACTGACCAGGCCCCGTTCGCTAGCAAGTACTCCGGGAGGGTCTATCGTTGTTACCAGTAAAGACCCTGAACTACACCGTACCGTCTCTGAGTGGTTCCTGCTACCCCCATCATCCACGTCGGCTGCCCTGAGACCATACCCCTCCCGTTGGGGGTTATACTATCACGCTGCATAATCCTACCATCGGCCTCAGCGGTCTGCCCCGCAGCAGCAGCTCCCTGGCTGCACTCAACGGGTGGCGTAGTCATCAACTATTTACTACTAGTAGACTGCCGTCCAGTTTGACTCCCTGGGCACGGACCGGGTCACCGCCACGAGACTACAACCCTCCACGGATCCGGCTCCGGGTAAGCTCCCGCGTGCGCACCGCAGCGCAACACAGGCCCAGGGGCGCGTCAAATACAACATTGATTCTTGATATAAACAATGGTGCCAGCAGTGATTTCTTTGTTGCTGTTGTGTCGGCGATCAAAGGTACACTTTTGGTGTTCCTGAGCAGAATGGATGTTGGTACTTACAGTTGAGTGGATCCTGTTATGAACGGTTGTGAGTGTATTTAGCACATCAGGGTTGGCATCATCTGCAAGAGACATGACATCCAGGGTGTCATTTGCTGATGGATTGAGGTCAATAGGAAGCTTAGCCTTTCGTCCATACATGACCTCAAATGGAGTGCACTTGGTTGAGGCATGCACAGATGTGTAATAGGCAAACAAAACACCAGGGATGAACTGGTCCCAGTTGGTTCCTTGGTCATTGACAAGCTTGCTAAGAGATTCTTTGAGTGTTCGATTGTCACGTTCCCACTGGCAATTTGTTTGTGGGTGGTAGGCAGATGAAATGCGGTGATCTGTTTGAAAATGATCCATCAGGTTGTCGATGATCGAGTTCACAAACTCTCTTCCCTGGTCGCTAATCAAAGTGCCCATTCAGCAAATAATGGTGTACAAAAATTTTGCTACTGACATGGCACTCTTGTCTGGAACAGCTGTTGCTTCAGTCCACTTGGAGAAATGATCAGTGACAGCAACTATATTTTTGTTGCCGTTTGATGTTTCCTGAAGAGGACCGATCTTATCAATCCCAACTAAGCTCCATACTTTTTCAGGCACTGGTATACTGTTGAGTGGTGGAGCTTCTTTGCTGATTTTGGGACTTGTGACAAAACATTTTTGACAGGCTTTGACATGTTGGTGAACATCGTTCTTCATTCCCTTCCAGTAATAACGGTCAGAAATTTTGGCAAATGTTTTATCTCTGCCAAAATGGCCACCAGAAGTTGGGTTGTCGTGACAGGCCTTCAGGATATTTGGCAGTCGGCTTTCTCTGTTCAATATGGCTCCGATGTTTGTCTAAACTGGGACTTGGCATTTGAACGTTTCTCTGGAGGTAGATCGTAGATCCACTGGGGGGACTTTTGTTCTGTTGGAGTGTAGAATCTCAAAAGCTGATCATACAGTTGGTCTTCCATTGTTGTCAAAATTGGAAAACTTATTTTTTTGTTGGAGGTGTTCCAAGTTCACTTTATATACCTTATCAGGATAGAAAAGGAACTCACACTGGAGAACTTAAAGTGCATATCATAGAGAGCAGGGAGAAACATATATAACAAGTTACAGCACATAACATTAACTATGCACTGATGGAACCGCACCATCTACTGTCAGTTCAATGTAATGCCTCCAACACATGCTGTAAGTCTAGTCCACCCGTTCCCATGCACTAGATTTGCTGCTGATTTTCCACAGGAAAAAAATCAGCAGCCAATCGGCATCAAAATCCGCATCCCAATGATGTGGATTTTTTGTGCAGAATCACAGCAGATTTCTCCGTGTCACGTGGAAGAGGGAAATCTGCTGCAGACCGCATCAAAATCTGACAAAAGCCGCATGAAATGGTATATGGTTTGTGTATGTGCATCTATATATACTGTAGCACTACAGCAGCAAAAACACTAATATTCTGCCCTAGAGGAGTATAGACCATGGGTTTATTATAGCCTAGGCCAAACTATACCCTGGGGCCCCGTTATTAAGTATATCACTCAATGGTTCTCAAAAGCGAGAAAAATCTGATCTACAGCAGCTGGGGTATATTCTGATCCGGAGGGGTATAATCTGGCCTAGGCCAATTTATACCCCGGGGTATAATTTGGCCTAGGCCAGAATATACCCGGAGTATAATTTGGCCTAGGCCAGGGGTGGAGGGGGTCAATCTGGCCTGTTACACTGGACGAAATAGAGGCGGATCCAGACGTCTCTTATCAGCATGCTTCTTCATCCGCTCGGAGGACTGAAGAAGCGCAGATATAGTGTCTTCCCAAATCACCGAAAATTCACTGACGAGAGACTTTGTGGCAGGATTGTACTCTGAAGAGGAGACGGGAAACGGAATTCGGGGGTGTCGACCGTAAACCACAAAAAAACGGAGACTTAGCAGAGGACTAACTCACATGGTTGTTATAAGAAAACTCGGCCCAAGGCAGAAGTTCTACCCAATCGCTATGGTGAGCGTTGATAAAGTCCCAAAGAAAACTGGTAAGGATCTGATTAATACGTTCCACTTGACCATTGGACTGAGGATGATAGGCAAAAGAAAAGTCCAAAGAGACATCCAGCTGCTTGCACGTGGCTCTCCAGAAGCGAGAAGTGAACTGAACTCCTCGGTCCGAGACAATGTGGAGGGGTAAGCCGTGGAGACGAAAGATGTGACGGATGAAGTCCTTAGCCAGGTCAGGTGCAGACGGAAGACCAGGCAGAGGGATGAAGTGAGCCATCTTAGAGAAGCGGTCAGCGACCACCCAAATGACGGTAGAACCAGAAGATACCGGAAGATCAGTGATGAAGTCCATAGCAATGTGTTGCCAAGGAGCAGAAGGCACGGGAAGAGGAGGAAGACGACCATCCGGAAGGTGCCTAGGTATCTTGTTACAGGCACAAGAGGAACAAGCCGTGACAAAATCCGCAACATCCTTGCGCAGGGTGGGCCACCAATAATGTCGGGCAATGAGCAGAAGCGTCTTCCTCTGGCCGGCATGACCAGCCAGTTTGAATGAATGACCCCAGAGTAAGACCCTCTTCCGATCCTGAGCCGCTACAAAGGTCTTACCAGGAGGTAGATGAGACAGGTCAAACGGAGCAACAGTCATTATTCTGGAGGGGTCAATGATGTGTAGAGGCTCCTCCTCTTGATCGGTAGGCAAAAAAGAGCGGGATAGAGCATCAGCTTTAATATTCTTGTCTGCCGGATGGTAATGGAGAGAGAAGCTGAAACGAGCAAAGAGCAAAGACCATCTGGCCTGACGCGGATTTAGTCTTTGGGCGGTCTGCAAGTAAGCAAGGTTTTTATGGTCAGTGTAGATGACCACCGAGTGCAGAGCACCCTCAAGCAAGTAGCGCCACTCCTCCAGCGCCAATTTGATGGCCAGCAGTTCTCGATCCCCTATGGAGTAATTGCGCTCGGGCTGAGAAAAGAGTTTGGAGAAGAAGCCGCAGGTCACCATTCGCCCGGACGAGGATTTCTGGGTGAGCAGTGCTCCGGCCCCGAAGGAAGAGGCATCAACCTCCAGGAAGAACTGTTTATTGCAATCAGGACGATGTAGCACTGGAGCGGAAGAGAAAGCTTGCTTAAGAGAGACAAAGGCACTTTCCGCCTCGGAAGTCCATTCCCTGGGATTTGCTCCTTTACGGGTGAGAGCAGAGATGGGAGCGGTCCGGAGGAGAAATGAGGAATGAAGAGGCGGTAATAGTTAGAGAATCCCAGAAACCACTGAATAGCCTTCAACCCCTCAGGTCGGGGCCACCTTAAGACGGCAGACACCTTCTCTGGATCTATCCGCAGTCCAGTCTCAGAGATGATATACTCCAAAAATGGTAGGGAAGTCAGCTCAAAGAGGCATTTCTTGTACTTAGCATACAGGTTATTTAGCAGTAGTATCTGACGAACATCCCTCCGGTGAGAGGGCAGATCAGGGGAGAACACCAAGATGTCGTCCAGGTACACCACCATGCAGGAATACAGGAGATCTCTGAAGATGTAGTTTACTAACTCCTGGAAAACGGCTGGAGCATTACAGACACCGAAGGGCATCACGCGGTGCTCGTAATGACCATCCCAAGTGTTGAATGGCGTCTTCCACTCATCTCCCTGGCGAATCCGGACCAGATTGTACGCCCCCACGAAGATCGAGCTTAATGAAGATCTTCACGCCTTTCAGTCGGTCAAACATCTCCGAGATGAGAGGCAGGGGGTACTTAATTTTGATGGTAATCTGGTTTAGGCCCCTATAGTCGATACATGGACGAAGAGAGCCGTCTTTCTTTTTGACGAAGAAGAATCCTGCTCCAGCCGGAGAGGTGGATTTCTGGAAAAATCCCCTAGCAAGATTCTCTTCTATGTATTCAGACATAGCACGGGTCTCGGCCAGCGACAAGGGGTAGATTCGCCCGCGAGGAGGTGAAGCACCAGGTATTAGGTCGATGGGGCAATCATATGGTCTATGAGGTGGTCGTGTCTCTGCCTCCTTTTCATCAAAGACCAGTAGGGTGCCGGCAGGCCAGGTAGGTTAGCTGGAGTTGACGGAGGTCGAGCAGGATGAACCGGAACGAGACAGGACTTATGACATTCCTGACCCCAACGGAGCACCTCACCTGAGCTCCAATTGAGGACGGGCTCATGTCTCTGTAACCAAGGCAGGCCAAGCAAGAGGGGATGAGAGAAACAGGACAGCACGTAAAAGGAGATCTTCTCCGAATGTAGCATTCCCACCAGAAGAGTTACAGGCTCAGTGACAAACAAGATGGTCTCAGAGACAAGCTTTCCATCCACAGAGGAAACCACTAAAGGATCAGCCAGACGTATGGTAGGAATCTAATAATGCTCCACAACGGCCTGTTGAATGAGATTCCCAGCGGCTCCGGAATCCAGATAGGCAGTCTTGAAGAAGCGGGTCTCTTCACTGGTAACTGAAACGGAGTCAAGGGCAGAGAGGATGAACTTTTGCCTAGGACGACCTCTCCGAGTGGTCCTAGACACTGGAGTTTCCCGGTCTCAAAGGACAGGAGCGGATTTGATGCTCTATACTGCCACAGTAGAAGCAACTTTCCTCGGCGCGGCGGATCTCCTGACGAGACTTGACCATGTTAACGTGGTCTATTTGAATAGACTCTGGAGAAGACACCGGAAGGAATGCTGGTTGCAAGACTGGCCTTTTCCCATGAGTCGCCTCCTTAGAACGCTCTTGGAAATGGATGTCGATCCTTGTAGCTACTGTCACCAGGTCGTCCATAGAGGTAGGTATGTCACGTTGGCGTCTCTGCCTCCTGCCGGCCAGAGACGCCGATCATCTCACCGCCGCGGCCCCGGTCCGGCGTCCTCCAGCTTCCGTGCTGCATTCGCCTGGGGTGCGCGCTCCTCGCGCAGTTCCCCGGGCACTGTATTTAGGGTGAGCGTGCGTGCGCTCCCTGCCTCTTAAAGGGGCCGCGCGCGCCGTCCTAAAGAGCCGGAGGACTACTCCTATGTAAAGCACCTCCTCCACAATGGAGGTGCCTGTGCAAGGTTGTTGTTTGTGTGCTAACACTCTCCTCAGCCCTCAGGTTCCAGTGCGCGCCATCCTGTCTATCAGCCGTGCCCGCCAGCCTGTCTATCAACCCTGCCCGCCTGCCTGTCTATCAGCCATGCCCGCCTGCCTGTCTACCTGTCGTGCCCGCATGCTTGCCTACCCGCATCACCTGCCTGTCTACCAGCCGTGCTCATCTGTGCTCTATAAAAGTTAATGTCTGCTCACCACCTCCTGGAGCGCATGGATCTTGCTGTGCGGCAAGCTTTCAGAACTTAGAAAGGAATAAGTCCAGCGCTATAAGTCCATTAAAAATACTATAGTATTTATAATACTATACTATAACTACTTTATACTATACTATAATACTGCCCCCTATGTACAAGAATATAACTAATATAATACTGTTCCTTTGTACAAGAATATAATTACTACAATGGACAACAGTTTTTTTTATATCTTTTAGATTTCCCTTCTTTGCCAGGAGAACCAGAACAGATTTATACTGGGACTGTTGACGCTTCCCAGCAGGGAGAAAATCATGATAGACTTGCACCAGGCCTGGAGCTAATAAGTCCCTGAACTCTCTGTAGACCGCGCTGGTCAGGCCAGCCAGACCCAGATTCTTGTTGGTCTTTAAGGAGTCAATGCTCCTCTTCACCTCTTCCTGTTATGATCTGCAACATAGACTAGGGAAAGATGGGGAGAACTGTCCCTACAGTAAGACTAAGCTGAGTCCCTACGTTGTAGCGGGCAACCTGTTCCTTGTGAACAGACCCGCCTTCGTCCTCGGCTAGTCTGAACGGAGACCTATAGAGAAAGGGAGGGGTCCCTAAAAGAACTAAGGACTGGGACAAAAAGGGGACACCTCCTAACAGAAGTTGTTGCACAGCAAAAGATAAACTGACAAAAGTACTAGAGGTCCCAGAGGACCAAGCAAACTAGACAGAGATAGGCACCAAAGCACCTGGCTAGAGAGACAGTCAAAACAACACTGAAGTCCAGCAAAGCCAGAAGGGCGGAGCTGGAATATATAGGAAGATAGTCACGTGACCGCAAAACACAAGATAGAAACAAAAACAAACAGGAGGGTTCTAACAGTACCCCCTCTTTTATGAGGATCCTCCAGGCCCAGGCCTATCCGGAAATCTCCTGTGGAAAGCTCTGACAAGTCTAGGGGCAGAGACATCATCCGCCTTTACCCAGGAGTTATCCTCAGGACCGAAACCCTTCCAAGCATCGAGATACTGCAATCTCCCTCTATGCCCTCTGGAATTCAGGATACGACAAATTTCATATTCGCCGTCTTCCACCACCGGAGGAACTGTGACAGTGGCCTCCCTATCCGATACATCAGCCTTTTTCAACAAGGAAACATGAAACACCGGATTAATCTTCCAGGAGGTGGGAACCTCCAACCTAACAGCAGACTGGTTAACCACCTGAAGCACCTTAAATGGCCCCACAAATTTCGGACCCAATTTTTAGAGGGAATCCTCAACCGCAGATTCTTTGAGTACAACCAAACCATGTCACCCACAGTAAACAAAACCTATTTACGTTTCCTGTTAAAATACTTCTTGGACTTCTTGTTAGCCTCTTGAAGGTTACAACGTACATTAGTCCAAACTCTCTCCAAATCACTGGAAAAATTCTCCTCCTCCGGCACCGCCGACCCCAATTTGGAGAACGAACCAAAAGACGGATGTCTCCCAGTGCAACAAAAAAAAGGAGAACACCCAGCAGAAGAGGATGTATGGTTGTTAAGAGCAAATTCTGCGAGAGGTAGAAACTCAGACCACCCCTCTTGATTGTCTGCCACAAAGCAACGCAAGAACTGCTCAACATCCTGGTTCTTTCTTTCAGTCTGTCCATTAGACTCAAGATGATAACCAGACGAAAATGACAAATGAACTCCCAACCTGTCACAAAAAGCACACCAAAAGCGAGCCACAAACTGAGGTCCCCTATCAGAAACAATGTCAGTGGGAACGCCATGGAGCCTGACAATTTCCTTAACAAACGCTTTAGCGAGTCTCTTAGCGCAGGGCAACTTAATGAATGGAACCAAATGACACATCTTGCTAAAACGGTCCATGACCACCCACGAACACAGGAAGGTCAGTAATAAAATCCATTGCCAGATGCGTCCAAGGCGCACTAGGAACCTCCAGAGGGCAAAGCAACCCCGCAGCAGGGGTATGTGAAGCCTTTGACCTAGCACACACCGTACATTTACGCACCCACTTGATGACTTCCTTCTGCCACCCAGGCCACCAAAAACTACGACTGATAAGTCTCTTAGTCTCAGAAATTCCTGGATGACCTGCCAACCGAGACTCATGATACTCCACAAACAAATCTCTCCTAAAGGTTCTAGGCACAAACAATCTCCCATGGGGAGTGTTAGATGGGGCATCCTCTTCGGCTTTCAGAATCCCATCTTCCAAAACGGAGTCCAATGCTGCTACCACAACTCCTTCCTGTAAAATGCTCTCCTCCTCCTCGGTACCAACCATGGGAGAAAAGCTGCGAGATAAAGCATCGGCTTTAACATTCTTAGTACCAGGGATATAGGTAACAGAAAAATTAAACCGAGAAAAAAAAAGTGCCCACCTAGCTTGACGGGCATTCAAGCGTTTGGCAGCATCCAGATAGATCAAATTCTTATGATCTGTGAAAACCTGAATAGGAAATTTAGCGCCTTCCAAGAAATGACGCCAATGTTCAAACGCGAGTTTAATAGCCAGCAATTCCCGATTACCAACATCGTAATTAAGTTCGGTTTCTGAATTTTTTTTCGAAAAAAAAGCACAGGGATGTACTCCATCCTTGTTCTCCTGAGACAAAACTGCACCGACCCCCACCAAAGAAGCATCAACCTCGACCAAAAAAGGCTTGGTCTCATCAGGCTGCATAAGGATAGGGGCAGAACTGAACCTCTCCTTGAGATACACAAAAGCTTCAATGGCCTCAATAGTCCACTGGACCGTATTCGCACCTTTCCTGGTGAGATCGGTCAGCGGCTTAACAATTATAGAAAAATTCTTAATGAATTTCCTGTAATATTTGGCGAAACCTAAAAATCTCTGTATCGATTTCAAACCAATAGGCCTAGGCCATTCCTGCACAGCCTGAACCTTCACCGGGTCCATCTCAAAGCCCTTGCTGGAGATAATGTAGCCCAAAAAACTAATTCTCTGCACAGCGAACTCACATTTCTCCAGCTTAGCAAAAAGGGAATTATCACTCAATAACTGCAACACCTCACGTACGCTCTGCCAATGGGACTCTAGATCTGGTGAATAAATCAGAATGTCATCCAAATACACAACCACATTCTTACCAATCAAAGGTCTCAGGATGTCACTAATAAGGTTCTGAAAAAACGCGGGTGCATTGGTAAGACCAAAAGGCATCACTAGATTCTCAAAATGACCTACCGGAGTGTTAAAAACAGTCTTCCATTCATCACCCTCCTTCATTCGTAACAAATTGTATGCCCCCCGGAGATCAATTTTAGAGAACCACTTGGCCCCCACTAACTGGTTAAACAAGTCAGGAATTAATGGCAATGGGTAGGAATTGCGTACGGTAATCTTATTAATTTCACGAAAGTCCAGACATGGACGTAAACCGCCGTCCTTTTTTTTAACAAAGAAAAATCCAACGGCCACAGGCGACTTAGAAGGTCTAATGTGACCAGCAGCCAAGCTTGTCTGCATGTATTCCTCCAAGGCCTTTCTTTCAGGGATAGTCAGATTAAATAAGCGACTCTTGGGAAGAGTAGCTCCAGGAACAAACTCAATGGTGCAATCATAGTCCCTATGAGGAGGTAAAACTTGCGACTCCTCCTCTGAAAAAGCCTTCCAAAAATCCTGAATAGGTACAGGTAATTCCCCTTTTCCCACAGCCGCAATGCGACCATTACAACATTTATCATAGCACTTAGGACTCCAGGACTTAATCTCATTAGTAGACCAGTCCAGTAAAGGATTGTGCAGTTTTAACCAAGGCAAACCTAAAACGACTGGAGAGGGTAAATTATTTAATACCACCAAATCCAAATTTTCTTGGTGAATGCCATTGATAGTGAGGGTAAATGCAGCAACCTTGTGAGTAATACATTTCAAAGGAGTGTTATCAATTGCAATCACAGAAATAGGTGATGACAAAGGTTTGGATTCCAATTTAAGTTTTTCCAAAAAACCCTTATCAATCACATTAAGTGTTGAACCACAATCCACAAATACCTGAAATTCAATCAAATCTTCCTGCAATGAGGTACTCCCTGAAAGAAATACTCCCTTAGAGCTCAAACAAACAATACGGGCGTAACTGACTTTTTTTTTTTCTTTACTTAAACGAAGCTCACAGTTCTTAATCAAATGGTCAGTTTTACCACAATAAAAACACAATCCCTTGGAAAACCTGCGGTCTCTTTCCTGAGAGAGGAGTGACATCGCCCTAACCTCCATCGGTTCTCTGCCGTCCAAGCAGACCCTCTGGGGACTAGGAGCTGCCATTGCAGGAATTTTTTCATCATTAACCCTGGCACGCTGTCTCCTGTCCACACGTATAGCTAATTGCATGGCTTCTTGCAAGGTCTCAGGTGCAGGAAATGCAATCAGCAGATCCTTAACCCTTTCACTTAGACCAGCAAGAAAAAAACATTTTAACGCCGAATCATTCCATTTAACTTCTGAGGACCACCTTCTGAAGTGTGTACAATAATTTTCAACATCACCTGACCCCTGATTCAAACGCCTCAGTTCTGTCTCAGCAGATGAGACTCAATCAGGATCGTCATACAATAGCCCCATAGCAGAAAAAAAATCCTCCACTGACCTAAAACACGGATCATTAGGTTGGAGAGAAAAGGCCCACCCCTGTGGTTCCTTGCGCAAAAGTGACATGATAAACCCAATGCGCTGTGATTCATTCCCAGAGGACCTGGGTCTCAAACGAAAATATAATAAACAAGAATTTTTAAAGGAAAAAAAATCTTGTTGTTTACCATAAAAAATATCAGGGAGTCCTACCTTGGGTTCGACAAAATGCGCTCCAGAACAGCTACTCACGTGTTGCCGGAGCTCGGACACCTCCAGAGACAATCCCTGCAGGCGTTGAGCCAAATCTTGAACAGAAACCATACTGATCCCCGGATTTCTTTCCTTAAAGTTTTTGTTTGGGCTGGACTTACTGTTATGATCTGCAACATAGACTTGTGAACAGACCCGCCTTCGTCCTCGGCTAGTCTGAACGGAGACCTATAGAGAAAGGGAGGGGTCCCTAAAAGAACTAAGGACTGGGACAAAAATGGGACACCTCCTAACAGAAGTTGTTGCAGAGCAAAAGATAAACTGACAAAAGTACTAGAGGTCCCAGAGGACCAAGCAAACTAGAGATAGATAGGCACAAAAGCACCTGGCTAGAGAGACAGTCAAAACAACACTGAAGTCCAGCAAAGCCAGAAGGGCGGAGCTGGAATATATAGGAAGATAGTCACGTGACCGCAAAACACAAGATAGAAACAAAAACAAACAGGAGGGTTCTAACACTTCCTCAGTTGTGGGCTTGGCCATACTATGCACTACTAATCTGAGCCTCTTTATACAGATCTCTATAATAATCACCAATGATCTTGTGGACTTTCTCCTACTATGAATGATCCATCCTATTCTCTTCTAATAAGCCGGCTATTAGTTTCTTACTGACCCTGTTCTTACAGGCAATTAAAGGGTCTGGGGTATGGGCACCCAATTATTGAACTGTCCCTCTGCCTTGAGAGACTTGAGGCTAACTGAAGCTCTCTCATCCACTACTTTATCTGGCTGACACTTTGGCCATCCACCTACTCTCCACCATTCATCCTGCTGTATAGCCGACTCAGGAGCAGTCTCAGAGCGGAGTATCCCATATACTCCATATTACTATGTCTCTTGGCTGCTTTTATAATAAAATGCTTGATGTCAATTTTCATGGTCTCCCACCCCTTGGCTGTGTCATCACACATACACTGGGTGGTCCTACGCTCATTATAGAAAGTGGTGAAGGCCTCTCTGAACTCCGGATCCTGGACCACGGAGCTGTTCATATTCGAGTATCCTCGACCACAGACCACAGTGTGGGACAGATCCAGCGTCACGCTCGCCATACAATGGTCATAATACCCCAGGGGGCTGATCCTGTACTAAGAGCATCTCACCTCTCTCTTTATATACACCGGTCTATTTTGCTGGCTTTACCGCCTTTATAGTAAGTGTACATCTTACTGGTATGATGAGAACCATGGGGGTCTACTAGATGGGCCTACTGGACTATGTTATTAAGAATCATCCCATCTCAGTAGCTTGTGACTGCTGGATCTGTCCACAATACAGGACACATTATTAAAGTCCCCACAAAATATAAACACTTTAGACGTGAAGCTATATGGCTTCATGTGATCAAACAGTTTCCTCCGCTCTTTTCTGGTCTGTGGAGTGTAAATCGTTATAGCTTTATAATGGTCAGAGTCCAGTGTAAAGTCCAGCATCAGACCGTGGCCTGGACAGATCTCTGACATACATGCTATTGAAGAGATTTCCCACACCTTTGTTTCTCTCCAGACTAAGGGACCAGAATGACAGCACGTGTCCAGCCTCTCTTAGTTGCATACACATTAGCTTTGGTCTTTAGATACATCTCCTGTAAGAAGAAGACGTCAGATCTGTCATCAAACAGATGTTCTTAGCCCTCACACTGTTCACATTAATGGAGCATATTATGAGCTGCATCCAGGCCACTTAGACTTTCTGGTCTTCTTCCTCCTGCCACTGCTGTCACATGTAGTGCCCCATCTATTTGTGGACATGATCCACCTCCTGAGAGTCATTTTCAGGGATGTATGAAGAACTTTTTTCCACATGTGCTGCTTCTTCTTGTTCTTCTTGTCCCAATACATTGTAACGCTTGGTACTTATCACTATCGTTGGCGACTCAAGTGTTTTTCTGAAGTGTCGTGACTTTTCTGGAAGGATCCTGAGTAATATTCTTTATTTTTTACGATCTGGAATCCTTCCTCATCCACACTGGACAAGGTGGCCAGATCAACTGGTTCGGCAGATGTATTGGGCTAATGCCTGGATAGTTTGCTGACAGGTTTTCTGAACACTTGAAATCTTTCTTTAGTGACTGATCGTACTTTAGTGTTTTCTTTACTGACTGGTGGAATGTTAGGTCTTTCTTCGGTAGTTGCTGGTAGTTTGGGTCTTTCTTCAGTGGCTGATAGTAGTTTAGGTGTTTCATTGGGTGATTGGTGGTACAATAGGTTTTTTCTTTAGTGGCTGATAGTAGTTTGGATCTTTCTTCAGTGGCTGGTAGTACTGCTGGTCTTTTTTTAGTGGTTGATAGTAGTTTGGGTCTTTCTTCAGTGGCTGGTGGTACTAGTAGTCCAGCATCTGTTGGTGATACATCAGACTCTAGGACAGATTCACTGATACTGTGACTTCTATCCCAGCTTCTGGGAAAACATCTGGAACCTCTGGTGACATCTTACCAATCTCCTCCATAACTTCTAGGGAGATCTGATCATTATATTTATGTTCTGCGTGTGGGCACTCCAGGGGCATAAAGTATGCCCTGGTCCTGATCAAAGGTTACAGATGATGGGTCCTGTGCACTCGTCCTTGGCATGCCCAAACTGTCCACATAATGAGCACTTAACACGAGGGCAGTTCATGGCGAGATGCCGGCCCCCACATCTATGACACAGACGTGGCTGACCAGGGTAGTACCATATCCCCTTCTATGAGCCCAGGTAGAAGGAGTGCAGCAGATATCTGGTCACACTATTCTCTTGTATCAGCTGGATCTTTACAGAATATCCTCCTTTCCATATCTGCTCCTCATCGTAGATCTTCTGAGGATGACCTCTCGCCATGCACTGCTGGCTCAGCCAGTGCTGCAGATCTGCCCGTGCCACCATGAATTGGACAACTTCATGGCTGTCATCATCTGCGGCCTAGAGAGCTGGATACAATGGAGATGATTCCAGCCCCATGATTATTGACATCCGATTGTGCTGCAGAAATGCCCAAATCCGCTACTGACTGTTGCACAATGTGGTGTCAATTCACTGACATGGACGGCTGAGGTTCCATTATAGTATCTGTAATATCTGCTGCAGGCAGGCATTCATTGGCACCACTGAGCGGGGTCTCACTCATAGCACTGATCAGGGTTTCACTCATAGCGCTGATCAGAGTTTCACTCATAGCACTGAGCGGGGTCTCACTCATAGCACTGAGCGGGGTCTCACTAATAGCACTGAGCGGGGTCTCACTCATAGCACTGAGCTGGCTCTCATAGCACTGAGCGGGCTCTCACTCATAGCACTGAGCGGGGTCTCATAGCACTGAACGGGGTCTCATAGCACTGAGCGGGGTCTCACTCATAGCACTGAGCAGGGTCTCATAGCACTGAGCGAGGTCTCACTCATAGCACTGAGCGGGGTCTCACTCATAGCACTGAGCGGGGTCTCACTCATAGCACTGAGCGGGGTCTCACTCATAGCACTGAGTGGAGTCTCACTCATAGCACTGAGCGGGGTCTCACTAATAGCACTGAGCGGGGTCTCACTAATAACACTGAGCAGGGTCTCACTCATAGCACTGAGCAGGCTCTCACTCATAGCACTGAGCGGGGTCTCACTCATAGCACTGAGCGGGGTCTCACTCATAGCACTGAGCGGGGTCTCATAGCACTGAGCAGGGTCTCACTCATAGCACTGAGCGGGGTCTCACTAATAGCACTGAGTGGGGTCTCACTCATAGCACTGAGTGGGCTCTCACTCATAGCACTGAGTGGGCTCTCACTCATAGCACTGAGCAGGGTCTCACTCATAGCACTGAGCTGGGTGTCATAGCACTGAGCGGGGTCTCATAGCACTGAGCGGGGTCTCACTCATAGCACTGAGCGGGGTCTCACTCATAGCACTGAGCGGGGTCTCACTCATAGCACTGAGCGGGGTCTCATAGCACTGAGCGGGGTCTCACTCATAGCACTGAGCGGGGTCTCACTCATAGCAATGAGCGGGGTCTCGCTCATAGCACTGAGCAGGGTCTCACTCATAGCAATGAGCGGGGTCTCGCTCATAGCACTGAGCAGGGTCTCACTCATAGCACTGAGCAGGGTCTCACTCATAGCACTGAGCAGGGTCTCACTCATAGCACTGTGCGGGGTCTCACTCATAGCAATGAGCGGGGTCTCGCTCATAGCACTGAGCAGGGTCTCACTCATAGCAATGAGCGGGGTCTCGCTCATAGCACTGAGCAGGGTCTCACTCATAGCACTGAGCGGGGTCTCACTCATAGCACTGAGCGGGGTCTCATAGCACTGAGCAGGGTCTCACTCATAGCACTGAGCGGGGTTTTATTGGCACATTTTATTTTTACCGTCTGGGCTCTGGATCTTCTCCCTTTCTCCATAGCCAGGCCTCCATTCTGGGCACAGAGTTTATATCTTTATTCAGTTTTTCTTCCCGTATTACAAGCTCACAACTGCAATCATACAGGCACTCACACATCATCAGCTTTATCTTTGGATCAGTCTCTTTGCTAATTTTAAGTTCCAGTTTAAAAATACTTTTCTTCGTTACTCTAGCACTGGGGATTTATTCAAAATTGAAGGCATACTGAACCAGCATGGCTACCACAGCATCTTGCTGCGGCATGCTGTTCCGTCCGGTTTGTGTTTAGTTTGATCATCATTTATTTTTCAACAGGCTGTGTAAGGGCTATTTGACCAAGAAGGAGAGTGATGGGGTGCTACGCCAGATGACCTGGCCTCCACAGTCACCAGACTTGAACCCAATAGAGATGGTTTGAGGTGAGCTGGACCGCAGAGTGAAGGCAAAAGGGCCAACAAGTGCTAAGCATCTCTGGGAACTCCTTCAAGATTGTTGGAAGACCATTTCCGGTGACTACCTCTTGAAGCTCATCAAGAGAATGCCAAGAGTGTGCAAAGCAGTCATCAAAGCAAAAGGTGGCTACTTTGAAGAACCTAGAATATAAGACATATTTTCAGTTGTTTCACACTTTTTTAAGTATATAATTCCACATGTGTTAATTCATAGTTTTGATGCCTTCAGTGTGAATGTACAATTTTCATAGTCAAGAAAATACAGAAAAATCTTTAAATGAGAAGGTGTGTCCAAACTTTTGGTCTGTACTGTACATGCAACCGCCAATCCTCACAAGATCTTCTTCTCTACTCCCCTCTTAATTCCTCTTCCCACAATCGCATATAAGATTTCTCCCGTGCATCCCCCTACTCTGGAACTCTCTACCCCAACATATCAGACTCTCGCCTACCATGGAAACCTTCAAAAGGAACCTGAAGACCCACCTCTTCCGACAAGCCTACAACCTGCAGTAACCACCGCTCCACCATACCGCTGCACGACCAGCTCTACCCTCACCTACTGTATCCTCACCCATCCCCTGTAGACTGTGAGCCCTCGGGGGCAGGGTCCTCGCTCCTCCTGTACCAGTCAGCGACTTCTATTGTCTAAGATTACTGTACTTGTTTTTATTATGTATATCCCGTTTCACATGTAAAGCACCATGGAATAAATGGTGCTATAATAATAAATGATAATAATAAAGAGTGGCAAGAATAAAGTAATTTTTGAAAGCAAGCCATAAGAAGTCCCTTTCGCCGTTTGCAAAAAGTCATGTAGGGGACACAGCAAGCATGTGGGAAAAGGTGCTCTGGTCATATGAGACCAAAGTAGAACTTTTTGGGCTAAATGCAAAAAGCTATGTATGGCGGAAAACTAACACTGTACATCACCATGAAAACACCATCCCCACCATCACACATGGTGGAGGCCGCATCATGCTGTGGGGAGGCTTTTTTTCAGCAGAGACAGGAAAGCTGGTCAGAGTAGATGGGGAGTTGGATAGAACTAAATACAGGGCAGTCCTGGAGGAAAACCTGTTAGAGACTGCAAAAGACTAGAGACAAGAACATAACTACATTAATACTGCTCCTGGTAGCTGGGAATATAGAAGCGAGGAACCATGTCATTGGCTTCTGTGAATGTTAGAACATACATGTCCAGCTCAATCTTCTTGTACAGGGCAGGTTATATGAATTTTATGATACAGCACTGTGTCTTGATGTTCAGTACCATGGACAGTGGAGAACAGCAGATATCATGCAATATAACCTTTGATATATTTTTGACTTGTGTATCTCCTCTTTTTAGGAAACTACAATTACCAGCAGACCCTAACATCTGCAGAATTTTTCTTTATAAATGAGTGGGATATGCCAGCTGGTGTAGAAGTACAAGTGCCAGCATGCACACAGAAATTTACATAGAGATATCTTAGTTTGTTGTACAGTGCATGGTATAAAATATCCATGATCATCCATCAAGTCCTACCAGGGGTCAGAGTAAGCTTGTATGAGGACTGAGCATATAAGAAGGAGCGGCAGGTGCTGGACACAAGGCAGGTGCTGGACACGGGGCAGGACAAGACTCGGGGCAGGACAAGAAACGGGGCAGGACAAGACACTGGGCAGGACAAGACACAGCTACAGCAGGAAAGAGAACACAGCACTCTCCATTGTCTCCAATATAATGTCAGGAGGAAAGTGACAACCTCAGCACAACTCTTCTCATAATCATACACACAGTGACCCATCACCTCCCACTCACAGTCACATGCACACTGTATACAGCTCATACACCTCCTAACCTAGTCTTATACACAGCATACAGCTCATACTTCTCCTACCAAGGGGGCCATCATAAAGTGTGGGGGCCATCATACCGGGTGAGGGGGCAGTAGGGTGGCCATCATACAGGGTGGGAGCTAATAAGGGGGCCATCATACAGAAGGGGGCGGTAGGGTGGCCATCATACAGGGTGGAGGCTAATAAGGGGGCCATCATACAGAGTGGGGCACTGGGGTGACCGTCATACAGAGTGAAAGCTAGTAGGGGGGCCATCCTACAATGTTAGGGCTACTGTGGAACCCATCATACAGAATGAGGCTACTGTGATGGCCATCATACAGTGTGGGGGTAACAGTGCTAACCACTGAGCCACCGTGCTGCCCTGTCATAGTCTTTCTTTCTTTCTTTCATTTTCTTTCTTTTCTTCTTTCTTTTTTATTCTTTTTTTCCTCTCCTCTTTATTTTTCTCTTCTGTTCTTCCTTCCTGCCTTACCATTCTCTTTCACATAATTCCTTTGGTTCTCCCTTTCTTTTTTCCTCTTCCTTCCTCTTTACTTCCCTTTTCCTATACTTTTGCCTCTTTTTTTCCTTATTTCTTTCTCATTTCCAGACTTCCTGCCTTATTTTCTTATGTCTTACCACTCTTTCTTCCTTGTTTCTTCCCTTTCTCTTTCATTTTCCTTCTTTCTTTCTTTCTTCTTTCCTTTCTCTCCTTTTCATTCTCTTTTGTGTAATTCCTTCCACCCTTCAACTCTCGCTTTCTTCTTCATTCCTCTTTACTTCCCTTTCTCTCCCCTGTATTTCTTTTTTTCTCTTTCTTTCTCATTTCTTTCCTTCTTTTTTGCTCTTTCGTTCTCTTTTTTCCTTCCTTCCTCTCCTTTCCATTCACCTGTTCTTCCCCTCTCCCTTTATTTTTTCTTCTTGCTTCATCTTTACTTTCTTTACTTTCTTTTCCATCTTTCCTGTATTTCTTTCTTTTTTCTTCTTTTCTTTTTCTCTTTCTATCTTTCTTTCTTTCCTTCTCCTTTTCTTCATTCATCTTTACCTCATTTTGCCTCTCCCTGCATCTATTCCTTTATTCCTTCATTTACTTCCTTCCTGTTTTACTTTATAACATCTTCTCACTTTTCTTTCTTTTTTCCTTCCTTCGTTTTTATTCTGTCCATTGTCTTTTCTATAATTCCTTCCTTCTCTACCTTCTTCCTTTCTTTTTATCTTCTTCCTTACTTTCCCTTCCTTCCAAAGCATTTTTTTTATTTATTTCTCTTTTTTTCCTTCCTTTGTTTTTATTCTATTCATTATCTTTTATATAATTCCTTCCTTCCCTCCCTTATTCCCTTTTTCCTCTTTCCTTCCAAAGCATTTTTCTTTCTCTCTCTTTCTTTCATAATTTCTTTCCCCTTTACTCTTTCTTCCACACTTCCCTCCCTCTCTGATCCCTTTATTATTTCTTCCTTCCTACCTTTCTTCCTACTTTTATCCTTTTCTTTTTCTTCCTTCTTTACTTCCCTTTCCCTTTAATTAAATTTCTTCCTTTTTTCACCCTTCCATCTCTCACTCCACCTTCTATTTTTTTCTTCCCTCCTTTTCACTTCCCCATCATCCCTTCCTTCCTACTCTTTTCCATCCTTCCTCCTTTTTTTTGTTCCTTTCTTCCTTCCCTCCTACCTTTATTCCTTCCTTATATTTTCCATCTTTACTTCCGCTTCTCTCTCTCCTTTCTTCTGTTTTTTCCTTCCACCTTCCTCGTCTCTTCCGTTTTTCCAGGTCCCTTTACCTTGTACATATCACACATAGGTGGAGATATGTGAACTCGCGGGACGCTATATCATCGTCCATGTAGAATATTCTTGGAGCAACAAAACTGTGGAAAACTTTGATAAATTAGTCGATTAAACAAATATTGATTAGAAGAATGAAAGAATATTCTTTGTACAGCGCTACGGAATGTGCCAGAACTATATAATGATAATTCAGTGAATATATAAATATGTAGTAATGGACTGCGGAAAAGTCAATCCTTGCAGAAACAGATGCAGCAGAGCTGAGTTTGTCATTTGTCGCAACTCCTCGGAATATGAAAATGCCACTAAGCCCAGCCCCGCCACATCAGCTCTGCTACATCAGCCCCTCGCACACTACACCATTCCACTTCCGACAGGCAGTAGAAGGACATCAGATAGGACCAGGGCAATGGACCGCAAGAAACAGGAGGCAGAGGAGGGATGGGGAAAGGATGCAGAGGAGGAGGATGGACAGAGGGGCGACTTCCAGAGAAGGATTAGAGGCAGATACAAGGGATGGGGGCATAGCTGATGGATGGAGACATAAAGGGGCAGCTTGGCAGGTGCGACCGTCCCCTCCTCTATGTCCCTCCACTCAGGGGGGCCTGGAGCAAAGAAAAGGAGGAGAAAAGAAAAAAATCACAAGAAGAGAGGAGGGAGAGATTGAACTTGTCCTCCTCCCTCCGCCCTCCCTCTGCACTCACCCCCTCCAGTCCGCAGCCAATAACGGAGAGAGCTGCACCATCCGCAGTGCCATATATAAGTGTGCAGAGGGGGATCAGACTGTTCACATGAAGGGAGACCAAGGTGACGCAACTTTGGGATTAAAACGAATAACATCAGACTCTTCCCTCTTCCCTTTCTCTCAATCCCCGTCTCCAAAATCTCGTGCCCCCCCCACTTTCCTTTTCATTCCAGACAAAGACCCCCCCTCCCCTCTCACCCCAATCGGCCTGCACAGCACTTTTTTTTTTTCTTGCCTTATCAAGACCGTTTTTTCTATCTATAGATATATCTATTTTGGGATCTTTTTCTACCATTTTTGATATAATTTTGGATATTTTTTTTTCCCTTTTAAGAAGCTGGGGGAATATTTTTTCATAGCGCTTGAATTTTTTAATTTTTTTTTTTTGTAATATTTAGCTTTTCTTTTTTCTTTTTTTTTTTTTTTTCTTCACGCTCCGGTTTCTTGTCTCGATCCCGTGACGGCCGCCGGGAGGGGGCAAGGGAGCGGCGGGGTGGGCAGGCGCACCTCGGACGCCAGAACGCTGAGAAAAGGAACCCGACGGCAAGAGAGGCGCAACCGAAAATCTACAGGATCCAACCTACGTTCCCTCAGCATGGTGACTGTAAGTACCGCCATCTTTCTTTTTATCTAGAAAATGTATAGTGAAGAAAGCGGTTAATCAGGAGGATGCTGCTGGGGTGAGGTATTTTTTTGCGCTGTGCTAGCAGAGGAGGAGGAAGAAGAAGGTGCGGAGAAAGGTGGAGGGATGGAAAGAGAAATCTCAGGGGAGTCCCAGCTGGGACTAGAAGGCATCTTACAATGCAGCAATGAGGACAGAAAGTGGGGGAGGGACGGAAAGGAGAAGGAGCGCGTGTCCTTGGTACTCTGAGATACTATGGATGGATGGATAGATATATAGATAATAGATAGATAGATAGATAGATAAAAAGATAGATATTAATTTAGACATGAGATAGATATGAAATCTTTACAAGATAGATAGAAGATAGATAGATAGATAGAAGATAGATAGATAATAGATAGATAGATAGATAGATAGATAGATAGATGACTTGGGATGGTTGGGTGGGATGGGGTATAAAAATGCAGACACTGCACAGACTGATACCACCATCACCCTGCCCAGTTGCAGCTGGTACCTACAGGAACATGGGGGTGGGGGTTCTTGAGAACAATAGAAGAGACATGGCAGTCACTGGGCGTGTGAGCACGCGTGTATGATGGATGTATACTGCGAAAACGTACTAGAATAATTACCCATATCTTATCAATGTCAATGCCTTGATTAATACATGAATTGGTAACACATCGATCTATCATTATATATATCCATCACTCGGGGCGGTCACACAATACTATATCTATGGCCTTGTTTCCCCCTTTACCGTCCTCCGTTCTTGACATTTTGGGTCACACAGTACTTTATTCTGACTGCCTTATGTGACCCATTTCCAGAAACACCCGGCCCTAGGTCGTCCTTGCACGTGCCTGGCACGCTCACACACCGCCTGGTGTATACTGTCCGGTGTTACATA
This sequence comes from Phyllobates terribilis, assembly GCF_046119375.1. NCBI lineage: Eukaryota > Metazoa > Chordata > Amphibia > Anura > Dendrobatidae > Phyllobates > Phyllobates terribilis. The sequence goes on from NW_027362771.1 coordinate 583,420,890, forward strand.
TGGCCTGACATTATATTATCTTCCACATTAGTCCTGGCTCACACATGTCACATGTGCCTGTTCTATCTATCTATCTATCTATCTATCTATCTATCTATCTATCTATCAATCTATCATCTATCTATTATCTATCTATCTATCAATCTATCATCTATCTATATCTATCTTCTATCATCTATCTATCGATCTATTATCTATCTATCAATCTATCATCTATCTATATCTATCTTTTATCATCTATCTATCTATTATCTATCTATCATCTATCTATTATCTATCATCTATCTATTATCTATCATCTATCTATCTATCCATTATCTATCTATTATCTATCTTCTATCTATTATATATCTATTATCTATCTATTATCTATCTATTATCTATCTATCATCTATCTATTATCTATCTATTATTTATCTATCATCTATCTATTATCTATCATCTATCTATTATCTATCTTCTATCATCTATCTATCTATTATCTATCATCTATCTATTATCTATCTATTATCTATCTTCTATCTATCTATTATATATCTATTATCTATCTATTATCTATCTTCTATCTATCTATTATCTATCTTCTATCTATCTATTATCTTCTATCTATCTATCTATTATCTATCTTCTATCTATTTTCTATCTATCTATCTATTATCTATCTATTATCTATCTTCTATCTATCTATCTATTATCTATCATCTATCTATTATCTATCATCTATCTATCTCTTATCTATTATTTATCTTCTATCTATCTATTATCTATCTATTATCTATCTATTATTTATCTTCTATCTATCTATTATCTATCATCTATCTATTATCTATCATCTATCTATCTCTTATCTATTATTTATCTTCTATCTATCTATCCCTCTATCTATCTATTATCTATCTATCTATCTATCTATTATCTATCTATTATCTATCTGTCTATTATCTATTATCTATCTGTCTATTATCTATCTATCTATCATCTATCTATATATCTATGTATATCTATCTATTTTTAATCTAATATCTATTATCTATCTATCTATTATCTATATATCTAATCCCAAAAACAAGCAGCACTTCAGTTTAAGTGAAGAAAATAGTAGGCTTCTTTATTTGACCAAGAGTTATCCACTTACACTGGAGTGCTGCATGTTTTTTGACAAAAGATGGTGACCTCCGTGGACCAGTGGATTACATGGCATACACCCAAATTATTGCCTCATCTATCGCTCTATCTATCATCTATATATTATCTATCTATTATCTATCTTTTTATCTCATATCTATCTATCTGTGGTTTTGGTTGTCAGCCACTTCCGGCGTCCCTGCCCGTGACAGTCCACCTTATGTTACATGCGGCCAGTGCCCGAGTCTGTGCCATGCATCCCTCTTCAAAGGCTCCATTCTGTAAGGAACCTCACTCTGGCTCCGTCCTCCTCCTCCTCCTCCCTGTTTTCTCTGCATTATCCATCCCTTCCTAGTCCTTTCTCTGTCACACACAATCCGTCCTCTGTCTGGCACGCTCAGTTTTCACACCATATGCGCTCTAACCCAAGACATACAGATGTAGCAGAGCTGAATTTGTCATTTAACTCTTTGCAATACATCTTTTGTGGAACATGAGATCTCTTAATGTATTCCATGAACCTTCCATCCTGGGTGACAAAACAATGAAAGATGGTTTTACAATGAGTTGTGCAAGATGGTAAACTCAGCCCTGCTGCATCTGACAAGCTTGGCTCTGCTAGATTTGATAGAGTGGCTAGTGGGGATGTATATTATAAAATCGTACCGCACAAGACATATCTGCAGGCCAACACATGTGGGCCTCGTATAACCAGTGCAGAGATTTATATATCAGGATGCTGTTTATGTGCGGAGATTAATATATGGAAATGTTGCTTATGTTCTGCAGTTTTGAACATGGAGCTTACGTTACAATAGAGGAGTCGGGGTGGCGGTGATATTGACAGGGAGATAGATGAAAGAGACCATAATGAGATTTGGAGAGGCGACGGAAGGAAGGGACTTATACCCAAGATGGAAGCAGATTGATGAGGAGGAAATTTGTGAGACAAAGAAGAGTATGGAAGACCGTGGTCTGTAGGTGGCGGGTGTCACCATGATACATTGGACTAGGAACAGGGTCACATATTCTGGATTAGAGGAAGATGGAGGGGACGTAGACATGGGTATAAAAGGGAATCTATCATTAGGTGCAGCAGGATGTGGAGGAGGGGGGGGGAGATACTGAGAGGAAGAATGGAGGTGGACGCTCAGAGGAAGCAACAATGATGTGAAGGACATTGTGAAGGAGAAAAGATAAACTCAGTATTGTTGTCAGTGATTCCAGGTCAATCTTTGAGGGGTTTGGCCAAGGTAAAATGTTGATTTATATAAACACAGATTGAAAGCTTAGTGTGGTACAGGCTCACCTAGAGATCTTTAAGATAAAGGATAAATGTAAAAAAAATGATAAACATAAAACTACAAGGGGGCTAAAAACATGTGGAATCTTTACACATGTTGCAGTAGTCTCTCAAACGCCATGTCTCAAAACCACCCACCTCTGCCATAAGTGTACCTGCTTGTAGAGATGAATATGGCACCTATTGCCTTTCCACTTCTACCTAAAATACAAATTCCTGGAAGGGTACTACCTGTTCCATAAACTTTATAGCTCCAGAAGTTATAGCAATCATAAGGAAAAGAGAATGGAAAACTAAAGAACTAGTATCATAAAAAAAAAATAGAATGTTGTTAGGTCCCGCTATGGGTGCCTAATACACCCCTGGTTTTAAAAATGTCTTTAATTTCTTGAATATCACAGTTGTGTGGTCTTAAAATAACATAACACAGAAATTCTACACCTACTGGACAATTTTTGATGCCAAAACATAGCTGTGGCACTGATCTGAAGATTTCAAACCTGATATGACATATATCTTATTATGTCATTATTTTCTGGACATGCGGCTTTGATTATGACTATGGTTCTTAAAGCTTCTGTTAAGAATCTAATATTGAAATCGTGTTACTCCTCTGTACACCTTCTCCCCTATCATGGAAGTATATGGAACGTACTGAATACATGAATACACTAAATGATGACATGGCGGTAGAAACTGAAGCAAACTTCTATTTGAATGAGAATACGTTTGTCAACTCTAACTTTACTAATGATCAATGAGCATCCCTCAAAATAAATTAAGACCACAGTAGTATATGAGTAATAACTCTTCATGTAGTCTATGGACACTTATTTTTATGGGTTGCATATGAATGTACAGCAGTGTAAATTTTGCATGCCTGTCGTGGCCCCCATAAATGGACTTGTTTCTGTTTACTATGTGAATTTACAGGCAGCAAACCAGTAGACAACAACCATTAGATCTTCTAATTAAGCAATTAGGCCACAAATTGTTACTTTACTGCAGGCCTTCAAAGGGCCAACAATTATAAAAGAAGAACCAAATGAGCAACTTAAACGGAGTGGCTTTGTTTGAACTAATTAGCATTATTTTCCCGGTAATGAGAACTGAGCGCAATGAAAGAAAAAAGACTTTACACCATAGTGATGTGACCTGTGAGTATCACTGTAAGCTGCAATGTCAACCATGCCTTCACTTCACAGTATAAATAGTCTGTGGACCTCAACCCAGACAAGAGCCTTGCAAATAGTCCTTACACTCTTTATAATCATATAGCTGCCATTAATGGCTGGGTAATGATTAACATTATTACAATACTCCATAACTTCATTGTTGGTCAACAACACTCGGACCATTGGGGAACCTTTCTCTACTAAATCATATTCTGACTTTTCATCCTAGCTCTTTGAGTAGATTTTACATTTTCAATATACCGGGAAGGCTTTGGTTTCATATTCTTCAGAGTTTTTCTTCATTGACCTTATTGGCAATTCAACTATACAACATTCATCTCTCATTTTATTATTAAAAGTTATTGTATATGCCAACACAGCTCCAAATTCTCAAACACCCTTGAGATTGTTCTTTAGTTTATTTGTGCATCACTTGGCAGGTGCTTCTGCTTCCTCCTCCTCCTCCGTTCCTTCACCTTCTTGGTGATCTTCATGCAAGTTCCTTTCATTAATGAATAAGTCTGGTCATCTGATGGGTTTGGACAACATGAATTCTATATCAATTCAGTTGATAAGAAGTCCAAAACATTACTGTAATAACTCACCTGGTGAGATGTATTTGCTAAGCTGTAGGTCATGGTGAGAAGCATGGACCAGAGTTGGATAGGCCGAATGCTATGTGGAACTGCAAGGATCAGTAGAGTTGGATATTCTGAATGTCACGTGGATCAGAGGAACCGGATGTGATGGAGGGCACATGAATCTGCAGAGTTGGATATGCTAGACAGTGCATGTACAGCAGAGCTTTATGAGATAGATGGCAAATGGAACAGCAAGGGTCAGCAGATCAGGAGATGTGGACAGGCACCTTGGAATAATAGAGCTGAGTATACAGACAGCACCTTAAAGTGGCTGAGCAATTTACATGGTTAGGGACCTTTGCACAGCAGAGACTAGGGTGCAGACAGCACCTTAGAATACAGTCATGTAGACAGAAAGGTACTTTGATGCAGCGGGGCCAAGTGTGTGAATAGTAGCTTGGCAAAACAGAACTGAGCTGGCAAGCAGGTACCTTGATGTAACAGAGCACAGCTAATCTTCTGGCTAGGCTTAAGTGTTGGAACATGGTTGCACCATAACATGACAATCTTAATACTCAGGTGGTGTGCAGGGCCTGAATCAGCCTTAAATGGGATGAGATACCATGATTACCTGTTGCATACAAGGTAAGAGAGAGCTGGGCGTCAGGGAAGGAAAAGGCGCAGACCGCTGCTTGAGTTGGGGTGGATAAGTAACAGTTACCTTACTCTTCGAGATATTGGTGATCATCCGTGTAGCTGCTGATCTTCAATGTACCTCTACAGTAGAAGTAAAAAGTAGTCAATGTAGAATGTCCCCTCATCAGAAGTCCTATAACAATGACACTGCTAGACCTTATGACTATCCGTGTGACTTTCTAACTGTGGAGTAAACTCCAAGCCGTATCTGGAATTCAATAAAGTGTTCCCCTATAGTTATAATAACTCTTTCTGAATTCTAGTGCATGTTGTGCCTATGACAAAAGTTACTTTACCCTTTTCCAACTTAATTACAACTTTAAATCATATCCATCCTTTCAGATGGCATTTTAGAATAAGTTGCCCTTTATGTGTACATAAATACTATTTCATTGCATGACTTGGATCCTACTTTTTCCCCCAACTTTTTCCTCTCCATCTCAAATTTTCAGTTGTATCTGAGCTAGTGGGTAGAGACTAGGTGCTTTGATGTCTCCCATACACAGCATACACAGGTATGAGGAGGATTCCTGCTCTCCTGTATCTGTGTTGCACATGTTCAGAAGCTGCCATAGCACAGAGGACATCCACAGCAGTACTGAGCAGTGTAGCTGAGAATCCAGCACTGGCGTAGAATAATGGAGAGAGGAGCAGAATCTCTGATTAGATACAGTATATATACACTACCGTTCAAAAGTTTGGGGTCATTTAGAAATGTCATTATTTTTTAAAGAAAAGCACATTTTTTTCAATGAAGCTAACATTAAATGAATCAGAAATACACTCTATACATTGTTAATGTGGTAAATTACTTTCTAGCTGCAAACATCTTGTTTTTATTGCAATATCTACATAGGTGTATAGAGGCCCATTTCCAACAACCACCACTCCAGTGTTTTAATGGTACATTGTGTTTGCTAACTGTGTAAGAAGGCTAATGGATGTTTAGAAAAGCCTAGAAAACCCTTACACAAGTATGTTAGCCCTGCTGAAATTGGTTTGGCTGATTTGAGAAGCTATAAAATTGACCTTCCTTTGAGCTAGTTGAGAATCTGGAGCATTACATTTGTTTGTTCTATGAAACTCTCAAAATGGCCAGAAAAAGAGAACTTTCATGTGAAACTCGACAGTCTATTCTTGTTCTTAGAAATGAAGACTATTCCATGCGAGAAATTGCCAAGAAGCTGAAGATTTCCTACAACGGTGTGTACTCTCTACAGAGGAGAGCACAAACAGGCTCTAACCAGAGTAGAAAGAGAAGTGGGATGCCCCGCAGCACAACTGAGCAACAAGACAAGGACATTAGAGTCTCTAGTTTGAGAAATCGACGCCTCACAGCTCCTCAACTGGCAGCTTCATTAAATAGTGCACGCAAAACGCCAGTGTCAATGTCTACAGTGAAGAGGCGACTCCGGGATGCTGGCCTTCAGGGCAAAGAGGCAAAGAAAAAGCCAAATCTGAGACTGGCTAATAAAAGGAAAAGATTAATATGGGCAAAAGAACACAGACATTGGACAGAGAAAGATTGGAAAAAAGTTTTATGGACAGACGAATCAAAGTTTGAAGAACATTTGTGAGACGCAGGACAATGACCCAAAGCACACCTACAAATTATGCATGAACTATTTAGGGAAGAAGCAGGCAGCTGGTATTCTATCTGTAATGGAGTGGCCAGCGCAGTCACCAGATCTCAACCCCATTGAGCTGTTGTGGGAGCAGCTTGACCGTATGGTACGCAAAAAGTGCCCATCAAGCCAATCCAACTTGTGGGACAGGCTTCAGGAAGCATGGGGGGAAATTTCTCAAGATTACCTCAGCAAATTAACAGCTAGAATGCCAAAGGTCTGCAATGCTGGAATTGCTGCAAAGGAGCATTCTGTGACGAAAGCAAAGTGTGAAGGAGAAAATTATTCTTTCAAATAAAAATCATTATTTCTAACCTTGTCAATGTCTGGACTATATTTTCTATTCATTTTGCAACTCATTTGATAAATAAAAGTATGAGTTTTCATGGAAAACACAAAATTGTCTGGGTGACCCCAAACTTTTGAACGGTAGTGTATATATACACGCTTGTGCTATCTATTTAGGTGAATTTTCAACATGACCGTACTGACTGGAAATGTTAAAGGTCTGGTTCATTTTCCTCAACCTCAGAGGTATATCTATAGGGCAGAGGCCCCCATCCCGTAGTTTGGCTTCTGGGCCTCTGCTGTGTGGCTTGTGACTATCTGCTAGTTCGGCGCATTAGCGTTGGTATACCAGACAGACTAGAGTTGGATGAAGTGAAATATGGGACGAGTCATGGAAAGTCTGCAGAGTAGCGGCACTGCGGCTGCCTCCTCCTTCTTGGTGTGGTATCCCTCTTAGCGCAGGGCTGTCCTGGTCACCTCCTCATCCTCCTAGCTTGTCCCTAGCGGTCTTCCTCAGCACTGGCCACTTCTTGGCTGCCGGCTCCATATTGCACAGTCCTCTACTCCCAAGTATGAGTATGCACAATACAAACACCCGGCTCCCCATTGTTCCCCAAAATCTAGAACTCTTAATATCTTGAACATTTTCCACCACCACAAGTTATTAAAGTGAGAGGAAAACAGGTCATAAGAGTGCGCATTTTACATAATTACCGTTAAATAATTATTCTGGCTCCATTAACTTCCGTATCGGGAGGTGCATCACATCTACAGATACCAGCCGTGACGTGTGTAATTGGCAGCTGTTGTGGACCTGTTGTATTTATCAGGACCTGTGCGCAACACCCGACGATGGCTCCTTTACCCTGACGTGACGTCACCTGCGCTGCTCATCTCCCAATTAAGGATTGTCCCACTCCACTCACTTCAGTATCGGGAAGTGAGAAGTACTGGTGCAGGGACATATGCACCACCAACAGGTATCACGCAGGTACGAAAAAGGATTAGAATAGGACAAGAGCAGAGACCTGTCAACCTGTAGGTATCTGTAGATGTAACGTCACTTCACTGGTGCTGCTTGCCTCCCCGAAACCAAAGTGAGTCACCTTTTAAGGACCAGTTATCGGACATTTGTGGAAATATGGCTTCTATCATTTCTTCCCATAGATTGTGGCTTGTGGCCAACTCTCAAAGCTGAATGTGGCTCTCAAGGTAAAACAGGTTGTGGACAACTGCCACAAGGGGTGCAGATGGGACCAAAGGGCTCTCTGATATATAATTAACCCAATGTAGGTGGAGGAGGGTCCAAGGTGAAAAATGGCATAATCACTAATGGGAAAAATGGTGGCACCTTGGAGTTGACAGAAGGCGTAAGAGATAACTGTCGCCTATTGCTTGCTTTTCTGGCTCACGTGGCGGACTTTAAGGTTGTATATGTTGGTATCTTTGGCTCATGTATTGGATGTCATATATTTTGACATAATTACACCGGTTTTATTTTAGGTGAAGAGATGAAGAAACAGAGGTGCGGGGGTTGTGGGGCAGGTCCAAACGGCTGCGATATCTTTATGGCTGCACCTCATCCAGGCGGCACCGGTGACAGGCGCATCTCTCCTGCAGTCATTATCCTTGTACTTGTGCGGCTTTGTTCAGATCTGCTCTGATCCCCTCCTCGCTGTCTCCTCTCTATTCATAGATGCCTACACAGGAGGAGAAGGAGAGCGTCTATTTTTGTGAGATGATTTTATACACCTGGGTTATTTTTATACTGTGAGATCTCTGTGCATTCACCTGAAAGACTCAGACTGTGTAGGCTGCAGCGACGCCGTCACCCGGCAGACACAGATACACTATCTCACGTGCAGTCCCTATCACTAGTATTCACTACAACCGATATACACAAAAACCACCCTACATCAAAGAGGTTTCTTTATGGCGTAAAAATACTTGTAATGTCGCAAAATATTTGCACAACTCAAAGTTTTGTAAACATTTTCTTACTCTTGGCTATGGCGACACAGGGAGTGGCAAAGCACGATAGCCAATATCATCATGATTTGTGCCACAAGGGTGTAATAAATTACACAAAAGACATAAGAGAGCCCCGAGCTGGGGTAACATTTCTGACCAAGGCGCATATGAGTTGTAGGGTCAAATTCATTAAGAAATATAGGCCTCACAGTAAAAGTGGCATATCCTACTGCACAGCACTTTTCATTACCTTTGCTATACAAAACAGCCGCATGCAAAATGCTACCTCTCCCTCACACTACCACACCATGTCAGGTATACACAGCACAGGTACAGTACACACATCTCCTCCTCACACTACTACTACACCATGCCAGGTATACACAGCACAGGTACAGTACACACATCTCCTCCTCACACTACTACTACACCATGAGAGGTATACACAGGACGGGTACAGTACACACATCTCCTCCTCACACTACTACTCCACCATGACAGGTATACACAGCACAGGTACAGTACACACATCTCCTCCTCACACTACTACTGCACCATGACAGGTATACACAGCACAGGTACAGTACACACATCTCCTCCTCACACTACTACTACAGCACCATGACAGGTATACACAGCACAGGTACAGTACACACATCTCCTCCTCACACTACTACTACTACACCATGCCAGGTATACACAGCACAGGTACAGTACACACATCTCCTCCTCACACTACTACTACACCATGACAGGTATACACAGCACCGGTACAGTACACACATCTCCTCCTCACACTACTACTACACCATGACAGGTATACACAGCACAGGTACAGTACACACATCTCCTCCTCACACTACTAATACAACATGACCGGTATACACAGCACAGGTACAGAACACACATCTCCTCCTCACACTACTACTATACCATGACAGGTATACACAGGACAGGTACAGTACACACATCTCCTCCTCACACTACTACTACACCATGACAGGTATACACAGCACAGGTACAGAACACACATCTCCTCCTCACACTACTAATACACCATGACAGGTATACACAGCCCAGGTACAGTACACACATCTCCTCCTCACACTATTAATACACCATCACAGGTATACACAGCACAGGTACAGTACACACATCTCCTCACACTACTACTACACCATGACAGGCATACACAGCCCAGGTACAGTACACACATCTCCTCCTCACACTACTACTACTACTACTACTACTACACCATGTCAGGTATACACAGACCAGGTACAGTATACATATCTCCTCCTCACACTACTAATACACCATCATAGGTATACACAGCCCAGGTACAGTACACACATCTCCTCCTCACACTACTATTACACCATGACAGGTATACACAGCCCAGGTACAGTATACACATCTCCTCCTCACACTACTACTACACCATGACAGGTATACACAGCCCAGGTACAGTACACACATCTCCTCTTCACACTACTACTACACCATGACAGGTATACACAGCATAGGTACAGTACACACATCTCCTCCTCACACTACTAATACACCATGACAGGTATACACAGCCCAGATACAGTACACATATCTCCTCCTCACACTACTACTACACCATCACAGGTATACACAGCACAGGTACAGTACACACATCTCCTCCTCACTACTACTACACCATGACAGGCATACACAGCCCAGGTACAGTACACACATCTCCTCCTCACACTACTTTTACCCCATCACAGGTATACACACCACAGGAACAGTACACACATCTCCTCACACTACTACCACACCGTGTCAGGTATACACAGCCAAGGTACAGTATACATATCTCCTCCTCACACTACTACACCATGACAGGTATACACAGCCCAGGTACAGTACACACATCTCCTCCTCACACTACTTCTACACCATGACAGGTATACACAGTACAGGTACAGTACACACATCTCCTCCTTACACTACTTCTACACCATGACAGGTATACACATCACAGGTACAGTACACACATCTCCTCCTCACACTACTACTACACCATGACAGGTATACAAAGCCAAGGTACAGTATACATATCTCCTCCTCACACTACTACACCATGACAGGTATACACAGCCCAGGTACAGTACACACATCTCCTCCTCACAATACTACTACACCATGACAGGTATACACAGCCCAGGTACAGTACACACATCTCCTCCTCACACTACTACTACACCATGACAGGTATACACAGTAAAGGTACAGTACACACATCTCCTCCTGACACTACTACTACACCATGTCAGGTATACACAGCCCAGGTACAGTATACATATCTCCTCCTCACACTACTACACCATGACAGGTATACACAGCCCAGGTACAGTACACACATCTCCTCCTCACACTACTACTACACCATGACAGGTATACACAGTACTGGTACAGTACACTCATCTCCTACTCACACTACTACTACACCATGACAAGTATACACAGTACAGGTACAGTACACACATCTCCTCCTCACACTACTACTACACCATGACAGGTATACACAGTACTGGTACAGTACACACATCTCCTCCTCACACTACTACTACACCATGCCAGGTATACACAGCCCAGGTACAGTACACACATCTCCTCCTCACACTACTACTACTGCACCATGACAGGTATACACAGCACAGGTACAGTACACACATCTCCTCCTCACATTACTACTACACCATAACAGGTATACACAGCCCAGGTACAGTACACACATCTCCTCCTCACACTACTACTACTGCACCATGACAGGTATACACAGCACAGGTACAGTACATACATCTCCTCCTCACACGACTACTACACCATGACTAGTATACACAGTACAGGTACAGTACACACATCTCCTACTCACACTACTACTACACCATGACAGGTATACACAGCACAGGTACAGTACACACATCTCCTCCTCACACTACTACTGCACCATGACAGGTATACACAGCACAGGTACAGTACATACATCTCCTCCTCACACGACTACTACACCATGACTAGTATACACAGTACAGGTACAGTACACACATCTCCTCCTCACACTACTACTCCACCATGACAGGTATACACAGCACAGGTACAGAACACACATCTCCTCCTCACACTACTACTACACCATGACAAGTATACACAGTACAGGTACAGTACACACATCTCCTACTCACACTACTACTACACCATGACAGGTATACACAACACAGGTACAGAACACACATCTCCTCCTCACACTACTACTACACCATGACAAGTATACACAGTACAGGTACAGTACACACATCTCCTACTCACACTACTACTACACCATGACAGGTATACTCAGCACAGGTACAGAACACACATCTCCTCCTCACACTACTACTACACCATGACAGGTATACACAGCCCAGGTACAGTACACACATCTCCTCCTCACGCTACTACTACACCATGACAGGTATACACAGCACAGGTACAGTACACACATCTCCTCCTCACACTACTACTACACCATGACAGGTATACACAACCCAGGTACAGTACACACATCACCTCCTCACACTACTACTACACCATGACAGGTATACACAGCGCAGGTACAGTACACACATCTCCTCCTCACACTACTACTACACCATGACAGGTATACACAACCCAGGTACAGTACACACATCACCTCCTCACACTACTACTACACCATGACAGGTATACACAGCGCAGGTACAGTACACACATCTCCTACTCACACTACTACTACACCATGACAGGTATACACAGCACAGGTACAGTATATACATCTCCTCCTCACACTACTACTACTGCACCATGACAGGTATATACAGCACAGGTACAGTACACACATCTCCTCCTCACACTACTACTACAGCATGACAGGTATACACAGCCCAGGTACAGTACACACATCACCTCCTCACACTACTACTACACCATGACAGGTATACACAGCGCAGGTACAGTACACACATCTCCTCCTCACACTACTACTACACCATGACAGGTATACACAGCCCAGGTACAGTACACACATCTTCTCACACTACTACTACACCATGACAGGTATATACAGCACAGGTACAGTACACACATCTCCTCCTCACACTACTACTACAGCATGACAGGTATACACAGCCCAGGTACAGTACACACATCACCTCCTCACACTACTACTACACCATGACAGGTATACACAGCACAGGTACAGTACACACATCTCCTCACACTACTACTACACCATGACAGGTATACACAGCCCAGGTACAGTACACACATCACCTCCTCACACTACTACTACAGCATGACAGGTATACACAGCACAGGTACAGTACACACATCTCCTCACACTACTACTACACCATGACAGGTATACACAGCACAGGTACAGTACACACATCTCCTCCTCACATTACTACTACACCATGACAGGTATACACAGCGCAGGTACAGTACACACATCTCCTCCTCACACTACTACTACACCATGACAGGTATACACAGCCCAGGTACAGTACACACATCTCCTCCTCACACTACTACTACAGCACCATGACAGGTATACACAGCCCAGGTACAGTACACACATCTCCTCACACTACTACTACACCATAACAGGTATACACAGCACAGGTACAGTACACACATCTCCTCCTCACACTACTACTACACCATGACAGGTATACACAGCACAGGTACAGTACACACATCTCCTCCTCACACTACTACTACTACACCATGACAAGTATACACAGCACAGGTACAGTACACACATCTCCTCCTCACACTACAACTACACCATGACAGGTATACACAGCACAGGTACAGTACACACATCTCCTCCTCACACTACTACTACACCATGTCAGGTATACACAGCCCAGGTACAGTATACATATCTCCTCCTCACACTACTACACCATGACAGGTATACACAGCCCAGGTACAGTACACACATCTCCTCCTCACACTACTACTACACCATGACAGGTATACACAGTACAGGTACAGTACACACATCTCCTCCTCACACTACTACTACACCATGCCAGGTATACACAGCACAGGTACAGTACACACATCTCCTCCTCACACTACTACTACACCATGACAGGTATACACAGCACAGGTACAGTACACACATCTCCTCCTCACACTACTACTACTACTACACCATGACAGGTATACACAGCCCAGGTACAGTACACACATCTCCTCCTCACACTACTATTACTGCACCATGACAGGTATACACAGCACAGGTACAGTACACACATCTCCTCCTCACACTACTTCTACACCATGACAGGTATACACAGCACAGGTACAGTACACGCATCTCCTCCTCACACTACTACTCCACCATGACAGGTATACACAGTACAGGTACAGTACACACATCTCCTCCTCACACTACTACTCCACCATGACAGGTATACACAGCACAGGTACAGTACACGCATCTCCTCCTCACACTACTACTCCACCATGACAGGTATACACAGCCCAGGTACAGTACACACATCTCCTCCTCACACTACTATTACTGCACCATGACAGGTATACACAGCACAGGTACAGTACACACATCTCCTCCTCACACTACTACTACACCATGACAGGTATACACAGCACAGGTACAGTACACACATCTCCTCCTCACACTACTACTACTACTACACCATGACAGGTATACACAGCCCAGGTACAGTACACACATCTCCTCCTCACACTACTATTACTGCACCATGACAGGTATACACAGCACAGGTACAGTACACACATCTCCTCCTCACACTACTTCTACACCATGACAGGTATACACAGCACAGGTACAGTACACGCATCTCCTCCTCACACTACTACTCCACCATGACAGGTATACACAGCACAGGTACAGTACACACATCTCCTCCTCACACTACTTCTACACCATGACAGGTATATACAGCCCAGGTACAGTACACACATCTCCTCACACTACTACTAATGCACCATGACAGGTATACACAGCCCAGGTACAGTACACACATCTCCTCACACTACTACGACACCATGACAGATATACACAGCACAGGTATAATAATAATTTTAATTTATATAGCGCCAACATATTCTGCAGCACTTTACAATTAAGCGGGGACATGTACAAACAATAAATTCAATACAAGGTGAGACAGTTTAAACAGTTACATCAGGAGTGAGGTCCCTGCTCGCAAGCTTACATTCTACAAGGAAATGGGGGGACACAATAGGTGGAAAGTGCTTGTTATTTTAGGTCTGGCAATTATAATAAGTCGGGATTATCATATAAAGCTGTATGATCCGGTCATCAGCCAGTATGTTTAAGTGCAATACTCAATTACCGAGTGCAGTTATCGTGTGCATGGAGGTTGTAGGGACAGATGAGCAGTAGGGAGCAGATTCTGAATAGTATTTAGGAGGGAACAGAGGAAAGTTAGTTTACTGGGTATTTGAGATGGTAGGCTTGTTTAAAGAGATGGGTTTTTAAAGCGTGCTTGAAGACATCGGGGCGAGGCATCAATCGGATCGTCTGGGGTAGTGCATTCCAGAGAACTGGCGCAGCACGAGAGAAGTCTTGGAGACGGAGGTGCGAGGTTCGGATTATGGGGGATGTTAGTCTTAGGTCATTTGTGGAACGGAGGGCACGTGTAGGACGATAGACTGAGATGAGAGAGGAGATATAAGGTGGTGCAGAACTGTGGAGAGCTTTGTGGGTGAGAGCAATGAGTTTATATTGGACCCTGTAGCGAATGGGTAACCAGTGTAATGACTGGCACAAGGTGGAGGCATCGGTGAAGCGGCTGGACAGAAATACGACCCTGGCTGCCGCATTCAGGACAGATTGGAGAGGGAAATTTTGGTAAGAGGGAGACCGATCAGAAGAGAGTTGCAGTAGTCCAGACGAGAGTGAATGAGAGTGACAGTCAGAGTTTTAGCAGTTTCCAAAGTGAGAAAAGATCGGATTCTGGAGATGTTTTTAAGATGCAAGTGACAAGAGCGAGTGAGTGATCGGATATAGGGAGTAAAGGAAAGGTTAGTGTCGAATATGACCCCAAGGCAGCGGGCGTGCTGCTTGAGAGTTATGGTTGAAGCCTCCAAGGTAATTTCGATGTTAGGTAGAGTTAGGTTAGTAGAGGGGAGAAACACAAAAAGTTCAGTTTTGGAGAGATTCAGTTTAAGATAGAGGGAGGACATGATGCTAGACACAGTAGACAAACAATCCTTGGTATTTTGTATTAGGGTAGGGGTGATGTCAGGGGAAGAAGTGTATAATTGGGTGTCGTCAGCATAGAGATGATACTGGAAACCCAAATCTGCTGATTGTTTGTCCAATAGGGGCAGTGTATAGAGAGAAGAGGAGGGGGCCTAGGACTGAGCCCTGCGGGACCCCGATAGTAAGGGGACGAGGAGAGGAAGAGGAGCAGTACACACATCTCTTCCTCACACTACTATTACACCATCACAGGTATACACAGCACAGGTACAGTACACACATCTCCTCCTCACACTACTACTACACCATCACAGGTATACACAGTACAGGTACAGTACACACATCTCCTCCTCACACTACTACTACACCATCACAGGTATACACAGCACAGGTACAGTACACACATCTCCTCCTTACACTACTACTACTACACCATGGTAGGTATACACAGCACAGGTACAGTACACACATCTCCTCCTCACCCTACTACTACACCATCACAGGTATACACAGCACAGGTACAGTACACACATCTCCTCCTCACACTACTACTACTACACCATGGCAGGTATACACAGCCCAGGTACAGTACACACATTTCCTCCTCACACTACTACTACTACACCATGGCAGGTATACACAGCACAGGTACAGTACACACATCTCCTCCTCACACTACTACTACACCATGACAGGTATACACAGCACAGGTACAGTACACACATCTCCTCCTCACACTACTACTACTACACCATGACAGGTATACACAGCACAGGTACAGTATACACATCTCCTCCTCACACTTCTAATACACCATGATGGGGATACACAGCACAGGTACATAGAAAACAATAAAATTCTGGGCAGCCCAATACATCATTGATCTATCAACTCATAAATTATCCAACCTACAGAGCACCATTATTGAGTCAAACAAGATCCAGACCATAAATTACAACAAACTCAGATCATATTTATTGAAAACACATAGACAAACACAATAAAAGAGCCATGCGAAATGGCCTCGGCACATGATAATAATTCCTCCTTAGTAATAGCTACAGAGGTATAAGTACAGGCTCACAACATAATGAGCAAGAAAAGCATACAAAAGGTTATATATAAATACATGTGTATACAGGGAAGACCTAGAGTAACCGCTTAAATTATTGATAAACAATATATAATGATCACAAATGGGGCCATAGCAGCAATAATTATCTATCAAGATTATAGATTGTTAGTTGATATGGTAGTTATATCTCATGCTGCCACAATCTCATTAGCTCTCATTGGCAAAAAAAGAGATGTATAAAGTACAGGTATGCCCTGTAATCACAGCAAGCAGGGAGTAACATGTTAAGTAATAATGGCGTGATATTAAGTAATAAGTAAGTAATATTAAGGCGTGATATTAAGTAATGGCGTTAAGCAATAATGACGTGCTTCACCACTTGGTCTCGTGCCCCTACGCACGTTTCACTGAAAGCATCTGAAAACGGATACTGGAAGCCTGTGCTAGCATTTCTTCTGCGGTGTTGCTATCAGTGTGTGAAGAGTGGGAGAAGAGGGTTGCATTGACAATCCAACACAATGGGCAGCACTTTGAACACATTTTATAAGTGGTCATAAACTTGTAAAAAACTCATGAAAGAATAAAGTTATGTTAAAACCAAGCACACCATTGTTTTTCTTATGAAATTCTCAATAAGTGTGATGTGTCACATGACCCTCTTCCCATTGAAAAAAATAAAGTTGGATCCAAAATGGCTGACTTCAAAATGGCTGTCATGGTCACCACCCATCTGGAAAAGCTTTCCCCCTCCCATATACTAATGTGCCACAAACAGGAAGTTGATATCACCAACCATTCCCATTTAATTTAGGTGTATCCATATATATGGCCCACCCAGTATAATCTTGATAGGTTGCTTGATAGATAATTATTAGTGTTGCGCGAGTATGTTCTATTAACCCTTTCGCCGAGTATGCTCGGCCGAGCTCCGAGTATTTACAGCTGCTCGGTGATAAGGTTAAATCGCTCCCGTGTGCATGATTTGCAACTGTTTGACACTTTTATTACATGTGAGGAATGTCTATTTCTTACACATTCCTCACATGTAATAAAGCTGTCAAACAGTTGAAAATCATGCACACGGGAGCGATTTAACCTTATCACAGAGCAGCTGTAAATACTCGGAGCTCGGCCGAGCATACTCGGACAGAACATACTCGCTCAACACTAATAATTATTGCTGCTATGGCCCCATTTGTGATCATTATTTATTGTTTATCAATAATTTAAGCGGTTACTCTAGGTCTTCCCTGTATACACATGTATTTATATATAACCTTTTGTATGCTTCTCTTGCTCATTATGTTGTGAGCCTGTACTTATACCTCTGTAGCTATTACTAAGGAGGAATTATTATCATGTGCCGAGGCCATTTCGCACGGCTCTTTTATTGTGTTTGTCTATGTGTTTTCAAAAATATGATCTGAGTTTGTTGTAACTTATGGTCTGGATCTTGTTTGACTCAATAATAGTGCTCTGTAGGTTGGACAGCGCAGGTACATTACACACATCTCCTCTTCACACTACTACTACTACACCATGACAGGTATACACAGCACAGGTACAGTACACACATCTCCTCCTCACACTACTACTCCACCATGACAGGTATACACAGCACAGGTACAGTACACACATCTCCTCGTCACACTACTACTACACCATGACAGGTATACACAGCACAGGTACAGTACACACATCTCCTACTCACACTACTACTACACCATGACAGGTATACACAACACAGGTACAGTACACACATCTCCTCCTCACACTACTACTCCACCATGACAGGTATACACAGGACAGATACAGTACACACATCTCCTCGTCACACTACTACTACACCATGACAGGTATACACAGCACAGGTACAGTACACACATCTCCTCCTCACACTACTACTCCACCATGACAGGTATACACAGCACAGGTACAGTACACACATCTCCTCGTCACACTACTACTACACCATGACAGGTATACACAGCACAGGTACAGTACACACATCTCCTACTCACACTACTACTACACCATGACAGGTATACACAACACAGGTACAGTACACACATCTCCTCCTCACACTACTACTCCACCATGACAGGTATACACAGCACAGGTACAGTACACACATCTCCTCGTCACACTACTACTACACCATGACAGGTATACACAGCACAGATACAGTACACACATCTCCTACTCACACTACTACTACACCATGACAGGTATACACAACACAGGTACAGTACACACATCTCCTCCTCACACTACTACTACACCATGACAGGTATACACAACTCAGGTACAGTACACACATCTCCTCCTCACACTACTACTCCACCATGACAGGTATACACAGCACAGGTACAGTACACACATCTCCTCCTCACACTACTACTACACCATGACAGGTATACACAGCACAGGTACAGAACACACATCTCCTCCTCACACTACTACTACATCATGACAGGTATACACAGCACAGGTACAGTACACACATCTCCTCCTCACACTACTACTACACCATGACAGGTATACACAGCACAGGTACAGTACACACATCTCCTCCTCACACTACTACTACACCATGACAGGTATACACAGCACAGGTACAGTACACACATCTCCTCCTCACACTACTACTACACCATGACAGGTATATACAGAACAGGTACAGTACACACATCTCCTCCTCACACTACTACTACTACACCATGACAGGTATACACAGCACTGGTACAGTACACACATCTCCTCCTCACACTACAACTACACCATGACAGGTATACACAGTACAGGTACAGCACACACATCTCCTCCTCACACTACTACTACACCATGACAGGTATACACAGCACAGGTACAGAACACACATCTCCTCCTCACACTACTACTACACCATGACAGGTATACACAGCCCAGGTACAGTACACACATCTCCTCTTCACACTACTACTACTACACCATGACAGGTATACACAACACAGGTACAGTACACACATCTCCTCCTCACACTACTACTACTACACCATGACAGGTATACACAGCACAGGTACAGTACACACATCTCCTCCTCACACTGCTACTACTGCACCATCACAGGTGTACGCAGCACAGATAGAGTACACACATCTCCTCCTCACACTGCTACTACTACACCATGACAGGTATACACAGCACAGGTACAGTACACACACCTCTTCCTCACACTACAACTACACCATGACAGGTATACACAGCCCAGGTACAGTACACACATCTCCTCCTCACACTACAACTACACCATGACAGGTATACACAGTCCAGGTACAGTACACACATCTCCTCCTCACACTACTACTACTACACCATGACAGGTATACACAGCACAGGTACAGTACACACATCTCCTCCTCACTCTACAACTACACCATGACAGGTATACACAGCCCAGGTACAGTACACACATCTCCTCCTCACACTACTACTACACCATGACAGGTATACACAACACAGGTACAGTACACACATCTCCTCCTCACACAATTACTACACCATGTCAGGTATACACAGCACAGGTCCAGTATATACATCTCCTCCTCACGCTACTACTACTACACCATGACAGGTATACACAGCCCAGGTACAGTATACACATCTCCTCCTCACACAACTACTACACCATGTCAGGTATACACAGCACAGGTACAGTATTACACATCTCCTCCTCACACTACTACTACACCATGACAGGTATACACAGCACAGGTACAGTACACACATCTCCTCGTCACACTACTACTACACCATGACAGGTATACACAGCACAGGTACAGTACACACATCTCCTACTCACACTACTACTACACCATGACAGGTATACACAACACAGGTACAGTACACACATCTCCTCCTCACACTACTACTCCACCATGACAGGTATACACAGGACAGATACAGTACACACATCTCCTCGTCACACTACTACTACACCATGACAGGTATACACAGCACAGGTACAGTACACACATCTCCTCCTCACACTACTACTCCACCATGACAGGTATACACAGCACAGGTACAGTACACACATCTCCTCGTCACACTACTACTACACCATGACAGGTATACACAGCACAGGTACAGTACACACATCTCCTACTCACACTACTACTACACCATGACAGGTATACACAACACAGGTACAGTACACACATCTCCTCCTCACACTACTACTCCACCATGACAGGTATACACAGCACAGGTACAGTACACACATCTCCTCGTCACACTACTACTACACCATGACAGGTATACACAACACAGGTACAGTACACACATCTCCTCCTCACACTACTACTACACCATGACAGGTATACACAACTCAGGTACAGTACACACATCTCCTCCTCACACTACTACTCCACCATGACAGGTATACACAGCACAGATACAGTACACACATCTCCTACTCACACTACTACTACACCATGACAGGTATACACAACACAGGTACAGTACACACATCTCCTCCTCACACTACTACTACACCATGACAGGTATACACAACTCAGGTACAGTACACACATCTCCTCCTCACACTACTACTCCACCATGACAGGTATACACAGCACAGGTACAGTACACACATCTCCTCCTCACACTACTACTACACCATGACAGGTATACACAGCACAGGTACAGAACACACATCTCCTCCTCACACTACTACTACATCATGACAGGTATACACAGCACAGGTACAGTACACACATCTCCTCCTCACACTACTACTACACCATGACAGGTATACACAGCACAGGTACAGTACACACATCTCCTCCTCACACTACTACTACACCATGACAGGTATACACAGCACAGGTACAGTACACACATCTCCTCCTCACACTACTACTACACCATGACAGGTATATACAGAACAGGTACAGTACACACATCTCCTCCTCACACTACTACTACTACACCATGACAGGTATACACAGCACTGGTACAGTACACACATCTCCTCCTCACACTACAACTACACCATGACAGGTATACACAGTACAGGTACAGCACACACATCTCCTCCTCACACTACTACTACACCATGACAGGTATACACAGCACAGGTACAGAACACACATCTCCTCCTCACACTACTACTACACCATGACAGGTATACACAGCCCAGGTACAGTACACACATCTCCTCTTCACACTACTACTACTACACCATGACAGGTATACACAACACAGGTACAGTACACACATCTCCTCCTCACACTACTACTACTACACCATGACAGGTATACACAGCACAGGTACAGTACACACATCTCCTCCTCACACTGCTACTACTGCACCATCACAGGTGTACGCAGCACAGATAGAGTACACACATCTCCTCCTCACACTGCTACTACTACACCATGACAGGTATACACAGCACAGGTACAGTACACACACCTCTTCCTCACACTACAACTACACCATGACAGGTATACACAGCCCAGGTACAGTACACACATCTCCTCCTCACACTACAACTACACCATGACAGGTATACACAGTCCAGGTACAGTACACACATCTCCTCCTCACACTACTACTACTACACCATGACAGGTATACACAGCACAGGTACAGTACACACATCTCCTCCTCACTCTACAACTACACCATGACAGGTATACACAGCCCAGGTACAGTACACACATCTCCTCCTCACACTACTACTACACCATGACAGGTATACACAACACAGGTACAGTACACACATCTCCTCCTCACACAATTACTACACCATGTCAGGTATACACAGCACAGGTCCAGTATATACATCTCCTCCTCACGCTACTACTACTACACCATGACAGGTATACACAGCCCAGGTACAGTATACACATCTCCTCCTCACACAACTACTACACCATGTCAGGTATACACAGCACAGGTACAGTATTACACATCTCCTCCTCACACTACTACTACACCATGACAGGTATACACAGCACAGGTACAGTATATACATCTCCTCCTCATGCTACTACTACTACACCATGACAGGTATACACAGCACAGGTACAGTATATACATCTCCTCCTCACGCTACTACTACTACACCATGACAGGTATACACAGCACAGGTACAGTATACACATCTCCTCCTCACACAACTACTACACCATCACAGGTATACACAGCACAGGTACAGTATACACATCTCCTCCTCACACTACTACTACACCATGACAGGTATACACAGCACAGGTACAGCACACACATCTCCTCCTCACACTACTACCACACCATCACAGGTATACACAGCCCAGGTACAGTACACACATCTCCTCCTCACACTACTACTACACCATGACAGGTATACACAGCACAGGTACAGTACACACATCTCCTCCTCACACTACTACTACACCATGACAGGTATACACAGCACAGGTACAGTACACACATCTCCTCACACTACTACTACACCATGACAGGTATACACAGCCCAGGTACAGTACACACATCTCCTCGTCACACTACTACTACACCATGACCGGTATACACAGCACAGGTACAGTACACACATCTCCTCACACTACTACTACTACACCATGACAGGTATACACAGCACAGGTACAGTACACACATCTCCTCTTCACACTACTACTACACCATGACAGGTATACACAGCACAGGTACAGTGCACACATCTCCTCCTCACACTACTACTACACCATGACAGGTATACACAGCCCAGGTACAGTACACACATCTCCTCTTCACACTACTACTACACCATGACAAGTATACACAGCACAGGTACAGTGCACACATCTCCTCCTCACACTACTACTACACCATCACAGGTATACACAGCACAGGTACAGTACATACTTCTGCTTCTAACTACTACTACTACTACGAAACCATGACAAGTATATACAGCAGGTATACACATGAGTACACGTATCTCTTCCTTACAGAACTGCTTTACACAATGACAGGTATAAAGAGCACATATACAGTACACAAATCCTCCTCACACACCGTTACTTCCTGACAGGTATACACAGTCCTGGTACAGTACACGCATCTTCTATCACTACTACTACTACACTATAACAAAAATCCACACACAGGTGCAGTACACAAGTCTCCTCCTAACACTACTACCGTACTACTTCATGACAGGTATACACAGCCCAGGTACAGTACACACATCTCCTCCTCACACTACTACTACACCATGACAGGTATACACAGGACAGGTACAGTACACACATCTCCTCCTCACACTACTACACCATGACAGGTATACACAGCACAGGTACAGTACACATATCTCCTCACACTACTACTACACCATGACAGGTATACACAACACAGGTACAGTACACACATCTCTTCCTCACAATACTAATACACCATGACAGGTGTACACAGCACAGGTACAGTACACACATCTCCTCCTCACACTACTACTACACCATGACAGGAATACACAGCCCAGGTACAGTACACACATCTCCTCCTCACACTACTACTACACCATGACAGGTATACACAGCCCAGGTACAGTACACACATCTCCTCCTCACACTACTACTACACCATGACAGGTATACACAGCCCAGGTACAGTACACACATCTCCTCCTCACACTACTACACCATGACAGGTATACACAGCACAGGTACAGTACACACACCTCATCCTCACACTACTACTACTACACCATGACAGGTATACACAGGACAGGTACAGTACACACATCTCCTCCTCACACTACTACACCATGACAGGTATACACAGCACAGGTACAGTACACACATCTCCTCAAATACTACTACTACACCATGACAGGTATACACAACACAGGTACAGTACACACATCTCTTCCTCACAATACTAATACACCATGACAGGTGTACACAGCACAGGTACAGTACACACATCTCCTCACACTACTACTACACCATGACAGGAATACACAGCCCAGGTACAGTACACACATCTCCTCCTCACACTACTACTACACCATGACAGGTATACACAGCACAGGAACAGTACACACATCTCCTCACACTACTACTACTACACCATGACAGGTATACACAGCCCAGGTACAGTACACACATCTCCTCACACTACTACTACACCATGACAGGTATACACAGCCCAGGTACAGTACACACATCTCCTCCTCACACTACTACTACACCATGCCAGGTATACACAGCACAGGTACAGTACACACATCTCCTCCTCACACTACTACTACACCATGACAGGTATACACAGCCCAGGTACAGTACACACATCTCCTCCTCACACTACTACACCATGACAGGTATACACAGGACAGGTACAGTACACACATCTCCTCACACTACTACTACACCATGACAGGTATACACAGCACAGGTACAGTACACACATCGCCTCCTCACACTACTACTACACCATGACAGGTATACACAGCACAGGTACAGTATACACATCTCCTCCTCACACTACTACTACACCATGACAGGTATACACAGCCCAGGTACAGTACACACATCTCCTCCTCACACTACTACACCATGACAGGTATACACAGCACAGGTACAGTACACACACCTCATCCTCACACTACTACTACTACACCATGACAGGTATACACAGGACAGGTACAGTACACACATCTCCTCACACTACTACTACACCATGACAGGTATACACAGCACAGGTACAGTACACACATCGCCTCCTCACACTACTACTACACCATGACAGGTATATACAACACAGGTACAGTACACACATCTCCTCACACTACTACTACACCATGACAGGTATACACAGCACAGGTACAGTACACACATCTCCTCTTCACACTACTATTACACCATGCCAGGTATACACAGCACAGGTACAGTATACACATCTCCTCCTCACACTACTACTACACCATGCCAGGTATACACAGCCCAGGTACAGTACACACATCTCCTCTTCACACTACTACTACACCATGCCGGGTATACACAGCACAGGTACAGTACACACATCTCCTCCTCACACTACTACTACACCATGACAGGTATACACAGCACAGGTACAGTACACACATCTCCTCCTCACACTACTACTACACCATGACAGGTATACACAGCACAGGTACAGTACACACATCTCCTCCTCACACTACTACTCCACCATGACAGGTATACACAGCACAGGTACAGTACACACATCTCCTCCTCACACTACTACTACACCATGACAGGTATACACAGCACAGGTACAGTACACACATCTCCTCCTCACACTACTGCTACACCATGACAGGTATACACAGCACAGGTACAGTACACACACCTCATCCTCACACTACTACTACTACACCATGACAGGTATGCACAGCACAGGTACAGTACACACATCTCCTCCTCACATTACAACTACACCATGACAGGTATACACAGCACAGGTACAGTACACACATCCCCTCCTCACACTGCTACTACACCATGACAGGTATATTCAGCACAGGTACAGTACACACATCTCCTCCTCACACTACAACTACACCATGACAGGTATACACAGCACAGGTACAGTACACACATCTCCTCCTCACACTAGTACACCATGACAGGTATACACAGCACAGGTACAGTACACACATCTCCTCCTCACACTACTACACCATGACAGGTATACACAGCACAGGTACAGTACACACATCTCCTCACACTACTACTACACCATGCCAGGTATACACAGCACAGGTACAGTACACACATCTCCTCCTCACACTACTACTACACCATGCCAGGTATACACAGCACAGGTACAGTACACACATCTCCTCCTCACACTACTGTACCATGACAGGTATACACAGCACAGGTACAGTACACACATCTCCTCACACTACTACTACTACACCATGACAGGTATACACAGCACAGGTACAGTATACACATCTCCTCCTCACACTACTGCAACATGACAGGTATACACAGCACAGGTACAGTACACACATCTCCTCACACTACTACTATACCATGACAGGTATACACAGCACAGGTACAGTACACACATCTCCTCCTCACACTGCTACTACATCATGACAGGTATACACAGCACAGGTACAGTACACACATCTCCTCCTCACACTGCTACTACACCATGACAGGTATACACAGCACAGGTACAGTACACACATCTCCTCCTCACACTACTACTACACCATGACAGGTATACACTACACAGGTACAGTACACACATCTCCTCCTCACACTACTACTACACCATGACAGGTATACACAGCCCAGGTACAGTATACACATCTCCTCCTCACACTGCTACTACATCATGACAGGTATACACAGCACAGGTACAGTACACACATCTCCTCCTCACACTACTACTACACCATGACAGGTATACACAGCACAGGCACAGTACACACATCTCCTCCTCACACTACTACTATACCATCACAGGTATACACAGCACAGGTACAGTACACACATCTCCTCCTCACACTACTACTACAGCACCAAGACAGGTATACACAGCACAGGTACAGTACACACATCTGCTCCTCACAGTACTACTACTACACCATGACAGGTATACACAGCACAGGTACAGTACACACATCTCCTCACACTACTACTACACCATGACAGGTATACACAACACAGGTACAGTACACACATCTCCTCCTCACACTACTACTACAGCACCAAGACAGGTATACACAGCACAGGTACAGATCACACATCTCCTCCTCACACTACTACTACTACACCATGACAGGTATACACAGCACAGGTACAGTACACACATCTCCTCACACTACTACTACACCATGACAGGTATACACAACACAGGTACAGTACACACATCTCCTCCTCACACTACTACTACACCATGACAGGTATACACAGCACAGGTACAGTACACACATCTTCTCCTCACATTACTACTACACCATGACAGGTATACACAGCACAGGTACAGTACACACATCTCCTCCTCACACTACTACTACACCATGACAGGTATACACAGCACAGGTACAGTACACACATCTCCTCATCACACTACTATTACACCATGCCAGGTATACACAGCACAGGTACAGTACACACATCTCCTCATCACACTACTATTACACCATGACAGGTATACACAGCACAGGTACAGTACACACATCTCCTCCTCACACTACTACTACACCATGACAGGTATACACAGTACAGGTACAGTACACACATCTCCTCCTCACACTACTACTACACCATCACAGGTATACACAGCACAGGTACAGTACACACATCTCCTCCTCACACTACTACTACACCAACACAGGTATACACAGCACAGGTACAGTACACACATCTTCTCCTCACATTACTACTACACCATGACAGGTATACACAGTACAGGTACAGTACACACATCTCCTCCTCACACTACTACTACTGCTCCATGACAGGTATACACAGCACAGGTACAGAACACACATCTCCTCACACTACTACTACACCATAACAGGTATACACAGCACAGGTACAGTACACACATCTCCTCCTCACACTACTACTACACCATGACAGGTATACACAGCACAGGTACAGTACACACATCTCCTCCTCACACTACTACTACTACACCATGACAGGTATACACAGCACAGGTACAGTACACACATCTCCTCCTCACACTACTACTACTACACCATGACAGGTATACACAGCACAGGTACAGTACACGCATCTCCTCCTCACACCACTACTACACCATGACAGGTATACACAGCACAGGTACAGTACACACATCTCCTCCTCACACTACTACCACACCATGTCAGGTATACACAGCACAGGTACAGTACACACATCTCCTCCTCACACTACTACTACACCATGACAGGTATACACAGCACAGGTACAGTACACACATCTCCTCCTCACACTACTACTCCACCATGACAGGTATACACAGCACAGGTACAGTACACACATCTCCTCCTCACACTACTACTACTACTACTACACCATGACAGGTATACACAGCACAGGTACAGTACACACATCACCTCCTCACACTACTACTACACCATGACAGGTATACACAGCACAGGTACAGTACACACATCTCCTCCTCACACTACTACTCCACCATGCCAGTTATACACAGCACAGGTACAGTACACGCATCTCCTCGTCACACTACTACTACACCATGACAGGTATCAGGGGCATACATAGAAATCATGAGGCCTGTGAGGCAGTGAGGGAAATCATATACAAGGGTCCTTAGGTGTCCCCCAGGATGTGCATAAAAACATACTGAACCCGCTGGTTAGCATTGTAATTACAGCCACAGTTGTGGCTACAATGCAAAGTAAAAGAGAGTGTGGCCTGGGTCAAGCTATTTGACCTAGTCAGATTTAGGAAAACCTGACATGGGCTTTTAATTTTGGAGAGATCTGTAGGATGGTATGGAGACGGATCCCTCCCTCCATCCGGGTCTTCGGAGTGGCCCATGTCCACAAATTCTTATTTCAACTTTCAGTTAAGGTTTGGGTGTGTCAGTATTTGGTTTTGCAAGAATCAGAGCAGAAGCTGTGTGTATGTCAGGTGTGTGTGAGACTGAACACAGGTGAGAGCCAGAGAGAGCCAAGCCATTGCCGCACTCACGAGTTACACGGTGGTGCGGTCACCCATGGTAATGGGTTGTTACAGACTGTTACTAACAATCTGCCTGCGAACCAGAGGATAAAGTTTGGATTTATCTTCGTAAGTTGATAAGTTGACAAAATAAAGATATTTAAGTTAAACTATCTTGGGTCACTGCCTCATTACCGCACTGTCGTGAAAGCCGCTGTCTTATAGGCCCCATAGCAGAAGTTCTAATTGAGCCTACCCCACCCCCCCACCCCCAAAAAATAATTAATTAATTTCGGCAGGGTCGCATTGACTCGCCCATGGGGATATGGGGGACTCAGTACCCGGGCCTTTACCTTCTTTGTAGGATGTCACGGCAGTCGGTTCCCGGGCCCGTACCCTGGGGTCACTCTTTAAAAGGGGGTTTTTGTTAACAGTTTGTCTCATGACGCCACCTGTGGTTTCTGGTAATAGTTACCAGCGCTGCTGCAGACCTCCGGGGTATGATGGGATGGCAGCTGGGATGTTTCTGCTCCCCACAGGCGGAGCGGACCCCCTGGGCAGGGTTGATGGAAGGAATGCAGGGCGTTGTAGCGTAGGAGGGATGATGGCGTAGCGGCAATAACCGACAGAGACAGTGGAGTGCAGTCGTGCGATTTTACTCACAGTTCTTTTTAGGTTCCACAGGTACACTGTACAGGTTATCGCTTCCCGCGTCGCGCTGCGTTCACCAAGCAGGGGTTCAGAAGTACCTCCGGCAATTCGAGAGTACTTATCGGGACCCCCTTTCCATATGTTCCTTTCCTCATCCGACTTTCCGCGCTGGGTCTCTCCCTCCTGCCCTGCGCCTCACAAACTGAGTCCCAAGATGGCGTCCTCGGATCCCTCAGGGTCACCTGGAGTTCCCTGATCCTACACGGCTACCTTTCTTGGCTACTCGGATGCGAGTATGGCAACTGCACCATAAAAGTCAGAAGCCTCCAGTTTCCTAGCCGAGACTTGAAGTGACACGACTAGCCCAGGGATTGGTTCCCTTCTTGCGGCCTGGTCCCTCTGACACTTGACAGATTAGCGCGTACGGGTGGCTTCCTGCTCCTTCCGTACCCCTGGGACCCCTTCAGTTACCGGAGCCTTCGTCCTCTGCTCTCCTCCTCTTCTCTCCTCTGCTGGGCCTCATTCACTAGGCCCACTCTGGAGCAGAGCTCATGCAGAGCACCTCCTCCACTCACTAGAGTAGGAACTCTCCCCTACTCACTGCACACTCCTTCTCTCTCTAACTAAGATGGATCCCCTATTTATACTCCTAACAAATGCTCCCCTAAACTCCTTCCTCCACCCACACCCACTACTTGGTTCCCCCTCACTCTGGTTCCCCCCACTCCAGCCAGGGACAGGGCTCAGCAGAACACAGTGCATCTTGCCCTTCCAGCCGGCCTGGAGCAGTGTAGTGTTGGATGCAGGTGTTGGGGTCCCGGGCTGTACCCTTTCCTTACCAGAGAGTGAGGCACCACCAGTTGTAGTACCTCTGTGGCGACTGAACCCTCAGGGGCGCCACAACATAAGATCATATCTCACAACTTTGCGGCCTTTGCAAAGTAATTTTTCTCCTACTAAAGCCCTAGATTCCTTTCATTGCACCCATATAGTATAATGCTAACAAAAGTGCCCCACAAATGATGTAGGATACCCCACAGTGGATTGTATAATGGCCCACATTAGCATTAAATACTGTATAATGGGCCGCACTAGTTCTCCAAACAGTTTAATGGCCCCCACACAACATAATGGACCCCACACAAACCTTCACACTGTATAATTGCTTGCATACAGTATAATGGCCCCCACATAGCCCTCCAAATATTATAATGGCCCCCACATAGCCCTCCAAATATTATAATGGCCCCCACATAGCCCTCCAAATATTATAATGGCTCCCAGATAGCCTTCCATATAGTATAATGGGCCTCACATAGCCCTCCATGTAGTATAATGGATTACCTTTCATACATTGCCTTTCATATATTATAATGCACTTCTCATCATCCTCCATATATTATAATGCCCTTCCATATACCTCCATATGGTACAATGCAATCCCCATAGTCCTCCATACAGTATAATGCAGTCCCCACAGTTCTCGATATTGTATAATGCACTCCCCATAGTGCTCCATATAGTATAATGCATCCCATAGTTCCCCTACATTATACCGCACTCCCCATAGTCCTCCATATAGCATAATGCACCCCATAGTTCTCCAAATAGTATAATGCACTCTATAGTCCTCCATATAGTATAATGCACCCCATAGGCCTCCATATAGTATAACGCACTCCTCAAAGTCCTACATATAGCATAACACACTCCCCATAGTCCTCCATATAGTATAATGCTTGCCATAGTCCTCCATATAGTATAATGCACCCCATAGTACTCCATAAAGTATAATGCACCCCATAGTCCTCCATATATTATAATGCACGCCCCATAGTCCTCCATATAGTATAATGCACGCCATAGTACTCCATATAGCATAATGCACTCCATAGTCCTCCATATATAGGGTGGGCCATTTCTATGGATACACCTAAATAAAATGGGAATGGTTGGTGATATTAACTTCCTGTTTGTGGCACATTAGTATATGGGAGGGGGAAAACTTTTCCAGATGGGTGGTGACCATGGCGGCCATTTTGAAGTCAGCCATTTTGGATCCAACTTTATTTTTTTCAATGGGAAGAGGGTCATGTGACACATCAAACTTATTGAGCATTTCATAAGAAAAACAATGGTGTACTTGGTTTTAATGTAACTTTATTCTTTCATGAGTTTTTTACAAGTTTATGACCACTTATAAAATGTGTTCAAAGTGCTGCCCGTTGTGTTGGATTGTCAATGCAACCCTCTTCTCCCACTTTTGACACACTGACAGCAACACCGCAGAAGAAATGCTAGCACAGGCTTCCAGTATCCGTTGTTTCAGATGCTGCACATCTTGTATCTTCACAGCATAGACAATTGCCTTCAGATGACCCCAAAGATAAAAGTCTAAGGAGATCAGATCGCGAGACCTTGGTGGCCATTCAACTGGCCCACGACTACCAATCCACTTTCCAGGAAACTGTTCATGTAGGAATGCTCGGACCTGACACCCATAATGTGGTGGTGCACCATCTTGTTGGAAAAACTCAGGGAACGTGCCATCTTCAGTGCATAAAGAGGGCAACACATCATCATGTAGCAATTGCAGATATCCAGTGGCATTGAGGTTTCCATTGATGAAGAATGGCCCCACTATCTTTGTACCCCATATACCACACCATACCATCAATTTTTGTGTTCCAACAGTCTTGGAGAGATCTATCCACTGTGGGTTAGTGTCTGACCAATAGCGGTGATTTTGTTTAACTTCACCATTCACAAAACAGTTTGCCTTATCACTGAACATAATGTTCTGTGTAAACTGAGGATCCTGTTCCAATTTTTGTTTTGCCCATTCTGCAAATTCAGTGCGCCGATCTGGGTCATCCTCGTTGAGATGCTGCAGCAGCTGGATTTTGTAAGGTGCCATTTGTGAGTAGCTAATACCCGCCGAAGGGATGTTCGACTGATGCCACTCTCCAGTGACATGCGGCGAGTGCTACGCTGTGGGCTCTTGCTGAATGAAGCTAGGACAGCCACTGATGTTTCTTCACTAGTGACAGTTTTCTTGCATCCACATTTTGGCAAATCCAACACTGAACCTGTTTCACGAAATTTGGCAAGCCGTTTGCTAACTGTAGCATGGGAGATGGGTGGTCTCGTAGGGTGTCTTGCATTGAAATCTGCTGCAATGACCCGGGTACTGCGTTCACCAGACATCAACACAATTTCTATCCGCTCCTCACGTGTTAACCTCTGCGACATGTCAATGGCTGTAAACAAAGAGAAACTTGTAAATAACTCATGAAAGAATAAAGTTACGTTAAAACCAAGCACTGCATTGTTTTTCTTATGAAATTCTCAATGAGTTTGATGTGTAACTTGCCCCTCTTCCCATTGAAAAAAATTGTAGTTGGATCTAAAATGGCCGACTTCAAAATGGCCACCATGGTCACCACCCATCTGGAAAAGTTTTCCCCCTCCCATATACTAATGTGCCACAAACAGGAAGTTGATATCACCAACCATTCCCATTTTATTTAGGTGTATCCATATAAATGGCCCACCCTGTAGTATAATGCACGCCATAGTTCTCCATATAGTATAATGCACTCCCCATAGTCCTCCATACAGTGTAATGCACCCCATAGTCCTCCATACAGTGTAAGGCACCCCATAGTAACATCTCCTCCTCATTCCCCTGCTGCTCCGGTCTCTGCATCGAGTGTTCTGAAGCGCTGCACATCTCAGCACAGCGGGCGCCATGTAGTGACATCATCGCGCCCACTACGCTGAGACGTCAGATGCAGAGGAAGAATGATAGAGGAGGGATCGCCAGCTGACGCTCTCTCCTCCATCATTGCTTTCAACTAAATCTGCATCCGGGATGCTGATACAGTTGAATGTGCGGTACGCCACTGACGGGTACAGTTGAATGTGCGGTACGCCACTGACGGGTACAGTTGAATGTGCGGTACGCCACTGACGGGTACAGTTGAATGTGCGGTACGCCACTGACGGGTACAGTTGAATGTGCGGTACGCCACTGACGTGTACAGTTGAATGTGCGGTACGCCACTGACGGGTACAGTTGAATGTGCGGTACGCCACTGACGGGTACAGTTGAATGTGCGGTACGCCACTGACGGGTACAGTTGAATGTGCGGTACGCCACTGACGGGTACAGTTGAATGTGCGGTACGCCACTGACGGGTACAGTTGTATGTGCGGTACGCCACTGACGGGTACAGTTGAATGTGCGGTACGCCACTGACGGGTACAGTTGAATGTGCGGTACGCCACTGACGGGTACAGTTGAATGTGCGGTACGCCACTGACGGGTACAGTTGAATGTGCGGTACGCCACTGACGGGTACAGTTGAATGTGCGGTACGCCACTGACGGGTACAGTTGAATGTGCGGTACGCCACTGACGGGTACAGTTGAATGTGCGGTATGCCACTGACGGGTACAGTTGAATGTGCGGTATGCCACTGACGGGTACAGTTGAATGTGTGGTACACCACTGACAGGTATACACCGCACATCTGTGCACGATTTCTTATACAGTCTTCTCTGCGCATGATGCCATAGTGATTGTGTAGTATACAGTATATAGTCAGTCCATTGTAGTTCTTCAGATGGATTTGTCTTTGACCACTTATGTACATGCAGCTTCATTTAGGAAAACATTGGCCACAGAGACTTGTAGTAAAGCTGTCACTAATCAGCGTAAACCCCCATACTGCAGAATGCTCTATGCAGGGCTATGGGAAGGAAGGTAACACTAATTATGCTTTGTGTATGCAGTTTTAGTTGCTGAATCGCAGAGTACATATTGATTCCCTGCAGGAAGCATCTTCTAATCAGCATTTTTTGTTCGTACCTGGCTTTACGTCAAATTTCCCACGTTATAGGAAAATCTAAGCAGTGCAAAATCAATTCTGCCAGATCTGCACTTTCCAGCACATTTTTGTGTTACCGTGCTCAAAAACTACCAAGGACCATTGATGGACCTGGTTTTCTTACATAGAGCCGTAGAAACTTTTGGACCACCACTGTCCATTGCCTGGGTGCGATTGCAACCTCTGCAACCAACCAGAAGGCGTACTCCAGGACCCTTGTGTGATAGAGACCCCAAATTGGGCCCATTTTCACCTTCCAAGAGCTATAACTTTTTTTTATTTTTCAGTCGATAGTTGTATCAGAGATTTTTTTCTCGCAGTACGAGCTGTAATTTTCATTATTACTATTTTGTGGACCATATGGATGTTCTTTTATTTCTCTTCTTTAGGGGAGACAAAAATGACCAAAAAACTTCAATTTTGCCATTTTGACTTTTATTTCCCTTTTTCTAAACGTTACATTATGGGACAAAATTTATAATATTTTATTAGGTCAGATAATTCCTCATGCAACAATACCAAGTATGTTTTGGGTTTTTTTTTTACGCTTTCTTAGATTTCCTTTACGTTCCTAAAAAGGAGGTTGATATGGAAGTTTATATATGAATTATTATAGTTATATATATATACAGACATGGCCGAAAGTGTTGGCACTCTTGAAATTGTTCCAGAAAATGAAGTATTTCTCCCAGAAAATTATTGCAATTACTCGTTTTGTTATACTCATGTTTATTTCCTTTGTGTGTATTGGAACAACACATTAAAACAGAGAAAAAAAAGACAAATTGGACCTCAATTCACACAAAAAACCCAAAATGGGCCAGACAAAATAGTTGGCACCTTTCCAAAATTGTGGGTAAACAACTTTGTTTCAAACCTGTGATGCTCGTTCAAACTTACCTGTGGCAAGTAACTGGTGTGGGCAACATGAAAATCACACCTGAAACCAGATAAAAAGGGGAGAAGACTCAATATTTGCATTGTGTGTCTGTGTGTGCCACACTAAGCATGGACAGAAAGAGGAGAAGAGAACTGTCTGAGGACTTGAGAACCAAAATTGTTGAAAAATATCAACAATCTCAAGGTTACAAGTCCATCTTAAGAGATCTTGATGTTCCTTTGTTCATGGTGCGAAACATAATCAAGAAGTTTACAACCCAGGGCACTGTAGCTATTCTTCCTGGACATGGATGGCAGAAAAAAATTGATGAATGATTGCAACGCAGGATAGTCCGGATGGTGGATAAGCAGCCCCAATCAAGTTCCTAAGAAATTCTGCAGGCTCAGGGTGCATCAGTGTCAGCGCAAACTATTCGTCAACATTTGAATAAAATTAAAGCTATGGCAGGAGACCCCACTGCTGACACACAGGCATGAAAAAGCTAGACTGCAGTTTGCCAAAATGTAAGTGAGTAAGCCAAAATCCTCCTGGGAAAGCATCTTATGGACAGATGAGACCAAGATAGAGCTGTTTGGTAACGCACATAATTTCACTGTTTACCGAAAACGGAATGAGGCCTACAAAGAAAAGAACACAGTACCTACAGTAAAATATGGTGGAGATTCAAAGATGTTTTGGGGTTGTTTTGCTGCCTCTGACACTGGGTGCCTTGACTGTGTGTAAAGGCATAATGAAATCTGAAGATTACCAAAGGATTTTTGGTCATAATCTAGTGGCCAGTATACTTCATACATACTACATACTTCAAGAAGCTCCCAGAAATGGATGGAAACAAAGTGCTGGAGAGTTCTGAAGTGGACAGCAATGAGTCCGGCTCTAAATCCCATTGAACACCTATGGAGAGATCTTAAAATTGCTGTTGGGAGAAGACACCTTCAAATATGAGAGACCTGGAGCAGTTTGCTAAAGAAGAGTCTTCCAGGTGAGAGGTGTAAGGAGCTTGTTAATGGTTATAGGAAGCGATTGATTGCAGTTATTTATTCAAAAGGGGGTGCAACCAGATATTAAGCTAAGGGTACCAACAATTTTGTCCAGCCCAATTTTGGGGTTTAATTGCAATAATTTTCGGGAAGAAATACATCATTTTCTGGAACAATTTCAAGGGTGCCAACACTTTCGGCCATGACTTTGTATGTATATATGTGTATATATACTATATATATATATATATATATATTTTTTACATTAAT
This sequence comes from Phyllobates terribilis, assembly GCF_046119375.1. NCBI lineage: Eukaryota > Metazoa > Chordata > Amphibia > Anura > Dendrobatidae > Phyllobates > Phyllobates terribilis. Next base: position 583,458,373 of record NW_027362771.1, read on the forward strand.
GATAAATTAATGAAGCTCAGCTGAGCTATAGATGTACAAGCATGGCAGACATGGGGGTCTTCAGTAGCCCGTCACTGTCATGACAATGCCATCAGCATTAGTGATGAGTGAGCATTCTCGTTACTCGAGATTTACAAGCATGCTCGGGTGTTTTTCGAGTATCTTCAGCGTGCTCGGGTGTTGTTTTAATCACTGCGTGCTCATGATTTGCGACTGTTTGACAGCTTTAATACAAGTGAGGAATGCCTGTTTCTTAGGCATTCCTCCCATGTATTAAAGCTGTCAAACCATCGCATATCATGAACACAGAGTGACTAAGACATAACACTCGAGCATGCTGAAGATACTCAGCGAGCACCCGAGCATGCTTGCCGAAAGGGTTAACATACTCGCTCATCACTAATCAGCATCCTTCAATCAAGTGATGGCTATCAGAAAGGACACTTCTTCACGTCCAACCACTTAAATGCCGCTTAAACACTTGGCAGTATCATCCAAGGGGTTAAACTACTTCAGTTTGATATAGGTGCCGAGTGCGTCACACAGCTGGCACCGGTGCTGTATGTAGCTTCTGGCTCCGCGCCATGCTGTACACACATCAACAATACATGTACAGCAGGTTGAAATCTGAGCCGAATAGGGCCCCCAGGGTGCAGGGGGCCCCAGTGGTTGCCCAGGTTCCCGGGTGCTAACGCCATTCCCTATAGTTATAGTCCAAATATCAAAGTTGGGTAGACCCCTGTGTTGTACCGATCTCTATGCCGATCATTAATGGCGAAATACCACATCATGGAGTCATACCGTTGCCGGCATTTCTATTTCAGCTTTGTCATTCTCTGTCTCAAGAGGGAGATGAAGGGGTTATAGCGGAGCATGTTATAGCAGCACTTGCCGTTTTATCCATAGGATGCTCAGTTTCTATGACAACAGGACCAGTAGGCCTCGGGCCTATATTCCAGGCCTTGCAAGACAGATGTCTGCAAAAGAATTGCAGGGGGTGGCTAACAATGAAAGGCTTTGCCGCAGGACCGGGCCTGTGCGCACATGCCTGTGAAGATTGAGCCATATCGAATAAATCATAGAGGATGCTGACAGAATACACGGAGGCTAGATAGACGGAAAATGGAGGCTAGGCCGCAATTAAAGGGCATTTCCACCTTCAGTATGAAAAGTCCTTGAAATCTCTCACGTTATGGAAAATGTGACTCAGCCGTAATGTCTGTGTCTAAGAAACCAATAAGTGGCCATTATAGACTCAGTCAATTTTTTTTTTTGCCATATTAACACAATTTAGTAAAATTTTAGGGATTCATGTAAATCTCTGACATGTTGGGAAACCTGGATTGAATGACCCATGGTGCATAAAATATTACGCACAACTAATATTAAAAAGTTGTCCACCTCTGGAGACTTTATTTTTTTGTTTATTTTTACTTAAATGCATGTTTTTTGGAGATAAAAATCATTTTTGCAATTGGGTTTCATTAAAAAAAAATGTCATCGTTTTGCATTTACAGACGTTTTGTTTGACGACACATTCAACTTTAGTCATAAATCAGCTGAAGGCAGCTAAAAAAAAAAAAAAGGAAAAACAATTACCGGTACTAACTTTCCTCGTTAGACTACTGCCAAAACAAGCTCACTGATAGATTTTCAGTTAACTCATTCTGCAGCCAGCAATAAACAGTGCAACGCAGAGGCTGTAGAAGGAAAAATATTTCATGTTAACCAATTAGCCAAAAATACATGCATTTAAGTAAAAAAAAAAAAAAAAAATGTTTCCAAAGGTAGACAACACTAGGGATGTATTGCTGTTTATTCACTTCACTGGTGAAAGATAGAAAAAAAAATACTAAAGTTAATTGCGAAAGACACTTACGCCACTCTCATTGCTTAATTCTCGCTGCAGGATGCAGCCCCAGAGCATAGATGATGTCCATGAAAGATGACTTGACTCTCATTAGTATGGACCTTGTGATGACCTCTAATATGCAGAAGGGTCATGGGAAACCGTGCTTCTTATTACATATATTCCTTATAATGCACCAGGCCCTTTTTTATAATACATGAAGCAAGAAGTAAATCATCCCGGTTTGTAAAATTGTACATTTTGAGCTCACATTTACTGCAATTCTCCACTGTTTCCTAGTTATGACAGGTGGAGTAGCCCTTTAAATAGGACCTGTCACCAGGACAAAAATTGGCCATTTTTTACTCTTATTTTATTTCCACTGCTTCCATGAGTTTTCCAATTTTTTTATTTTTATTTTTTTTAATCCACCTTATGATTTTGGAGATATGAGACTTTTTATTTGCCGCTAATTTTTCTGTCCTTTACTGAGTGGGTGTGGCTCAAAGGATCCTCTGGGGCGTGTCTTTAGGCTGTTTTGCACCCTATAAGCACCGCCCTCTTGGTAAGAACCAATAAAATTGGCGCTAAATAAAATGGACAATATCTCTTGAACCTTATGGCAGATTTAAGAAAAACAAAAAATGGAATACTCGGGGGAACAGTGGGAATAAAATAAGAGCGAAGACGGGCAAATTTTGACCTGGTGACAAGTTCTTTGACTAAAATGAGTTTTCAGAAAAATATGATTAGTAACGCAAGTTGAGTTGGGGAATGGCATGACGCAACCGCAGCTTTTTTCCATTCACCTGGGCAGCATGTACTCAGCAACCGATCTGAGGTCAGAGAAGGAGCAAAGGGGCTTGACAGTATCCAAATTATCTATCTGCCATAGCAGTCAAATTTCAAAAAAAAAATTAAGGGTTCTTCTATGTAAAACAGCTGTAGGCTTTTAAAGAAAAAAAAATATCTCTATAGGTGGTTAGATAAAATTTTGCCAAAATGGCCGATTTTGACCAGATTGAAAAATTGTTGGCTGATTAGGTGAAACAGTGGTTTGTTTCGACCAACGAGCATTGCTTCAAAACACCAAAAGGGAATGTTGGATCCTCTGCAGATTATGGTGAATGTTGGCTGCTCCATCGACTGAAAAAAAAATCTACTTGTGTCCGATGCAGCTTGAGATTTTTATCTGGCGTTCATGGGGGCCTTAAAGGACTAAGAATTTTTTTTTAGAGAGAAGAAAACAAATCAAAGGTTTATGGGTTGATGGGACAATTCCAGTCATATGGTGAGGGCAATGTGGCCCTTAAACTACTGGGGCCAGCCAGGATCCTTAGCAGACATTTTACAATGTACAAAAGGGAATTGTGATGTATTAAGGGAGTAGGAAGGGGTTCCAGGAATTGGGTTCTCCCTAAATTGGAACAATTGATACTATGGTTGTCTAAGTTCTGTAGTGGTGTAAATTGGAGTTGCAGAGGTTGCAGTTGCATCTTTACACTTGAGCCTCAAGGATGCCCAAAGGGCCTTCAGCTTAGTTAAAGGGGTTCTCTGGTGAAAATAAGTTATCACTTACCCACAGGATAGGGTGGAGGTCCGACCACTAGGAGAAAGGGTAACTTTTATCCCATTAAGAATGGAGCGGCAGTGGGCATGCTCAATTGTCACTCCATAAATCCCTGCCCCAGGTGCTCCATAGACTGTGAATGGAGCAGTGGCCTGGTGTTCGACTTGCCATGCCATTTTGTAACAGAGATAAAAGTTTTCCGTAGGAGATAAAAATTCTGCTGATTAGTGGTCGGACCCCCTCCAACCAGCAAGTTATCACCTAAATTGTTTACACTGGGCAACCCCTTAAATTTGACATTTTCAGGAATGAACTTGAAGCTTCAGGGCCTCAATACAAAATCAGTAACGAAGCTCCCAGCTGCATGGACCATTTATAGTACCGGTGACTTCTTATGTGACAGGGGATCTTTCGTCCCCCATTACGGACCAAGACCCAAATATGAATCCTGCATTGAGCAGGGGGTTAGACCAGATGACCCTGCAGGTCCCTTCCAACTCTAACATTCTAGGATTCTATGATTCTATATAACTGATATTTCAGCCCTCTTACCATTCACCATTACCTGATCCTTGCCCGTTGGCAACATACCTCGACATCTGCAGTTGGAGCAGGGAGGCTTGGTTAATAATAATATCACATATTAATAAGAATAATTTGACGTCATTATTATTATGTGCTGATGGGTTGACTATTTTTTTTCTAATTCTCGCTATATATAGAAGAAGCATGAACGGCTTTGATGCCAGCGTTTCCATATCTGGGTCACTGGCAATGACTTGGTACCCAGTTAAAAGAACTGTCAGCATTTCGTTCTTGGATAAAGATTCGCTTGAAGGGGTTTCATTCAGGGAAGGTGGGGGAAGAAGGGGGCCTCGTCCTTAACCCATTCACTGCTGTAGGGCTTGGCCAGTAATGAGTTTAAAGCTTTATCTCCTCTGTCCCCTTTCCCTTAATCCTCGGCCTGGAGGATGAGTAGGGTCTTTAAAGGCATAATGCGGCTGCAATCTCGTTAAAGACATCCTGCTTATTCGCGGCTGCCAGGCTAATTACAGCGGGAGGCTCGCGGCAGACAGATGCCCATCAAGCCCCTCCATACACTGACATGTACACAGATGTCCCTTCCTATCCGTGATGGTGGCCGGTGTAGAAGAGAGTTTAGATGGCACCCTATCAGTACTGGACACATGTTCACCGCCATTTATCCACCACACCGGGGCCCAGGAGTTTAGTGTGTCATATTCAGTCCAGCTGCTGCAGAACCTCTTAGTGAGGAGAGTTAATGAGGATTGACATGAGGTTCTGCCGCAGCATGTGTGTAGCCTAAGAGGTTCTGCATGTATCCTGTAAATCCTGACCGTATAACTATAGTCAGTTCAAGGGTTGCAGTTGCACAGGGGAATAGTGGGCCCAGAAGGTCCCTTAGGCCCATATTCTTAAAGACCCGTGATAGTTGGAGATTTTGCCTGACCTTATACTGTGAAGGCATCACAACAGATCTGCCTCATATTCCTGATGACCTCATGAGATTTCCGGCATATGGTGACATAATCACATGCTTTGGTATTGTGTGCCAGGGAGAGCCGCCATTACAGATGACCTCACAAGGTGAGGCCATGATGTGACTCACTAAGCCGTGACATAAAGATGGACACTGACGTGCTGCTCTCTTCTCTTCTTCTCTTCCCTCCAGCAGATAATAAGCACCATGGAGACGCAGGCCAGCAATGGTCCCGGCAGTGTGGGCATTCTCAATGGCACAAACGGAGCTGCGGACGACAGTAAAACCAACTTGATCGTCAACTATCTTCCTCAGAACATGACGCAAGAAGAGTTCAAGAGCCTTTTCGGAAGCATCGGAGATATTGAGTCCTGTAAGCTCGTCAGAGATAAAATCACAGGTACGAGGCCATATAAAGGGTTAATAGGTAGCACCATCGGGCACTGTCCGGCCATTATTATTGTGGGCAGGACGGAGTACACGCAGATGTGCCGTATGGCAACTCTTGAGTCCGTCGCAGAGAATGGTTCTGTGATGGGACCGAAACGTCGCCACATGGAGTAATAAAAAATCCTCCTTTTTTTCACATTCATTTGGAGTGCTGCCTACTTTTTCTAATTATCTATTATCTATCTAATATCCATGTTTGTATAATTAATATCTATCATCTATCTTTCTCCTATAAATGTTATATTTCTCATCAGTCTATCCATCTATGTAAATATAAAGAAGGCACTCCAAAAGTTGGGATGCTGCCTGCCTTCTTTATATTTTATATAGTGGACTTCAGGTCACTGTCCAGGGGCTTATACCAATACTCCATGGTGTGGCTGGTATCATTTTTTTTCATTGATTTCTGTTATCTATCTATCATATATCTTTTATCTATATATAATTCTCATCTATCTGTCTATCTAGCGAGCTAAATACAGTGGCATGTAAAGGTTTGGGCACCCCTGGTCAAAATTACTGTTATTGTGAACAGTTAAGCAAGTTGAAGATGAAATGATCTCTAAAAGGCCTAAAGATGACACATTTCCTTTGTATTTTAGGCAAAAAAAAAAATATTGTAATTTTTTACATTTTAAAAAATGCAAAAAGGAAAATTGGTCGATGCAAAAGTTTGAGCACCCTTGAAGATTTGTGTGCTCAGATAACTTTGACCAAGGTTTCAGGCCTTAATTAGCCTGTTAGAGTTATGGCTTGCTCACTATCATTGTTAGGAAAGGCCAGGTGATGCAAGTTTCCCAGCGTTATAACAACCCAGCCTCCTCTAACCTTGTGCCAAAAAGCAGCAGCCATGGGTTCTTCTAAGCAGCTGCCGAGCACTCTGAAAATAGTGGAAGCCCACAAAGCAGGAGAAGACTATAAGAAGATAGCAAAGCGTTTTCAAGTTGCCCTTTCCTCAGTCTGAAATGTAATTAACAAATGGCAGTTACCAGGAACAGTGGAGGTCAAGATAAGGTCTGGAAGGCCAAGCAAAATTTCGGTGAGAGCTGCTCATAGGATTTATGGAAAGGAAAATCATAACTCCTGCTTGACTACAAAAGATCTTCAGAAAGATTTAGCAGACTCTGGAGTTGTGGTACATTGTTCTACTGTTCAGATACCTGCACAAATATGGCCTTCATGGAAGAGTCATCAGAACCTCTCCTGCATCCTTACCATAAAATTCAGCATCAGAAGTATGCAAAAGAAGATCTAAACAAGCCTGATGAATTTTGGAAACAAGTCCTGTGGACCGATGAGGTTATAATAGAACTCTTTGACCACAGGAAAAGAACATCTCGCCAACCATTAAGCATGGGGGTGGCTCAATCATGCTTTGGGGTTGTGTTGCAGCCAATGGCATGGGGAACATTTCACAGGTAAAGGGAAGAATGGAATCAATGACATTTCAACAAATTCTTGATGTAAATATAACACCATCTGTAAAAAAGCTGAAGTTGAAAAGAGGAGGCTTCAACAAATGGATAATGATCTTAAACACACATTAAAATCCACAATAGACAACCTCAAAAGGCACAAGCTGAAGGTTTTACAATGGCCCTCACAGTCCCCTGATCTGAACATCATTGAAGATCTGTGGCAAGACCTCAAAATAACAGTGCATACAAGATGACCCAGGAATCTCACAGAACTGGAAGAATTTTCCAAGGAAGAATGGATGAAAATCCCTAAAAAAAAAATTGAAAGGCTCTTATCTAGCTACAAAAAGCGTTTACAAGCTGTGATACTTTCAAAAGGGGGCGCTACTAGGTACTAACCATGCAGGGTGCCCAAACTATTTCATCGGCCCATTTTCCTTTTTTGGAATTTTTAAAATGTAAAACATGAAAAAAATCTATATTTTTTTGCCTAAAATACAAAGGAAATGTGTCATCTTTAACTTTAGCCCCTTTAGAGATCATTTCATCTTCAACTTGCTTAACTGTTCACAATAACAGGAATTTTGACCCAAACTTTTACATGCCACTGTACCTGTTATCTATCTATCTATATATCTATCTATAGAAAAGAAGCAGCACCTGCAAAAGATTTATAAGGGAGCCTCCCAGGCAAACACTGTTCCTCCATCGTAGAGACAAAATAATGGAGACAGCACGCCGATTGAAAACGTAGACAATTTTTTTGTGGTTTAATAGCCCATTACGGTGACGTTTCAGTTCATACAAAATTGTGCTATTAAACCACAAAAAAATTTCTATCAAGGTGCCATAACTCATTAGCTTATCAGGTGTAAAAACTTTATAAAAATAATTTAAATATAGTATATCTACCTATCAGTAACTATATCTCATATCTATCCATCGTCACACTCGTTGGACCCGATGCGTTTGATTCAGAACGTTCTCCTGGTCAGGGACACATCTTTGGCCCGGGGTTGTGTAGATGTCTGTTTATCATTATTGCTCCTTATTAATGGAAGGTAAAGCATGTTTGACCAAGACAACTAATAGTTTGGGAGGGCAGCATCATCCAGCCCTGACCTTAGGGTGAAGACCTCCAAACTGTCTCCATCTATGCCAAAAAATATCGTGGGTAAGAGCCGCAAGTTTAGTATCTATAAATAAAAACTAATAGAGTGGAGGGAAGAGATGAAAAGATTTCTCGAATTGTCTTTGTTCCCTAGCTGTATGTTGTATTCGCTGTTGCAGGATGGTTTCTACATTGTTGACAGTAGGAAGGTTCACACCCTGGACATTTTTTCAAAAATTAGGTTTTTTTTTTTTTTAAGCTCAGTCATCATTGATTTCCTATGGAGGAGTCATCATTGAAGAGTCATTCACTGACTGTTTTACATGGATTACTTTGGAGAACATGGTTGACAGATGGAGAACACGGTTGACAGATGGAGAACACGGTTGACAGATGGAGAACACGGTTGACAGATGGAGAACACGGTTGACAGATGGAGAACACGGTTGAAAGATGGAGAACACGGTTGAAAGATGGAGAACACGGTTGAAAGATGGAGAACACGGTTGAAAGATGGAGAACACGGTTGAAAGATGGAGAACACGGTTGAAAGATGGAGAACACGGTTGAAAGATGGAGAACACGGTTGAAAGATGGAGAACACGGTTGAAAGATGGAGAACACGGTTGAAAGATGGAGAACACGGTTGAAAGATGGAGAACACGGTTGACAGATGGAGAACACGGTTGACAGATGGAGAACATGGTTGACAGATGGAGAACATGGTTGACAGATGGAGAACATGGTTGACAGATGGAGACATTTTGGAGGTTTTCGGCCTAGGGTTAGGGCTGGACGGTGCAACCCAACCTCTTAGGAACGCGGTTGTGTAAATGTAGCACGTTGGCGGACGGGACACCATTTAACATGGGATTTGTCCTCAGAAACCCCCGTCATATATTCCATTCGTCTCCCAAATCCATGTATCTAGATGCAGGATCTTGGTACAGGCAGGTGGTGGCTTTGTGGTCACCAGGAGACCTCTGACCCGTGAGTGCGGCTCCAGCCGGGATCCTTTTATGCTGTCTCTGACTTATGTCCTATGAAATAACACCGACAACCACGTATCTAACTTCTCCCTGCAGGTCAGAGCTTGGGATACGGATTTGTAAACTACGTGGACCCCAATGATGCAGATAAAGCCATAAACACCCTCAATGGACTGAAACTACAGACGAAGACTATCAAGGTGAGGAGAGGACTGTGGGAGAAGCGTTTCCTGCATATGGTATCACACAATGGCTTAGATACACCAGCTCAGTAAATAGTATCATACATGACAAGCTTAGATAATTGGGCTCAGCAGTCAGTATCACACATAACTGACTTATATACAACAGCTCAGTAGACAGTATCACGCTTGATAAGCTTAGATACTTCGGTTCAACAAATAGTATCACACATGATAAGCTTAGATACTTTGGCTCAGTAGACAGTATCACACAAGAAAGGCTTAGATGCATAAGCTCAGCAGACAGTATCACACAAGAAAGAAATTAGATACATCAACTCAGCAGACAGTCTCTATCATGAAAGGCTTAGATCCAGCGAATTAGCAAACAGTATTGCATTATAGACTAGTATCACACATGATAAGCTTAGATACTTTGGCTCAGTAGACAGTATCACACGTGATAAATTTAGATTAATCTGCTCAGCAGTCAGTATCACACAAGATAGGATTAGATACACAGCTCATCAGAGAGAATCACACGATAAGATTAGATACACGGCTCAAAAGACAGTATCACATATAATAGGATTGGATACAGCAGCTCAGCAGGCAGTATCACACAGGCTTAGACACAGTGTAGCAGCAGACGGTACCACACACACTGGCTTAGATACAGTGTATCAGCAGACAGTATCACACACAGGCTTAGATACGGTGTATCAGCAGACAATATCACACACAAGCTTAGATACAGTGTATCGGCAGACAGTATCACACACAGAACAGACTTAGATACAGTGTATCGGCAGACAGTATCACACACAGAACAGACTTAGATACAGTGCATCAACAGACAATATTACACACAGGCTTAGATACAGTGTGTCAGCAGACAGTATCACATATAATAGGATTGGATACAGCAGCTCAGCAGGCAGTATCACACAGGCTTAGACACAGTGTAGCAGCAGACGGTACCACACACACTGGCTTAGATACAGTGTATCAGCAGACAGTATCACACACAGGCTTAGATATGGTGTATTGGCAGACAGTATCACACACAGAACAGACTTAGATACAGTGTATCAACAGACAATATTACACACAGGCTTAGATACAGTGTGTCAGCAGACAGTATCACATATAATAGGATTAGATACAGCAGCTCAGCAGGCAGTATCACACAGGCTTAGACACAGTGTAGCAGCTGACAGTACCACACACACTGGCTTAGATACAGTGTATCAGCAGACAGTATCACACACAGGCTTAGATATGGTGTATTGGCAGACAGTATCACACACAGAACAGACTTAGATACAGTGCATCAACAGACAATATTACACACAGGCTTAGATACAGTGTGTCAGCAGACAGTATCACATATAATAGGATTAGATACAGCAGCTCAGCAGGCAGTATCACACAGGCTTAGACACAGTGTAGCAGCTGACAGTACCACACACACTGGCTTAGATACAGTGTATCAGCAGACAGTATCACACACAATCTTAGATACAGTGTATCGGCAGACAGTATCACACACAGAACAGACTTAGATACAGTGCATCAACAGACAATATTACACACAGGCTTAGATACAGTGTGTCAGGAGACAGTATCACATATAATAGGATTAGATACAGCAGCTCAGCAGGCAGTATCACACAGGCTTAGACACAGTGTAGCAGCTGACGGTACCACACACACTGGATTAGATACAGTGTATCAGCAGACAGTATCACACACAATCTTAGATACAGTATCGGCAGACAGTATCACACACAGAACAGACTTAGATACAGTGCATCAACAGACAATATTACACACAGGCTTAGATACAGTGTGTCAGCAGACAATATAACTCACAGGCTTAGATACAGTGTATCGGCAGACAGTATCGCACACAGATTTAGATACAATGTATCAGCAGACAGTATCACACACAGGCTTAGATACAGTGTATCGGCAGACAGTATCGCACACAGATTTAGATACAATGTATCAGCAGACAGTATCACACACAGGCTTAGATACAGTATATAAGCAGACAGTATCACACACAAGCTTATAGATACAGTGTATAAGCAGACAGTATCACACACAGGCTTAGATACAGTGTATCGGCAGACAGTATCGCACACAGATTTAGATACAATGTATCAGCAGACAGTATCACACACAGGCTTAGATACAGTATATAAGCAGACAGTATCACACACAGGCTTATAGATACAGTGTATAAGCAGACAGTATCACACAATAGACTTAGATAAATCAGTTCAGCAAACAGTATTGCACATTATGAGCTTAGATACAGCCGACAGTATCACATGACAGGATTAGATACACCATACACAAAAAAACATTCACCACAGAATTTGCTGTAAACGTGCGATTTATTTGCTTTTTGCTGTAGCGTATCCCCCATGATGCGCTGAGATACACCTGCTCAGGTGCATAGTACCGCACGTAGCTTAGATACGCCGCGTCATTGCCATCCATATTTTCCTACATGTGACGTGAGGGCTGTGCACATACAGAGAAGGGGAATAATGAGTGTGTCCCACCCTACCACAAAGAGTCAGATGTGCCCCCCCACCCGTGACAGATGCCCCCTATCTCTCCATCTTCTCCCTGAAGGTCACGTCTTATGGTGGAGGCAGCAGGTCAGGGAGGACCGGAGAAGTCTTTTGTCTTCCCTTTGTCATTGAAATCTGGGGCCCCGGGGGAGAGCGGTGCTGTGAATAGTGGGGCGAGGGGGAGGAGGCCAGACAAAGGCCCTTCGCCATCTGTCCCCTCTCCGGCTAATTATGGGGTATTTCCCCTGGAGATTAAGTGATGGGGGGCAGCGGAGATTGGCACAGGAAGCCAGCTGCTGTGATTAAAACCCAAATCAGCTCCTCGCAGGAAAACTTAAAGGATAAGTCCTGTGTAGCCGAAAAGTGACTTAATCAAGGCTAATAATGGCGAGGTCAGGCGCTCAGCGGCGGCTCCGTGACCAAACACAGCGCCGCGTTTAATGGCTGTCATCTCCACTCCGACCTAATGACAGTGACATGGAGCACGCGGCCTCCGTGCCGGGGTGTGAGCAGACAATGCGCGGCCTCTACATCTAACATCAATGGAAATGAGCCCAGCAACAAGACTACAACTCCCAGCAGATCAGTGGAACATAACTTCACTATGAATTAAGAGATATTTAATAGAGGGGATTACACTCCCCCCCTCCATATTCAGCAAAGTGTGGCGACAATGAGCTTCTCTCACCCTGGACGACCCGGCACATCCATAAATAGACGATTCATTTCAGTGAGAACCATGACATACTTAATTTGTCCTGTGGTGGCGCTACAGAAGAATTAAACATACGCTGCTTATCTGCTACTGCAGTACTGCTCTGTAAACTGTATACGAGTATACAGATGATACAGTAAATTGTAGGGGACGTTCACTGTCAGTGCAGGTGCTCACTTTATATTTGCTTCTCTATTTGGCCCAGACCGCAATGACAACTTCTTCCATCCATGACTCATCTCTGCAGAATGTAACACACAGGCATCTTTAGCTTTTTAGCAACCCGTCTACTTTTCCCCTACCTCTACACCAACTCCATACTGCCATAGACAGTAATAATGCCCACTTCAATATAACAGTGCTCCCCTCTGTGCCTCCATATAGCAATAGTGCCTCCTCTGTGCCTGCATATAGTAATAGTGCCCCTCTCTGTGCCTCCATATAGTAATAGTGCCCCTCTCTGTGCCTCCATATAGCAATAGTGCCTCCTCTGTGCCTGCATATAGTAATAGTGCCCCTCTCTGTGCCTCAATATAGTAATAGCGCTCCTCTCCATGCCTCCATATAGTAATAGCGCCCCTCTCCATGCCTCCATATAGTAATAGCGCCCCTCTCCGTGCCTCCATATAGTAATAGTGCCCCTCTCTGTGCCTCCATATAGTAATAGTGCCCCTCTCTGTGCCTCCATATAGTAATAGTGCTCCTCTCCGTGCCTCCATATAGTAATAGCGCCCCTCTCCATGCCTCCATATAGTAATAGCGCCCCTCTCTGTGCCTCCATATAGTAATAGTGCCCCTCTCTGTGCCTCCATATAGTAATCGTGCCCCTCTCTGTGCCTCCATATAGTAATAGCGCCCCTCTCCGTGCCTCCATATAGTAATAGTGCTCCCCTCTCCGTGCCTCCATATAGTAATAGCGCCCCTCTCCATGCCTCCATATAGTAATAGCGCCCCTCTCTGTGCCTCCATATAGTAATAGTGCCCCTCTCTGTGCCTCCATATAGTAATAGTGCTCCTCTCCATGCCTCCATATAGTAATAGCGCCCTTCTCCATGCCTCCATATAGTAATAGCGCCCCTCTCTGTGCCTCCATATAGTAATAGTGCCCCTCTCTGTGCCTCCATATAGTAATAGTGCCCCTCTCTGTGCCTCCATATAGTAATAGCGCCCCTCTCCGTGCCTCCATATAGTAATAGTGCTCCCCTCTCCGTGCCTCCATATAGTAATAGCGCCCCTCTCCGTGCCTCCATATAGTAATAGTGCCCCTCTCTGTGCCTCCATATAGTAATAGTGCCCCTCTCTGTGCCTCCATATAGCAATAGTGCCTCCTCTGTGCCTGCATATAGTAATAGTGCCCCTCTCCATGCCTCCATATAGTAATAGCGCCCCTCTCTGTGCCTCCATATAGTAATAGTGCCCCTCTCTGTGCCTCCATATAGTAATAGTGCCCCTCTCTGTGCCTCCATATAGTAATAGTGCCCCTCTCTGTGCCTCCATATAGTAATAGTGCTCCTCTCCATGCCTCCATATAGTAATAGCGCCCCTCTCCATGCCTCCATATAGTAATAGCGCCCCTCTCTGTGCCTCCATATAGTAATAGTGCCCCTCTCTGTGCCTCCATATAGTAATAGTGCCCCTCTCTGTGCCTCCATATAGTAATAGCGCCCCTCTCTGTGCCTCCATATAGTAATAGCGCCCCTCTCCGTGCCTCCATATAGTAATAGTGCTCCCCTCTCCGTGCCTCCATATAGTAATAGCGCCCCTCTCTGTGCCTCCATATAGTAATAGTGCCCCTCTCTGTGCCTCCATATAGCAATAGTGCCTCCTCTGTGCCTGCATATAGTAATAGTGCCCCTCTCTGTGCCTCCATATAGTAATAGCGCCCCTCTCCGTGCCTCCATATAGTAAAAGCGCCCCTCTCCGTGCCTCCATATAGTAATAGCGCCCCCCTCAGTGCCTCCATATAGTAATAGTGCCCCTCTCTGTGCCTCCATATAGTAATAGTGCCCCTCTCTGTGCCTCCATATAGTAATAGTGCCCCTCTCTGTGCCTCCATATAGCAATAGTGCCTCCTCTGTGCCTGCATATAGTAATAGTGCCCCTCTCTGTGCCTCCATATAGCAATAGTGCCCCTCTCTGTGCCTCCATATAGCAATAGTGCCCCTCTCTATGCCTCCATATAGTAATAGTGCCCCTCTCTGTTCCTCCATATAGTAATAGTGCCCCTCTCTGTGCCTCCATATAGTAATAGCGCCCCTCTCCGTGCCTCCATATAGTAATAGTGCTCCCCTCTCAGTGCCTCCATATAGTAATAGCGCCCCTCTCCGTGCCTCCATATAGTAATAGTGCCCCTCTCTGTGCCTCCATATAGCAATAGTGCCTCCTCTGTGCCTGCATATAGTAATAGTGCCCCTCTCTGTGCCTCCATATAGCAATAGTGCCCCTCTCCGTGCCTCCATATAGCAATAGTGCCCCTCTCCGTGCCTCCATATAGCAATAGTGCCTCCTCTGTGCCTGCATATAGTAATAGTGCCCCTCTCCGTGCCTCCATATAGTAATAGTGCCCTCTCTGTGCCTCCATATAGTAATAGTGCCCCTCTCTGTGCCTCCATATAGTAATAGTGCCCCCTCTGTGCCTCCATATAGTAATAGTGCCCCCTCTGTGCCTCCATATAGTAATAGTGCCCGCTCTGTGCCTCCATATAGTAATAGTGCCCCCTCTGTGCCTCCATATACTAATAGTACCCCCTCTCTGTGCCTCCATATAGTAATAGTGCCCCCTCTGTGCCTCCATATAGTAATAGTGCCCCCTCTGTGCCCCCATATAGTAATAGTGCCCCTCCCTGTGCCTCCATATAGTAATAGTGCCCCTCCCTGTGCCTCCATATAGTAATAGTGCTCCCTTCCTAAAGAGAATCTATCATTATAATCAACCCTCCTAAGCCGTCTATTTGAGCATGAAGGTCATAGAAAATGGAATAAAATGATACCTTGATATCCGCTATCTGCTTTATTATTCCAGAGAAATCCACTTTTTTTCTTAATATGTAAATGAGCTGTTAAGATCTATGGGCCGGACACTGATCTCCTGAGAATCTGCCTCCAGAGATTATTATAAATAAAAGAGGACACTACCAGTGTGAGTCAAGTAGATCAGGAGAGCAAACTGTCAGTCATTACATGTCTCACACTGGTAATGTCCCCTTTTATTTATAATAATCTCTGGAGGCAGATTCCCAGGAGATCTGTGTCCGGCCCAGAGATCTTAACAGCTCATTTACATAATCAGAAAAACGTGGATTTCTCTGGAATAAAACATTGGATTGCAGATATGTAAGGTGTCATTTTATTCAACTTCCTATGACCAGCGTGCCCATATAGATGGCTTAGGGCTGATCCTACTGACAGATTCCTTTTAAATCTGTCAGTGCCCTGCAAATAAAAAAAATGAAAATACACTGAAACAAACCACATCCCATTCCCACGACGGTGCTGTCCTCTTCCTTTTCCTCTGCAGTCCGGCACAGACAGTGCAATGAATTAATAATGTCATGGAGCCATTTGACATTCCCTGCATGACCTCGACCTCTGGAAGGTCGCCTGCCTGGAGCAGTCTGCGGCCTGTCTGAGTGGCTGGTGAAGAAGGGAGCTCACAACCATCTCCTTTGCTACAGTAAATGTGAAAACTGTTATAAGTAATGCGGACCCAAGTAGCCCACTGCTAAACCAGTCCATCTGGCATCTGTCAGTCCAGCCCTGACTGACAATAAGTTGCATCCAGAGCTGCACTCACTATTCTGCTGATGGGGTCACTCTGTACATACATTACATTACTGATCCTGAGTTACATCCTGTATTATACTCCAGAGCTGCACTCACTATTCTGCTGATGGGGTCACTCTGTACATACATTACATTACTGATCCTGTACTGATCCTGAGTTACATCCAGTATTATACTCCAGAGCTGCACTCACTATTCTGCTGGTGCAGTCACTGTGTACATACATTACATTACTGATCCTGTACTGATCCTGAGTTACATCCTGTATTATACTCCAGAGCTGCACTCACTATTCTGCTGGTGGAGTCACTGTGTACATACATTACATTACTGATCATGAGTTACATCCTGTATTATACTCCAGAGCTG
The DNA here is from genome assembly GCF_046119375.1 of Phyllobates terribilis. Taxonomy (NCBI): domain Eukaryota; kingdom Metazoa; phylum Chordata; class Amphibia; order Anura; family Dendrobatidae; genus Phyllobates; species Phyllobates terribilis. The sequence continues at coordinate 583,474,898 of NW_027362771.1, forward strand.
CACTCACTATTCTGCTGCTGCAGTCACTGTGTACATACATTACATTACTGATCCTGTACTGATCCTGAGTTACATCCTGTATTATACTCCAGAGCTGCACTCACTATTCTGCTGGTGGAGTCACTGTGTACATACATTACATTACTGATCCTGAGTTACATCCTGTATTATACTCCAGAGCTGCACTCACTATTCTGCTGGTGCAGTCACTGTGTACATACATTACTGATCCCGAGTTCCATCCTGTATTATACTCCAGAGCTGCACTCACTGTTCTGCTGGTGGGTTTGCTGTGCACATACATTACATTATTTGATTTCCCGCCACATCCCAGTGATTCCTCTATGAGGTGTACGGCCGTGGATGGACACAGTTGCATCAGATCACTGTGTGACAGTGACGCAGGCTCAGGGTAGGCTCCCTAGAGCGTCCCAGCATTTCTGTGGTAACAGTGTCTATGGGCGCAGCAAACAGTCAAACCTCTCAGGGGAGATCAGACAATTAACCTCTTCACTGCTGCAAGCACCGCCATTATGTAGGAGAGTGTACAACCTATGGGGCACATACCTGATGACTCTATACCGAGCCCAAACCCATGCTCTCCATTCCCCGTTCACGCATGGCATATACATCTATATAAGGTTACCTTTGGTATGATGTTTTGTTATTCTCTATCTTTCCCAGGTATCCTACGCCCGCCCGAGCTCAGCCTCCATACGCGATGCCAACCTGTACGTGAGCAGTCTCCCGAAAACCATGAATCAGAAAGAAATGGAACAGCTCTTCTCCCAGTACGGCAGAATTATCACTTCGCGCATCCTGGTCGACCAGGTCACAGGTATAAATTATCACACTGGGGCATGGATGTCTGCGGAGCCATTAATAAAGTCGGAGCAAGCATTTGGCGCAGGTCTCCTACCTCATGCTGGCTGCTATCACAGCCTGTCTATATACAGTAGTATGCAAAAGTTTTAGGCAGGTGTGGAAAAAATATCACAAAGTAAGAATGCGTACAAAAATAGGAGTGTTAATAGTTTATTTTTATCAATTAACAAAATGTAAAGTGAATGATCAAAGAAGAAATCTAAATCAAATTAATATTCGGTATGACCTCCCTTTGCCTTCAAAACAACATCAGTTCTTCTCAGTACACTTCCACAAAGTCTGGGATTTTGATCATCATTTTGAGATAAGGGTTAAAAGTCATGAACTAAAACAGAAACAGCTGTGTAGGATGTTTAACACTGGTTGAGGAACAGACAAACTCTGCTACAAAGGTGAGGTTGTGGAAGACAGTTTCAGGTCACAAGTCATACACAAGCACAGCAAGAAGACACAAGATAGTTAGCCAGGTCCATAAATACTTGGACAGTGAGTGAGAAGTTTTGGCATTTTAGCTGTTTACCAAAGCATACTCAAGATAGAGTTATATAATCAAATTGGGCTTACAGTGCAGACTCTCAGCTTTAATTTGATGGTATTCACATCCTATTTGGAGTAAGGGTTTAGGAATTACAGTTGTTTAATATGGAGCTGAGTCTTTTTAACGCAGGGCTGCATGGGTGTTTCCCTCGTTAATCCAACATAAATTAAGCATGTAAAAGGTTTGGAGCATATTCCAGGTGTGGCATTTGCATTCGGAAGCTGTTGCTGTGAACCTACAACATGCGGTCAAATGGGACTCTCAATGGAAAAGAAACAGACCATCATTAGGCTGAAAAAAAAAATCTATCAGAAAGATAGTAGAAATGTTAGGAGTGGCCAAATCAACAGTTTGGTACAATTCTGCAAAAAAAGCACAGTCGTGAGCTTGGGAACTCAAAAAGGCCTGTTGTCCACTGAAGACAACAGTGGTGAATGATGGCAGAATTCTTTCCATGGTGAAGAAAAACCCTTTCACAACATCCACCCAAGTGAAGAACACTCTCCAAGAAGTAGGTGTTTCAGTTTCTAAGTCTACCATAAAGAGAAGACTTCATGAGAGCAATTACAGAGGGTTCACCACAAGGTGCAAACCATTAATCAACCTTAAAAATAGAAAGGACAGATTGGACTTTGCCAAAAAATATCTAAAGAAGCCACCCAGTTCTGGAAAAGCAAAACTAAGATAAACCTGTACCATAATGATGGGAAGAAGAAAGTACGGAGAAGATTGGACCGGCTCATGATCCAAAGCACAGCACAGCACACCCTCTGTAACACATGGTGGAGGCAGTGTGATGGCGCGGGCAGGCATGGCTTCCAATGGCACCGGGTCACTAGTGTTTATTGATGCTGTGACTGAAGACAGAAGCAGCCGGATGGATTCTGTGTGTACAGGACGATACTTTCTGCTCAGAGTCAACCAAATGCAGCAAGGTTGATTGGATGGAGCTTCACAGTACAGATGGATAAATGACCCAAAACATCCTGCGAAAGCAAAGAAGTGGATTATTCTGCAATGGCCGAGTCAATCACTAGATGTCAACCCCATCGAGCAGCATTCCACGTGCTTAAGACACAACTTAAAGGGAATTTGTCAGCAGCTTTTTGCTATGTAATCTGAGGACAGCATGTATTGGGAGCTGAGACACTGAATTCAGTGATGTTTCATTTACAGGTGCATCTCACTAAATTAGAATATCATCAAAAAGTTAATTTATTTCAGTTCTTTAATATAAAAAGTGAAACTCATATATTATATAGAGTCATTACAGAGTGATCTATTTCAAGTGTTTATTTCTGTTAATGTTGATATGAGTTTCACTTTTTGTATTGAAGAACTGAAATAAATTAACTTTTTGATGATATTCTAATTTAGTGAGATGCACCTGTATTAGGCTATGTACTGTTTACTTACAATTAAGGTTTTATCACTAGGAGATTATCATTGCCCTGACCACAGTAAACGTGAGCACTAGTCCAACCCCATCACCTCCTCTGATAAGCAGCTCACTGTCCATAGACTATGTATACAAAGAGCCTGATGGTGGCGAGGGGGGGCGCTTTACGAGCTCTCCTGCACGCTACATCTAAAAACTCTGATTGTGTCACAACAGCTGCATCCAGTAAACTAAGTGACACATCGCTGGAATCAGGGTCTCTTTTCCTACATTATGCTGCTCTCAGATGAGGTAGCAAAAACCTGGTGACAGATTCCCTTTAAGGCAGAAAGACTCCGAAACAAGCAACAACTGAAATTGTTGTAAGTAAAGACCAGCAAAGCCTCAAAAAGGAGGAAATCCAGCATCTGGTGACCTCCGTGGCTTCTAGACTTCCGTCAGTCATCACCTGCAAAGGATTCTTTACAAAGTATTAAAAATGAACATTTTATTTACGGTAAAGTTTAATTTGTCCAATTACTTTTGAGCCTCGGAAATGAAGATACTTTGTAGAAATATGGGTGCAATTCCTAAAAGTTTCACAGGATATTTTTGTTCAACAACTTTATTAAACCTGAAAGTCTTCACTTCAATTGCATCTCAGATGTTTTATTTCATTATATACAAAATAGTGGCCTGCAGAGCTGAAATCACGAAGATTCGGTCACTGTCCAAATATTTCTTGACCTAGTTTTATACTACATCAGCCAGGTCTCTTCCAGGTAAAGATTTCAAAGCAGAATGGGGATCTTTAGAAGATACGCCAAAAAATGGGCAACGTTGAGGATCGTAGACACAATGGTCGGTCCAGGAAACTTGTGCAGCAGATAAAAGACACATCATGTTTACTTTTCTTTGAAATCAGAAGATGTCCAGCAGTGGCATCAGCTCAGAACTGTCATCAACAAGTGGGACCCAGCTGCACCCGTCTACTGTTCGGAGAAGTCTGACCAGAAGTGGTCTTCATTGAAGAATTGCCCCCAAAAATCCTACCTTCCACTTAGTAACAAGGCCAAGTGACTCATCTATACATGAAAACATAGGAACTGGGGTACAAAAAAGTGGTGCTGTGGACTGATCAAAATTTGAAATATCTGATTGTAATAGAATACAGTTTATGCCCGAAGGGCTGTAGAGATGCACAATAATGAGTGTCTGCAGGAACGTGAAACTTGTTAGAGGCTCCATGCAAGTTTGCAACTGCAATCAGCAAATGGAGTTGTGGATTAGGTCAGGTTTAATGGTGTCCTCAATGTTTAGAAATACAGGCAGCTACTTATCCATCATTCAATACATCAGGGAGTTGTCTGATTGGCTCCAAATTTATTCTGCAGCAGGACAATAGCTCCAAACATCCAGCCAATGTCAATAAGGACTTCTTCAGTGTAAAGAAGAACAAGGAGTCCTGGAAGTGATGATTTGACCCCACAGAGCCCTGATCTCACATCATCCTGTCTGTCTGGGATTATATGAAGAGACAGAAGGATCTGCACAAACCTCATCCACAGAAGATCTGTGGTTAGTTCTCCAAGATGTTTGGAACAACCTCCTACCAAGCGCCATCCAAAACTGTGTGCAAGGACAGATACAATTGATGCTGTTATGAAGGCAAATGGCGGTTGTGACGCCCTGCGGCTGCAGGCTGTCACAGAACTTCTGGGTGTTGCACAGACGGATTCTCCCCAGTGGCCTCAATACATGCAGACACCTCCACCCAAGTCCACTAGATGGAGCCCTGTCAGGTATATATATACTGGGGGGTGGAGTTCAGGAAGTCAGTCAGTGGGAAGCAGTGAGTGTGACACGATGCAACAGCACCAGACAAGCTGAAGTCTGTGTGGCTGAAAGCCAGGCTAGGCCCAAGCTGCGGGCTAGTCTGTCTAGTGGAGAGCGTAGAGTGGGCTAGAAGGCAAGGAGAAGAGAAGAGCCATGAGGGACAGAGGAACCACAGAGGGTTCGTCCCCTGATGCAAGCTGGGCACCGGGCCCGAGCCTATTGGGACCTCCATGCCCAGTAGGGAATCCGGCATACTGAGGAGGATTTCACATCCCTCGGTCCACCCGTGAATACCGCACATTCAGAGGACTAGGTACCATGAAGGCCCCAGCATCCAGGGAGAGTGGTAACCAGGTGAAAGCCCTCGCCGCAAAGCATACGGGTGAGAGAAACATCAAGGAAGCTAGACCCTGTTCCAGGCAGGTCAGAAGCTCCAGGGAGAGAGACAGGAAGATACAGACTTACACCCGCTCACTGGGGAGCAAGTCCAGAAGTGCACACCACCTACAAGTACCCCGGATCATACCTGCCTACCATCTGCAGTAAAGGTACTGAAACAAGCCCCGGTGTGTGTGTCTGTTCTTCCTCTGACCCGGCTGGGTCCCCTCTCTCCTGCATCCCTTCACACTACACTGCCCCGGGGGCCCGCTCCACCTGTGGGGAGCAGAAACATCCCAGCTGCCATTCCATCACCCCCGGAGGTCTGCAGCAGTGCCGGTAACTATTACCGGAAACCACAGGTGGCGTCACGAAACAAACTAAAAACACTAAAACCCCCCTTTTAAAGAGTGACCCCAGGGTACGGGCCCGGGAGCCGACTGCGGAACATCCCAAGAAGGTAAAGGCCCGGGTACCGAGTCTACCCCCCATATATTCCCCCTGGGTGAAACACGGTCACACCAAATATTGAGGTTATTTAGGTTTCTCTTTTTTCGTTTACTTTGCATTTTGTTATTTTATAAAAATAAACTATTAATACTTCTATTTTGAAAGCATTCTTACTTTCCAGCATTTTTTCCCACACTTGTTAAAAACTTTTGCACCATAATGTATGTGACTTTATTATACTTGTCATTGTATCACAGGGAGGGACTTAAAACAAGTCTGTGTCACCTAGAAAGATAGTGTATTGTACAACAAATTGAATTTGCCGTGACCAATTTAGCATATTTAGAACCAGGAATGTAAATATTGGTCACCTATAGAGAGGAACCCAGGAAATCCAAGATAAATTCACATAGAACTTACAGCTGGATCACTTGCCCCAAGATTGTTTTCCAAACTGTTCACAAAATAGAAGTAGTTAGTTACACCCTGTAAGTGGATGTTTCCTTACATATAATTTTGCATTTCTCTCCTTACAGGGGTCTCTAGGGGAGTAGGCTTCATCCGATTCGATAAGAGGATAGAGGCTGAGGAGGCTATCAAAGGGTTGAACGGGCAAAAACCTCTTGGTGCCAGCGAACCAATCACCGTGAAATTTGCCAACAACCCTAGTCAGAAAACAGGCCAAGCTCTGCTTACCCACCTTTATCAGACCACAGCCCGGAGGTACACAGGACCTCTTCACCACCAGACACAGAGATTCAGGTGAGAGACCCACCACCCGAAATCCAGTTCTTCACAAATTATCAAACCTTTCATCTTCCTTCTTGAACTTTCCCCACTTCGTGTAACAGTCCCGTCACTCATACCATACATCTGTTGCTAACAGTGTCCTCGTAATTAATCCTTCTGACTCTCAATGCCAACTCATCGTCAATTCTATGGCATTCTTATGTACCATCTACAACTGATGTCTATACATTGCTCAAACCCTTTGCAGATGTTTTGTTGATGTATAGGTGCCATACACCTGCATAAACTATAGAATAGAAAGAAGTGGTGGTCCTCTCTTTTTGAGTTTTTTTCTTGCCGCCATACAATCTGCCAACACCCATTATTATCTGTCCACCACCTACCTTTTTCTCAACATTTCCTCGATTTCTTTCCAACTTTTGCCATCCGTCTATATTACTGTATTTGTCACCACCGTCTAAGATCTCCATGTCTTGGTTATATGATATCCAAACGAGCACCAGTGTGGTCTTCAACATGTCCCATGATACAATTAGCTGTTTCGAAACCTAGTACAATGAAATATGAGACATCTTAATCCCAGATTATTTGAAATGTCCACAAGTCTTTCTTTCCAAGTGGTTTCAACATCGCTCTCCATCCAAAAACACCTTCTATGCATGTCTACAGTAAGCATTGATTTAGGTGTACCGCCAGTTGACATTACCGCCCTCACATACAATAGATAAAAATGGGCTAATGTTCATTGGTTGAACAAAAGTCGATGACCCAAAATATATCACAGATTACATCAGCTAATGTATTTTTTTATCTGATGATGCACCTAGTGTTGATCCAACATGCCCGACCAGTGTTTTGGATGATTATGGGTGCTCATTGTCAGTTGAAGCAAACGATCGTTCATTATGGTCATGATTGACCATTTTGTTCAACTTTAATCTAATGTGTATGGACTCCCTTAGTGCTCCCTGACTCTTCAGTAGCTAATATAATGTTAGTTGACGAGCCTTTGATCAGGTGCCATCTATATATTGAACATATTTATATTCTCGAATTCTTGTAATTTCCATGGAGGAAACATACCCAGTCTAGTAGCATTTACTACCAGCCACGACGGCTTATATAAGCGGACCCCGAGCCTAATGTCACCATGGTGTCTTGATTTCTCCATCACATAAAAGGTTAAGGCTTCCTAGGTCTTCTCACCAATTGCTCATTCCATAACAAGTCTCCACTCTTACCCCCCCACACACTCATCCAATCCTCTCTAATCAGTTAATTCTACTTTTTAATCACATTTCCCATCTTCTAAGACATACAAGAGTATAAAAAAAAAACCTTTTCTGGATATCAAAAAGTTTATGAACCATTGTCCGAGACGGGGACAATTCACTTCTCCAAGATTCCCTCTACTCTTTACACATTTACAATCTTTTGCTTGATGACCAAGCTTTGGAGTTTAGCTCTTTCAGGTGGGATTCGGACGTTGTGTTTTCGGAAAGACTATCATCATGCACATTAACGAAAGTTGTCAAACACAAGGCCAATTGATCAATGCACAAGAAGTCTGTCAACATTGTCTTGTCATGATCGAATGCTGGTTGTATGGATCTTGAGAATAATTATTTAGACCTGGGCAATGTCTGTTGGGTTATGGTTACCCAACTGGAAGTCACTGGATAGAAGTGCCCTGGTGGCACAAAAAATAGAAATCTCTACTGTGGATTATGGTTGTGAGGCATTGCATGGCTATGGATGCTGCCCACTATTGGGTGACGTTGTATAGCTCCAATCTTTCATGACTATACTTCCGTAGAAAAGACTTTGTGGTCATATGTATGAAAGAACTAGGCCAGTGTCATGTATGTGATGATATGTAAGAATACGTGTATTGATGTATGGAATAGAGTTGTGGTCACCTCCCGGCTCTTTCTTTTTTTTTGTTTGTTTCCTTTTTTTTTCCACTACTTTTTTCTTTTCTTTTTTTTTGTTCTCTCTGGGGCGGCATTGTGGACCCCATCCCTCTATTCCTTGCGCGATGACTAATGTACCACTCCCTCTCCTGTCCCTTCTATCGCAGGCTGGACTCTTTAATAAACATGGCGTATGGAGTCAAGAGGTAAATAAGAGACCCAGACCAATCCCTTTGGCTACTTTGAGCTCTTTTCTTAGTCTGTATCCACTGCGGCTTAATGAACGGGCTGAGATACCCTACTGAAGAGGGCGACACTTTCACCAGAGATGTAGATTATAGGGGTATTTGGTCCCGATAGTAACAGCAAGGGTCATAACGATTGGGTGAATATCATTTTTTGGCTCTGGCCTCTAAGGATAAAAAGTTGGGACCTCATAGGTACCTTGATGGGAGCTTTTAAAGTCCCAAATTCTTCATTAAATCCCATAATAATCCTCATAGTCGTGGAAGATCAGTCGGCCTTTTTTCTCCCTTACATGGGAAGAGGAGATCTTTTCTCCTTGCCTATGCCACTGTGAGCACAGGGCTAGCCTTCTTTATAGATATCTAAAACAGGAAAGGGGCAAAACCTCAATTCAGCCATTCCTACTAACAAAGGACTGGATGACACCAGAAGAAGGCCCTCGGTCAGTTCTCTGTTTTTATGGATATTCCCTACTTACTAACACGAGATGGTATCTCTTGCCCGTACAATAACCAGCAGTTCCCCGTCCTCTCCCCTACTTAGATTCGTGGCTGACTATAAATTATTTGCTACTTTTTGGCTGCTCTGAGATTTTTCTTTTAGTATTTTTTATTTTTTTACAGTTTTGGTATTACCTGTTTGTTCTTTGTTTTGTTTTTTAATTTTTAGAGACTTTTTTTTGCCATATTGTTCTGGCTGTGTTGTGTCGTGTTGTGTGTATCGTCTAAAGCAAGAGCAGATATAATAACATGGCGTTAGCGCTGTTATTGTGCCGTTAGCCATAACAACCAATCAGATATTAGTGTTAATGGACAGTCATTGTAGCAGGGGCAATGGGTTGACAGTGCCCAGTTGAGCTGAAAGCCATTGGGGGGCGCTTTTATCTCCGCCAATAGCCCTTATAACCTCTGTGGAACTATGATATCATCAAATACACATTGCTTCGAGGTAGGCACGATCAATAATAGTATTTACCGCTAAGGTCACCTGATCCCCGTCTCAGCAGAACTCTTATCTGATTGGTTATTATGTGGGACAGAATTTTGCTTATATATCCACCATGTTATTAAAGAGGACTTGCCACTTGCTCAAAAAAAAAGGAGTTAAATATCTTGTTAAAATCCCTGAACTCCCCTGATTCTGCCGCCCTCTTCCGTTTCGCGCTGCGTTGCTCCAAAGCGGAGATAATCAAATGTATTTCTTCTGGAGCCCAATATGTGAAATCTCTGGTTGTAGTGTAACTGGGCATTTCTTCAGAGTCTTTTCTGGGCGTGTGTACTTTCATCCCTCCCTCCCATATGTTACCAGTCGCAGCTCAGCAGTGATTGGTTTTGTCTGGGAGGAACATGTGAAATTGCACACCCACAGAGAAGACTCTGAAGAAACACCCAGTTACACTACAAGTCGAGATTTCACATACTGTGAATACAGAAGAAACAAAAGTGAATATCTCTGGAAAGGAGCGACGCAGCACAAAACAGAAAAGAGCGACAGAATCAGGGGAGCTCAGAGATTTTTACAAGGTATTTAACTTAGCTGTTTTTGAGCAAGAGATAGGACTTCTTTAAGCTTTCAGACGTTTTGTTATGTTCTGCATATAGAGATATCTGTAGTAGTACTGCCCGGTATCTAATTACATGTTAGATACACTCCCCAGTAGAAAGTATCTAACCTTTGGCTGTAGACTCTTCATGTTCCTAAGCCAGTTTTCTGTAATTCTTGGAAAATGACATGGGTTTGTGATTTTCGACGGCTCAGATTCAGCCTATTAATTCCAATGGAGGTGGGGATTCTAGAGTGGCCATAAAAAAATGTCAAAAATATGTACATGAGCTATTCCAAAAATTAGAATTGCCAAGGAAGTGAGCCAGCCCCTTACTAGTCAGTCACAGTTCTCCATGACAGTACCAGTCAGTCATAGTACTCCTATAGCAGTGTGGGCAACATTATTCCCATAACAGAGCTAAGCACAGTCCTCCCACAATAGTACCAGCAACAGTTCCCCAGAACAGAGCTAGCCATAGTTCGCCCATAAGAGCAAGCCACAGTCCGCTCGTAACAGTGCCAGCCATAATAACAGATATAGTCTGCTCTTTACATTGTTATAGTGGTACTATAACTGGCAGAGACAAACACAGTGCTCCCATAAGAGCCAGTCGCAGGGCTCTCATAACTGTGCCAGTTATAGTACCACAATAACAGAGACAATCAAAGTACCCTAATGACTGGGCCAGCCATATTGCTTCACAGCTGTGCCAGCCTCCAAACTTCCACAAGAGTACCAGCTTCAGTACCCTAGCATAGAGCCAGCACAGTCCTGTCATCAAAGTGCCAACCATAGCATCACCATAAGTGAGCTTATCATAGTATTCTAATAACTGTGCCAGTCACAGTGCCCAGATAACAGTATCAGCCTATATTACCCCAAAACAGGGAAAGTCAGTGTCCTAATGACTGGAACAGTCACAGTACTCTAAAACTGTGCCAGCTACAGTGCCCTGATAATAGTGCCAGTTATACTACACCAAAGACAGTCACAGATCCCTAATAGCTGTGCCAGTCATAGTGCCGTGATAACAGTGCCAGTCATAGTACCCCAAAACAGAGACAGTCAAAGTGCCCTAATGACTGGAACAATCACAGTGCTCCTATAGCAGTGACAGATCAGTAACCTTATAACCACAGTGCTTTTATAAGAGTATCAGCTACGGTGCCCTAGAACTGAGCCAGCCATGCTGTTCTCATAACTGTTCCAGCCATAGTAGCCCCATAACAGAGCCAAATACAACTTCCTCATAACAGTATCAACCATGGTAGCCACATACAGTCAAATACAACTTCCCCATAAAAGTACCATACCAGGGTAAAATATCGCCTCCTCATAACAGTACCAACTATGGTACCATCATACAGTCAAATACAACTGCCCCATAACAGTACCATACCAGGGTAAAATACAGCTTCCTCATAACAGTACCAACCATGGTAACCCCATACATTAAAACACAGCTTCCGCATAACAGTACCAACCATGGTACCGTCATACAGTCAAATACAACTGCCCCATAACAGTACCATACCAGGGTAAAATACAGCTTCCTTGTAAAAGGACCAACCATAGCACCCCAATAACAGGGCCAATCACAGTGGCAACCATAATGCTACAATAGCACTGTGATGCCCATTAGAGAGCCAACCCCAAGGTTCCAATAACAGTACCAACTACAGATCCTCCAGAACAGAGCCAAGCAAAGCCCTCTATCAAGAGTGCCAGCTAAAGTCTCCAAGAACAGCCAGCCACATTACACCACAAAGTGCCAACCACTGAGCTTATATAGTGCCACACTTACCTCCACCACCACCATAATTAACTTTAGCAAGAAGTTCACAGATGACATCCAAAGTCAATCGGACAGTTCTGGTGACAGTAAGAAGCCTCGGAGGCTCAGTATTCATTCAGCTCATGACTCATAACTCCTACATATGAATTCTGCCATACTACAGTGCCTTGGAAAAGTATTCATACCCCGTGAACTTTTCTACATTATTTCACATTATACCCACAAATTTAAATGTTTTTATTGGGATTTTATATGATCCACCATCACAAAGTGGCAAGCATTTGTGAAGTGTAAAGGAAATGATACAAGGTTTTCTAAATATTTGAAAAATATAAATCTGAAAATTGTGCCGCGCATTTGTATTCAACCCCCTTAGTCAATACTTTGTAGGACCACCTTTCTCTGCAATTACTGCTGCAGTGTTTTGGGGTCTGTCTCTATCAGCTTTGCACATCTAGAGGTGACATTTTGCCTCTTCTTCTTTGCACACTCGCTCTCGCTCGGTGAGATTGGATGGAGACGTCTGTGATCAGCAATTTTCAAGTCTGGTCAAAGATTCTCACTGACATTTAGGTCTGGACTGTGACTGTGCCATTCACACACAGGGATATGCTTTGATCTAAACCCTCCATTGTAGCTCTGGCAGGATGTTTAGGGTTATTGTCCTGCTGGAAGGTGAACATACGCCCCAGTCTCAAGTCTTTCGCAGCCTCTAGCAGGTTTTCCTCCAGGATTGCCCTGTTATTAGCTCCATTCATCTTCCCATCAACTTTGACCAGCTTCCCTGTCCCTGCTGAAGAAAAGCCTCCCCACAGCATGAAGCTACCCACCATGTTTGACGGTGGGGATGATGTTTTCAGGGTGATGTGCAGTGTTAGTTTTCTGCCACACATAGCATTTTACATTTAGCCCAAAATGTTCTACTTCGGTCTCATCTGACCAGAGCACCTTCTCCCACATGCTCGCTGTGTCCCCTAAATGGCTTTTTGCAAACTGAAAACAGAACTTCTTATGGTTTCCTTTCAAAAATGTCTTTCTTCTTGCCACACTTCCATAAAGACCAGATTTCTGGAGCATATAACTAATAGTTGTCCTGTGGACAGATTCCCCCACCTAAGCTGTGCATCTCTGCCGCTCCTCCATAGTGACCATGGGCCTCTTGGTGGCTTCTCTAATTAGTGCTCTCCTTGCTTGTGATGTCAGTTTAGTTGGACGGCCATGTCTTGGTATGTTTGCAGTTCTGCCATACGTCTTCCATTTCTGGATGATAGATTGAACAGTGCTCCGTGAGATGTTAAGAGCTTGGGCTATTTTTTTTATAACCTAACCCTGCTTCACTCATCTCCACAACTTTATTCCTGATTAGTTTGTTTTTTTCTTTGGTTTTCATGATGCTGTTTGATCCCTAATGTTCTCACACAAACCTCTGAGGCCTTCACAGATCAGCTGTAGTTATACTGAGAATACATTTCACACCTGTGGACTCAATCTACTAATTATGTGACTTCTGGGGGCAATTGGTCACTCAGGATTTTATTTAGGGGTATCAGACTACAGGGGGCTGAATACAAATGCACATCACAATTTTCAGAATTATATAATTTTTTAAATATTTAGAAAACCATGTATCATTTCCTTTACACTTCACAAACATTTGCTACTTGGTGTTGGTATATCACATAAAATCCCAATAAAAAAAAACATTTAAGTTTGTGGGTGCATTGTGAAAAAATTTAGAAAAGTTCAAGGGGTATTAATACTTTTTAAAGGCACAGTCCACGGAGGTGCTGTTTCCTTAATATTATTATCTGGTTACATCAGAATATCTGCAACATACCTAATATATTGAATCTATATCTGCATAGGCAGCATCATGTGCCGATCAGTTTACAAGTTCAGGTGTCACAAACATCATTTATGTCCTGCAGTCATCGGCACAAGTCTAATAATGAAATGTGAGCTCAGGACTATGTATATTAACATAATAGGTTGAAACAAAAAGAGTGTAGGAATAAAATAAGTTCACTACAAGACAACATTAAATTCAACTATTAAGTGTTGTCTCCTCAAACTCCAGTAGCATACAGAGCTGTATTCAAAGTTCTGCTGGCTGCGCTGATACAAACAGCTTGGCTACTAATCTGCAGCTCATTGTACTGTGAGAAATGCTTTATTTCCTATAAATACTATATGTATTTATACTCAACCCATCAGGGGAAATCAAGAAAATCTGGAGGACCCCTGGATAAAATGGTGGACACATACATTTACTCCATCCCTACTGTAAACTAGACTTGGAGTTTCTATCTTCTAATGAACCTCTAACCACGTACAAAGGAAAACCAAAACTCCATAGAACCAAACCTGAGAGCTAACTGGAAACCAGCAAAAGTTTGAATGTAGTTTTCGCTGAAACTAGAGTAGTAGACTGGGCATATCTCAACATCAAACCACCGAGCGCCTCATATTGACACCTACATAGGGTTCTACCTTGCCCTAGTTGGGTTATGTAGCTGAGTGCTACCATAAAAACAGCAGAAGTTTGCATTCCTCTTTGGCTGTTACCAGCATAATAGACTAGATGTAGCTCACAAATAAAGTACCTGAATGTCGTGATGATCGCTGTGCTCCTTATGTTGATGTAGCTGGAAAACTTCTATTTGAGCATACGTTCCTGATTCTTCGAGGATCATCCTTGACCTTTTGGAGTCTTGATGTATCTGCTTGTGTTCTCTTCCATCCTGATACACATTTGTAGTTAGTTTATAGCTCTAAATCATTTCCATGTCTTCACCTGTCATTCTTTTGTTCATCAACTTGGCAGAAAACAAAATGTTAGGCTCTTTTTCAGGTCAAGTAATCAATCGCCTTTTTGCTCCTCAATATTGTATATTTTAGGGTGTTCTTCTTTCTAATGATTCACTCCTACTTTTCACTCTCATGGACCTATTCCTTACACCCAATGTAGTCCGCTCTCTTTCCTCCCCAGGTTCTCACCCATAACCATCGACAGTGTTACCAATCTTGCCGGAGTCAGTTTGACGGGTCCTACCTCTGCTGGCTGGTGCATCTTTGTCTACAACCTATCTCCGGAGGCTGACGAGAGCGTCCTGTGGCAACTGTTCGGGCCATTCGGTGCAGTGACAAACGTCAAAGTTATCCGGGACTTCACCACAAACAAGTGCAAAGGTTTCGGATTCGTCACCATGACAAACTACGACGAGGCGGCCATGGCCATTGCCAGTCTGAATGGATACCGGTTGGGGGATAGGGTCCTGCAAGTTTCATTCAAAACTAGTAAACAACACAAAGCATGAAAGAGAGGGCAATGAGTGGAGGGCAGAGGGCAAGGAGAGTGAGAGAGAAGTGGTTAAGACAAGAGGGTAGAAGTAAGGTATGCCAACGTCTAGACATACATCACATTCTGACTCCCATGAAATTATAGACAGGGAATTAGAAGCTGATCCGTGCTCAGCACAAATATAAGCTTCCTGTGGTCTACCAGGTTTGGATCCACTGGTTCATAGTTGACCACAGCTAGGGTTTGGGAGCCAATTCTGATTGTTCTAGGGTTTTATGAAGGGTCGAACGCCACTGGTGCCAACCCCCGCTGGGCATATGGCCTATTAACTGATCATGATACTTCTCCAGCTATCTTAGAACCTTCAGAACTTGGTGTAACCACAAGATGTGATTGGGCGCCATCCAAAATAAGCAAACATTTGGGTAAAAAAAAAGTGTCCCACCTCCATGGTGGGAACGGGCTGACATTTCGAGTAAGACAGCATGTGTTTGGTTTTTAATCTCTCTCACTTTGGTCGTGAACTGGTTTACTATTCTGCTGCCGTATGGCTTAGCACCATTTCGCTGCCTCTATCCCTTATCCCATCCCCACCACTCGATATCCTCTCTTCTCCTTAAGAGTAATAAACAAAGAATTGAGAGCAGAAACAAGAGAACAAAAAAAAAATATCTATTTTTATAAAAAAGGAGAAAAAAATCTCAATGAGCATTTTAAGCCTTTCGCACTTGTCCCAAAATAAAGAGTCCATGAAAAATATATAGGTACATAATAATAGCTCTTTTAAATCATTACGGGGTAAAGCAACAGAACAAATAAACAGCAAAAAAAAACAAAACACAAAAATAAACTTTTTTCTACCAGATAAAATACCCCCTTTCCATGCTTGTGGCTTCCAAGAAGAATTAAAGTAAAAATATTATGCAAAAATAACTTGGGGGGTCATTAAAAAATGTTGAAATTTCATATCTACATTTATGTTGGCAAGTGCAAAAATACAATTTTGATCATTTTTATTATTTTTTTTTTTATTTTGTATTTTGTGGATTGGTCATAAAAAAGGATGGTCATATTCGCTTCAGGAATACAACAGAAAAATATACAACTTGCAATAATTCATATCATTTTAATTCCCCCAAGTTGTTATTGCCTAAGAGAAAGAAAAACATATCTGAACCCGTGATGCATTTTAGATTTGAACTGCAATATATTTATATGTTCCGGGATTCCCAATTTTTGGGACTTGTTTAGAAGACTTTTCATTCAGACTGTCTTTATATATTTTACACAGTGGCCCCTGTTTTATTAATTAAAACATGCAACATCCATCATCATAATGGAAAATCCCAAAAATTGTGTATTTTTTATTAATTATTATTATTGTCATTATTATTATTATTATTATTATTATTGAGT
Organism: Phyllobates terribilis; assembly: GCF_046119375.1. Taxonomy (NCBI): domain Eukaryota; kingdom Metazoa; phylum Chordata; class Amphibia; order Anura; family Dendrobatidae; genus Phyllobates; species Phyllobates terribilis. The sequence goes on from NW_027362771.1 coordinate 583,491,330, forward strand.
ATTGTGCCAGGCTTGGGTTAAAATGTCTGGACTGGTTAAAAGTTAAGCTTCAGTCCCACTTATCAAGAGAAAAAGTAAAAAATGAAAAATTTATTTTCATTAATTCAAAAATATTAGAAAAAACAATATTACGATTCCAACAAGGAAACAGAAGCAGAAAATGATTATTTGTATATGTCTTACATTGAGAATTAGTCCTGCTCTTTACCATTGGAATTTGATAGACTTCTAAAACGTTTTTAAACAAAAAAAAAATGAAATAAAACTCAAATTTCTCAAATTTTATTAAAGGGAATCAATCTGTCACCGGGTATTTGCAATATGATCTAGCAGGTGAGACCCTGATTCCAGCAATGTATCACTTAGTAAACTGGGGTCAGCAGTTGTGATACAATCACAGTTTTCTCTGCTGCTTAGAATGTTGAGTTGTGTATAACGCCGCCCACATCACTGATTGGCTGCTTTCTGTGTAGCAGTGCTGGGGGGGGACGTGGTTGGACCAGGAGGCAGGAGTGATAATCTCCTGCTGATAAAACACTGATTTTATTGAAACAGTTAAACACAGCCCTGTAAGTGACACAACACTGGAATCAGTTTTTTTCCCCTACATCATGGTGCTCTCAGATTACATAGCAAAAACCTGCTGACAAATTCCCTTTAATAGTCGTAATAAAAAAATATTTTTTATTACTAGAATAATTTAATTAATTTAAAAGAAAAATGTTAAACCAAGTCAAATTATATATATATATATATATATATATATATATATATATATATATATATATATATATATATATATATATATATATATATATATATATATATATATATATATATATAAAATTTACAAATCAAATATTGAGATTATTTTTATTATAATTCATTTCTTTTTCCCCCCTCTTTTACATATTAGTCTGACCAAAGCCATACTAACTATTTTCACAGAGAGGGGACAGTATATATCAAATGCGAAAATTAATAGATTTGCTAAAGCTGGCTTTCCTCAATGAAAATCAGAACAGAAATAACATTGAAAAAATTCAAAAAGAAAAAAAAAAAAATTGGAAAGTGGGACTGAAGTCTTAAGAAAAGCAAATATCCATAATATATACATTGAATTAGCTTGCCGTTGAATTGTGTAGCTAAAAACAAAAAAAAATAAAAGTAGAGATAATTTGGTTGTTTATTAGTTAATGTCTGTTCTATAACTCGTTTTTGTTTTTTTTTGGTTACTTTTTTTTTTTAGGTTTACAGCCCAGACATTTTTCTAACATGTGTTTTTTTTATTATTTAATTTGATTACATTTTTTTGTGCTTTTATTTCTAATATTTAAAAAAATATATATATAAGGTAGTTGGGATCAGAGGACATCGCTCGATCCCTTAATTTTAGTTAGTTCTTTGTGTTCTAGGTTCTGTGTGGTTTCTTTGACTGTGTTTAGTAGAATGTTGTAGGATCTCTTGAAATTTAAAAATTAAATGAAAAGTCGACAAAGCATAAAAAAAAAGACATTTATGTAAAGAAGAAAAAAGAACAACAGAGAAAAATGTAAAAAAAATTTGAGAACCTGGCGAGATCTTTTGAAATGTTGTTTTTAACTTATTTGGAAGTATTTATTCTTTATTTGCGTGGGTATAAAATATGTGCATATTTATGTTTGTTGAGCGTAAGCAAACAAGTTTTTTTCTTTTTTTTTTTTTTTTTTTTTTAAAATCCGGTCAAAGCCCAGTCTCCATAGAGAATATAGGGCTTATTTGGGAATTGGAAGAAAAGGTAATAATTTATTTAAAGAACAAAAGGGGTTGACACATTGTTTAAAAAAAATAAAAAATAAAATAAAAAAAAAAAAGAAGAAAAAAAAGAATAACTTGCATTTTTTATAAGCTGGTTTGAAATCCATTGAGCTGAGAGCACTGAATAATAAAACGTATAAAAAAGGAAATAAAAAGATTATTAATAAAAAAAAAAAAATTGTTGTACTGATTATTTTGTAAGGGTGGAAGTAAGAGGTGTGATTGGGATTTAAGAGTACGTTGCAAAACCCCATTAACATGAATTCCACAGAAAAATCTGAGAAATTTCACAAGGAAAAATGAATCTAATGAGAAATAACAGCCGATATGTGGTGAAAAACATGGATTTGCTACAATACATCTGTACACATCCAGTGTCACCTTGTCCGTAGGCTGTGTATGATACTGATGTCTAAAGTGAGATTTTGATTGGTCTGTCTTTTTCTGGTTTTAAATTTTCAAGTATAGAACTACTATAATACTGCCCCCTATGTACAATAATATAACTACTATAATACTGCCCCCTATGTACAGTAATATAACTACTATAATACTGCCCCCTATGTACAAGAATATAACTACTATAATACTGCCCCTATGTACAAGAATATAACTACTATAATACTGCCCCCTATGTACAGTAATATAACTACTATAATACTGCCCCCTATGTACAAGAATATAACTACTATAATACTGGCTCCTATGTACAAGAATATAACTACTATAATACTGCCCCTATGTACAAGAATATAACTACTATAATACTGCCCCCTATGTACAAGAATATAACTACTATAATACTGCTCCTATGTACAAGAATATAACTACTATAATACTGCCCCCTATGTACAGTAATATAACTACTATAATACTGCCCCCTATGTACAAGAATATAACTACTATAATACTGGCTCCTATGTACAAGAATATAACTACTATAATACTGCCCCTATGTACAAGAATATAACTACTATAATACTGCCCCCTATGTACAAGAATATAACTACTATAATACTGCCCCTATGTACAAGAATATAACTACTATAATACTGCCCCTATGTACAAGAATATAACTACTATAATACTGCTCCTATGTACAAGAATATAACTACTATAATACTGCCCCCTATGTACAAGAATATAACTACTATAATACTGCCCCGATATATAAGAATATAACTACTATAATACTGTCCTTATGTATAAGAATATAACTACTATAATACTGCCCCCTATGTACAAGAATATAACTACTATAATACTGTCCTTATGTATAAGAATATAACTACTATAATACTGCCCCCTATGTACAAGAATATAACTACTATAATACTGCTCCTATGTACAAGAATATAACTACTATAATACTGCTCCTATGTACAAGAATATAACTACTATAATACTGCCCCTATGTACAAGAATATAACTACTATAATACTGCTCCTATGTACAAGAATATAACTACTATAATACTGCTCCTATGTGCAAGAATATAACTACTATAATACTGCTCCCTATGTACAAGAATATAACTACTATAATACTGCCCCTATGTACAAGAATATAACTACTATAATGCTGCCCCCTATGTACAAGAATATAACTACTATAATACTTCTCCTATGTACAAGAATACAACTACTATAATGCTGAATCACATGAAAGTCATAGGAAACCTTGCGGTAACCTGGTATTCAGCTCACCCATGGACTGAGGATCTCCTCTGCACAGACGCCTTGTAGTATAGCAAGGAACAATGAAGAGAAAAGGAAAGTACATCCAGCACTGGGTCCTCATAAAAAGTTCTTCTTTATTGCAAATCCAAAAAAATCTCTAGACAGAGTAATCGCATACGTGTTTCAGACTGTTATGTCCTTACTTATTGCATAATACTGCCCCTATGTATAAGAATATAACTACTATAATACTGCTCCTATGTACAAGAATATAACTACTATAATACTGCCCCTATGTACAAGAATATAATTGCTATAATACTGCCCCATGTACAAGAATATAACTGCTATAATACTGCCCCCTATGTACAAGAATATAACTACTATAATACTGCTCCTATGTACAAGAATATAACTACTACAATACTGCTCGTATGTACAAGAATATAACTACTATAATACTGCCCCCTATGTACAAGAATATAACTACTATAATACTGCCCCCTATGTACAATAATATAACTACTATAATACTGCTCCTATGTACAAGAATATAACTACTATAATACTGCTCGTATGTACAAGAATATAACTACTATAATACTGCCCCCTATGTACAAGAATATAACTACTATAATACTGCCCCCTATGTCCATTAATATAACTATAATACTGCCCCCTACATACAAGAATATAACTACTATCATACTGCTCCTATGTACAAGAATATAACTACTATAATACTGCTCCCATGTACAAGACTATGACTACTATAATACTGCCCCCTATATACAAGAATATAACTACTATAATACTGCTCCCTATGTACAAGAATATAACTACTATAATACTGTCCCTCTGTACAAGAATATAACTACTATAATACTGCTCCCTATGTACAAGAATATAACTACTATAATACTGCTCCTATGTACAAGAATATAACTACTATAATACTGCCCCTATGTACAAGTATATAACTACTATAATACTGCTCCCATGTACAAGACTATGACTACTATAATACTGCCCCCTATGTACAAGAATATAACTAATGTAATACTGCCCCCTATGTACAAGAATATAACTAATGTAATACTGCCCCCTATGTACAAGAATATAATTACTATAATACTGCCCCCTATGTACAAGAATATAACTACTACATTACTGCTCCCTATGTACAAGAATATAACTACTATAATACTGCCCCCTATGTACTAGAATATAACTACTATAATACTGCCCCCTATGTACAAGAATATAACTACTATAATACTGCCCCCTATGTACAAGAATATAACTACTACCACCTGCCTTATAATGCCCCATGCAGGATGTCACTCCCCCCCCACCATATAATGCCCCATGCAGGATGTCACATCCCCCCCTCCCTTATAATGCCCCATGCAGGATGTCACTCCCCCCCACCATACAATGCCCCATGCAGGATGTCACATCCCCCCCTCCCTTATAATGCCCCATGCAGGATGTCACCTCTCCCCCCCTCCCTTATAATGCCCCATGCAGGATGTTATTCCCCCCTCCCTTATAATGCCCCATGCAGGATGTCATTCCCCCCCTCCCTTATAATGCCCCATGCAGGATGTCATTCCCCCCCTCCCTTATAATGCCCCATGCAGGATGTCATTCCCCCCCTCCCTTATAATGCCCCATGCAGGATGTCATTCCCCCCCTCCCTTATAATGCCCCATGCAGGATGTCACTCCCCCCCACCATATAATGCCCCATGCAGGATGTCACATCCCCCCCACCATATAATGCCCCATGCAGGATGTCACATCCCCCCCACCATATAATGCCCCATGCAGGATTTCACATCCCCCCTCCCTTATAATGCCCCATGCAGGATGTCACTCCCCCCCCACCATATAATGCCCCATGCAGGATGACACATCCCCCTCTCCCTTATAATTCCCCATGCAGGATGTCACCCCCCCTTCCTTATAATGCCCCATGCAGGATGTCACATCCCCCCCTTCCTTATAATGCCCCATGCAGGAAGTCACATCCCCCGCATATAATGCCCCATGCAGGAAGTCACATCCCCCGTATATAATACCCCATGCAGGAAGTCACATCCCCCTCCATAGTGCCCCATGCAGGATGTCACACCCCCCCCTCGTTTATAATGCCCCCTCCACGATGTCACACACCCCACCCCACCATTTAATGCCCTATGCCCCCATACAATAAAAAAAAAAATCCAATACTCACCTCACTCCTCACGCGCGCCGGCATCTTCCCGCTCTGCGCTGTGACCGCTCAGGAGAGAGCGCGGTGGAAAGACGTCACCGCGCCCTCTGACCTGAGACGTCACAGAGCTGCAGCGGAAGAGACAGGAGCTGCTGCGGAGGCACGGGGAGGGGTAAGTATTGCGCCGGGTGCTGATCTCCCGAAGGTAGCTGCATGGAGGTCAGCGGCGCCTCCAGTCAGGGGACTTATGCTGCGAGCAGCCGGCTGCATCGCCGCTGACCTCCATGCGGCAGATGAGCCGCTAACGGCCGCCATCGTTTTCTGAAATGCCGCGTCGCTGATTGGCCGCAGCCGGACCAATCAGCGACGCGGGATTTCCTGGACAGAAGGACAGACAGACAGACGGGATAAGACAATTATATATATTAGATAATACTGCCCCCTATGTACAAGAATATAACTACTATAATACTGCTCCTATGTACAAGAATATAACTACTATAATACTGCCCCCTATGTACAAGAATATAACTACTATAATACTGCCCCCTATGTCCATTAATATAACTACTATAATACTGCTCCTATGTACAAGAATATAACTACTATAATACTGCTCCTATGTACAAGAATACATCTCCTATAATACTGCTCCTATGTACAAGAATATAACTACTATAATACTGCCCCTATGTACAAGAATATAACTACTATGATACTGCCCCTATGTACAAGAATATAACTACTATAATACTGCCCCCTATGTACAAGAATATAACTACTATAATACTGCCCCCTATGTACAAGAATATAACTACTATAATACTGCTCCTATGTACAAGAATATAACTACTATAATACTGCCCCTATGTACAAGAATATAACTACTATAATACTGCCCCCTATGTACAAGAATATAACTACTATAATACTGCTCCTATGTACAAGAATATAACTACTATAATACTGCCCCTATGTACAAGAATATAACTGCTATAATACTGCCCCCTATGTACAAGAATATATCTACTATAATACTGCTCCTATGTACAAGAATATAACTACTATAATACTGCTCCTATGTACAAGAATATAACTACTATAATACTGCACCTATGTACAAGAATATAACTACTATAATACTGCCCCCTATGTACAAGAATATAACTACTATAATACTGCCCCTATGTACAAGAATATAACTACTATAATACTGCCCCTATGTACAAGAATATAACTACTATAATACTGCCCCTATGTACAAGAATATAACTACTATAATACTGCTCCTATGTACAAGAATATAACTACTATAATACTGCCCCTATGTACAAGAATATAACTACTATAATACTGCTCCTATGTACAAGAATATAACTACTATAATACTGCCCCCTATGTACAAGAATATAACTACTATAATACTGCCCCCTATGTACAAGAATATAACTACTATAATACTGCTCCTATGTACAAGAATATAACTACTATAATACTGCACCTATGTACAAGAATATAACTACTAGAATACTGCCCCTATGTACAAGAATATAACTGCTATAATACTGCCCCCTATGTACAAGAATATAACTACTATAATACTGCTCCTATGTACAAGAATATAACTACTATAATACTGCTCCTATGTACAAGAATATAACTACTATAATACTGCCCCTTATGTACAAGAATATAACTACTATAATACTGCCCCCTATGTACAAGAATATAACTACTATAATACTGCCCCCATGTACAAGAATATAACTACTATAATACTGCCCCTATGTACAAGAATATAACTACTATAATACTGCCCCCTATGTACAAGAATATAACTACTATAATACTGCCCCTATGTACAAGAATATAACTACTATAATACTGCCCCTATGTACAAGAATATAACTACTATAATACTGCCCCTATGTACAAGAATATAACTACTATAATACTGCTACCTATGTATAAGAATATAACTACTATAATACTGCCCCCTATGTACAAGAATATAACTACTATAATACTGTCCCCTATGTATAAGAATATAACTACTATAATACTGCCCCCTATGTACAAGAATATAACTACTATAATACTGCTCCTATGTACAAGAATATAACTACTATAATACTGCCCCTATGTACAAGAATATAACTACTATAATACTGCCCCCTATGTACAAGAATATAACTGCTATAATACTGCTCCTATGTACAAGAATATAACTACTATAATACTGCCCCCTATGTACAAGAATATAACTACTATAATACTGCTCCTATGTACAAGAATATAACTACTATAATACTGCCCCCTATGTACAAGAATATAACTACTATAATACTGCCCCCTATGTACAAGAATATAACTGCTATAATACTGCTCCTATGTACAAGAATATAACTACTATAATACTGCCCCCTATGTACAAGAATATAACTGCTATAATACTGCCCCTATGTACAAGAATATAACTACTATAATACTGCCCCCTATGTACAAGAATATAACTACTATAATACTGTCCCCTATGTACAAGAATATAACTACTATAATACTGCTCCTATGTACAAGAATATAACTACTATAATACTGCCCCCTATGTACAAGAATATAACTACTATAATACTGTAGCATAGAAAGGTGCCCACGCCCGCTCACTGAGACACAGGTGCACAGATCTAGTATGGCATAACTGATAGCCGAAAAAAAGAAAGTGAAAATCCAGCACTCTTGAAGTGTATAAAAATTGTATAAAAAACACCTTTTATTTTCAAAAATTAAAAAACAATCCAGAACAAGAAAATATCAATCTGACGCATTTCGAGGGCACAATGCGCTCTGAGTCCTGTGAATATTTTGACAAAATCATAATTTTTATGCAGATTTCCAACTTAAAACTGTATCAATTTTAATGCTTATTGGATGAAGCAGATCAGGTGATGTATAATTGTGAAATGAGGAAGGTGCGGCCTAAGGATACAATGCCCTTCATAAAGGTGTGCAGAATTATTAGGCAGCGTGTTTTCCTCAGGCAAAATGGGCCAAAAAGACTTTAATTGCTTACCGGTAATGGGATTTTCCAGAACATTTGACAGCACACAGAGAGAGATGATCCTCCCTTCAAGGACAGGAAACCTACAGAATAAAAGGGAGCAGCCCCCCAACGCATCAGTGGTTTACAGAGGAGGAGATGTTTGATAGTATGAGCATGAGAGGTATGATAGTGATCAGTGCTTACCTGGAAGCTCATGGGCTCCAAAGCAAAAGCTCTAACAGGGCCCCCATTTATTGCAAATCTTTAATAGTATTGGTCTTTTCATATAGGTTAAAGAGACTTTTGGGATCCCTTAGGCTCCAGGGCCGGGTGCAATTGCAACCCTGTACCTATTGTAGTTACGTCCCTGATAGTAATTATGCATACATCAATGAACAATTCTCATTTCTTCTTTTTTTTTTTGCGACACCACGGTCAACACCATAAAGAACCAAAAGTCACCCTCCAATTACCAGTGACGGGAGGGAATATAAGGGTGTTGTCAGGGGTTCTGGAAAATCCCATCACCAGTAAGTAATTAATGTCTTTTACTAATCACTCATGACAGCACCTACTTAGAGTTAAAGAGAACCCTTAACCTTAGGGCTGGACCACTGCTTCAAAAACCCTTCTCACAAAGGAAATATCAGCAGAAGTCCAACCTATGGTGCTTGTAGAAGGTGCAAGGTGAGGGCCACATCGCAGCCTTACATATCTGCTCGATGGAGACATTCACTTTCCCCGCCCAGGAGGTTGAAATAGCCCTAGTAGAATAAGCCTTCAGGTCCCCTGCAACTACTAGGTTACTTGCTGAGTAATCTAACTCAATAGCCTCTTTAATCCATCTAGCTAGTGTGCTTTTGGAAGCCCCAAGCCCCTTTTTGGGGCCCTGAAAGGACACGAAAAACTGACCAACATCTCCAGGCTTTTGTGGCCGAAAGACGTATTTCAAGAGTCCTCTTGACATATGCTTTTCTTCCTCCTTAGGGGTCCCTGGATTAGCACAAGAGGAAGGGAGCACAATTTCTTGACTCCTATGGAACTTGGAGGCCACCTTGAGAAGGTAGACCGGATCCTGTTTTAAAACTACTCTGTCTTCCAGGATTTGAGTAAACGGAGGATTATCCAATAGGGCTTGAAGGTCCCTGTCCCTACGTGCAGAGGTCAAAGCCCCCAGAATGATGGTTTTCAGTGTAATAAACTTGATAGAAGCTGAATCCATGGGTTTGTACGGGGGTTTGGTTAATGCCGTGAACACTAGATTCAAATCCCAAGATGGCAGTTTCGGGTTCGATACTGACTTGGACCTTTTTGAATCTTAAAATCCAACGATCACTTTCCAGAAATGGTCATATAGGACACCCAGAGACGATACCTGGACCTTAATTATACTTGTAGACAGTCTTTGTGCTAACCCTTTCTGGAGAAATTTTCATACCTTTCTGTTCAGATTGTCCACAATAAGATCTATTTCTGGGAGCCCACATAGGTTCATAATTTGATCGAACACCTTCTGAGTCAGAGTTCATCCTCCCTGTTTCCGTTGGACGCTACTTAAAAAGTCTGCTTTGTAAATGTTTTTCTCCTTTATGTGAAGAGTTGTCAGGGACAAGAGATGAGCCTCCACCATTCGAAACATCTGATCGGTCTCTGTTATTAGGGATCTGGACTTCGTTCCCTCTTGATGACTTATATAGGCCACAATTACCCTGTTGTCTGACAGGATTCTTACATGGTGACCTTGTATGGACAAAAGTAGCTCTTAGTGCCTGCCTTACCGCCAAAAGCTCTTTTAGGTTGGAGGAAATGGACTTTTCTTCTTCCATCCATTTGCCCTGGACCAGGAGATACAGTAGATGTGCACCTTGCATTTGTTGTAATTATCCAAGATATCCGATTCGTCCAGTATATCCCTTTGGGCTGGTTTTGTTTCTAGACACCAGAGGAGAGAGCGAATTATTGTCGAAGAAAGAGTTAATTTGGCATTTGCCCTTTCAATGCTTGTCAGGATTTCCCATTACAGCACTCAAGTGTGTGCCTGAGTCCATGCTACTGCCGAGAAACAGGAGGATAAAGATCCTAACACTGACATTGCCTTCCTTAAGAGTCGGGACCGGATTGTCTACCAATTTTGATACTTGGCAAGACACCCTCTCCTTTTATTCCTCTGGAAGAAAACAACTCCGATTGATCGCATCTAGGAGAAGGCCAAGAAGAACCTATACCTTTTTGGACTCTAACCTTGATTTTTTTTTTTTTTATTTACTATCCAGACCAAATGTGTCAGGGTAGCTCTGAGCCCTTCACTGCTCGTCAGATCTGCCCTCAATCAGGAGATCGTAGAGGTGAGGTTTCACCAGTGTATCACTCTCCCGAAAGTGATCTGTCATCTCGGCTACAATCTTAGTAAAAATCCGAGGAACAACAGACAATTTGAAGGGAAGGGCCCAAAACTGAAAATGCCGGATCTTCCCCCTTTATGCTGAGAGCTACCCTCAGGAATTTTTAGTGTTCTGCATGAATTGGAACATGATAATATGGATCTTTTAAATCCAGAACTGCCATGTAACAATCTGGATAGAGAAGCTTTATTGCCGATCTTATGGACTCCATTTTGAAAGATTTGATTCTCAAATATTTGTTTAGGTTTATGATGGTTCTGAAAGTCGCATCCATTTTTTATTACTAGAAAGACGGGTGAGTAGAACCCCTGTCCTTTTTCTTGTTTTGGGACCTCTATCAGGACCGATTTTTTTCCCACTAGCTCCAGAACTACTTTTTCTATAGCCAGCTGTTCCCCAAGGGAACTTTGGGCTTTTGTTACTAAAAAATTATGTGGGGGGACAGCCAGAAACTCTAACTTTAGGCCAGATTCTACGATGTTAAGAAACCAATTGTTTGAAGAAATGTGTGCCCAGGTAGGAAATAAGAGACTTAGCCCATCCATTACCTGGGGCATGGTGTCAGTGTGCAGGCTTTTTGTTCTCAGAAGAGGGACCTCCGAACATGAAGCCTCTGCTTCTCTTCCTCTGTCCCCCCATTTGTCCTCGTTTCTTGGGGGTCTTTTACGATTGTATCTCCTCCGAAAAGATATTTTATGAGGGCACAACCAGATTAGGGAACCTCTTTTTATTGCTTTCTCCAAGATATCACCCACTACAGGGCCAAAGAGGTATTCACACTGACAAGGTATAGAGCAAAGCCTAGATTTCGACATGATATCTCCCGACCAATCCTTCAACCATAAAGAACAACATGTCGCATTAGATAGAGCAGCAGATCTGGTTGGCAAACAAATTGTGTCTGCTGAGGCACGTGGCAGAAAGGCTGCCGGCCTCGCCAGCATAAGGAGAGCATCTAGAATACTTTCTCTCGCCATCTTATTACTCAGCTAGCATTTCATGATGTCCAACAACAGGGACCTGATCTTCCATTTGTAATCTATGGCTGGTTTAAAAGACCCCGCTGAAGACTCCAAAACCCTCTTTCGAAGACCGTCCGCCTTCCCATCAAGGTGGTCTTTTAATGCTCCCATATCAAAGGGTAATAAAGATTTCAGAAATGCCTTTGAAATGGCTACATCAATCTTTGGAGCTTTATCCCAGACGGTCGTCAAAGTATCTTCCTCAAAGGGGTAATAAATTTTGAAGCGGACGGTAAGAACCCTTTCCGCTTAGGCTCCTTCCATTCCCATTTGATAAGTGAAAATACCTTATCATTCACAGGAAAGGTCCAATGTTTACTTTGTTCTAGTCCCCCAAATATTATGTCCTGCATGGATTTTGGAGCCCTGGACTCGTCTATGTCCAGAGTGGACCTAATAGCCTTAATCAGCTTTCCGTTTCAATTGGAAAACATGGACGTCCTGCACCCCATTCGTCAGAAGCGGATGATAAAGAAGATACATCTTCTCCTGACATGACCAGCTCATCTGAAGATACAGCTCTGGTCTTTGTTTTCTCTCTTTAGGGAGGATTAGGGACCTAAGGGAACTCTTTGCTTCCACCATAGTTAGAAATCTAACATCTGAAAACGAAGCCAGGAGATTCCTCACGGATAATTTTCTCTATACAAGACTGACAGAGTCTCTTCTCCCACGTACCTGATAGCATCCCTTTACATAGCGCACACTTCTTGTGCTTCGTTTTTTAAACACATTTTCTAGTTTTTTCAAAAAAAAAAAAAAACAGGAATATGACAAAAAAACTCCCTTTAAAAAATGTAAATGTATTCACGGAGGTCACTTACAATGGCTTTCAAAAGTACTCACCCCTTTGACATGTTTCATATTTTGCTGCTTTTTTTGAGGGTCTGCATCAGTTCATGTAAAATAACAAAATAACTGAAAACTTCCATGTGCATAACTAGTCACCCCCCGAAAGTAGAGCCTCCTTTTGCGACACAGTTGTAAGTCTCTTGGACAAGTCTCTATGAGCTTTCCACATCTGGCCACTGGGATTTTTGCCCATTCCTCAAGGCAAAACTGCTTCAGCTCCTTCAAGTTAGATGGATTCCTCTGGTGAACAGCAATCTTCAAGTCTGAAAACAGATTCTCCATTGGATTAAGGTCTGAGCTTTGACTAGGCCACTCCAAAACATTTACACGTTTCTCCTTAAACCACTCGAGTGTTGCTTTCGCAGTATGCTTTGGGTCATTGTCTTGCTGGAAGGTGAACGTCCGTCCCAGTCTGAAATCACTGACAGACTAAAACAGTTTTGGTCAAGAATATCCCTGTATTTAGCACCACCCATCTTCTCCGTGACTCTGATCATTTTCACTGTCCCTCCTGCCAAAAAACATCCCCACAGCATGATGCTACCACCACGTTTCACTGTGGGGATGGTGTTCTTGGGTGATGGGTTGTGTTGGCTTGGCGCCAGACACAGATTTTACCATGGTGGCCAAAACATTCAGTTTTGGTCTGATCCCACCACAGATTCCTCCATACATTTGGGGAGTCTCCCACATGTCTTTTGGCAAACGCAAAACGAGCCTTACAATTTTTGTAAGTAAAGGCTTTTTTCTGGTCACTCTTCCGTAAAGGCCACCATTATTTTTTTTTTTAAGAATCCAACCTGACTTGTACTTCTCTACAACATTGTCCCGGACGTGTTTGGAGATCTCCTTGACTTTCATGGTGTTGTTTGGAGATCTCCTTGGACTTCATGGTGTTGTTTGGAGATCTCCTTGGACTTCATGGTGTTGTTTGGAGATCTCCTTGGACTTCATGGTGTTTGGTTAGTGGTGCCTCTTGATTAATGGTGTTGCAGCCTCTGTGGCCTTTCAGAAAAGGTAAAGTGTATATACTGACAGACAAGTGACACTTGGATTGCACACAGGTGGACGTCCTGTCACTAAGCATGTGACTTGTGAAGTGAATTGCTTGCATCAGACATTTTTAGGGGCTTCATAGCAAAAGGGGTGAATACATATGCACATGCCAATTTTTAGTTATTTGATCCCATACATTTAATTTATGCCTTTATTTTTCTCACTTCACTAGCTTGGACAATTTACTGCTGATGCATCACACACACAAGTCGGATTACAAAACTATTTACACACAGGTTGTAATGTAACAAAATAGGTAAAAAGTCAAGGGGTGTGTGAACACTTTCGCAAGCCACTGTATCCACTCAGGAACTTTTAAGTACTGGATTGGGAGGAATCACTTCTTCCAAATGATCCCCACTGGAGGCTGTGGATTCATAAATTGTGTTGCCAATTCACTGTCTGGCCACCACTGGTGACGACCACTGCTGCTGCTGCAGTTAAAGAGGAACTTCCAACTGACTGCTGACCAGCCATCATCCCCCACGGAAGCCACAGTGGGAGAAAAACGCCATGTGAAAGCCCCCACAGACTTCATCTTTACAAACTGAATAACACCAAGTTTTTAACCTGTCTATGTTCTGCGGTCCACCCATTCTCTTTAAAAGGAACCTGTCACCAGAAAAAAAACAAACCCGTTATTAACCTGCAGCATACAGCGAAGGTGATTAACCATCTATCTGCATGTTAATAGTGTTTTTTCCCTTAAATAACCTTGGTTGCTCTTCTCTGAACTCCCCTCTAGCTCAGCTATATCCTTTTTATACACCAGAGACCAAAATTGTACCCAGTATGCCAAGTGTGCCTGAACTTGTGGCTTGTATAGAAGCAAAACTATATTCCCGTCATGAGCATCCATGTTTCTTTTAAGGCATACCATGATTTTTGTTTTTGCTTTAGCAGCAGCTGCCTGACACCACTGATCACTAAAGTTGAGTTTGCTGTCTACTAATACACTGGCCAGTTGTACCCAATGAAATACTATTTAGGAGATAGTTCTACATTTAGGTTTCCTCTTTAAAACTGGATCCTTTTGCATTAATCTATTTATAAAGTGCCTTTTTCTTTGCCCCAGCCGCCGTAAATCCCTTTGTAATATTAAATGATCCTCCTCTGTTATTACCTTGTAGAGATTAGTATCGTCTGCAAATATTGACATTCTACTCGGTACATCCTATACAAGGTCATTTATAAACATATTAAAAAGAGGGCCCAATACTGACCCCTGTGGTACCATATTATTGTGACCAAATCAGTGTCTTCCATTAAAAACCATCTTCTGTTTCCCCTTCACACATTTTCCCTTAGTCCTATTGCTCTCATTTTATGCAATCAAATCATAGCTCACATTCACCCATTATCCCAATGATTTAATATTGTTGGAAGCAAATTATGATTTCTAATTCCTTCATCTTGTAGGTAAGGCCTCTAGCATTAGTGTACATGCACTTTATGTATTTCGCTGTAAGTCTTTTTCTCTTCTCTGTATCTGTCCTAACCCCATAATATCTATATCTATATCTATCATGAGGTTAGGAAATATAGATGTATATAAAACACTACCTGAATACGCCACTAGGAGGAGCTCATTACATAGACTATTGTAGCTCCTATCGAACAAGTCCTCAGTGAGCTCCCCCTAGTGGTGGCTGCTGATGTGCAGAAAAGAATAAAAAACACAATTCTGATTGTCATTGAGAACAAAGCACTAGTGACAAAGTGACACGATTGATGAAGGAAAAAAAAAAAAAAAAAAGTGTATAACACCTTGAGTTTTTATAGAAACTAAACATGTATTTCTGAGCACAGAACAATCCCACCACTAGCATGGAAACAAGAAATACAATAGCAGCTACTTGGAATATATTTTTTTTTTAAATAAAGGGGATATCCTTGATTTATGTATATTTAAAAAAAAAAAGTCTACATTTATCAAGCAAAATTGCCATTTCTGTCCTTGGGCTTTGTCTGGCTTTGCAGTTTACTTGTATGGGAAAGAGCTGCAATACCAGGCACAACCAATGGGCAGAAGTGTCACTGTTTCTCAAGAAAAAAAAAATACATTTAATGGATATCCCCTTTAAGTCCCAAGTGTGAGAACAAAGTGAAGGTGACGCAGGGGAGCAGCGTTTGAGGGGATGGCGGATGGAATGTGTCTTTCGGTTGCCTGTGTCCTTTACTGCAGAGATGGGGCGAAGGTGGGACGGGGTCTGGAATGAGGTTGGGGGGGGGGGGAGGACGATGCTGTAGTGAGGAACCAGCGTGGCCGTTAGATCTAACGCTTCACAGTTTGCTACGTCCTCTGCGGACAAAGAAAAAATATCACCATTAGTGTGTGTTCAATATGAAAACAGGCACATAATGTACATTCATGCATCATCTTCCATCTTCAGGAGCACACTGCTCCCCGGCCTCCCTGCTTTGCACTCGACAGTAACGACAATCACCTCGATCCCTGTCCCCATCGGGTCCAATCGAACCTATCAGTATGTACATAGACAATTCTTCATTTAGTCTATCCAATGTCAGGTTCTTTTGTAGGATGCAGGAGGCTCAGGAGCTGAGCCCGCACCATACCCAGCAGATGCTGGATGTGTCACACAGCCAACATATTCCTCACGTATTGAGATATCGCCACGAAGAAACACAAAGTTTTACTCTACCAGCAAAGTGAATAAGCTCTCTAAAGTCTCGTGCACTCGCTGCTTATTTTTTCCTTGCAGATTTGACGCAGTTTCCAATCAGCAGGCTGTCATTTCTTCCACCCAAATAACTGAATAATAAACGTATAAAAACCCACCCGTAGTTTAACTAACGTTTTTTCCTGTCAACGCTCCAATATTTGTAGCAGATTTTTCATACCCAAAGGGAATTTGTCACTAAGTTTTTGTCACCTAATCTGAGAGCAGCATAACGCAGGGTCTCTCCCAGGGTTACTGGGCTGCCTGCTGCAGTTTTGATAAAATCAGTGTTTTATCAGCAGGAGATTATCACTAGAAGACTAGTAAACCTGCTGCCATGTAGTTCTTCATACTCATGAGCTCTGTATAACCTCGCCCCCTCACACTACTGATTGGCAGCTTTCTGCCTATGTACAGTGTACACAGCAGAAAGCAGCCACTGTGCATAGGCAGAAAGCTGCCAATCAGTGGTGTGGGGTTATACAGAGCTCAGCATTCAGAGACCTGCTAGCTCTGAGAAACTGAGATTGTATCAAAACTGAAGCAAGCAGCCCAGTAAGTGACACAATCGCTGGAATCAGGGTCTCCGGCACTGTGCCATCAGCAGCAGCTCCTCCAGCACGGAGTACCCAGCGTTGCCATGCCTAGGCCTATGTCAGCGCTCGTCCTGTCTGATCTGATGGAGGGACACATGCAGGGTTATGCGGCACCTGTTCTGCTGGTGTCACAGCTCGTCATGCTCCTCCTGGGGGATGTCTACCGGCTGATGACAGGCGGCCGGAGTGAAGAACTCCATGAGGTATTCGCAGCGACTGGGTTCAGAGGTCGACGTGACCACGGTCTCTTTACCGCAGTACAGCTTCACCTGCGGACCAGGAAAAACAAGCAAAAAACCCCACATTATTCACGCGTGTCAGCGCGTCCACCACTGGCAGCACACGGAGTATAAGCACAGAAAACAGGGATAAAAAAGGTTACTGCCGGGTCATTCACATTACTAATAAATATATTATATATATATATATATATATATATATATATATATATATATATATATATATATATATATATATATATATATATATATATATATATATATATATATATATATATCTCTCAGTCACCCTACAGTGGGAGGGGCAGACGCCCATGTCACAAAGCTCCTCCCCTCCTATTCCCCCGTGGTGGGAGGGGCAGACGCCCATGTCACTTAGCTCCTCCCCTATCCCCCTGTAGTAGGAGGGGCAGATGCCATGTCTCAAATCTCCTCCCCTCCTGTGGTGGGAGGGGCAGATGCCCATGTCACAAAGCTCCTCCCCTATTACCTTATGGTGGGAGGGGCATGTCACTTAGCTCCTCCCCTATAGTAGGAGGGGCAGATGCCATGCCACATAGCTCCTCCCATCCTATTTCCCTGTGGTGGGAGGGTCAGACATGTCAATTAGCCCCTCCCCTCCCATTCCCCTGTGGTGGGAGGGGCAGATGTGATGTCACTTAGCTCCTCCCCTATTCCCCCTGCAGTAGGAGGGGCAGATGCCATGCCACATAGCTCCTCCCATCCTATTCGCCTGTGGTGGGAGGGGTAGACTCAGTCACATAGCTCCTCCCTCTTGACTATCACATGGGAGTGGCACACTGCATGTCACATAGCTTTCCCTACTCCTTTCTGGGTCACCACAAGGGGGGGCAAATCCTTTCCATCACTCACTTGTGTCGATCGGTTTGGTCCCTGCCAACAGGCTGTGCCTTGTTCATATTTCATTGTACTAAATCGATCATTTTCGGGTCCCGACCAGAATCCCCACGATCTGTGGAAAAGAAGAATCATCAGAAATAATTGGGCCCCAAGATCTAAACACAAAAAAGACCAAAACCTCTCACCCCAGATTAGTCTCCGAGCCGCCAACCTTCGGCTTCTGCGTCACACGACTAAATGGGCACAAGCGATAAATATACCTGGGAAAGAAAATCACAGGGACATCCAATAATACAACCCGAACACAATCACCCCATATACAGGGACTTATAGTACACAATCACCCAGGAACGTCTCCCGGTATACTCACTCGCTTGTCAATAGCTCATAGCATTGTCCATAAAGATAAGAAAACTCCCCGTGTGATCCAAAATTCAACGAGATCTCCTTCTCCAGATTCCTAAACACAAAAGTGCAAGAAAGGTCAAAGCCCAACGAGAGAACCGAGGTAACGTAATACTAGGGGTAATAAGAGGCTCAAGAGCCGGGTTACTGTAATAGGGGGTTATAGGGGCAATAAGAGGATTAGGAGCCGGGTTACAGGGTAATAAGAGGCTCAGGAGCCGGGTTACAGGGGTAATAAGAGGCTCAGGAGCCGGGTTACAGGGGTAATAAGAGGCTCAGGAGCCGGGTTACAGGGGTAATAAGAGGATCAGGAGCCGGGTTACTGTAATAAGAGGTTACAGGGTAATAAGAGGATCAGGAGCCGGGTTACTGTAATAAGAGGATCAGGAGCCGGGTTACTGTAATAAGAGGATCAGGAGCCGGGTTACTGTAATAAGAGGATCAGGAGCCGGGTTACTGTAATAAGAGGATCAGGAGCCGGGTTACTGTAATAAGAGGATCAGGAGCCGGGTTACTGTAATAAGAGGATCAGGAGCCGGGTTACTGTAATAAGAGGATCAGGAGCCGGGTTACTGTAATAAGAGGATCAGGAGCCGGGTTACTGTAATAAGAGGATCAGGAGCCGGGTTACTGTAATAAGAGGATCAGGAGCCGGGTTACTGTAATAAGAGGATCAGGAGCCGGGTTACTGTAATAAGAGGTTACAGGGTAATAAGAGGATCTGGAGCCGGGTTACTGTAATAAGAGGTTACAGGGTAATAAGAGGGTCAGGAGCCGGGTTACTGTAATAAGAGGCTACAGGGGTAATAAGAGGATCAGGAGCCGGGTTACTGCAATAAGAGGTTACAGGGGTAATAAGAGGATCAGGAGCCGGGTTACTGTAATAAGAGGTTACAAGGGTAATAAGAGGATCAGGAGCCGGGTTACTGTAATAAGAGGATCAGGAGCCGGGTTACTGTAATAAGAGGTTACAGGGTAATAAGAGGATCTGGAGCCGGGTTACTGTAATAAGAGGTTACAGGGTAATAAGAGGGTCAGGAGCCGGGTTACTGTAATAAGAGGTTACAGGGTAATGAGAGGGTCAGGAGCCGGGTTACTGTAATAAGAGGTTACAGGGTAATGAGAGGATCAGGAGCCGGGTTACTGTAATAAGAGGTTACAGGGGTAATAAGAGGATCTGGAGCGGGGTTACTGTAATAAGAGGTTACAGGGTAATGAGAGGATCAGGAGCCGGGTTACTGCAATAAGAGGTTACAGGGGTAATGATACGATCAGGAGCCGGGTTACTACAAACCTAATGGTATCCTCGATTTCTCGCAGGGACTTCTCCGCTTCATCATACTGATTACGAGCCACTTGAGCAGCTGCAATAAAGACAATATTGAGAGGCTTTTAAAGGACGATAGGGGCGGTAGTCATTACTTAGAGGATGGATTATGTCACTTACTGTCTATCAGAGCCTGGGTGGCCTCGTCATACGGGGGCATCTCCACCTCCTCTGTGGGTGACTTGCTTGGTGGAGCCTGTGATGGACACGAGGAGCGGATCACGCACACAAAACCTTACGTGTTACACCTTCCCCTCCCCCACACGCCGGCCGTACTGATGTGTACTATAATGAATGTTATAATAAATCCCTCTTCCTTACACTCATTAGCTCCCCTTAGCGGCGGCTCGGGGAGGCAGAATTTTCTTATGGACTTACCTTGTGATCTTCATCCGAGTCGTCATCATCATCCTCATCTTCCTCAGCTACGTCATCATCATCCTCATCTTCCTCAGCGGGGATTTCTGGGTGGCTTTCTGTCCCCTCTTCCACTGGAGGCAATGGTGGGGCGTCGCTCTAGCAAACATTAAGCCCCCATGAATATCAGCCACAAGCAAGGGCCAGAAATCCTGGTATCAGCCCCTACCTCTGACTTGAACTTTTCTTTAATCTGTGGCCACACAGAGTCCAGGAAAGTGGCTGTGTCCACCGAGTACGACCCTCCGAGGAGATCCTGCACCGAGGAAGAAGACACGACACCCGATTAGGGTCCCGAGGTGGTCCGCTCAGCGCCACAGCCCCTTCCTCCTTCATCAGTCACACCACACCCATTAAGGAACTGCGGCTCAGATCACATTCACTTCTATAAGGAGCTGCAGTACCCAATAATGGCCACTACACAGTGTACAGCGCTGAGCTGGACCTCTGGGGGCTTCAAATAGCTCATCGGTAGGGTGCTGGACCCCAACTGACATCATTTGGCCAAGTGACTGTGATAAGAAAGGGGATGATTGCAGACTGCAGCCAAAGAGGCACAGCTTTCTCTCAAGTGCACCGCTGCCCCAACTTGCTGCGCTCCCTCCACCCACGGGCCTCACCAGGGCTTCTTTTTCGGACAACAATCCATCCCCATCTGAATCCAGCTCCATGTGAGAGAGCAGCTCCGGTGTGGAAAGCCTATAGAAGACAGACATGATGAAGGCACAGGTCTGCATGGGAGCTGTATACACAAAACGTCAGAAGCGTGGCCCCTCTGATCTGCACCACTCACATGCCGTCTGAATCCTTGTCCAGCTCGGCAAACACTTCCAGGGAGCGTTTTTTCTCCATGGCGGCCTTCTCAACATCCCTCCGCTCTGCAAGAGGCAAACGCAGATCTGTAAATGCCCCAAATCCGGGGTAATAAAGCTGCGAGTGACGGGCGGCGGCCAGCACCTTCCCACTCCTTCTTGTGAGCATCTTTCGCTTCCTTCTCCGGTTCCTCAGCCGCCTCCTTCTCGGTGCGCAGGATGTCCACCTGCGCCTGCACGCTCTGCCGCTTCTCCACCAGCTCCTGCAGCTGCACCTGCACGGGAAACAGTCAGCATGCGGGAAATGTGAGCGCTAAACTGCTACCAATGTGAGGGCAATTAGACCCTACAGGACACCATGAGTGCACTCGGCTGACACGCGCCCCTCCTGGTCCCAGCGCCATAAGTGCACTCGGCTGACACGCGCACCCTCCTGGTCCCAGCGCCATAAGTGCACTCGGCTGACACGAGCACCCTCCTGGTCCCAGCGCCATAAGTGCACTTGGCTGACACGCGCACCCTCCTGGTCCCAGCGCCATAAGTGCACTCGGCTGACACGCGCACCCTCCTGGTCCTAGCGCCATAAGTGCACTCGGCTGACACGCGCACCCTCCTGGTCCCAGCGCCATAAGTGAACTCGGCTGACACGCGCACCCTCCTGGTCCCAGCGCCATAAGTGAACTCGGCTGACACGCGCCCCTCCTGGCCCCAGCGCCATAAGTGCACTCGGCTGACACGCGCACCCTCCTGGTCCCAGCGCCATAAGTGCACTCGGCTGACACGAGCACCCTCCTGGTCCCAGCGCCATAAGTGCACTTGG
Organism: Phyllobates terribilis; assembly: GCF_046119375.1. Taxonomy (NCBI): domain Eukaryota; kingdom Metazoa; phylum Chordata; class Amphibia; order Anura; family Dendrobatidae; genus Phyllobates; species Phyllobates terribilis. The sequence goes on from NW_027362771.1 coordinate 583,513,553, forward strand.
CTGACACGCGCACCCTCCTGGTCCCAGCGCCATAAGTGCACTCGGCTGACACGCGCACCCTCCTGGTCCTAGCGCCATAAGTGCACTCGGCTGACACGCGCACCCTCCTGGTCCCAGCGCCATAAGTGAACTCGGCTGACACGCGCACCCTCCTGGTCCCAGCGCCATAAGTGAACTCGGCTGACACGCGCCCCTCCTGGCCCCAGCGCCATAAGTGCACTCGGCTGACACGCGCACCCTCCTGGTCCCAGCGCCATAAGTGCACTCGGCTGACAAGCGCACCCTCCTGGTCCCAGCACCATAAGTGCACTCGGCTGACAAGCGCACCCTCCTGGTCCCAGCGCCATAAGTGCACTCGGCTGACAAGCGCACCCTCCTGGTCCCAGCTCCATAAGTGCACTCGGCTGACACGCGCCCCTCCTGGTCCCAGCGCCATAAGTGCACTCGGCTGACACGCGCCCCTCCTGGTCCCAGCGCCATAAGCGCACTCGGCTGACACGCGCCCCTCCTGGTCCCAGCGCCATAAGTGCACACATTCATAAATCGCTAGCAGCGGATTATCTGTCCTGAGAACAGAAGGATAAGGCATATTGAAGTCCACATGCCCAATCCCCTCAATCTGTCACTTTGAATGGTCGGCCAGTCCCACCAAGATTAATCTACGGCCATGACCACCCTCAGGGCCATCACCTGTTTCTCCTCTCTGCCTTTTCGGGCTTCCTCGATAAACTTCTGCTTCAGCAGCATGCCCTCCCGGGCCATCTCGGCCTTCTTCTCCAGATCCTCTCGCTCTTTTTTGCCCATCTCTCTGAGAAAGACCAGAAAGAGATAGAAGTGAAAAATCCCCCCGCCCAAAAAAATACTAGCAAAAGATCATCATCATCTCCACAGGGGGGCGCTCCTCACCGGCACGTGTTCTGGCAGTGCGCTCCGCTGTTATACTCGTCGGTGGTGTCACAGCAATCTGCAGGGAGAGGAGAAGATTGTAAGCTCTGCGGCTCCTGATAGACAATAGGTTATAAGATCTCTGCTTGCTCTCAGTGAATGGGACCATTCTGAGCCGAAAGCAAGCGCAGACCCAATACCTCTCACAGCTGAGGGTTTGCTGCAATTGTACCGTCTACACAGGCATCAATTAAAGGGATATACCCATTTGCCAGGATCTGTGGTGGTCCGGTCTGACCTCCGGGACCCACGCCCATCCCACGACTGAAGGGGACACGGCGCAGTGACCTCTTTTCAGACTTTCCCCATGTTTAGTAACCTGTGTGTTTAGTGCATATGAAACTACGATCTCCAGTGTGCTGGGACTTGTGGTTCCACAAGTTCCGGATGATGTGATTCCTTACCACAGATGCCGTCGTTGACCCGCGAGGATGGGATGTACTGGGGCTTGAACCCGGGGTTGGTACAGTGGAATTTTCCATTGGAGCATGCAGCGGTTCCTGATGGGAGGAAAGAAGGCCCACAGCCTGGTCATTAAGGAGTTAAACAGACTGGAGAACGGATGGTTGTAACGTACAATTGGGCACCATGTAATACCAGGTTTATCCACCAGACGGCGCTCTCCTTACCGGGCTCGTCGGTTCCATCCGCGCAGTCGCAGTAGTCGTCGTTCACGCGGTCGAAGAGGATGGTCTTGGACCCGTCCAGGCAGGTGAAGGGTTTGGTCTCATCGTAGAAGCTGCGATCTGTGAAAGACAGCGACGCTGAGAATATGGCGGCTGTCTAACGACGCGTCCCTTTAAGTCACAGGTCCCTCACCATCTGCTATCACTATAGCCAGCACTGAGGTGGTCACCCAGCTTTCCCAGATCCTCGATTGCCATTTCCGCAGAGCTATGGTCGTGTGGGGTATAATACTAAGCTGTTTTATCACTCAGGGGTCTGGGAAAGCTGGGTGACAGCACATGGGAGAGATGTAGTGCTGTCCGTATATTTGCCATCCCAGACTGCGCAAATCAGATCAGTTCTACTGAAATTCATCTGCTGACTCCATAGCCGAGCAGACTGGTCACTCAGGAGTCTGGGAAAGCTGGCTGGCATCGCATGGGAGAGTCATAGTGGTGGCCATATATTGGTTACCAATATTTCTCAAGATTGGCCACAACTACTAAATGCCACCCAGCTTTCCCAGACTCTCGAGTGGCACATCTGCTCGGCTATAGATGCGGCAGATGTATTACAGTTTAATTACACTGATTTGCTCTGCTTGGGAAAGCTGGGTGACAACGTAGTCACAGCAATGGCAAGTGCAGGAGTTGTCACCCGGCATGACACAGCAATAGGGGAAGCCGTATATTGCCACCCAGCTTTCCCAAACTGAGCAAATAGAATAATCTACCTGCTGCATCCAAAGCCATTCGCTCAGTCTGGGAAAGCTGGGTGGCAATATACGGCTTCCCCTATTGCTGTGTCCTGCCGGGTGACAACTCCTGCACTGGCCATTGCTGTGACTACACTGTATCACCCATATAAGGCTCCCACTATTGCTGTCTCATGTCTTGTCACCCAGCTTTCTCAAATTCCTGAGTGGCAAACCTGAATACACTCAACATCTACAGATTTGCCTTTCCGAAATCTAAAAAAGCCGTGTAACGACTCCTGCAAGAGAGGTAATTGTGACTGTTGTGTCACCCAGCTTTCCCAGACTGAGCAAATTGGATTAGTTCTAGTGCTGTGATTCATCAGCTGCCTCCATAGCTGAGCAGGCTGGCCTCTCAGGAGACTGGGAAAGCTGGGTGGAATCGCATGGTGGAGCTGTGGTGGTGGCCAGAATTCAGAAGCATAAGTAATCAATAAATGGCTACTACTTAACAGCTCTGGCGTGCAATGCCACTCTGTTTTCTCAGACTCCTGAAGTCTGCTCAACTATGGATGCAGCAGATATATTACAGTAAAATTAATTAGACTTTCTGGGTCTGGGAAAAGCTGGGTGACAATATAAAGCTTCCACTACAGCTATCACACGTGCTATCACCCAGCTTTTCCACACTCCTGAGTGGCATATCTGTGTACTTTTGTAGGAAAAACATCCAACAACTATTATGCAGACTTGCCATTCAGAATTCTGAAAAAGCCGGGTGATGACTCCTACATCGGCCATTGCTTTGACTACAATGTGTCACCCAGCTTTCCCAAGCAGAGCAAATCGGTGTAATTCATCTGCTGCATCCATAGCCGAGCAGACTTGTCATTCAGGAGTCTGAGAAAGTGGAGTGGCATTGCACGCCAGAGCTGTAAAGTAGTAGCCATGTATTGATTACTTATGCTTCTGAATTCTGGCCACCACCACAGCTCCACCATGCAATGCCACCCAGCTTTCCCAGTCTCCTGAGAGGCGAGCCTGCTCAGCTATGGAGGCAGCAGAAGACTTAGAGTAGAACTAATCCAATTTGGTCAGTCTGGGAAAGATGGGTGACACAACAGTCACAATTACCTCTCTTGCAGGAGGCGTCACCGGGCTTTTTTAGATATCTGAAAGGCAAGTCTGCACAATAATAGATGTTGGGTGTTTTTACTGCAAAAGTACTCAGATTTGCCACACAAGAGTCTGTGAAAGCTGGGTGACAAGACATGAGACAGCAATAGTGGAAGCCTAGTATTGGCACCCAGCTTTCCCAGACTGAGCAAATAGAATAAACTACCTGCTGCATCCATAGCAAAGTAGCCTTGTCTTTCAGAAGTCTGGGAAAGCTGGGTGTTATTTCATGTGAGAACTGAGAGGGAGGCCATTTATTAATTACACCCGTTTCTCTAAGGCCCTGCCATGCGATGTCACCCAGCTTTCCCAGACTTCTGAGCGACCAGCCTGCTCTGGAGGCAGCTGATGAATCACAGTAGAACTAAACTGATTAGCTCAGTCTGGGAAAGCTGGGTGACAACAGAGTCACAATTACCGCTCTTGCAGGAGGTGTAACCCAGCTTTTTCAGACTTCTAAATGGCAAGTGGGCATAATTATATGTATTTGATGCATTTCTGTATGTACGACAGCTGCATTGGAAGTGATATATTGCCACCCAGCTTTTCTAGTCTCCTGAGGGACAAATCGGCTTCGTTTTCTTACTAGACGTACCTCAGACACGCACAGCTGCCAGCCAGGACTCTGGAGAAGCTGAATGACCATCGACGTGAGCACAGGTCAATATGGACAGCAGTACAGCTCCGATCATCCAGCTTTCCCAGACTCCTGAACGGCAGCAGTGCTTTCTTACAGGGGTTGCACCATCTTGCATATTTAGAAAGTGTTTATGTAATGCGTAGAAGGAGACTGAATAACCCATTTAAGGGCGTAGAAAGACATAAATAGATTGATTTTCCATTCAGAAGTCCGGGAAAGCTGGGTGACACCTTATTGACATATTACCTGGTCCATACAGAAAAATCTAGAATATGAGCAGAGCATTAGGTTTTCCTGGTGCAGTTCACAGGACAGTCAGCAGAGAGCGCTGAAACCTACAGACAAGTGACAAGAATGAGGTACAGACCCTTGAATGAAGCTTATCACCAACACTTAAAGAAAAACCGTCAGTGTCACAGCGCCACCAAGAGTCCGGGAGGAAGTATTGCCTATTGGTGTATAGAATAGCAGTAATAATGAATGAAGTCAGCACTCACTGGACAGGGAAACCCCGCGAGGTCTCTTCACCTCCACCGCCCGACAGGCGAGCCCGGCCAGGAGGACCAGGAAAACAACCAGCGACCGCATCTCCGCAACCAGGAATCAATATCCGCCTTCCGGAGCCTCGTTGACACTGTCAGTGGGAGAAAAGTCTCAGAGAAGATGCACTTCCGCAGACGTCACTTCCGGACGAAACGAACGGCCATCTTGGTTGAGGCATCAAATCAATTGTTTTAACGCTTTTCTTAAACGATGGCGATGAATAATGGAAATTATTTAATCAGAGACTGTGTTATAATTCATTGGTTATTTTTGACATTTAGACAGAAAGAGAGTCTTAACATGGTCGATATATCCCCATAGGAAGTGGTATGAGAGTACCAAGATGGCGGATGGGGCTCAGCCAATGGAAACGCGTTGTCAGCCGTTGTTAGGGAAACAGTTACTAAGCAGCAGAGTTGTTGGGGACAGAGGAGCTGCTACTGGAGACATTAGAAGGTGAGCACCGAGTCGTGTGCAGTGTGTGATATATACAGTAATGGTGGAGGAGACGTCACCACAGGGGAATATGGGGGCAACCGGGGGCTTTGTGTGATATATACAGTAATGGTGGAGGAGACGTCACTACAGGGGAATATGGGGGCAGCCGGGGGCAGTGTGTGATATATACAGTAATGGTGGAGGAGACGTCACCACAGGGGAATATGGGGGCAGCCGGGGGCAGTGTGTGATATATACAGTAATGGTGGAGGAGACGTCACCACAGGGGAATATGGGGGCAGCCGGGGGCAGTGTGTGATATATACAGTAATGGTGGAGGAGACGTCACCACAGGGGAATATGGGGGCAGCCGGGGGCAGTGTGTGATATATACAGTAATGGTGGAGGAGACGTCACCACAGGAGAATATGGGGGCAGCCGGGGGCAGTGTGTGATATCTACAGTAATGGTGGAGGAGACGTCACCACAGGGGAATATGGGGGCAGCCGGGGGCAGTGTGTGATTTATACAGTAATGGTGGAGGAGACGTCACTACAGGGGAATATGGGGGCAGCCGGGGGCAGTGTGTGATATATACAGTAATGGTGGAGGAGACGTCACTACAGGGGAATATGGGGGCAGCCGGGGGCAGTGTGTGATATATACAGTAATGGTGGAGGAGACGTCACTACAGGGGAATATGGGGGCAGCCGGGGGCAGTGTGTGATATCTACAGTAATGGTGGAGGAGACGTCACCACAGGGGAATATGGGGGCAGCCGGGGGCAGTGTGTGATATATACAGTAATGGTGGAGGAGACGTCACCACAGGGGAATATGGGGGCAGCCGGGCAGTGTGTGATATCTACAGTAATGGTGGAGGAGACGTCACCACAGGGGAATATGGGGGCAGCCGGGGGCAGTGTGTGATATATACAGTAATGGTGGAGGAGACGTCACCACAGGGGAATATGGGGGCAGCCGGGGGCAGTGTGTGATATATACAGTAATGGTGGAGGAGACGTCACCACAGGAGAATATGGGGGCAGCCGGGGGCAGTGTGTGATATATACAGTAATGGTGGAGGAGACGTCACCACAGGGGAATATGGGGGCAGCCGGGGGCAGTGTGTGATATCTACAGTAATGGTGGAGGAGACGTCACCACAGGGGATTATGGGGGCAGCCGGGGGCAGTGTGTGATATATACAGTAATGATAGAGGAGACGTCACCACAGGGGAATATGGGGGCAGCCGGGGGCAGTGTGATATATACAGTAATGGTGGAGGAGACGTCACCACAGGGAAATATGGGGGCAGCCGGGGGCAGTGTGTGATTTATACGGTAATGGTGGAGGAGACGTCACCACAGGGGAATATGGGGGCAGCCGGGGGCAGTGTGTGATATATACAGTAATGGTGGAGGAGATGTCACCACAGAGGAATATGGGGGCAGCCGGGGGCAGTGTGTAATATATACAGTAATGGTGGAGGAGACGTCACCACAGGGGAATATGGGGGCAGTGTGTGATATATACAGTAATGGTGGAGGAGACGTCACCACAGGGGAATATGGGGGCAGCCGGGGGCAGTGTGTGATATATACAGTAATGGTGCAGGAGACGTCACTACAGGGGAATATGGGGGCAGCCGGGGGCAGTGTGTGATATCTACAGTAATGGTGGAGGAGACGTCACCACAGGGGATTATGGGGGCAGCCGGGGGCAGTGTGTGATATATACAGTAATAGTGGAGGAGACGTCACCACAGGAGAATATGGGGGCAGCCGGGGGCAGTGTGTGATTTATACAGTAATGGTGGAGGAGAAGTCACCACAGGGGAATATGGGGGCAGCCGGGGGCAGTGTGTGATATCTACAGTAATGGTGGAGGAGACGTCACCACAGGGGATTATGGGGGCAGCCGGGGGCAGTGTGTGATATATACAGTAATGGTGGAGGAGACGTCACCACAGGAGAATATGGGGGCAGCCGGGGGCAGTGTGTGATTTATACAGTAATGGTGGAGGAGAAGTCACCACAGGGGAATATGGGGGCAGCCGGGGGCAGTGTGTGATATCTACAGTAATGGTGGAGGAGACGTCACCACAGGGGATTATGGGGGCAGCCGGGGGCAGTGTGTGATATATACAGTAATGGTGGAGGAGACGTCACCACAGGAGAATATGGGGGCAGCCGGGGGCAGTGTGTGATATATACAGTAATGGTGGAGGAGACGTCACCACAGGAGAATATGGGGGCAGCCGGGGGCAGTGTGTGATTTATACAGTAATGGTGGAGGAGAAGTCACCACAGGGGAATATGGGGGCAGCCGGGGGCAGTGTGTGATATCTACAGTAATGGTGGAGGAGACGTCACCACAGGGGATTATGGGGGCAGCCGGGGGCAGTGTGTGATATATACAGTAATGGTGGAGGAGAAGTCACCACAGGGGAATATGGGGGCAGCCGGGGGCAGTGTGTGATATCTACAGTAATGGTGGAGGAGACGTCACCACAGGGAAATATGGGGGCAGCTGGGGGCAGTGTGTGATATATACAGTAATGATAGAGGAGACGTCACCACAGGGGAATATGGGGGCAGCCGGGGGCAGTGTGATATATACAGTAATGGTGGAGGAGACGTCACCACAGGGAAATATGGGGGCAGCCGGGGGCAGTGTGTGATTTATACGGTAATGGTGGAGGAGACGTCACCACAGGGGAATATGGGGGCAGCCGGGGGCAGTGTGTGATATATACAGTAATGGTGGAGGAGATGTCACCACAGAGGAATATGGGGGCAGCCGGGGGCAGTGTGTAATATATACAGTAATGGTGGAGGAGACGTCACCACAGGGGAATATGGGGGCAGTGTGTGATATATACAGTAATGGTGGAGGAGACGTCACCACAGGGGAATATGGGGGCAGCCGGGGGCAGTGTGTGATATATACAGTAATGGTGCAGGAGACGTCACCACAGGGGAATATGGGGGCAGTGTGTGATATATACAGTAATGGTGGAGGAGACGTCACCTCAGGGGAATATGGGGGCAGCCGGGGGCATTGTGTGATATATACAGTAATGGTGGAGGAGACGTCACCACGGGGGAATATGGGGGCAGCCGGGGGCAGTGTGTGATATATACAGTAATGGTGGAGGAGACGTCACCACAGGGGAATATGGGGGCAGCCGGGGGCAGTGTGTGATATATACAGTAATGGTGGAGGAGACGTCACCACAGGGGAATATGGGGTCAGCCGGGGGCAGTGTGTAATATGTACATTAATGGTGGAGGAGACTTCACCACAGGGGAATATGGGGGCAGCCGGGGGCTTTGTGTGATATATACAGTAATGGTGGAGGAGACGTCACCACAGGGGAATATGGGGGCAGCCGGGGGCTTTGTGTGATATACACAGTAATGGTGGAGGAGACATCACCACAGGGGAATATGGGGGCAGCCGGGGGCAGTGTGTGATATATACAGTAATGGTGGAGGAGACGTCACCACAGGGGAATATGGGGGCAGCCGGGGGCTTTGTGTGATATATACAGTAATGGTGGAGGAGACGTCACCACAGGAGAATATGGGGGCAGCCGGGGGCAGTGTGTGATATATACAGTAATGGTGGAGGAGACGTCACTACAGGGGAATATGGGGGCAGCCGGGGGCAGTGTGTGATATCTACAGTAATGGTGGAGGAGACGTCACCACAGGGGAATATGGGGGCAGCCGGGGGCAGTGTGTGATATATACAGTAATGGTGGAGGAGACGTCACCACAGGGGAATATGGGGGCAGCCGGGCAGTGTGTGATATCTACAGTAATGGTGGAGGAGACGTCACCACAGGGGAATATGGGGGCAGCCGGGGGCAGTGTGTGATATATACAGTAATGGTGGAGGAGACGTCACCACAGGGGAATATGGGGGCAGCCGGGGGCAGTGTGTGATATATACAGTAATGGTGGAGGAGACGTCACCACAGGGGAATATGGGGGCAGCCGGGGGCAGTGTGTGATATATACAGTAATGGTGGAGGAGACGTCACCACAGGAGAATATGGGGGCAGCCGGGGGCAGTGTGTGATATATACAGTAATGGTGGAGGAGACGTCACCACAGGGGAATATGGGGGCAGCCGGGGGCAGTGTGTGATATCTACAGTAATGGTGGAGGAGACGTCACCACAGGGGATTATGGGGGCAGCCGGGGGCAGTGTGTGATATATACAGTAATGATAGAGGAGACGTCACCACAGGGGAATATGGGGGCAACCGGGGGCAGTGTGATATATACAGTAATGGTGGAGGAGACGTCACCACAGGGAAATATGGGGGCAGCCGGGGGCAGTGTGTGATTTATACGGTAATGGTGGAGGAGACGTCACCACAGGGGAATATGGGGGCAGCCGGGGGCAGTGTGTGATATATACAGTAATGGTGGAGGAGATGTCACCACAGAGGAATATGGGGGCAGCCGGGGGCAGTGTGTAATATATACAGTAATGGTGGAGGAGACGTCACCACAGGGGAATATGGGGGCAGTGTGTGATATATACAGTAATGGTGGAGGAGACGTCACCACAGGGGAATATGGGGGCAGCCGGGGGCAGTGTGTGATATATACAGTAATGGTGCAGGAGACGTCACTACAGGGGAATATGGGGGCAGCCGGGGGCAGTGTGTGATATCTACAGTAATGGTGGAGGAGACGTCACCACAGGGGATTATGGGGGCAGCCGGGGGCAGTGTGTGATATATACAGTAATAGTGGAGGAGACGTCACCACAGGAGAATATGGGGGCAGCCGGGGGCAGTGTGTGATTTATACAGTAATGGTGGAGGAGAAGTCACCACAGGGGAATATGGGGGCAGCCGGGGGCAGTGTGTGATATCTACAGTAATGGTGGAGGAGACGTCACCACAGGGGATTATGGGGGCAGCCGGGGGCAGTGTGTGATATATACAGTAATGGTGGAGGAGACGTCACCACAGGAGAATATGGGGGCAGCCGGGGGCAGTGTGTGATTTATACAGTAATGGTGGAGGAGAAGTCACCACAGGGGAATATGGGGGCAGCCGGGGGCAGTGTGTGATATCTACAGTAATGGTGGAGGAGACGTCACCACAGGGGATTATGGGGGCAGCCGGGGGCAGTGTGTGATATATACAGTAATGGTGGAGGAGACGTCACCACAGGAGAATATGGGGGCAGCCGGGGGCAGTGTGTGATATATACAGTAATGGTGGAGGAGACGTCACCACAGGAGAATATGGGGGCAGCCGGGGGCAGTGTGTGATTTATACAGTAATGGTGGAGGAGAAGTCACCACAGGGGAATATGGGGGCAGCCGGGGGCAGTGTGTGATATCTACAGTAATGGTGGAGGAGACGTCACCACAGGGGATTATGGGGGCAGCCGGGGGCAGTGTGTGATATATACAGTAATGGTGGAGGAGAAGTCACCACAGGGGAATATGGGGGCAGCCGGGGGCAGTGTGTGATATCTACAGTAATGGTGGAGGAGACGTCACCACAGGGAAATATGGGGGCAGCTGGGGGCAGTGTGTGATATATACAGTAATGATAGAGGAGACGTCACCACAGGGGAATATGGGGGCAGCCGGGGGCAGTGTGATATATACAGTAATGGTGGAGGAGACGTCACCACAGGGAAATATGGGGGCAGCCGGGGGCAGTGTGTGATTTATACGGTAATGGTGGAGGAGACGTCACCACAGGGGAATATGGGGGCAGCCGGGGGCAGTGTGTGATATATACAGTAATGGTGGAGGAGATGTCACCACAGAGGAATATGGGGGCAGCCGGGGGCAGTGTGTAATATATACAGTAATGGTGGAGGAGACGTCACCACAGGGGAATATGGGGGCAGTGTGTGATATATACAGTAATGGTGGAGGAGACGTCACCACAGGGGAATATGGGGGCAGCCGGGGGCAGTGTGTGATATATACAGTAATGGTGCAGGAGACGTCACCACAGGGGAATATGGGGGCAGTGTGTGATATATACAGTAATGGTGGAGGAGACGTCACCTCAGGGGAATATGGGGGCAGCCGGGGGCATTGTGTGATATATACAGTAATGGTGGAGGAGACGTCACCACGGGGGAATATGGGGGCAGCCGGGGGCAGTGTGTGATATATACAGTAATGGTGGAGGAGACGTCACCACAGGGGAATATGGGGGCAGCCGGGGGCAGTGTGTGATATATACAGTAATGGTGGAGGAGACGTCACCACAGGGGAATATGGGGTCAGCCGGGGGCAGTGTGTAATATGTACATTAATGGTGGAGGAGACTTCACCACAGGGGAATATGGGGGCAGCCGGGGGCTTTGTGTGATATATACAGTAATGGTGGAGGAGACGTCACCACAGGGGAATATGGGGGCAGCCGGGGGCTTTGTGTGATATACACAGTAATGGTGGAGGAGACATCACCACAGGGGAATATGGGGGCAGCCGGGGGCAGTGTGTGATATATACAGTAATGGTGGAGGAGACGTCACCACAGGGGAATATGGGGGCAGCCGGGGGCTTTGTGTGATATATACAGTAATGGTGGAGGAGACGTCACCACAGGGGAATATGGGGGCAGCCGGGGGCAGTGTGTGATATATACAGTAATGGTGGAGGAGACGTCACCACAGGGGAATATGGGGGCAGCCGGGGGCAGTGTGTGATATATACAGTAATGGTGGAGGAGACGTCACCACAGGGAAATATGGGGGCAGCCGGGGGCAGTGTGTGATTTATACGGTAATGGTGGAGGAGACGTCACCACAGGGGAATATGGGGGCAGCCGGGGGCAGTGTGTGATATATACAGTAATGGTGGAGGAGACGTCACCACAGGGGAATATGGGGGCAGCCGGGGGCAGTGTGATATATACAGTAATGGTGGAGGAGACGTCACCACAGGGGAATATGGGGGCAGCCGGGGGCAGTGTGTGATATATACACTAATGGTGGAGGAGACGTCACCACAGGGGAATATGGGGGCAGTCGGGGGCAATGTGTGATATATACAGTAATGGTGGAGGAGACGTCACCACGGGGGAATATGGGGGCAGCCGGGGGCAGTGTGTGATATATACAGTAATGGTGGAGGAGACGTCACCACAGGGGAATATGGGGGCAGCCGGGGGCAGTGTGTGATATATACAGTAATGGTGGAGGAGACGTCACCACAGGGGAATATGGGGTCAGCCGGGGGCAGTGTGTAATATGTACATTAATGGTGGAGGACACTTCACCACAGGGGAATATGGGGGCAGCCGGGGGCTTTGTGTGATATATACAGTAATGGTGGAGGAGACGTCACCACAGGGGAATATGGGGGCAGCCGGGGGCTTTGTGTGATATACACAGTAATGGTGGAGGAGACATCACCACAGGGGAATATGGGGGCAGCCGGGGGCAGTGTGTGATATATACAGTAATGGTGGAGGAGACGTCACCACAGGGGAATATGGGGGCAGCCGGGGGCTTTGTGTGATATATACAGTAATGGTGGAGGAGACGTCACCACAGGGGAATATGGGGGCAGCCGGGGGCAGTGTGTGATATATACAGTAATGGTGGAGGAGACGTCACCACAGGGGAATATGGGGGCAGCCGGGGGCAGTGTGTGATATATACAGTAATGGTGGAGGAGACGTCACCACAGGGAAATATGGGGGCAGCAGGGGGCAGTGTGTGATTTATACGGTAATGGTGGAGGAGACGTCACCACAGGGGAATATGGGGGCAGCCGGGGGCAGTGTGTGATATATACAGTAATGGTGGAGGAGACGTCACCACAGGGGAATATGGGGGCAGCCGGGGGCAGTGTGATATATACAGTAATGGTGGAGGAGACGTCACCACAGGGGAATATGGGGGCAGCCGGGGGCAGTGTGTGATATATACACTAATGGTGGAGGAGACGTCACCACAGGGGAATATGGGGGCAGTCGGGGGCAATGTGTGATATATCCAGTAATGGTGGAGGAGACGTCACCACAGGAGAATATGGGGGCAGCCGGGGGCAGTGTGTGATATCTACAGTAATGGTGGAGGAGACGTCACCACAGGGGAATATGGGGGCAGCCAGGGGCAATGTGTGATATATACATTAATGGTGGAGGAGACGTCACCACAGGGTAATATGGGGGCAGCTGGGGGCAGTGTGTGATATATACAGTAATGGTGCAGGAGACGTCACCACAGGGGAATATGGGGGCAGCCAGGGGCAATGTGTGATATATACATTAATGGTGGAGGAGACGTCACCACAGGAGAATATGGGGGCAGCCGGGGGCAGTGTGTGATATATACAGTAATGGTGCAGGAGACGTCACCACAGGGGAATATGGGGGCAACCGGGGGCAGTGTGTGACATATACAGTAATGGTGGAGGAGACTTCACCACAGGGAAATATGGGGGCAGCCGGGGGCATTGTGTGATATATACAGTAATGGTGGAGGAGACGTCACCACAGGGAAATATGGGGGCAGCCGGGGGCAGTGTGTGATATATACAGTAATGGTGGTGGAGACGTCACCACAGGGGAATATGGGGGCAGCCGAGGGCAGTGTGTGATATATACAGTAATGGTGGAGGAGACGTCACCACAGGAGAATATGGGGGCAGCCGAGGGCAGTGTGTGATATATACAGTAATGATAGAGGAGACGTCACCACAGGGGAATATGGGGGTAACCGGGGGCAGTGTGTGATATATACAGTAATGATAGAGGAGACGTCACCACAGGGGAATATGGGGGCAGCCGGGGGCAGTGTGTGATATATACAGTAATGGTGGAGGAGACGTCACCACAGGGGAATATGGGGGCAGCCGGGGGCAGTGTGTGATATATACAGTAATGGTGGAGGAGACGTCACCACAGGGGAATATGGGGGCAGCCGGGGGCAGTGTGTGATATATACAGTAATGGTGGAGGTGACGTCACCACAGGGGAATATGGGGGCAGCCGGGGGCAGTGTGTGATATATACAGTAATGGTGGAGGAGACGTCACAACAGGAGAATATGGGGGCAGTCGAGGGCAGTGTGTGATATATACAGTAATGATAGAGGAGACGTCACCACAGGGGATTATGGGGGCAACCAGGGGCAGTGTGTGATATATACAGTAATGGTGAAGGAGACGTCACTACAGGGGAATATGGGGGCAGCCGGGGGCAGTGTGTGATATATACAGTAATGGTGGAGGAGACGTCACCACAGGAGAATATGGGGGCAGCCGGGGGCAGTGTGTGATATATACAGTAATGGTGGAGGAGACGTCACCACAGGGGAATATGGGGGCAGCCGGGGGCAGTGTGTGATATATACAGTAATGGTGGAGGAGACGTCACCACAGGAGAATATGGGGGCAGCCGGGGGCAGTGTGTGATATAAACAGTAATGATAGAGGAGACGTCACCACAGGGGAATATGGGGGCAGCCGGGGGCAGTGTGTGATATATACAGTAATGGTGGAGGAGACGTCACCACAGGGGAATATGGGGGCAGCCGGGGGCAGTGTGTAATATATACAGTAATGGTGGACGGAGACGTCACCACAGGGGAATATGGGGGCAGCCGGAGACAGTGTGTGATATATACAGTAATGGTGGAGGAGACGTCACTACAGGGGAATATGGGGGCAGTGTGTGATATATACAGTAATGGTGGAGGAGACGTCACCACAGGGGAATATGGAGGCAGCCGGGGGCAGTGTGTGATATATACAGTAATGATGGAGGAGACGTCACTACAGGGGAATATGGGGGTAGCCGGGGGCAGTGTGTGATATATACAGTAATGGTGGAGGAGACGTCACCACAGGGGAATATGGGGGCAGCCGGGGGCAGTGTGTGATATATACAGTAATGGAGTAGACGTCACCACAGGGGAATATGGGGGCAGCCGGGGGCATTGTGTGATATATACAGTAATGGTGGAGGAGACGTCACCACAGGAGAATATGGGGGCAGCCGGGGGCATTGTGTGATATATACAGTAATGGTGGAGGAGACGTCACCACAGGGGAATATGGGTGCTGCCGGGGGCAGTGTGTGATATATACAGTAATGGTGCAGGAGACGTCACCACAGGGGAATATGGGGGCAACCGGGGGCAGTGTGTGATATATACAGTAATGGTGGAGGAGACTTCACCACAAGGAAATATGGGGGCAACCGGGGGCAGTGTGTGATATATACAGTAATGGTGGAGGAGACGTCACCACAGGGGAATATGGGGGCAGCCGGGCAGTGTGTGATATCTACAGTAATGGTGGAGGAGACGTCACCACAGGGAAATATGGGGGCAGCCGGGGGCAGTGTGTGATATCTACAGTAATGGTGGAGGAGAGATCACCACAGGGAAATATGGGGGCAGCCGGGGGCAGTGTGTGGTGTGTGATATATACAGTAATGGTGGAGGAGACGTCACCACAGGGAAATATGGGGGCAGCCGGGGGCAGTGTGTGATATATACAGTAATGATAGAGGAGACGTCACCACAGGGGAATATGGGGGCAACCGGGGGCAGTGTGTGATATATACAGTAATGATAGAGGAGACGTCACCACAGGGGAATATGGGGGCAACCGGGGGCAGTGTGTGATATATACAGTAATGGTGGAGGTGACGTCACCACAGGTCAATATGGGGGCAGCCGTGGGCAGTGTGTGATATATACAGTAATGGTGGAGGAGACGTCACCACAGGAGAATATGGGGGCAGCCGGGGGCAGTGTGTGATATATACAGTAATGATAGAGGAGACGTCACCACAGGGGAATATGGGGGCAACCGGGGGCAGTGTGTGATATATACAGTAATGGTGGAGGAGACGTCACTACAGGGGAATATGGGGGCAGCCGGGGGCAGTGTGTGATATATACAGTAATGGTGGACGAGACGTCACCACAGGAGAATATGGGGGCAGCCGGGGACAGTGTGTGATATATACAGTAATGGTGGAGTGAGACGTCACCACAGGGGAATATGGGGGCAGCCGGGGACAGTGTGTGATATATACAGTAATGGTGGAGGGAGACGTCACCACAGGGGAATATGGGGGCAGCCAAGGTCAGTGTGTGATATATACAGTAATGGTGGAGGAGACGTCACCACAGGGGAATATGGGGGCAGCCGGGGGCAGTGTGTGATATATACAGTAATGGTGGAGGAGACGTCACCACAGGAGAATATGGGGGCAGCCGGGGGCAGTGTGTGATATATACAGTAATGATAGAGGAGACGTCACCACAGGGGAATATGGGGGCAGCCGGGGGCAGTGTGTGATATATACAGTAATGGTGGAGGAGACGTCACCACAGGGGAATATGGGGGCAGCCGGGGGCAGTGTGTAATATATACAGTAATGGTGGACGGAGACGTCACCACAGGGGAATATGGGGGCAGCCGGAGACAGTGTGTGATATATACAGTAATGGTGGAGGAGACGTCACTACAGGGGAATATGGGGGCAGTGTGTGATATATACAGTAATGGTGGAGGAGACGTCACCACAGGGGAATATGGGGGCAGCCGGGGGCAGTGTGTGATATATACAGTAATGATGGAGGAGACGTCACTACAGGGGAATATGGGGGTAGCCGGGGGCAGTGTGTGATATATACAGTAATGGTGGAGGAGACGTCACCACAGGGGAATATGGGGGCAGCCGGGGGCAGTGTGTGATATATACAGTAATGGAGGAGACGTCACCACAGGGGAATATGGGGGCAGCCGGGGGCATTGTGTGATATATACAGTAATGGTGGAGGAGACGTCACCACAGGAGAATATGGGGGCAGCCGGGGGCATTGTGTGATATATACAGTAATGGTGGAGGAGACGTCACCACAGGGGAATATGGGTGCTGCCGGGGGCAGTGTGTGATATATACAGTAATGGTGCAGGAGACGTCACCACAGGGGAATATGGGGGCAACCGGGGGCAGTGTGTGATATATACAGTAATGGTGGAGGAGACTTCACCACAAGGAAATATGGGGGCAACCGGGGGCAGTGTGTGATATATACAGTAATGGTGGAGGAGACGTCACCACAGGGGAATATGGGGGCAGCCGGGCAGTGTGTGATATCTACAGTAATGGTGGAGGAGACGTCACCACAGGGAAATATGGGGGCAGCCGGGGGCAGTGTGTGATATCTACAGTAATGGTGGAGGAGAGATCACCACAGGGAAATATGGGGGCAGGCGGGGGCAGTGTGTGGTGTGTGATATATACAGTAATGGTGGAGGAGACGTCACCACAGGGAAATATGGGGGCAGCCGGGGGCAGTGTGTGATATATACAGTAATGATAGAGGAGACGTCACCACAGGGGAATATGGGGGCAACCGGGGGCAGTGTGTGATATATACAGTAATGATAGAGGAGACGTCACCACAGGGGAATATGGGGGCAACCGGGGGCAGTGTGTGATATATACAGTAATGGTGGAGGTGACGTCACCACAGGGGAATATGGGGGCAGCCGTGGGCAGTGTGTGATATATACAGTAATGGTGGAGGAGACGTCACCACAGGAGAATATGGGGGCAGCCGGGGGCAGTGTGTGATATATACAGTAATGATAGAGGAGACGTCACCACAGGGGAATATGGGGGCAACCGGGGGCAGTGTGTGATATATACAGTAATGGTGGAGGAGACGTCACTACAGGGGAATATGGGGGCAGCCGGGGGCAGTGTGTGATATATACAGTAATGGTGGAGGAGACGTCACCACAGGAGAATATGGGGGCAGCCGGGGACAGTGTGTGATATATACAGTAATGGTGGAGTGAGACGTCACCACAGGGGAATATGGGGGCAGCCGGGGACAGTGTGTGATATATACAGTAATGGTGGAGGGAGACGTCACCACAGGGGAATATGGGGGCAGCCAAGGACAGTGTGTGATATATACAGTAATGGTGGAGGAGACGTCACCACAGGGGAATATGGGGGCAGCCGGGGGCAGTGTGTGATATATACAGTAATGGTGGAGGAGACGTCACCACAGGAGAATATGGGGGCAGCCGGGGGCAGTGTGTGATATATACAGTAATGATAGAGGAGACGTCACCACAGGGGAATATGGGGGCAGCCGGGGGCAGTGTGTGATATATACAGTAATGGTGGAGGAGACGTCACCACAGGGGAATATGGGGGCAGCCGGGGGCAGTGTGTAATATATACAGTAATGGTGGACGGAGACGTCACCACAGGGGAATATGGGGGCAGCCGGAGACAGTGTGTGATATATACAGTAATGGTGGAGGAGACGTCACTACAGGGGAATATGGGGGCAGTGTGTGATATATACAGTAATGGTGGAGGAGACGTCACCACAGGGGAATATGGGGGCAGCCGGGGGCAGTGTGTGATATATACAGTAATGATGGAGGAGACGTCACTACAGGGGAATATGGGGGTAGCCGGGGGCAGTGTGTGATATATACAGTAATGGTGGAGGAGACGTCACCACAGGGGAATATGGGGGCAGCCGGGGGCAGTGTGTGATATATACAGTAATGGAGGAGACGTCACCACAGGGGAATATGGGGGCAGCCGGGGGCATTGTGTGATATATACAGTAATGGTGGAGGAGACGTCACCACAGGAGAATATGGGGGCAGCCGGGGGCATTGTGTGATATATACAGTAATGGTGGAGGAGACGTCACCACAGGGGAATATGGGTGCTGCCGGGGGCAGTGTGTGATATATACAGTAATGGTGCAGAAGACGTCACCACAGGGGAATATGGGGGCAACCGGGGGCAGTGTGTGATATATACAGTAATGGTGGAGGAGACTTCACCACAAGGAAATATGGGGGCAACCGGGGGCAGTGTGTGATATATACAGTAATGGTGGAGGAGACGTCACCACAGGGGAATATGGGGGCAGCCGGGCAGTGTGTGATATCTACAGTAATGGTGGAGGAGACGTCACCACAGGGAAATATGGGGGCAGCCGGGGGCAGTGTGTGATATCTACAGTAATGGTGGAGGAGAGATCACCACAGGGAAATATGGGGGCAGCCGGGGGCAGTGTGTGGTGTGTGATATATACAGTAATGGTGGAGGAGACGTCACCACAGGGAAATATGGGGGCAGCCGGGGGCAGTGTGTGATATATACAGTAATGATAGAGGAGACGTCACCACAGGGGAATATGGGGGCAACCGGGGGCAGTGTGTGATATATACAGTAATGATAGAGGAGACGTCACCACAGGGGAATATGGGGGCAACCGGGGGCAGTGTGTGATATATACAGTAATGGTGGAGGTGACGTCACCACAGGGGAATATGGGGGCAGCCGGGGGCAGTGTGTGATATATACAGTAATGGTGGAGGAGACGTCACCACAGGAGAATATGGGGGCAGCCGGGGGCAGTGTGTGATATATACAGTAATGATAGAGGAGACGTCACCACAGGGGAATATGGGGGCAACCGGGGGCAGTGTGTGATA
This sequence comes from Phyllobates terribilis, assembly GCF_046119375.1. Classification (NCBI taxonomy): domain Eukaryota; kingdom Metazoa; phylum Chordata; class Amphibia; order Anura; family Dendrobatidae; genus Phyllobates; species Phyllobates terribilis. The sequence goes on from NW_027362771.1 coordinate 583,533,163, forward strand.
TATACAGTAATGGTGGAGGAGACGTCACTACAGGGGAATATGGGGGCAGCCGGGGGCAGTGTGTGATATATACAGTAATGGTGGAGGAGACGTCACCACAGGAGAATATGGGGGCAGCCGGGGACAGTGTGTGATATATACAGTAATGGTGGAGTGAGACGTCACCACAGGGGAATATGGGGGCAGCCGGGGACAGTGTGTGATATATACAGTAATGGTGGAGGGAGACGTCACCACAGGGGAATATGGGGGCAGCCAAGGACAGTGTGTGATATATACAGTAATGGTGGAGGAGACGTCACCACAGGGGAATATGGGGGCAGCCGGGGGCAGTGTGTGATATATACAGTAATGGTGGAGGAGACGTCACCACAGGGGAATATGAGGTCAGCCGGGGGCAGTGTGTAATATATACATTAATGGTGGAGGAGACGTCACCACAGGGTAATATGGGGGCAGCCGGGGGCTTTGTGTGATATATACAGTAATGGTGGAGGAGACGTCACCACAGGGGAATATGGGGGCAGCCGGGGGCTTTGTGTGATATACACAGTAATGGTGGAGGAGACATCACCACAGGGGAATATGGGGGCAGCCGGGGGCAGTGTGTGATATATACAGTAATGGTGGAGGAGACGTCACCACAGGGGAATATGAGGTCAGCCGGGGGCAGTGTGTGATATACACAGTAATGGTGGAGGAGACGTCACCACAGGGGAATATGGGAGCAGCCGGGGGCTTTGTGTGATATATACAGTAATGGTGGAGGAGATGTCACCACAGGGGAATATGGGGGCAGCCGGGGGCTTTGTGTGATATATACAGTAATGGTGGAGGAGACGTCACCACAGGGGAATATGGGGGCAGCCGGGGGCAGTGTGTGATATATACAGTAATGGTGGAGGAGACGTCACCACAGGGGAATATGGGGGCATCCGGGGGCAGTGTGTGATATATACAGTAATGGTGGAGGAGACGTCACCACAGGGCCACAGGGGAATATGGGGGCAGCCGGGGGCAGTGTGTGATATATACACTAATGGTGGAGGAGACGTCACCACATCGGAATATGGGGGCAGTCGGGGGCAATGTGTGATATATACAGTAATGGTGGAGGAGAAGTCACCACAGGAGAATATGGGGGCAGCCGGGGGCAGTGTGTGATATCTACAGTAATGGTGGAGGAGACGTCACTACAGGGGAATATGGGGGCAGCCGGGGGCAGTGTGTGATATATACAGTAATGGTGGAGGAGACGTCACCACAGGGAAATATGGGGGCAGCCGGGGGCAGTGTGTGATATATACAGTAATGGTGGAGGAGACGTCACCACAGGGGAATATGGGGGCAGCCGGGGGCAGTGTGTGATATCTACAGTAATGGTGGAGGAGACGTCACCACAGGGGCATATGGGGGCAGCCGGGGGCAGTGTGTGATATCTACAGTAATGGTGGAGGAGACGTCACCACAGGGGAATATGGGGGCAGCCGGGGGCAATGTGTGATATATACAGTAATGGTGGAGGAGACGTCACCACAGGAGAATATGGGGGCAGTCGGGGGCAGTGTGTGATATATACAGTAATGGTGGAGGAGACGTCACCACAGGGGAATATGGGGGCAGCCGGGGGCAGTGTGTGATATATAAAGTAATGGTGGAGGAGACGTCACCACAGGGGAATATGGGGGCAGCCGGGGGCAGTGTGTGATATATACAGTAATGGTGGAGGAGACGTCACCACAGGGAAATATGGGGGCAGCCGGGGGCAGTGTGTGATATATACAGTAATGGTGGAGGAGACGTCACCACAGGGGAATATGGGGGCAGCCGGGGGCAGTGTGTGATATCTACAGTAATGGTGGAGGAGACGTCACCACAGGGGAATATGGGGGCAGCCGGGGGCAGGGTGTGATATCTACAGTAATGGTGGAGGAGACGTCACCACAGGGGAATATGGGGGCAGCCGGGGGCAATGTGTGATATATACAGTAATGGTGGAGGAGACGTCACCACAGGAGAATATGGGGGCAGCCGGGGGCAGTGTGTGATATATACAGTAATGGTGGAGGAGACGTCACCACAGGGGAATATGGGGGCAGCCAAGGACAGTTTGTGATATATACAGTAATGGTGGAGGAGACGTCACCACAGGGGAATATGGGGGCAGCCGGGGGCAGTGTGTGATATATACAGTAATGGTGGAGGAGACGTCACCACAGGGGAATATGGGGGCAGCCGGGGGCAGTGTATGATATATACAGTAATGGTGGAGGAGACGTCACCACAGGGGAATATGGGGGCAGCCGGGGGCAGTGTGTTATATATACAGTAATGGTGGAGGAGACGTCACCACAGGGGAATATGGGGGCAGTCGGGGGCAATGTGCGATATATACAGTAATGGTGGAGGAGACGTCACCACAGGAGAATATGGGGGCAGCCGAGGGCAGTGTGTGATATCTACAGTAATGGTGGAGGAGACGTCACCACAGGGTAATATGGAGGCAGCCGGGGGCAGTGTGTGATATATACAGTAATGGTGGAGGAGACGTCACCACAGGGGAATATGGGGGCAGCTGGGGGCAGTGTGTGATATATACACTAATGGTGGAGGAGACGTCACCACAGGGGAATATGGGGGCAGCCGGGGGCAGTGTGTGATATATACAGTAATGGTGGAGGAGACGTCACCACAGGAGAATATGGGGGCAGCCGGGGGCAGTGTGTGATATATACAGTAATGGTGCAGGAGACGTCACCACAGGGGAATATGGGGGCAGCCGGGGACAGTGTGTGATATATACAGTAATGGTGGAGTGAGACGTCACCACAGGGGAATATGGGGGCAGCCGGGGACAGTGTGTGATATATACAGTAATGGTGGAGGGAGACGTCACCACAGGGGAATATGGGGGCAGCCAAGGACAGTGTGTGATATATACAGTAATGGTGGAGGAGACGTCACCACAGGGGAATATGGGGGCAGCCGGGGGCAGTGTGTGATATATACAGTAATGGTGGAGGAGACGTCACCACAGGGGAATATGAGGTCAGCCGGGGGCAGTGTGTAATATATACATTAATGGTGGAGGAGACGTCACCACAGGGGAATATGGGGGCAGCCGGGGGCTTTGTGTGATATATACAGTAATGGTGGAGGAGACGTCACCACAGGGGAATATGGGGGCAGCCGGGGGCTTTGTGTGATATACACAGTAATGGTGGAGGAGACATCACCACAGGGGAATATGGGGGCAGCCGGGGGCAGTGTGTGATATATACAGTAATGGTGGAGGAGACGTCACCACAGGGGAATATGAGGTCAGCCGGGGGCAGTGTGTGATATACACAGTAATGGTGGAGGAGACGTCACCACAGGGGAATATGGGAGCAGCCGGGGGCTTTGTGTGATATATACAGTAATGGTGGAGGAGACGTCACCACAGGGGAATATGGGGGCAGCCGGGGGCTTTGTGTGATATATACAGTAATGGTGGAGGAGACGTCACCACAGGGAAATATGGGGGCAGCCGGGGGCAGTGTGTGATATATACAGTAATGGTGGAGGAGACGTCACCACAGGGGAATATGGGGGCATCCGGGGGCAGTGTGTGACATATACAGTAATGGTGGAGGAGACGTCACCACAGGGAAATATGGGGGCAGCCGGGGGCATTGTGTGATATATACAGTAATGGTGGAGGAGACGTCACCACAGGGAAATATGGGGGCAGCCGGGGGCAGTGTGTGATATATACAGTAATGGTGGTGGAGACGTCACCACAGGGGAATATGGGAGCAGCCGGGGGCAGTGTGTGATATATACAGTAATGGTGGAGGAGACGTCACCACAGGAGAATATGGGGGCAGCCGGGGGCAGTGTGTGATATATACAGTAATGATAGAGGAGACGTCACCACAGGGGAATATGGGGGCAACCGGGGGCAGTGTGTGATATATACAGTAATGATGGAGGAGACGTCACCACAGGGGAATATGGGGGCAACCGGGGGCAGTGTGTGATATATACAGTAATGGTGGAGGTGACGTCACCACAGGGGAATATGGGGGCAGCCGGGGGCAGTGTGTGATATATACAGTAATGGTGGAGGAGACGTCACCACAGGAGAATATGGGGGCAGCCGGGGGCAGTGTGTGATATATACAGTAATGATAGAGGAGACGTCACCACAGGGGATTATGGGGGCAACCAGGGGCAGTGTGTGATATATACAGTAATGGTGAAGGAGACGTCACTACAGGGGAATATGGGGGCAGCCGGGGGCAGTGTGTGATATATACAGTAATGGTGGAGGAGACGTCACCACAGGAGAATATGGGGGCAGCCGGGGGCAGTGTGTGATATATACAGTAATGGTGGAGGAGACGTCACCACAGGGGAATATGGGGGCAGCCGGGGGCAGTGTGTGATATATACAGTAATGGTGGAGGAGACGTCACCACAGGAGAATATGGGGGCAGCCGCGGGCAGTGTGTGATATATACAGTAATGATAGAGGAGACGTCACCACAGGGGAATATGGGGGCAGCCGGGGGCAGTGTGTGATATATACAGTAATGGTGGAGGAGACGTCACCACAGGGGAATATGGGGGCAGCCGGGGGCAGTGTGTAATATATACAGTAATGGTGGACGGAGATGTCACCACAGGGGAATATGGGGGCAGCCGGAGACAGTGTGTGATATATATGAC